>NW_027507790.1:231952458-233152458 GCF_037356315.1 Lithobates pipiens
ATCTGACGGTGTCACCCCGACTTGGGTGCAGAATTCACCCACATATCAAAGTCACTTGGCCACTGACACCCCCCCAAAGTGTGGCACCCGGGGCGGACCGCACCCCCCGCCCCCATATTGGTACGCCCCTGCCCTGGCCATTTTCATTTGCTAGCCTGAGATGACATCACTCATGTGCTAATGTGGGCATTCAGTCATCTTGGCATTGCCAAAATTGTACACTTGGCTGTGCTTATGCAGCTCAGTGTACAGTGTAGATAGATGAACAACTTTAATGCAGAAGAGACAGAGGGGGTTATTTACTAAAGGAAAATCCACTTTGCACTGCAAGTGCACTTGGAAGTGCAGTGACTGTAGATCCGAAGGGGACATGCAAGGAAAATAAAAAATAGCATTTTAGCTTGCACATGATTGGATTATAAAATCAGCAGAGCTTCCACTCATTTTAGATCGACCCCTTAGATATAGAGCGACTGCACTTCCAAGTGCACTTGCAGTGCAAAGTGGATTTACCTTTCGTAAATAACCCCCAGAGTGTCTGTCTCTCCTGCATCAAAAATCCTGCATGCTGGCAATACTACTTTTTTGGGCACTAAAGTTCCACTTTAAGCATGAGCTTTGAAGTTTTAAAACCTTATTTGTTGGAAGACAACTATCTTACCTTGACTGCTTACAACAACATTCTGAAACATAGAGGTTTTCTCAGTAACTCACCAGGGAGACGCATACAAAGAGGGAAATGGTAGAAAAAAGCGATTATATATAATCATTGGCTCTTATTCTTCTATGCCTTTTTAGGTTTCCCTTTTAATGGCTGAGGTGTCAGAAAAAGCAGAGTAACGGTACTCTCCTGACGCTCATTAGATGTGTTGTGTTCTCAACGGATCCATTCTGTTTTGCTCAACAGTAACAAGCTAACGGCACCAGAAAGGAGCACTCTATATACAAAAAAAAAAAAAAAAAAACACAAATATTTAACTCCTCCTGCTATCTAATGAGAAGGCAGCACTTCTAATACCTGTGCAAATTTTCAAGATAGATCATATAACAAATGAAGTCCAAATGGTGATAGTGCTCTGTGCCATTCATTAGAAAATGACTTGGTTGTCACAAAAAGTGATAGCACTCATTAACTCCAGTGCGCCCCAAATCCCCAATGGTCAAGTTGCACCCAAAACCAAGGCGTGTCCTGCTTGATGAGCACCTTTCCAGAATCCCATATTTTGCTGGTGTTGCCTTATATTTTTATACAGTAAATCCCCTACATACGAAAGTTGCAAACTTTCAAAGATGTGAACATGTGTTTGCAGGTTTTTTTTTTTTTTCTTTAACCCAGCGGGCTGAACGAGAAAAAAAATTTACAGATCGCCGTACCAAAAGCAAGCAATGTTGGTGCAGTGGTCTCCACATCTGTACTATTGAGTTCTGACAGGGGGACTCCCCTCTGACAGAACACACTGATCAGCACTCGCAGTTTTTGTCTGCAAACATCTCTGTTGGACTTACAAACAAGTTATACTTGTCACCAGTATTGCCTGCGGACTCTCTACTGCTGATCTATTTTGTTGGATTGACTATGTCTTCATCATGCAAGACCCAACCCCCTTCCTTCCCCCCAAACCCCAATGGCCGATGAATGGATGAGGTTGTGATTAAGAGCTCATAGCTGGTTCACTCCACAGCCATATGGTCCTGGCAAAGCAAACCACCCGGTCTCTGTAGCCCCTTCTATCAGAACAGCTCTTCTCTCCCTTACTCAGGACTCTTTTTTTTCTTTTTGATAGAGTAATGAATGATTAATACCCCTGTCCAGTTTTTATTGTGGTCTGATTTCCCTCTAGGGAGGCTTGTAAGCTGGTGCAGGTAGCTTGCTTGACACTAGACGGCTCTATTGCCAGCATGCCATAGTAAGGGGAAAGTTGTAGACAGGTGTTGCTCCCCTTATAGAGTAATCCCTCCCTTGGGGATGTTATGGGTGGAGTTAGTGCCCATATAAATACCAGTTGTGGGTGGGACCCAGTGTAGGTGGGATTTGGGAACAGGCCACCTCAGAACTGCCTAGGTGAAATCTTGTACTAAGCTAATCTCAAGGGCCCTGTGCAGGGCTGAATTCCTAGGCATTGGGGTACATTTTTGTGGGGAAAACTCTGTAGTCTCCTTGTCTCCCCTGACCTTTTTCTGCGAGTCCTGTAGCAGGACACATAAGGCCTTGGGGCCTTGATAGAGTCCTCATATGTGAGTAATGGTGGGGGCCTGGGAAGGTCTGTCATCTGGAAGTGTGCCCAACTGGGCAGAGCTATAGATAGATAGGACACTGGGAAGAGACTTGTATACTAACGGAGACACCTTTCTTCCACCCCGCCCCATAAATGTGGGTCCTGTGACTAGGTGATGGCAGCTTTGTGGACTTGGTATATGTGGAGGGCTGGTCCCAATGTTCTGGTGCTCCCAAGAAGGAAAGAGAAATTGTCTTTACCAAAAGATGTGTCCAATATGATATGTCATGGGAAGTAATGTGAAGATGTGCAGTAAAGTGCTGGAAATGCATTTGTGTGTGATCATTCCTTTTTGCTGAATATTAAAACCTCTGACTGGGGATGTCACGAGTGGGCCTATATAGCTTATATGGCCAGTAGTATGGCACAAATGGAGAGTTTCTCTCAATAACAGGTTGGTGGCTGTCCTATCTGAGAAGTGTGGTGGAGTCTGATACGTATATGTTAATGCCAACATCTGCCCAATCGCAGTACCCCTTACCGGATCATCCTCTCAATTTGTCCTGGTAACAATTGTCCACGGGACTGAAAATTAGGGAGATTCCAAGTATCTGAGTAAACAGCAGGACAGGAATACAGGGGGAGACCTTCCACTGAGAACAACTGCCTGAGAGGTTTTCCATTTTGTTCTACAGGACAGTAAGTGAAGGGACAGGAAGGATCTAAACCCAGGCCCCACTTTAAATCTATACATGTAGTATTCCATTCTTTCACTGTTGGGATAAGGGGAGGGGGTATCCTCCTAATAAAATTTGCCTTATCAGTTGTTAACTAGAGTTACAGGTGTACTTGTGCAAGGTGCTAAACACTATAGTGGAAACTAAAAAAATCTGGATTTTTAAATATAGAAGGAAGAAGTAGAAAATTGGGTCAAATCAGGTAAAGTTGTCAATAAAAACTCTGTTTATATATTTGCTGAAAAACACTCAATGTGTTCATATTTGATAAAGGCAATCGTATCAGATGTCATGAACTTCAATAATGCTTGGGAAATGCATTTGCTTTGTCATTTATACCATGCTGATTGTTAGGTCATCAGATGAAAGCTTTCAACATGGAAAGCGCTTGTCGCTTCTAGTAATAATTACCGTACAGCTGAACAGCCCAGGCTCAATGAAAAGCTTAGCAATTCAATCAAATCCCAAAGAAATGCAACATATAAAAAAAGTGAAATTCTTCTTTATATAGTTATTATTAACACCTTTCATTGGCACGTCTATACACGGAAATGTGCTTTTTTTTTTTTTTTTTTTTTTTCATAATCTAAACAGACATGTTTGTTCACCTATGCTATTAAAACTTTCTGTATAATTTTCTTCTTTCACACAATAATACAACTTTTTCAATAGCTTCCCACTGTGCTGAATTCCAAAACCCGCCATCCCCTGTGTGACCAAACCGAATCCATTGCCTTGCCCAAATGAAACGCCATGCAGTTCTCACTGCAATAGTAAACCTTTTTTTTTTTTTTTTTTACTTTTATATCTTTATTAATTTCGTTTTCAATTCAGACAAAGCATACAACCTTCCAGTAAAAAACAAGCAAAGACACAATACCAATTTTACATAACCCTATTACACCCTTCCATTTCCTATATTCATCTCCTTTCCCACTCCTCATACTTTCCCTTTACTAAAAAATACCATCATTAATTTTTACACACCACGCCTTCCATATCCTATCAAATTTTTTAATACCTCCCTGTCTTATATATGCTACTCTTTCTTTAAGGATAACCCTATTCATATTTTGCACCCACTCTCCACTCGTAGGAGGTGTAGAGGACTGCCATTTCTCGGCTATGAGTTTTCTAGCTTGGAAAAGACACCTTAACTTTGCTAAGTTGCTATCTTTAGGGTCACTACCTCCCTCGATCCAACCCAGTACACACCCCACTGGTTCTAATTCTACTACCGTCTCGAAAACTTGACTAACTATCATCACTACCTCCCTCCAATAGCGATGTAGCTTAGGACATCTCCAGAACATATGGATCATATCTCCTTCTGTACTTCCGCACCTAGGGCATACTGCATCTCTCCTTCTACCAAACTGAGATAGCCTCTTAGGGATGTAATATGCTCTATACAGTAAAAGTAAATGCGAGAATTTTTGAGATGGAGAAAGGGGCACCCAAGGTGCCAGCTCGAGAATCCTCTCCCACTGATCTTCCGAGATGTTACCCACGTCTGTCTCCCATTTTTTCCTATTTATTTTCCCCTGTTTTCTTACCTGGGACTTCTTACACAGCTCTACATAAACTTTAGATATTAATCCTTTCCCCGATTTTTACTCGCAGTATATCCTTAATTACTGGTATCTCGCACCATTCTATTGCGGCCTCCTCAAACTGCTTTTCCAAAGCATGCCTAATCTGCAAATATCTAAAAAAGGACTTTTTCGGGATTAAAAACTGATCCCTTAACACTTGGAATTGTTTCAATTTACCATTCTGGTAAATCTGGTGAACAAACTTTATGCCCCTTCTTTCCCATTCCCTTATTTGTCCTATTTTTAGAACCTCATCCAGCTTATTTGCCTAGAGGGGGGAATATTCTGTAAATCCCCCTATATCCCAATATTCTTTGTTATTTCCCACACCTTTGTCATTAACCCTAGAGTAGGGATGTCTCGCATAGCAACCCCTGCCTCTAGTGCCACTACCGATGATCTACCGAGCAGTTGTTCAAGGGCAGCTCCCTTTTTTCCACCCATCCCCCCTCTACCTCCTCTCCTGCCAGATGTTGTATCTGAGCTGCTAAAAAGTAGTTAAATGGGTGTGGGAGTGCAACTCCCCCACCATTACTTGGAAGTTGCAGAGTCTTTAAACCAATACGTGCTTGGCCCCCTTTCCACATCAATTCTCTAAATATAGAATCTATCTTATAAAACCACTCCCCATATATCCATACTGGAGAATTATGTAAAACATACAAAAGTTGCGGCAGAAATATCATTTTAATAAGGTTACATTGGCCCACTGCCGATAATGGTAGTTTCTTCCATATATACATTTTTTGTTTAAATTTAGATAGCAATGGGGCCAGGTTATTTACCACGTACTGTTTAGGGTCTTTGGTAATACAAATACCCAGGTATTTCATCTGGCTCCCTATCTGGATATGTGCAGCTTCACAAGGTAGGGGGCTATCCAAGGGATCAATAGGCAATATGCAGGATTTATCCCAGTTTATTTTTAAACCCGCAAGATGTCCAAAATTAATAATTCTGTACATTACTTCCCCTATTGAATGCTGAACATCTCCGAGAAGCAAGAGGAGATCATCTGCAAATAGTACTACTTTTTCTTCCTCCTCCCCTCTCCTAAAGCCTTTTATCCCCATGTTTGATCTCAGGGACACGGCCAAGGGTTCGATCGCCATAGCAAACAAGAGGGGAGACAGGGGACACCCCTGCCTCATACCACTCTTCAATCGAATCCCGGCCGAACTGTCATTATTTATTCTTATCCTTGCTTCCGGAGATCTATACAGCATTTTTACCCATTTTATAAATACCGGACCCACATGATATTCCTTCAGAACTCTCCACAGATAACTCCACTCTAGTGTATCGAAAGCCTTAGCAGCATCTAAGGAGAGAACAGCTCTCTGGCCATCTCCATCCACTGGTATTTGGAGATTTAAAAAGACCCGTCTTATGTTTTATGCTCGTGGATCTCCCAGGAATAAATCCTGATTGATCAGGGTGAATAATTTTTTCTATCACTCCGTTCAATCTAGTTGCCAAGACCTTAGCTAAGATCTTTACATCCAGATTCAACAAGGAGATAGGTCTATATGATGAGGGGATAAGAGGGTCCTTATTTTCCTTTGGTAACACTATTATAGTTGATTCCCTCATTGAAGGTGGGAGCTCTCCCGTTCCTATCGCCCAGTTAAAAACTTTTAAGAGTTCCGGGATTAACACCTCACCAAAATGATGGTAAACCTCCACCGGGAGGCCATCTTGGCCTGGAGCTTTTTGTCCTGCCATTTCCTGTACTATACGCCGAATCTCTTCTACCGTTATAGGGCCATCTAAGATATCCCTATCTTTCTTAGAGAGATGGGGAATTGCCAGTGGACTAAAAAATGCATCCATTTCCTCCCTCATCTCGGCCTGATTAGAGTGGTATAAGTCCTCATAGTAGGCTCTAAATCTCTCTAAGATATCTGACTTATTTGTAGATATCCTGCCTTCTGCCATACTAATCCTTGATACCATGGACGGAGTTGAATTTGTTTTCACCAGGTGCGCTAGCATCCGACCAACCCTTCCACCTTCCCCAAATGCTAGTTGTTTCTGGAATATACATTTATTTTCAGCCTTCTCTAGCATTGTATGACGATATTCTTGCTGCGCTTTTAACCATTGTCCCTGATTATCAGGTGTTGGAGCTTTTATATAATGAATTTCTGAATTTACCACTCTTTGAGGCAAGCTCTTCCCTTTCCCCAGACTGTTTTTTGATTTTAGAGATCTGTTGTATCAGAAGACCTCGAAGGTAGGCTTTTAATGCATCCCATACTATCCCCGGCGAGGCCGAACCTGTATTCAAATTTACGTATTCTCTAAGTGAGTTTAATACTTCTTTTGGTTCTCTCATAAGCTCCAACGATGTGGGACTAAATCTCCACCCTCGTTGCTGGTTTCCCTCCCCTATATCCAAGGAGGCCTTCATTGCTGAGTGATCAGATAAGCTTCTTGGCATATAATTTATTTTACTTACTAATGTCACTGCCTCATCGTTCCCCATGATCATATCTATCCTTGACAAGGTTGAATATGTAGTGGAAAAGCACGAGAAAGATCGAGATTTTGGGTTCTGGATTCTCCAAAGGTCCTTCAAGCCCATTTCTCCCATAAACTGCGATAGGCGGCTTTCATTTATGCCCCCTTGCTGAATCCTCCCATTGGGGAATCTATCCAGTATTTTATCAATAACCATATTAAAATCCCCCATTAGTATCAATGGGACTTCCGGCTTATCCAGCACAAACTCAACCAAAGCATATAGAATATCCATAGAGGAAGGTGGTGGTATATAAACATTGGCCAAAATCAGAGTCTTTCCCTCTAATTTACCATATAAAAAAATATACCTCCCCTGCTCATCAATCTTGGCCTGGAAACAGTTGAAAGAAATCCCTCTTTTAATCAAAATACTGACCCCCCTAGAGAAGGAGGTGTAACACAAATGGTATTAAATAGGGTACCCCCCCCCCCACCCCTGCTGTGAAATAGTAGCATTTGTAAAGTGTGTCTCCTGAAGACAAAGAAGCATTACTCCATGAGACCTAGCCGTTAACTTGACCGCTGTCCTCTTCTTCGGATCTTCCAACCCTCTGACATTCCAGGAATATAGGGTAAGACTTCTCCCCCTTAACAATGTGCGTTCACTCATTAATAATTATAGTGCCAATACCTATTATCAAATTTGTGTAACTCATCTTTGTTGTTCAATTTTATGTGATAGACTTTTGCCCATTGTTTCATTGTGAATAAATGTGCTTTATATGGTGCTCTTCTCATTAAAATATACTTCTTCCACACTTCTCCCCCTCCTACATACCAACCAAACCTTAAACACCCTATTCGCCTTTCTCTCCAACCATACCCCTCACCCGAATCACACACTTCTCCCATTGCCTCTTTAGGCGTCTCCTGGGGCCTCCTACTGTGACCTTCCCATACACACCTTATCTGTAAATCATTCCACATCTTTCTTTTGTGTATTTCTCCCTTCCCTCGCCCCCTCCCCTCTACCCCCCCCCGCCCCAAAAACCTCCAAACAAAAAAGATACCCCATACAGCGAATGTAAGAGACGAGCAACCCGCTAGCCCCCCCAAAAAAAAGGGGTAACATGCGTGACTCTCTCCTCCTTCTCCATCTCGCCCTCCCTCCCCCACCTGTAATCAAAATGGCATCTTACCAATTATCCCCCTCTTCCCACCTCCACCACAGCAAAAAAAAAATTAAATTAAACCCACATTCCTCTCCCTTCCCCCCCCCAAAACAGGGAGAGGAGAGGGGGGGAAGCCAGAGAAAAGATCAGACATAAGAGTCCACCACTACTAAAGTCTCAGAGTGACTCTCCAACCACTCCTCAACACCTCTAGGGTTATCAAATATTATAGTCCCTTCAGGGGCACTTAACCGTAGTCTTGCTGGGTATAATAACGCATATGTCATGTTTGTTTGACGAAGTTTCCGTTTTACTTCCCCAAATTTGGCTCTTCTTCTTTGAAGGTCTGGAGAAAAGTCCGGGAAAATCGACACTCGAGAGCCATTATATACAATCTTACCCTTTTCCCTAGCTTTACGGGTAATAGTCTCTTTGTCTTTAAAAAACAATAACTTGGCCAGAAATGGTCTGGGGGGGCACCAGTTTGTGGAGGTCTTGAGGGAACTCTGTGTGCCCTTTCAATAGCAAAGAGTGGTGAAAAAATATCCTGGCCAAACATATCTCTAAGCCATTTCTCTAGGAAATAGGATCTGGGCCTTCGCAAAGTTCTGGCAAACCTACTATCCGAATATTCTTCCTCCCTAGTCTTGTTCTCCATTTCATCTAATTTATTTTCCTGTTTGGTTAACTGTTCTTTCATCAACCTGATTTCCCATACCAAAGGGGCCAGGTCGTCTTCAACCCGACACACCCGGCCCTCTAAGGCTGTAGTCCTTTCCTGGATCCCTTGGATATCCTGTCTAGCGTAGGATAGTTCCTCCTGGATGGAAATGAGTTGAGTACTCATTCCTCCCAGGGATTCTCTACATAGGTTGACTGCCATCAAAACCTCTTTTAGTGTTGGCTCAGGTTCTGATTAAGGTCTTCCTTGAGGACCCTCCTCGAGTGGCCCAAGTGCCCCCTCTAGACTTGCATCTTTAGGCTGGCCCTGGAAATTTACTGTTTCATCGCCTCCCTCCGATGCCTTTGGAGGGAGGCTTAACCCGTGACTTTTCCTAGTACCTTTAGCACCTAATAGCCTATTAGATTGGGTTTGCTGTCCTTGTTGCGGACCCTTTGGGGGAGTCTGACTAAGCCCCTGACCAGGGTTGTGAGCGTATTTTTCTAGTTTTGAGGCCGCAGCTGCTTGACTTGCTTTAGTCGCACGGTGCGATGACATGGTAGCTTTGCCTTTACTCCGGAGTAGTATTCCCAATAAATATATATACTTAGTTTCCTTCTTAAGAGGGAGCGAAGAAAAGGGGAACAAAGGAAGGAGGAGCATGTACAGTAGTAAAAAATATATTTTCTTCGTCTTGCTCTTTTCCAACGCAAACAATGATTTGCCCTTTATAAAACACGCCCTGGGATATACCAAAGCCTCTATAAAAACAAGTGGATCCCGATAAAGCCAGCTCCAACCAATATATTGAATATAAACAGGCTCTTTAACCAGTTGCCGACCGCCGCACGACGATGTACGTCGACAGAATGGCACGGGCAGGCATATGGGCGTACCTGTACGTCCCTGCCTTCCCGCGGGTGGGGGGCCCCGATCGGGCCCCCCCCCCGGTGCCAGCAGCGGTCGGAATCCGTTCAGGAGCGATCCGGGATGAGGGGGCGGCCATTCATTCATGGCCACCCCCTCGCGATCGCTCCTGACGAATGGAAGTGCAGCGTGACATCACTTCCTCTCCTGTAATGTAAACACAGGCAGAGGAAGTGATGTATTCTCTCCTCCGTGTCGGTATTTTTCGTTCCGGCACCGAGGAGAGAGGATCGGTGAGTTGCACCAACACTACACTACACAGTAGAATATGCCAGGCACACTCTCACCCCCCCTTCACCCCCCGATCACCCCCCCAATCACCCCTGCACCCCCATTCACAGTGACACCAATTGCATTTATTTTTTTATTGCATTGGTGTCATTTGTTACTGTAATAACTGTTAGGGCAGTTAGGGTTAGCCCCCTTTAGTTCTAGGGTACCCCCCTAACCCCCCCAATAAAGGTTTAACCCCGTGATCACCCCCTGTCACCAGTGTCACTAAGGCTGGGTTCACATTGCAGCGGTTTATGAGAACGGATGTGATTCGCACCGCACTGCAGTGCAAATCACATCCGATCTCTGTGCGATGCGAGTTCAGCCATACAGATAGTATGGCTGAATTCGCATCGCACCCGCCGCAAACTCGCACGGGACCCTTTTTTTGGTCCGCAGCAGAATCGGATCGCATGGGTGTTCACACCATGCGATCCGATTCCTGTCTGAGTTTGCAGATCGCACTGCGATATGCGAACTGATCTGGGGGTGTCATTAACATTTCACTGACACTCCCAGCAGTTCGCATAGGGCAGTGTGATGCGGGAACCCGCCGCGGATTCGTGGCGTTCCCGCATCGCTCCAGTGCGAACCCAGCCTAATAAGCAATCGTTTTTCTGATCGCTGTATTAGTGTCACAGGTGACGCTAGTTAGGCAGGTAGGTATTTGGGTTCGCCGCAGCTTTTATAGCGCCAGGGACCTCCATATACTACCGCATAAAGCCCCCTGATTGCCCCCTAGTTAACCCTTTCACCAGTGATCACCATATAACTGTTACAGGTGACGCTGGTTGGTTAGTTATTTTTTTATAGTTTCAGGGCACCCGCCATTTATTACCTAATAAAGGTTTAACCCCCTGATCACCCGGCGGGTGATATAAGTTTGAGGGTCAGATAGGGTCTGCGTCGCCCCAGGCAGCATCAGGTTAGTGCCAGTACCGCTAACACCCACGCACAAAGCATACACCTCCCTTAGTAATATAGTATCTGATCAGATCTATATTAGCGTCGCCAGCAGTTTAGGTTTCCCAAAACGCATTGTTAGCGGGATCAGCCCAGATACCTGCTAGCACCTGCGTTTAGCCCCTCCGCCAAGCCCAGCCCAGCCCAGCCCACCCAAGTGCAGTATCGATCGATCGATCAATGTCACTTACAAAACACAACATGCATAACTGCAGCGTTTGCAGAGTCAGGCCTGATCCCTGCGATCGCTAACAGTTTTTTTTTGTAGCGTTTTGATACAGTCACTGACAGCCTAGGTGCTTTTTTACCTGTGAGTCTCACTAGTGTACCCCTAAATTTAGGGGTGTCTACTTTCCAAAATGGGGTCATTTGGGGGGGGGGGGGGTTTGTGCCATCTTGGCATTTTATGGCCTTCAAAACTGTAATAGGTGGTGAGAAATGAAATCAAAAATTTACGCCCTTAGAAAGCCTGAAGGCGGTTCTTGGATTTCGGGGCCCTGTACGTGGCTAGGCTCCCAAAAAATCCCACACATGTGGTATCCCCGTACTCAGGAGAAGCAGCAGAATTTATTTTGGGGTGTCATTTCACATATGCCCATGGCATGTGTGAGCAATATATCATTTAGTGACAACTTTGTGAAAAAAATAAATAAATAAAAGTTTGTAATTTTCCTGCAACTTGTGGCAAAATATAAAATATTCCATGGACTCAACATGCCTCTCAGCAAATAGCTTGGGGTGTCTACTTTCTAAAATGGGGTCATTTGTGGGTGTTTTGTGCCATCTTGGCATTTTATGGCCTTCAAAACTGTGGTAGGTAGTGAGGAGTGAAATTACAAATGTATGCCCTTAGAAATCCTGAAGGCGGTGCTTGGCTTTCGGGGCCCCGTACGCGGCTAGGCTTCCAAAAAGTCGACCACATGTGGTATCCCCGTACTCAGGAGAAGCAGCAGAATGTATTTTGGGGTACAATTCCACATATAACCATGGCATGTGTGAGCAATATATCATTTAGTGACAACTTTGTGTTAAAAAAAAAAAAAAAAAAAATTTTTTTTTTTTTTTGTCATTAATCAATCGCTTGAGGCAAAAAAATAAAATATTCAATGGACTCAACATGCCTCTTATCAATTTCCTTAGGTTGTCTACTTTTCAAAATGGGGTCATTTGGGGGGGGGTTTTGTACTGCCCTGCCATTTTAGCACCTCAAGAAATGAGATAGGCAGTCATAAACTAAAAGCTGCATAAATTCCAGAAAACGTACCTTAGTTTGTAGATGTGACAACTTTTGTGCAAACCAATAAATATACAGTTATTGACTTTTTTTTTTTTTTACCAAAAACATGTGGCTGAATACATTTTGGCCTAAATGTATGACTAAAATTGAGTTTATTGGATTTTTCTAATAACAAAAAGTAGAAAATATCATTTTTTTTCAAAATTTGCGGTCTTTTTACGTTTATATCGCAAAAAATAAAAATCGCAGAGTCAGTCAAAAAGAAAGCTCTATTTGTGGGAAAGAAAGGACGCAAATTTTGTTTGGGTACAACATTGCATGACCGCGCAATTACCAGTTAAAGCAGCGCAGTGCCAAATTGTAAAAAGACCTCTGGTCATTGACCAGCAAAATGGTCCGGTCTGAAAGTGGTTAAATCGGGTTAAATCAGGCTAACAACCCTTCAAAAAAAAAAAAAAATACAGTTCTCAATATTATTTTAAGCAGAGAGTTCTTAGATGTCAGGGTTAAAGCAGGGGAGAGACATCAAGCAGGTAAGTATATAGGGTGGGAGTTAATTAAGCTTATCCAGCTTCCTTCCCCTGCATGTAATATCTTGATCACAGTTCACATAGATGATTCACACTCGCCACCCTGCTTGAAACTTGCAAGTTCACTCAGTTTTCTCTCACCAGTTCCTTGAAGTTGCCTGTAAACTTCTCCTGCTATGTTTCTCCAGTATTACATATGCCAGAAGCTTGCTCCTCACCTCCCCACTCTGGTCTCAGCCTTTCAGGTCCCGAGTCTCCTCAATCCTCCGATCCAACCATCCAATAAAAGGCAGGGAAGGAACCGTCCCCCTTCACTGTTCCGCCCACCGCCGTCGGATCCCCATCAAGTCACAGTCTCCGCTGCACGGCGGAGTGGTAGGCGGAGGGGGGAGAGGGATGTCCGCTTGACTAGGCACCAATTTCCCGGACCATCATCCATCCATATGAGAGCAGGTGGGCTGGCGGGGAAAGACGCCGCTCATTGCGGTAGCCTGAAGATAGCATGGAGGGGAGTGCGAGGCACCGACTCACACACTCACACTCTCACACTCACACTCACACTCACACTCACACTCACACTCACACTCACACTCACACTCACACTCACACTCACACTCACACTCACACTCACACACACACTCACACACACACTCACACTCACACACACACTCACACACACACACACACACGCAGCCTCCTCCTCCTCCATCCGGTTACCGTACAGCTGAACAGCCCAGGCTCAATGAAAAGCTTAGCAATTCAATCAAATTCCAAAGAAATGCAACATATAAAAAAAGTGAAATTCTTCTTTATATAGTTATTATTAACACCTTTCATTGGCACGTCTATACACAGGAATGTTCTTTTTTTCTTTTTTTTTTTTTTTTTTCATAATCTAAACAGACATGTTTGTTCACCTATGCTATTAAAACTTTCTGTATAATTTTCTTCTTTCACACAATAATACAACTTTTTCAATAGCTTCCCACTGGTCTGAATTCCAAAACCCGCCATCCCCTGTGTGACCAAACCAAATCCATTGCCTTGCCCAAATGAAACACCATGCAGTTCTCACTGCAATAGTAAACCTTTAACCACCATTGTCCTCCTTCCTTTTTTTTTTTTTTTTTTTTTTTTTTTTTTTTTTTTTTTGGGGAAAGGCTTTTTTCCTGAAAATCAAGTGACTGTTCCTTCATATAAATTAATGTATTCATTATTATATATATATTAAGTCAGAAGGAGTACACCTTTCAAAAATATACTGTACATACAGATACACATCATAAAATTTAGAATATCATATAGTTTCATTTTATTTCAGTAATTAAATTCAAAAAGTGAAACATATATAACTCTGTGTGTAATGCATCTATATATTTTTAAAGCAGTTATTTATTTTAATGTTAATGATTATGGCTTACAGCTAGTGAAAACCCAAAATTCTGTAACACAGAAAATTTGAATATTACATAAAAACAAAAAAAAATGATTTTAAATACAGAAATGTTGGCTTACTGAAAAGTATATCCATGTACAGTATAGTATGCACTCAGTACGTGGTTGGGGCTCCTTTTGCATGAATTACTTTATCAATACAGTGTGTTATGGAGGCCATCAGCCTGTGACACTGCTGAGGTGTTATGGAAGCACAGGTTGCTTTGCTAGCAGCCTTCAGCTCTCCTGCATTGTTGGATCTGGTGTCTCATCTTCCTCTTGACAATAGCACACAGATTCTGTGATTCTGAGTTTGATGGCCAATCCAGCACAGTGATACCCTGATCATTAAACCATGTTTTGGTACTTTTGGCAGTGTGGGTAGATGCCAAGTTCTGCTGGAAAATGAAATCTGCATCTCCATAAAGCTGGTCAGCAGATGGAAGCATGAAGTGCTCTAGAATTTCCAGGTCAGTCGGCTGCGCTGACTTTGGACTTAATAAAACACAGTGGACCAACACTAGCAGATGACATGACGCCCCAAATCATCTCTGACTGGAAACTTCACACTGGACCTCATGCAACTTGTATTCTATGCCTCTCCACCCTTCCTCCAGACTCTGGGACCTTGATTTCCAAATTAAATGCAACATTTTCCACAGTGTGTAATGATTAGGGGAGCCGTGTCATCTGCTGGTGTTTGTCCACTGTGTTTATCAAGTCCAAAGTCAGCGCAGCCCTCTACCCGGAAATTCTAGCGCACTTCATGCTTCCTTCTGTTGACCAGCTTTATGTAGAGGCTGATTTTATTTTCCAGGAGGACGTGGCACCTGCCCACACTGCCAAAAGTACCAACACCTAGTTTAATCATCACGGTATCTCTGTGCTTGATTGGCCAGCAAACTCGCCTGACCTAAACCTCATAGAGAATCTGTGGGGTATTGTCAAGAGGGTGCTGCATTGATGCAGTAATGCATGCAAAAGGAGCCCCGACTAAGTATTGAGTGCATACTATACTGTACATGGGCATACTTTTCAGTGAGCCATTTCTGGTTTAAAAACCTTTTTTTTTTCCTGCTGGCCCTTGCCTCTCCTCCCCTCACCATCCTTTGCTTTCTCTTTTTCTTTTCCGCTTTTCTTCTTTTTTTTTAGTTTTTAAATTTTCTCTTCATTCCCTGTTCCTTTTCCTCTCCATTTCCTTTTCTGTTTCCTTTTTCTCCTTCTTTTGCTTGTCCTTTTCCTCCTTCTCCTTGTTCTTCTTCTGTCTCCTTTCACCTTTTCCATGTCCTTTCTGCTCCTTATTGTGGTTGCCAATAAAATGCACATAAAATTATAATGCATAAAATGTTAGTTAGAATGGAAGCTTGTATAATAAAATTATCCTCTTTTTTTTTTTTTTTTTTTTTTTCTTTTTTTTATCCGTTTGACTTAACAACTATCTTCACCTTTAGCTGGAATAATTTTATGCTTTTTCCAGGGGTATAGTAGAATAAATTGATAGACAGAATATAAAGCTTTTTCTATTCTACGGGGCAGACCTGGGTGATGCCATGCTGAGCAGAAGTGTGGATGGCTGACAATGAGGCTAACAAAATCCGTTTTTTTTTTTTTTTTTCATACATTGCATCTCCGTAGGGTTTTAGATATGTCATTTTTTTTTTCTTTGTAGACAAGGAAGACAGTTTAAGAGAACTTAAAGAAGCAAACCTTTCTAACTACAGAAATAATAAGTCAAGTGTGTTTGAGATTATTAAGAAAAAAGCTAGTGCAGTATTTGGTGTTATCATGATGGTACTTTTTACCATTGTGTATCTGAGTAGTGTATATATTTCTTTTAATAGCCTTTCAAGTTTCTTTCTTTTTAAATTCAATTTAATATTTTACATTTCAGGTGCAGAAACGAATGACCCTTAAGTCCCTGATTCGTGCTTTGCTAACAATGCCATCTCACTACCGATACCTATGTATTAGTCACCTAATTGGCTGGACAGCATTCCTTTCCAACATGCTATTCTTTACAGATTATATGGGGCAGGTAAGGTTCAAGGCTGTAAAAAATACTCATGAATTGCCTGTGACCAGTGCTAATATGCTAACATTTTAGGTACAATAAGATCTAGTTTTGCCTTTAGTTCTACTTTAACCTAGAATTACTGGTTCTTTGAAGGGAACCAGTCACTTGAACCGTGCATATACAGTACTGTGCAGGTGTAAATGCTATAAAGTAAGAATGCTTTCAAAAATAAAAATTTTATTTTTTAATGTTTTATCAATTTACAAAATGCAAAGTGAGCAAACAGAAGAAAGTTCCAAATGATATCAATATTTAGAACTCCTACCCTGTGGCTTCAAACCAGCATGAATTCTTATACTTGCACCCTTTTTGCACATGCACAAAATCAGGTATTTTTGTAGAATTAGGTGTATGATTAACCAATTGCCTGGGTGCTAATCATCAATTTCATATGTAGGTTGAAACTGTAACAGAAATAGCGGTGTAGGAGACTTAAAAGTGGGTGACAGACAGCCAAACCATGCTACTAAGATAAGGCTGTGGAAGTCCATTTCAGGTCACAGGTCATACATCATGGCAAGACTGGGCATAGCAACCAGACACAAATTGCTTGCTTCCCTTCAATATAAGATGATATCCAGCAGTGCCATGAGTACAGAACTGGTGGAAACCAGTGGGACTCAGGTACACCCATCTACTGTCTGTAGAAGTCTTCATGGAAGAATTGTGGCCAAAAATTCATACTGTCACGTACCTGGTAGAAGACTGAATTGACAAGGTTGACCTCTGTTGTATCTTTAGTCCAGGTCCCGCTGAAGGTAGGACAGAAGGAGCATGAGTGCTGACAGGAGATGTAGACTCAAAGGATCAGGCAGGGCATCGGGTCAATGATGCAGGATAGATCAACCAAAATGATAGGGGAACTCCACGTGAATCACAGGTTCTGGATGCGTGGCTTGTCAGAGCTCCCAGCAGGCTTGAAGCTGGAACACACTGTTACCATTGGAGCTGGGATGTGGAAAAAGCTAGGGAAAGCACTCAAGGATAACACAGAGCCAAACTGGAGACAGAAGCATAGTCAGAGGAGCAACCAGGTCCAAAACAAGCAGGCAATGAGGTACAGAAGCATCAGGTAGAGATGTGGTCAAGAGTAAGCCAAGGTCAGGAATGGATGAGCAGAAGCGTAGACAGGATCCATTCAATATCAGATCGGGTCAGCAACCAATATTATACAGGATACAAGCAGGACAAACCAGAACAGCTGAAGACTGGTCAGCACTGGGCACTGAGCATCCTTTTAAATAGTCTGTCTGGCGCCAATGAACACTGCGCATGGGCTCTTGTGTGTGCGTGCATTCATGCACACATGCCTACACACCAGAATACCATTCCATGAGCAATATCGTGTACATCTGTGCACCCAATGTGTCACAGTAGTTTCCTGACACATACCTGCAACATGGAAATGAGGCTAATCAACTCAACTATGGATGAAAACATAGGAACCAGGGTGCTGAAAAATTACAGCAGGTGCTCTGGTATGATAAATCAAAAAATCAGTTGTAGTAGGAGGTAGTTTGTTTGCTGAAGGGCTGGAGAGCAGTACAAGGAGTGTCTGCAGGCAACGGTGAAGCATGGTGGAGGTCCCTTGCAAGTTTGGGGCTCTATTTCTGCAAATAGAATTGGAGCTTTGGTCAGGATCATTGGTGTCCTCAACGCTGAGAAATACAGGCAGATATTTATCTGTCATGCCATACCATCAGAGAGGCATGTTTTTGGCTCCAAATTTATATCTGCAGCAGGATAACAACCCCAAACATACAGCCAATGTCATTAAGAATCATCTTCAGCATAAAGAACAAGGAGTCTCAAAAGTGATGGTTTTGTGCCCCACAGAGCCCTGATCTCATCATGGAGTCTGGAATTGCATGAAGAGACAAAAGGATTTGAGGCAGCTGACATCTACAGATCTGTGGTTAAGTTCTCCGTGATGTTTGGAACAACCTACCTGCTGAGTTCTTTCAAAAACTGTGCACATATGTACCTAGAAGAATTGATGCTGTCTTGAAGGCAAAGGGTGGTCACACCAAACATTGATTTTATTTGGATTTCTCTTCTGTTCATTTACTTTCCTTTTTGTTAATTGATAAAAACAAACTTATAACACTTCTATTTCTGAGCGCATTCTTCACTTTTTTTTTCACAAATGGCTAAAACTTTTGCAGAATAGTGTACATTTATCCTTTTTAGCCACCGATACATTATGCTGCATCAAGAGCACTAGATTTGTTTACATACAGTATTGCATCTTTTTCCTTGTACCAAGGCATATTCATAATAGAATGAGGTAGCAGGGGGCTTCATGCAAAGCTATGTGGCAGGTGAGGGTCCAGATGAAGATGGGAAAAACTGGCACAAGAGGGTTGCCTTAAGATAGGACTCCATCTTAAAATAAGAATGCCAGCTGTTGGCAGGCACATATCTCTATGTAAGGTGCCCAGAGTTTACTCTCTCTATATTTCTTCATTACTTTGGTGAATTATTCGTTTCAGAACCATGGTATGTTTTTATGTTTTAATGCTTTTTATTAGTATATAACAAGACTGTTCCATCCATGTAGAATTTGCATGTCAGTAAATACAGTGTTATGACCATAAAGATTCAGAATTAATCCAAACTGTGATTTGAGGTGCACACCCTAATGCAACCGGCTGTGCACACCTATGTTTATTGCACTCAGTGCAATAGCTTTAGCAGCACTGTAAAAATGATTGTAAGGCTGCCGAGATCACTTTTACAAGATTTGTACTAAAAAAGAAAAAAAAAAAGTGGTACCATTATCATTGTTTAACCGTGTAAAAAGCACAGAAAAATCGAATATTTTAACTGCTTTTTATATAAAAAGATTTGATTTTTAGTTGCAATTTGCCTTTGACAGCCCCCTCCCACCTTACATGTCATAGTCCTTGCCTATTATGAGAGTGTCTAATTACTTTCTGTGCTGGCCCAGCTTTTCCAATCCTCACCATACTACATAAGCATTTTTTTTATGTAGCTGCAAAGGGAAGGAGTGAAGTGGAATACTATAGATTACCGCTTGACAGTTCTGAGTCTGCTGAAGTTGCTGACATCCCATCCAAGATCCTAGTGTAGACATCCAAGCAAGTCTCGGGGCTTCTGGATGTCTACGCAAGGAGACTTTTACAGGTAAATGGCATTCAAAAACAAAAATGTAAAAGGAAAGATTTTCATTAATGCTATGGCAACAGGGACTTCTAAAGCTTGACAGACACAGCCCATTTGTCTGCATGACCTCTCGCACTGCAGACTGAAGATATTAGGAGACCCAGACAACATAGAGGGGGCCTACAAATCTTGGGCTAGGTTCACATCTGTGCGGATGTGAGAATGCAAAGCTCACAGGTTCCCGAAACCGTAGCACAAAATGCAGTGCTTTAAAGAAAATGCGTGGTGGTTCTATTAACACTTAATGGCACCCTCAGTGCGGCCACATTTTGAAAAAGGTGCAGGGACTTTTTCACTATAGGAAACAAAAGCACAGCATCCCATTCAAATGAATGAGATTGCTTTGCCTACGTAAATGTTGCACACAGAGCAGCATAGATGTGAACAAGGCCTTAGAAAAAGGTGTTTTTTTTTTTTTTTTTTTTAACAGTCCTATTAGGGATTTCTGAAGTCCATTGGCGGTGATGGATTTTCTCAGCCAATCACTGTTTCTCCCAAGAGGGGTCAGTGATGCTGGAGGCTAATAATGGGACAATTCTAGGTACTTCCTTTCGTAAAGGTTATCTGCTTTTTAAGTGAAAGTATCTCTGAAATAAAAGTCAAGTTATTCAATGTTTTTTCATTTTCAGATCGTTTACCATGGAAACCCATACGCACCTCATAACTCTACTGCTTACCTCATCTACGAGCGGGGGGTGGAGGTTGGCTGTTGGGGCATGTGCATCAATGCCATCTCATCCTCATTATACTCCTGTAAGTATTTTACACCAATTTACTGTACATCAATTTGCATCATTTTATCTTGGCAGAGAATGTTTTCTTTTTTTAAACTAGTTTTGAAGGAGTTATTGCAGAAATGAAATGTATTTCCATTTTTTTTTTTGCAGTCAAATTTGAAAAATCTGCACTATGAGGCAGATTTACTAAATCCGGAGCACTTGGAATCTGGTGCAGCTGTGCATGGTAGCCTGTCGGCTTTTAACTTCAGCTTGTTCAATTAAGCTATGACAATAAAACCTGGAAGCGGATTGGTTTCTATGCAGAGCGACACTAGATTTTGCGCTCTCCGGTTTTAGTAAATCGCCCCCTATATGTTTTTATGTGTTTGTATGTGTTCCCATTCACACTATTTTTAAATTACTACATTTCTTGGTGTTTCTTTAACCACTTGCCTACTGGGCACTTAAACACCCTTCCTGCCCAGACCAATTTTCAGCTTTCGGTGCTCTCACACTTTGAATGACAATTACTCAGTCATGCAACACTGTACCCAATATAATTTTTTGTCCTTTTTTCCCACAAATAGAGCTTTCTTTTGGTGGTATTTGCTCACCTCTGGGGTTTTTATTTTTTGCGCTATAAATGAAAAAAAGACCGAAAATTTTGAAAAAAATTTCTTTGTTTCTGTGACAAAATTATGCAAATTATTCATTTTTCGTCATAAATTTTGGCCAAAATTTATACTGCTACATATCTTTGGTAAAAATAACCCAAATTAGTGGATATTATTTGGTTTTTGAGAAAGTTAGAGAGTCTACAAGCTGTGGTGCGAATCATACAAAATTGATCACATCTGATGTACTGGTGGCCTATCTCACTTCTTGCGACCCGAACAAGCCAGGAAAGTACAAATACCCCCCAGATGACCACTTTTTGGAAAGTAGACATTCCAAGGTATTTAAGAGGCGTGGTGAGCTTTTTGACGTTGTAATTTTTTCCCACAATTCTTTGCAAAATTAAGATTTTTTTATTTATTAATTTTTTTCCACAAAATTGTCATTGTAATAGGTTATTTCTCTCACATGGCATGTGTATACCACAAATGACACCCCCAAAAAAATTCTGCTACTCCTCCTGAGTATTACAATACCACATGTGTGGGACTTTTTCACAGCCTGGCCACATAGAGAAGCCCAACATGCAGGGAGCACCGTCACATGTTCTAGGAGCATAAATTACACATCTAACTTGTTGACTACCTATTACACTTTTGAAGGCCCTGGAGCACCAGGACAATGACACGTGGCACTGATGACACTTATACGTGGCACTGATGGCAGATGGCACTTATACGTGACACTGATGACAGGTGGCACTAATACGTGGCACTGATGACAGATGGCACTAATACGTGGCACCGATGACGCGTGATACTGATGACAGATGGCACTGATAAGTGGCATTGATGACGCGTGGCATTGATGACACGTGGCACTGACGACAGGTGGCACTGGGGGAAGGTGGCTCTGGTGAGGATGGCACTGGGCGAGGATGGCACTGGGGGAGGCTGGCACTTTTTTCCCTTTTTTTTTTTTTTTTTTTTTTTTTTTTTTTTTTTTTTTTTACTTACGGCGGCTGCAGCCGTTGATCTCTCCCTTCTTACACGCTGTCTGTGTGAGGAGGGAGAACTCATATGTTTACATGTGAGATCATCTCACATTGGACACGCCGATTGCGCTGTAAACGGCCACTGTGATTGGCCGTTTACAGCGATCTGTGACTGGCTGTGTCCGAGGGACACGGGCAGCACAGAACTTTCCCAATGCGCGCTCGCGGGAGCACGCATTGCGGAAGTAAACAGGAGGCCGTTCAGGAACGGCCTCCTGGCAGTTAGCGTCCGCTCTGTAGCTTTATTTCGGCTATAGGGTGGGCACGAAGCGGTTAATGCGGTGTTCCACCCAAAAATAAATAAATAAAAGCCAGCAGCTACACATACTGCAGCTGCTGACATTCAACATTAGGACACTTACCTGTCTTGAGTCCCACGATATCGGCACCGCAGCTGATTTTTCCTTCAGCTGTCAGGTGCTGCCACCGCAGTTGCGGGTAAGGGAACCCGGCAGTGTAGCCTTTCCACTTCACTCCAGGAACCCTACTGTGCATGTGCAAGGCCCTGCGCCTCCCTCCTACTGCCCCCGGTGACAGGGAGAGGAGGAGGGAGCCCCGGGGTGATGTCACGAGCCGTGGCCTGTACTCCCGGAAGTGGGAACAGGATATCTGTCAAAGACAGGTATTCTGTCACCCTCCCCCCCCATCCCCGAAAGGTGACAGTTGTGGCACTGGAGGGGGAGAGGAGACAAATGAGCAGAAGTTCCACTTTGGGTGGAACTCCACTTTAAAGCAAACTTTTACATTGAACTTCAGATACAGCTTCTTTTGTTTAGAACTCACAATGTGCAACTAAGGGACCGCTTTTTTTAATTGCATTTAAGTACACCTAAAGGCATTTTTTTTTTTTTGGGTAGAGTAAGGGGGGGGGGGTAAAACACCTGTCTGTGTCCCATTGAAAGGGGGGTTCCCTTCACTTTCTGTCCCATAGCCAAAATAGGAAGTTAGAGGAAATCCCCCCCCCCCCCCCAAAGTAATGGCAATGCTTGGTTGTCCCCTTTGGAAGATTTCCCCTTTATTACTGTTCTGGTGTCAACCCAAAATTTGTGAGTTTTCTTTTATGGTAATACAAGACAAATAGAGTGGGAGGGAGTGAAAAAGAAAAGGTTTTCCCTTTTTTATGCAATGTACTACCTTAGCCTTGAGGATTTTTAACCCTTTAAAACAACATGCACATATTTAGATCTACAGCTGATGATTTGCTAGGACAGTAAAGCCAATGTTTAATTAAGGAGAGGGCTGGGAAATTCTTTTTACCATAAAGTCCAGCTCCACCCAAGAAGGGAAGCTCTGCTTGTTTGCTCCCCCCGCTGTCACATTTGGGACCTTTTGGAGGGGGGGAGGGGGGAGAGGGTAGGGAACCGGCTGTGAAGCCACAAGAAATGGCGGCGGCACAGCCCGAGAGCCAATTGAAAAATCAGCTGCGGTGCCGACATCGCGGGATCCCTGGACAGGTATGTGTCCTAGTATTTAAAGACAGTAGCTACACTATTTGTACAGTCATTTTTTTAGTGGGGGGGGGGGGGGGGGGCTGGAGCTCCTCTTTAAGGTGGTAGTAAAATTCAACATAAATTATTCCTAAAATCCTTCCCTCCCCCTCCTCCTACCTATCCTTCATACTCTGTATAAAAAAGCTTTGTATACTTACCTTTTTAATCTGGTCCTGTTTGGTCACTTAAGTCTGCAACTCCAACTCTGCCCTGTAAGGGAATGCTCATGAATTCCAGGAGCTGTGACAGCAACCATAGGCTCCTATGGCCCAGCTATTGATGCTCCCTCCTCTCCCCTGCAGCAACTGCTGACCGACACAGGGGAACCGGAGCTGCTGGATCCTGTGACTGGATTGGAGCTGATAGCTAATAGGTAAGTATCCTTCCTTTCTTTGCAGGATAGGTGGGGGAATTGGAGGCAGACATTTTTAAGAATGATTAGTTAGCCTTATCTTCCACGTTAAGGAAAAAGCTTGGTAGCAAGTAAAAGGTAAGTAACACTCTCTTTAAGTATTTTTTAAATTATGCTATGGAAATGGGGACATGTAAAAAAATATATATATATTTAAAGTAGGTGTTATCTCAGTTTGGCTGCGATTGTGGAAAAGCACATTAAAATGTATTTAACTCTTTCACTGCCAGAGCCATAGTTTTATATTTCTCACATTAATACTAAAATGCACATTTTGTAAATGAAAACACACTTAAAACCCCAACATGTTAATTTCTCTGTACATGATCACAATATTTTTGGTAAATGTGAAAAATGTAATTGTGTTGAGTAAATAGAAGCCAAATATGTCAACCCTCAAAATTGTGTGGGCCTACAAAATGGCCAAAAACTATGGTACACAATTCTGTCCTTTAAAAGCCTTAAAGAGGAAGTAAACCCTGATGAGTTTACTTCCTCTTTCATTCCCTGCAAAGGCAAAGCATAATGGACTACTATGCATCGCATGGTAGCCCATTATGTGTCACTTACCTGACACAGGAGCCAGCGATGTCACCGCTGTCCCCTGTAGTCAGGCGCATCCATCTGCTCGGTGGGTCTCGCTGCTCCGCCGCTGTCATTCGGAGAAGCCGCAATGACGTCACTCCCGCGCATGCACACGGGAGCCGAGACGCGCGGCATCTTCGTCATCGACGATGCTACGCTCAGTGCGATTGCGTGCCGCTGTCAACGGCGCATGCGCCGTAGACAGCGGTGCACCGTCTTCGGGCAAATATCTCCTAAACCGTATAGGTTTGGGAGATATTTCTTGGACCTACAGGTAAGCCTTAATCTAGGCTTACCTGTAGGTCAAAGTGGTTTGTAAGGGTTTACAACCACTTTAAAACCTCATTATGTAGCTTTATGTGTACATGATGACCCTAGAATTACTGCTCACACTCCAGCATGTGCAGCGACACATGTGGTGCAGTTATAATTTTTGTATGCATGTAATCCTGAGGCACGTGTTTTGTGCTCATAGCATATGTACAGGGGTTCAGGGGGCTCTTAAACTGTTCTGGGGCTTTTTTTTTTTTAAATTGTTTTTAAACTTACATTTTTTTTTAAACATTTTTAAATGTACCTTTTATTGCCATCACAAAGGGAATGAGAAATCTCCTATGTAATAGCATTGTGCCAAGTGTCTGGTTCTTTTAACCTCCTACCATCTACGCTATAGCTGAATGATGGCTACAGCGTGGACCTACTTTGCCGGGAGGCCGTTAAAAGACGTTCTCCCCTTTGCACGCTCCCCGCACTTTGCACGCGGTGCGCTCTGTGATCACTGACTCAATGAGATTCGGGTGATCACAGATCGGAGTAAGGGGCCAATCCCAGTCCCTTATTATGAGATCAGTTGTCAGCCAATGACAGCTGATCGCGTGATGTAAACCGAAGCTCGGTAATTCTTTTGTTGAAGTGACAATGGTCCAAAAGAGGAAGAGGCACAGCCGCCTCATCTGCGCCAACCAGTACCGCCTGCCAGTTCCCACCGTGCTATCAGTCAGTGCCCACCAGTGAATATCAGTGCCAATCAGTGCCACCCATCATGTTTTCAGAATTTTCGGTAATATTTAATTTTTTTTTTTTTAACAAAAAATAAAAAACCCAGAGGTGATCAAATACCACCAAAAGAAAGCTCTATTTGTGGGGAAAAATGCTGAATTTGGGTACAGTGTTGCATGACCACACAATTGTCATTCAAAGAGTGAGAAAGCTGAAAATTGGTCTGGCAGGAGGGGGGTTTAAGTGCCCAGTAAGCATGTGGTTAAAAAATACATTATTGGACTCAATCCCTGAGTCGGCTCCCTTTTTTGTTACTGGTTTTGCTGGTGGGCCCGAATCCTCTTCTGGCCAAAAACACCTTGGAGCTATGGATGCTGTAGGAATGATGTCAGTATTCTAAAAGATTCTGCAGCTCTGTTGGCCACACAGGACACATGGGCTAACCAGAACTTTGTGATCATATGACCATTTTACATTTAGACAGGAATTTTAGGAAAATATAGTGGTAGCGGTAGCGATTGGGAAGCAACATTTAACATATTGGGTTTTGTGCAGTCCTTTTTCTTGTGCTTCAAGTAGTATTTTCACAAGCTTTACAAAAGCAAATGCAATCCATCATTGGGTTCCAACACTGATGCCCCATACACACGAGCGGATTTTCCATCTGGGTAAAAACTTGGATGTTTTTTCCAATGGAATTCCACTCCAGCTTGGCTTGCATATGCACAGTCACTCAAGTTCTCTGAACTTTTGACCGTCAAGAACGCGGTGATGTACAACACTACAATGAGCTGAGAAAATTTAAGTGCAATGGTTTTCGAGCATGCATGCGTAGGAATTTTGCACATCGGAATTTGTACAGACGATCGGAATTTCCGATGGGAACTTTTTCCAACCGAAAAATGGAGAACCTGCTCTTAATCTTTGACTAGAATTCTGCCAGCAAAAGTCTGATTTAAAAAGATTAACAGCAGCCATTCATTTTTTGTTAGGATGTCTGAAATAGCTCAGGAAGGACTAACACCTGCATTCACAACTGATGAACAAAGTTCAATGTCCTTCACTGTCCATTACTGTCCTTGGATTTTTTGTTATTGTGTCTTTCTGAAGTCCTTTTCAGCATACATCTTACAAAACACTCTTTGATCTTGACTTGGACTGAAAGAAAGCTTTTAATCTCCATCGGTGCAATGATCCATCTTGACAGAGAGATTTGATAGATTCTGGGCTGGGTTTTCTTAAAGTGAGCCTACGGTTTCCTGCTGTAGTTCCAGTACAGAAGAGCCCAGCTCACATGCACTGATTGTAGTCATAGGAAAATTCATGGCAAAATGCAACACCACAAAGATGTGACTCACATGAATTTAAATCCAGATCAGTGCTGTGTTACGAATTGAAAGAATGTGAAGTAACTTTATTTTTAAATTTAATACTGTGTAGCATGCTCCTAGAATAAATCAAATTTTTTTTGTTTCCTCTATACACATCAGTGCGGTGTGTGATTTATTTTTGGCTGCTCTGGGTCCCACTTGCTGCAGGCTCGACTACTTCTGCCAGCCTTCTAGTGGATTCTAGAATGTAGTGGGTTGGAAGAGGAAGATCCTTGGCCTGAATAGTTATGTGGTTTCAACCAATCCCAGGAGCGAGAATGCTCACTAAGTGGCTGAGGAAGGCATACATGATTTTTGGGGGTTCTTGTCCAGAAGGAGAAAATCCCAGCCTGAGGGGCTGCTGCCCTTCTGGGCAGTTTAACTGAAGTCTGCAGGAGCTCATCGAGGTGCCAGCTCAGTAAGTTGCTGGAAATAGAGCTGTATCAATGAGGGTTCACTGAGGATCTGGTCTGCGGATTCACAGGTGAAATGTCTGGCCGATATTGCATGGAGGCATCCAAGTATACAGGGATATTGTGAGTTTAGGCCTTGTTGTAAGATCCTATTGACTGTCCACTGCTTTATCCTCCTGAGAAATTGCTCCAGTGCTGCTGTATTGGGACCTTCCTGTTGCTGGAGTCCTAGGAGTGTTTACTTCACTAGTCTTTGGCAAGAGGGAAGTTACCCTGTAGACAGAGTTTAACAAGCTAAAAAAGCACACAAGACACCCCCTTGCCCAGTCATTACATTGTGAGACTGAGCTGTTGTGTGCCTGGCTACCTTGTGTACCTGAAGGCGAAAAGAACCTGAGGCAAATCAGCTGGGCCCAACTGGAGTCTGCACTACAGCTGCAGTTGTCATTAGCCAGTATTGAGGGAAACTGTTATTGTGGTGCATTTGTTTTAAAGACCCTGTATCAGATACTATATTATGACACTGTATATAATGATACTATGTTGATCATCTATTTTTTTTGGGGGGGGGGGGGGATTATAAAAACGCCATGAGTGCTTGAGCAGTTGCAGCAAGGCCTTTAATAGACCACTATATACACCACTGTTATTTTTTCCCAACACACACACTGCCACTTTTGCAAGACAGTTTCCAGTCCTGCAGCTGCTGGCAGATTAAAATATGCGCTATAGCACTCCACATACTCCTATAAAAGGGACCAGCCAATCAGCATTTTTTGGCCAGGCTTTGAGGGTACGTAAATGTCCTACACCTATAGTAAGGGCGTGATTTATCTTTGGTCAAAGCTACACAGTTTGTTTTTATCTACAGACATTCCTTACCTGCATAGGCAGTTTTTTTTTGTAAAGCTGAACTGACCCTTTAACCACTTGTCGACCGGCTATATATGTTGGCAAAGTGTCACGTGTCCGCCATCAGTGGCTAGTGGGCCCACGGCCTCTGTCCGCCTGTGGCCCGAGATCATGCCACAGAGAGGCAGAATGGGGAGGTGCCTATGTAAACAAGGCATTTCCCTGTTCTGCGCCGCAACGTGACAGGGATCTTCTGTTCCCAGTGATAGAGATCACTGCTCTCGTTCATTCATACTCTAGTGAGCCCATCTTCCCTACAGAACACACTTAACCCCTTGATCGTCCCCTAGTGTTTAACCCCTTCCCTGCCAGTTTCAATTACACAGTGATCAGTGCATTTTTATAGGAACAATTGCTGTATAAATGTCAATGGTCCTAACATAGTGTCAAGTGTCCGATCTGTCCGCCGCAATGTTGCAGTCATGATAAAAATCGCAGATCGCCGCCATTATTAACAAAAAGAAATTATAATAAAAATGCCATAAATCTATCCCCTATTTTGTAGACATGATAACTTTTGGCAAACCAATCAATATACGCTTATTATGATTTTGGTTACCAAAAATATGTAGAAGAATACATATTGGCATAAACTGAGGAGGACATTTTTGTTTATTTATTTTTTTGGATATTTATTATAGCAAAAAGTAAAAAATATTGCTTTTTCTTAGAAATTGTTGCTCTTTTTTTGTTCATAGTGCAAAAAATAAAAACCACAGAAGCAATCAAATACCCCCAAAAGAAAGCTCTTTGTGGGGAAACAAAGGATGTCAATTTTGTTTGGGTACAACGTAGCACGACCACGCAATTGTCTGTTAAAGTGACGCAGTGCCGTATCACAAAAAGGCTTGGTCAGGAAGGGGGTAAATCCTTCCAGGGGTGAAGTGGTTAAAGGAGAAGTCCAGCCCAAGCTTGTTTGGCTGGACCTATACTATGGGTCACAGGCAGGGGTGGACTGACAACTCATAGGGTCCCCGGGCAATAGGAGATTATGGGGCACCCAGGCAATCCGAGATTATGGGACCACACAGTATATACACACATATACACACACATACACACACATACACACACATACACACACATACACACACATACATGTACACACAGTATACACAGACATGTTTCTATTGGCTGAGAAGGTACTGGAGAGGTGGAGCAGCTATGATCTTGGGATGTTTAGAACAAAAGGATGTCGGTAAGGGACATTTCAGAGACAGATGTAAAAAAAACTGTTTTTTTACATACTGTCCCTGGTTTTACTAAGGCTGGCAGCCCTGATGGGGCCCCCTAGTGGCTCGGGGCCCTCAGGCAGTGCCCAAGTGGTCCAATGGTCAGTCCAACCCTGGTCACAGGAGTGCAATTCATTTTGCGCTCCTGTGACCCGTTTGCAGCAGAGAGTGGGCTGAAGTATGTTCTCTGCTGACGTCACAGGAATCTGTCCAGGCACCGCGTCATCACAAAAAAATCTGGATCCGCCAGGTGCATGGACTGATGGCCATTTCAGCCTCTCAGTGAGCCATTGAGATGGTTGCTCCCCGCCCCTCCACAGCTCAGCACTCCAGTGAGCGTGTGGGGGGGGGGGGGGCAGAGTGGAGAGCTGCTGACTGTCTCACGGAGCTGTGAGAACTGAGCCATCTGCGATGTTTGCTCTGTTCTGAGTGCAGAGGCGCTAGGGGAAAGAGATCGCACCAATGCTACATCCACCTAGGTAAGTATGATTCTGGGGGGAATAAAATACCATACTTCTCTTTTAATAAACATTCAAACGTTTAAAAATCGAATGTAAAAAAAGGTCATACTTGGTGCTGACAACTTTTTTATTTTTTTTTCCCCATCTCTTTTTACAGACCTCCAGAAAGCACTTCTACCCTATATTGGGCTAAAGGGCCTGTACTTTGTTGGATATTTACTCTTTGGGCTAGGAACCGGATTTATTGGACTGTTCCCCAATGTTTACTCTACATTGGTCTTATGTTCCCTCTTCGGTGTAATGTCCAGTACCCTCTACACTGTCCCTTTCAACCTCATCTCTGAGTACCATCGAGAAGAGGAGGTGAGTTTTAATAATCAAGTTAGGGTAGAATTTCAGTCAAAACTTTTTCCAAATTTTGTTTGCAATTGGGAAATGTTAAAATCGTTTTGCGAAGTTTGTATTGCTATCTCTGTGCCTGATGACTATTTTATTTCTGCCCCTGAAACAGGAAGAGAAGTGAATCTCTACAATGGGTGGGCATGTTTTTTGCAGTAGTTTTGTTTTTTTAACTAAAAGCAAATAGGCTGTTTGATTTGTATGGGTAGTTGCACTTTGCAAGGGAATGTACCTCAAAGCTTGGCGAATCCAGTCATGTGTAAGCAAAAATGCATTTTTTTTCTTTTATTGTTATAATACAGGATTTGGTGCCAACAGTTTGCACGGAGGATCCTGCTTGTTGGAGGAGGGAGGGTTAAGTGATCCAAAAGATAAAACTGTGGGGAATGAGCTGATGAACAAAATTAAAAGTACTGTTAGGTGTGGACAGAATAGGCTTTTCTGAAGAGTAGAGTTTTCAGGCATCTCTAAAAGCAAACAGATTAGGAGATAGTCGGTTAGGGAATTCCATAGGGTTGGTGAGGCTCTGGAAAAGTCCTAAGGTGCATGAGAGGAGGTGACAAGGGAGCTAGAGAGCAGGAGATCTTGGGAGGATCAAAGAGAATGATTAGGTTGGTGATGTAGCTAGGGGCCAAGTTATGGAGGGCTTTTTAAGTTATTATTCGAATTTTGAATTTAATTTGTTGGGTGAGTGGTAGCCAATTTAGGGACTGACAGAGAAATGGTATTTTCCTTGCATGTGATTGAGTATTCTTTGCAAAACTGAAATTCCACCACATTCAGTAAGCTCCTGGGAACATTCCCTTGCAATGTGAAACTTCCCTTGTAAAATGAACAGACTTTTTGCCTTTAATAAATCAACCCTTTTACGTCGCAATGACTTAACCCACTTTTTTCTCTGCTTTAAATTCAAACCTTCCTGCTGCCACTTGAAAGCTGGAATGCCAGAAAACTATCAGAGCTGCAGGAATGAGAGATTGCCACACACTAAGGTTGCCACTACAGTCCACGTTTATTTAATAGAGCAACTACAATCAACATAACCGTCCCATCCATAGGGCCCGCCGCCTCGAACGTATTTTGCCCAATGTCCTATTTGGGGAAATCTGTTAGAGGGGTGGCCCTATGGTGGGGACTGATGGTGTGTCTACTTTTGTGCGGATTGTGGTTGCTCTACAGCAATAAGATTGTTGTTGACTCTGTCTCCGTTGAGTAGATTCCCTTTTCTTCTTTGTATCATCAGGACGGGAAGTGATCGTAAATCGCTAGCATTAGAGATACAGACAGGAATAAATTGGGGGAGGGAAAGAACAGTTTTTATGCCTAAACTTGATCAATATTTTTCTTTATACCTACATTGTTTATTGATGTCGTCATGTTTTCATAGAAATAAATGACTTAAAAAAATTTAAATAAGAAAAGCTGAAGGGGTAAAATGAAAAAATCTTGTTCTACAAAAATAACACAAATCCCCATATGTTTTCTTATAAACATGTATGTTTTATATCCATAAATCATTGCCTGTCAATATATTTTAAACAGTACATGTATCATATGGATACCCAGAGCAGTAACTACAGAAGTCGCCAAAGTGAATTAATAATTCTCCACTGAGAAGAAATACTGAATCTAATTTTTGGATTATAGTTCATTCGATCAATGAAATAAACTTGCAAAAAGATTTTCTAATGCAGAAAATTATACAGAATAGTATAAATAGTCTTCATCCATGAATATAGTATAGCAAAATGTTCAGTTCACACAATTGTATATAACAGCGAGCGAGCAATCACGATAAGGCAATCTCTCAAATAATAGGTTATCATAACAGTACACTATGGATCAGTAACTGGGAGTTTAGTGATGTTGTTATTCATTGCTTGAATTCAGTCCAAGGCAAGTGGTTAGTCATTTCAATAATATAATGCAGCACATAAGTGATAACAAAGTTGTGTCTACAGGCAGCAGAATTCCACACTGGTCACGGTCACTTTGGCTATTGCTATCCTGCAGAAAACAATAGTCACAATATATGCAGCCACCATCAACTGTGTACAGTTGGTGAGCTTTGGTCTACTAAGAAATTCAGGTCAAGCTAATGTATATTCATGATGGCTGAAGGAAAGCAACGATTTTTATTTTATTTTTCTACTTTCTTGACTTATGGGCGAGATACCTCCCCTAGATTTTCTTTTTTATAATAAAGACCCAACAGAGATTCTTCCCTATGGGTAGGCATCAACAAGCATCCTCGGTTTCTACCAAAAGCCCAAAGACCTGGCATGCTCTGTTTGGCAATTTGAAAGCAGAAAGCTATATCCCCCCCCCCCTGTACTTAAACCCAATAGTGAGAGGTCCCCACCCCCAGATGTTGGTAATACGATAACACCTCCCGGTGCTTCATACTGAATTATTACAAACTCTAAGTGCTTACAAAAGCATAAATAAACGTTATGTAAATTAAAGTGTCCAAATTCAGTTAGTGTAGCATAAAAGTCCAATGAAAAAATCAGTGATGGTTCACAAAGTCCAATGTAGTGACTTCTACGTGAATATTCTTTAAAAAAAAACTGTGCCCATGGTGAGATAAATCTGTAATCTGTGCTACCATTTCTGTGCTCAATACTCTAGACTTTCTCAACCTTTTCAACATGGAGGGACCCTTGAAATAACTTTTCGGTCTCAGGAGACCCCTGTTAAAAATTGCTTTAACTACAATGCATGATACATCAGAGGGAAGGTCAATGGAAGAGTGCTCCTTACATCTGTGGTCTTGGGGAAGAATTTCCCCCTACAGATAGCTAAAAAGATCATTGGTGTCACTGGGAACTTATCTGAGAGGCAAAAATTGGTCATTGTTTAAGTAACCCCTTGCAACCATTGGAGGAACCCTGTTTGAGAAACCCTGCCCTAGATAGATGAAAGGCTTACCAGATAAATATGACCTCTTTAACTACTTCCAGTCCGGGCCTTTTCTGGCACTTTTTGTTCACATCTAACAATCCAGTATTATTTTCTAGAAAATTACTTAGAACCCCTAAACATATATTTTTTTTAAAGCAGAGGCCCTAAAGAATATTTTTATTTTTTTATGTTGTGGTATTTATGCAGCAGTTTTTCAAACACAATTTATTTTAAGAAATATGCTTTTTTTTTATTTTAATACAAGAAAAAACACCATATTTAACCCAATTGTTTTCTAAAATATAAAAAAGATGAAGTTATGCCGAGTAAATAGACACCAAAAAATGTGCACGCCCGTGCAATAGTGATAAGTGACGTACATTTTACTGTCCATAGGCGATGCTTTAAAAGCCTTTACAGGTTACCACTTTAGATATACAGAGGTGGTATGGTGCTAGAATTACTGCCCATGATCTGATTTTCATGGCGATACCTCACATGTGTGGAACGATATGTGTGTGATCAAATAGCAGGTTCGCCTTTGGCTGCAAGCATGGGAGAACAGGGAAACTTACATTTTTTATTTACTTATTTTATATGTTTTATATTTTTTATTTTTACACAGTTGCTTTATTATTATTATTATTATTATTTTTTTTTTTAAACGCTTTTATTGCTGCCACAAGGAATGTAAATATCCTTGTGTAGCACCCTGGGGTTAAGTCAGGGCGCTCCTTAAAAATGTATTTTCCAAGAGTAGTCATCTTGGTCAATTGGTAGATCTATTGATTTCTTCTAGGTTTGGCCTTGTTGCACTTTTCTCTTCTACCACTAGGTGGCCGGGAACTTGGTGGTACTAGATATAAGGGCAACCCAAGGCCAGGTTATGGGTAAATGGGGTATCTCAGCCAATGGTCAAGGGGTTTCTTTAATCCATTGGCCTGCTTGGAGAACCTATATATTTGGGTGAGGTCAGGTGATCTATGTTCTGTAAGGAGGGGGTGGGGGGGGGGTGGAGCTCTGGTAGGAGCTGCTAGTGAGATATATACACAATGATAATAGTGAAAATTCAGTTTGTGCTTAGAAACTTAATCCATTTTCCTCTGGATGAAGACCTGTGTTAAAGGTTCTGGAGGATGTTGAAAGCAGCAGCCAGCTAAGGAGAGCAGAAGAGACTCTATGGTATGAGAAGGAAGAGAGCAGCGCCGCTCTAAGCCTAATAAGTTAAGAAAGCTTTCATGTGCTTTAAAAATAAACTCCCATTTGAGCAGTGTTATACAGGCTTTGGTAGTCGTGGTTCTTTAAGCGATCCTGGATATTTTCTCGGTTCCAGCACTGATAGGTCAGGCACGTCGGCAGGATTCGTCAGGTGCTTGAGAACAGGGGGCGTGGCTCGAGCGTTTATGTTTGGAGCATGCGTACTCCTTCGTCAGGCATGTGATTCGGCCATCATCGGCAAGGTTTATGTAGAGAAAAGGGGAAGGGGCAGTGCCAGGAAATGCAAGGTGCAGCAGACCAGTGCTAGTCTCAAGGCGTGTATCATTCACAGATCAGTTTAGCCACCAAATACAAAAGTGCTTAGGTTTGGTAAGAAATATAAAAACATATCTATACGCATATGTACACAACACAGGACTAAGTGTAGGTAAATAAACTGAAATACAGTAAAATTTGATGGGAGTAAAAATACTAATGAAAAAAAAAAAAAATTAGATATAGATATCTATATAGAGAGAGCGAGAGAGGGATTTTTATTTTATAAACATCAAGATGATGATAATGAATAATAGAGCAAAAATAAAGATAAAAATTGAATTAGAAATAAAAATAAAATGGAAAAGAAAGACAACTGTACCCATTTAGAGGACTACACTGAACAATTTCAAGAAGAAATTCCTTGAAAAGGGCTATCCTGCCCCCTCAGTTCAGGGCACGTATAACCATTTTCTGAGTGAAGCACCCAGACCCAACCACCATGAGTCCATCTCATCCTCCCAGACACCAAGATTCATCATCCAGTTCCACATGCAGCATAAAAAAATTGAACACATTTTCCAAAAACCATTGAGGCATGCTACAAGAAGATCCCCAGCATCAAAACAGTGGTTAGCAATGTATCAAAAATCACATATAGAAGGCCCAAAACATAAGAAAAATGGTACAAAATTTAAAATTCTGTAAACCCAAATCAACGTCAACCCTCCCCTTTCTAGACATAAAGGGAATGTACCAATGCCGCAAGTTTAACTGTTTAACCTGAAAATTTGTCCAACATAGACAACAATTCACCACAAAAGGCAAAACATATCCCCTTGGCAAATTCTTTAACTGCTCAACAGAATTTGTGGTATATTGCCTCTCTTGCCCCTTCGGCCTGCTTTATGTAGGCCGCACCATCATAACCTTTACGAAAAAGGTTTGGAGAACATAGATGCTTCATTGAAGAAAAAAGCAACCTCACTATCCCTAGACACTTCACTGAATTCCATCAGGGCCAGGGGCGTCGGGAGGGGGTGGCTGGAGGGGCTGAACCCCCTGAATGTGTCCCCCCTATAGCCCAGAGTGTCAGCTCTGCAGGGTAGGCGAGAGCGCTGGGACCAATCTGATCCCGAGTGCGACCGAGTGCCAGAGCAGGTTCCGCCTTCTGGAGCCTGCACGTCTATGATGGACGTCCCACTGGTCCAATTCCGGGACAGCGGGACGTGTGACGTCCATCATAGGCGCTGTTGGCTCCAGAAGGCGGTAATTGCAAAGAGGCTGCCGCGCCACATCCCTGCTTGGCGCTCGGGCGAGCCGCTCTCCTCTCCTCTCCTCCTCGGCTCCTCCTCTGAGGACTGGCTGCTGTGACACCACGGCTCAGACAGGTCAGTGTAGGTAGGTCAGTGTAGATAAGTCAGTGTGTGTTAATTTCAGTGTAGGTAGGTCAGTGTAGGTAGGTCAGTGTGTGTAAATGTCAGTGTGTGTGTGTAGATCAGTGTGTGTGTGTGTGTGTGTGTGTGTGTGTGTGTGTAGATCAGTGTATGTTAATGTCAGTGTAGGTAGGTCAGTGTGTGTTAATGCCAGTGTAGGTAGGTCAGTGTAGGTAAATGTCAGTGTAGGTAGGTCACTACCGTTAGTGTATGTATATGTCGAGTGTATGTAGGTCAGGCAGGTGAGTGTAGGTAGGTCACTATTGTCAGTGTAGGTAGGTCACTGCCGTCAGTGTAGGTAGGTTAGTGTATGTAAGTCACTACCGTCGGTGTCATGGCCCAGCCAAAAAAAAACCTGCGTTGCGTACAACACCCGACCCCCCCCCCCCCCCCCTCCCTGTTTCCAGCTTGGACTCTGGGCTGAAGCCCCTGGTCCTTTTGCCACCTAGCAACGCCCCTGATCAGGGCTCTACCAATGGGCTACAGGTCGGGGTTGTGGAGACCATCCCAGGTAGTTTCCCTCGAGCCAAATGCATTAAGCTTCTGTGCGAGAGGGAAACGTTCTGGATCTACATAATAGATAGTTTAAAGCCTGGTGGCTTAAATGAGGATATTGAAATCCATTCCATCTATTAATATATACTGGTACCCACAGACTCCTCAATCCTAATCATTACCATTCCCTATAACCTACCTCCACCACTCACCCACCCCATCGCTAGATTAACCTACAATTTCCTCCCCCCCATTCTACCCCTTCCCTTTCTGCCCCTTCCTCCCCCTTCTATCTTCCCCATTATAGCTACGAGCCTAAGGGCCACTCAATCCTCTTTGTCACAGAAACTCTACTCTAACCCACAGTGCTTTGGGGAACGAGCAAGTCTAGCAATAATGTGTGCGGTCAAACATGCGCATAAGCTTGCGTTTTATGCACATGCCGCATTTTGCTTGTTGCTTGCATAGTTTCTGAATAAGTACTCCATTTTCTTATGGGTACAGGTCTGCACATGCATGTGCATGTGTGCAGATGTTTTTGGATGCCTCCAAATGTCCTGCTCATAACTAGAAACTGTCAGGTCACCTTGAGGCCAGGTGACAGATGCACACCGTAGGGATCAGGAGTGCACCGCAAGGTTATGGACCCTACGGCTGACTGCTGCGGACGGGGGGCAAGGTGATAGGAAGGCAGGGCCGTCAGAACACAAAGATTGATCCCACCGGGGTTAGAGCGTAAGATTCCCTGGGGCGTGGAGTCTAAGAGCCAGCAGGTGTTCACCAGAGCCTCTAGTGGTGAGGATGGACTTGACTGCAACTGGCTCCAGGTCGTGACCCCCAGGGTCCCCCAGCTCATACCCACAGTAGGCAACAGGAGGATAGGAATGGTGAGGGACAAGCCAAGGTCGGGGCCACAAGCAGACAGGAATTGTCAGGGACACGCCAAAAGGTCAGGATCAGAGGCAAACTGGGATAGTCAAGGACAGGCCAAAGTCGGTAACGTAACAGCAGAGCACACGATGGGTAACAGGAAGCTAACACACAAAGGTTGATCAGCAGGGTTGGCCTGCAGTGCACAGGTTAATATAGAGTTCTCTGATAGGAGCTAGGGTGGAGCCATGCCAGAGGATGGATTACAAAAGGCAGTCAGGTGACTGTCGGATGGAACACATGGAGACAGGTAAGCAGACGAACTCTATTGCATAACCATGACAGAAACTAAAATCCCCACAAAAAAAAAAAAAACCCATATACTAATTACATTTCCTGACACTGCCCCCCCCTCCCTCCCCTTTTCTCTGCATAAACCTTGCTGATGATGGCCGAATCACACACCTGACGAAGGACTGCGCAAGCTCCAGACACGAGCGCTCAAGCCACGCCCCCTGTTCTGACGATTCCTGCCGACATGCCCTGCTGACGTGCCTGCTGTGAGAATCCCCAGCCTCGGAGCTACGGATGCCACCAGAGTGGCCAAGGGCTGACCTATGACTGCTGCCCAACTGGACCCGAGGGAATATCCAGGACCACTTAAAGAACTACAACTACCAATGCCTGTATAACTCTGCTCAAATGTGAGTTTGTTTTTAAAACATATTAAAGCTTTCTTAACTAACTTATTACGTGTAGAGAGGCACTGCTCTTTCTTCCTTTGATCTGTGTTCTGTGCCACCTAGACGGCTGTCTGGGTGGAAGTGTGTCGAATGCGCCGGGCTGCTAGAATGGAGATTGGACCTATCTCAGGGGCATCTGCCTGCCAGGCTGTGTGAGTGCCTATCCAGAAGTAAGAGGGCAGCACATGGTTGGGGCTGGGGCTTGCAGTCCAACCAAAAGTGGCGGTTCTATTGGCCAGAGAACCTGTCAGTGGCTGGAGGTAGAATGGAAGCTGTCGCTACAAAGGGACCAACCACCTTTACCAGGGGCCACAGTGAGTAACTGAAGAAAGCACAGGAACTATATTCTCACCAAACGGGCACGGTGGAGAATCGGAAAACTTCAGGCGGTGATCAAGTCAGGGACCCAACCAGCGGAGGTGACACTTGCAGAGCAGCCTTGTGAGTCAAGCAGGGGTGAAGCTTGAGAAGCATCTGGAGTGCCAAGCTAGGTACCCAGCAGAGAATGGGGGGGTGGCGCTTGAGAGAGATGCCACCGCCAACCTTGGAGGAGCTCAAGACATTCAGAGTCCATATTAAACTACAAGAGGCAATTGTAGTGGAGCCAAACGGACTGTTACATTTGAGTTAGGAACTGTTAAAGACTCATACCATAGGAGAAGACCGCATTCCTGCATGTCTTGCTGTGGTCTTTCCTTGCATTGCTGTCCTCCTATTGAAGTCTTGGAGTCTGCCAATTGAATCTCTAACTACTTAAGGGTGTCCTGTCCCAATCCTCTTTCCCCCAAAAATATAAAAAAAGGACTGTCAAAAGAAATAAAACCTCTTTTACATCGAGAAGTGTCTGGCGCCCAATGACTTTCACTATCTTTGCACCCACTATGCCTCACAACCCACTACATATTGAAGGATGTCGGCTATCTTTGTCTTTGGTCCTCATTAGACTGGATAGGGCCAGAGACCTTGCTACACTTGTGATGGTAATAGGCATGTGACTGGTATTCTTTTTAGAGAGAACTGGGGTCGTAAGCGTTGGTTTTGTTGTAAGTGCTGGGAGTTTGGTAATACTTTCCAACCAAAGCCCAAAGCCGTTTGTAGCATTGTGCAGAAAAAAAGTATTCAATAATTTTGCTATTGCAACCTTAAACTTTACACCTCTTTAAAGTGTTTACTAAACCCAGTAATATGAAAATGGTTCATCTGCCCCTCCCCCCCCCCCCCCCCCCCTACAGTGCCCACAGCCTATGATGATCTGTATACTGTGGTAACCTGATGAACTGCACTGTTCCTCCAGTGCTGAGAGTTCAGGTAGGAGGAGAGTTTACTGTTGTGGGTTTAGACCACTGGAGGAAATTGGTCAGAGCTCGTCCTCACTGAGTTTTGGTTACAATCTATATAACAGAGCTTCCAGGGTTGAATGCAGGTTTTCTTTATTGGTATATTTACCTTCAATATTACAATGCAGCCTCTTTGTTTGTGGGGGACCTGGAATGGGCATATTTGCATAACAAGTTGATGGGTGGTTCTAAGTCGACCTACTTAATGGCACCATAACTGGGTATATTTAAGGATCTATGGGTGTATGTCTCCACCTCTCATGTTATGTCTGCTACCTTCTGTGTCCCAAAATGCTGGTCTCCTGTAACTCCTCATTACTGGGTGGCTATTTTCAATTTCCTTTCCAGGTTTTTATTGCAGTCTGTGTCCTCAATGGGAAGATCACCATCTCTGTGTCCTGTCTCGGGTACATAAGGAGATGGGAAATCCAAAATGTTTGGATTGTCACAGAAAAACGAGGTTTACAAGGAAAACTTTCAGTGGGGAAACAAGTTCTGGTGAAAACTGGAAAGGTTTCGTTGATATTTGGTGGTGTGTTGAAGAAAGTGTGTTGCATTGAGGAAGCCTATTCATCTGGTTTTGTTGTCAGACCCCCAGCAACGAAAATATAAAATGCACCTGCACAATTTTTTTCCAATACAGCAGACCACAGAGTGAATTAGGATTGCAAAACTGGTGCATTGGTGTGCCAAATGGGATGAAATCTAGAGTAAAAAAAAAAAAAATCACTTGTGGGTTTAACCAAGTTGTCTCCAAACTGCAGGCCAAAGGAGGCCATTTGATCTCCTTTTTCTGGTCTCTGTTGCACTATTCCTTCCACCGACATGAAAAACTATTCCACCTATGGACAAAAACGGTGGGGAATAATTTCTGCCACTGACACCACAAAAATGTTGGAACAATATTCCTCCCAATGATACCAGTGATTTGGTTTCTAGTCCTCCCACTAATTCCATTAATAAGGTACTATTCCTCTTCCTCCTGACTACAGGTGCTATGTAATTTTATTTATTCACACTTGACCAGTGACCACTAAGCCTGAGGCATTGATTTAATCCCACTAAATCTAGGACATTTTCTATCCCCCACTGGCCACAATCTCCCAATGTCTGAAAGTCTGAGACGGTGAACTAGCCTAGATTTTCAAAGCTTGGAGACCCCTTTTTTAACCAATCATTTTTTTGGGGTATTCATTCTTTGTGGCCCAGGTAACTTGCTCCATTGCAGGGATGTGTCCTTCGCCTGCATCCTATATTAAGGTGTTCCTCTTTCTCATATACGGAAGTTGGGAGCTGATATGTAAATGGAATTTCAAGAGATATTAGAAGATACAGTATTAAAGCTGAAAGGGATGACTGCTAGAAAAGTCTCCTCCTTATGCCCTCATGATACCTGTTGGTCCAATTTAGGTTCACCTGTCACCCTGCACTCATTTCTCAGTCACTCAGAGACATGGAACAGTCAGAACTTTTTTGTTTGTTTGTTTTATGGAGTGGATTTAACTTGGATGGTGTAAGGGAAATATGGGATGCCCATCAGAATTTAAAAACTTGCTTGGGGCGGCTATATACACCCCAGTATATAAATCCCATCCCTCCTCCATCCCTCCTCTCTAATCTTCAAGTACAGCTAGCACAAAGTGGTTAGGCCTGACCTTTAGAAATTGCCCTTTGCAGGCAGGGACCGCAGGTCCCTATGGTGTAGTAAAATAGAAAGTGTTGGTACCATCTGTCCTAACATGCGGCTACTGAGCCCGGTAACCCACCTTCAGGACCTGACAGCCCTCCTGGTTGCAGCTCCCCTTCTCCACTGCCCCTTTCATCACAGTCAACTCTTCTGGTTCTGTACCCATCTCAGACTGCAAGCTCCCAGTCCTCCTGACTGTGCCTCACACACCAGCCCTCCTGGCTGTAACCAATTATTCTCACTGGAGTCTCTTAGCAGTGTTCTCTCTCACTGTCCTTTATTTGCTATGCCATGTGCCTCCAGTCCAGGACCTCTTCACACGTTCTCGAAATTAATCCCGACTGCACCCGAGCCCAGGCTCAAGGTCCCCCTTTTTTTTTTTTTTTTTACTTTAAAACCAGTGGCAAGCCTGCTGATCTCATAGGTTTGCTAATCTGACAGATGTTGGTTGCTTTTAAAATTCAACATCTAAACAGTCAGGTGGAGTTCTAAGTGCTGTATTTCACTATAGAACTTCAGTTTACTGTTATAAATAAGTGTAAAATGCAAAACTACACTGGGTGTAACAATATATCCGCTTGCCCCTTTCTCACTGTATCCTTACTGTGGACGAGCATGGGGCGTAGCAAGATGGTGGCGACAAAACGTCACTTCCGTTACACATTCTGACGGGTTGCCTAATCTGACAGAACACTGGCAGAGTAATCCTTGTGCTGCAGTTACCGGCAATTGCATGCCCTGGTGGATTGATATAGACAAGGGGACCAGGACTTTAGATTAATTGTCGGAAGCTGCTGCACAAGTTTTACTGCACTGCTGTCTGTTAAGGATTAACTAGTTCTGCTCCTTCCTCAGCCTCCAGCTGCTGCCCGATAAGCACTAGTTCTTCTGTTCCTTCCCCTGACCCCCATCTGCCATAGTCTGGTCTGAATCAATAATCTTTCCGGGTTCCAGGCAAACTGAAAACCAGACACATGGTTCAAAATTATTCAAAACCTGGACTGTCTGGATGAATCCCGGCCAGGTGACAACCCTAGCTGAACATCACTCAAGATGGTTGCTTTACTAAAACGTGGAAGTGCAAAATCTGGTGCAGGTGTGCATTAAAACCCATATGCTTCCATTTTTTTTTTTTTTTGTCAAAGCTCAATTGAACAAGCTGAAGTTAGATGATGATTGGCTACCATGCACAGCTGCACCAGATTTTGCACTCTCCAGTTTTAGTAAATCAATCCAACGAGTATTGAAAGAAGAAAACTTTTTTTTTTTTTTTAATGAAGTAAAGAATGGTAAAAAAAAAAAAAAAAACGTATTTACCACCCGTGTTACTGTCTACTTTCTTCTTCCATTAATGTCCATATGGAGATTTACCTCCACTTCCTGTAGATGCTACAGGATAGAAAGAAGAAATCTCTTCAAACTACGATATCTACAAATTTAGTATGTTATTTATTTTCTAGTCTCCATGACCACCAGGACAAATAGATGGGGTTAATCACACACGCACACAAACAGCATCAAGTATCTTAAAGGGTTTCCAACCCTCCCGCAATCCATAAAGAAGAACTTTTTTTGGGTTTTAGATCTACTTTAAAAAATCCTGTTTTGTCTGTAATATTATTGCTATAAATATGATGCAGCAAAAAATGAAAGTGTGCCATCTTAAAATGAATAACAGATTTATGTTTCTAATATCTGGTATATTAGTGTGTTTTCTAAACCTGTGCTGCCGCCTATTTCTAACTGTACCCAGCGAGAAACCTAATTCTATTGGAAATTTAATCCAAGGATTTAGACACACCTTGAAAGGCCATTAGTAGATTAGCAGAGCTCTAATATGTGGTTCTGATCATTATATATTCATACATCATAGATGCTTTGGGCTCTGGGAACATCACTAGAGAGTCAATCTCTACAATTATGATCCAATACCGGCTGGAAGCAAACAGAAACAAGCTGTTTATCCAGCGTAGCTTCCAACTACATATTATGGAGTCCCTCTGCTGCTCGGCTTTCATCTCTCTCCCCGCTGGGGAAGTTGTGTCTGTGTTATAAGCCTGCAGTCAGGGACAGCAGAAGAGCTTAAGGTTTAAAGCACTGAAAATGAAATAATTCAGTTTAATCCTTCATACAGTTATTATATTTAGAGAGCATGCTGGCCATATGTCATTGGGTAGCAATATCCCCAGGCAACTCTATCCGCAGATGCATTTGTAGGAAACTACAATAAAATTTCATATATGAAGTGTGCTTGCTAGTGTTTGCCAGTTTTTAAAGAGGAGTTCCAGGCGGACAGTAGAATTGTCCAGGAGTTTTGTAAATTTGCTAAAGTCAGGAGGTCCATCAGGTAGGAGATGCCTGCTACCAGGGGCGTAACTATAGGGGGTGCAGCAGTCGCGACCGCAACCGGGCCCTGTGATGCAGGGGGCCCATGCAGCCCCCTCTACATATGGCCGGCAGCAGCATAGGCAGCTAGGGGTACCAGTGCACCATGCACACGGGTGGCTGGAGGTGGAGGGTGACTAGCAGAGCTCCATGCTCGACTATCGCACTGGCTGCTCTTTAGTTGTGCATTCCCCGCATGACCTCTGTCCTCGGCCGGCTCCTCAGAGTACCCCTCTCCAGCTCCATGCATTGCCGCTCAGTCCAATGTCTGTTCTCCCCAGCCAGAGTCCGCTCCCCCCGAGTCCCGCCCACTCTGCACTGCATACTTCTCCCGGGTAAACAAACTTTAAGCACACAGATGCAGTGCAGCCCTATGAGAGCCGGCTCGCGGAGGACACTGCAGGCTTGTCTGCCAGCCCTCCTCCTCCCCCATCATACACAGATGATGAAAGGTCTTTCTGGGAGATATGCTGATAGCCCGTCCAGCACACTGGATGGAGCCCAGGCCAACATGGATGAGTGAGCGGCCTACAGCTTGGTCATGGTGAGTGAGAGGACCCCATCCCCCACACACCATTACATACCCCCTTCATCTCCCCCTGGAGACAGGGACCCCTTCTCACGTGGGGACAGGGACCCCCACCTCCCCTGGGGACAGGGACCCCTTCTCACCTGCGGGCAGTAACTTAATCTGTCCTGGAGAAAAGGACCTCATCTCTTCTGGGGACGGGGACCCCATCCTGCCTAGGGACAGTCCCCCAATGGGGCACCTAAAAATAAAAATAAAATAATAATAAAAAAAAATACTGATGCCAGTGGTGGAACTACAGGGCTCACAAAGGTCATACCTGTGACCACGCCCTGGAGTTCCACCGCTGGACTCGGATGGAAGAGCCCTGGCTGGGGTTCAGGGGGGCCCTTCATGGTTCCTTGTTTCGGGGCCCTGAAGGTTCTAGTTACGCCACTGCCTGCTACCAGGGTGACCACATTTCCAAACTGCCATTCAGGGACACCCCTTCCCCAAAAAAGATGATTTTAAAACATGAGCCAACAATGGAATCTGTCACTCCTTTCCTTCCTGTGTCGCTATCTCTATCATAGTGTGCTAGGAGGAAGTGACATTACTTCCTCCTAGCGCTCCATGATAGAGATAGCCACGCAGGAGGGAAAGGAGTGACAGATTCCATTGTTGGCTCATTGTTAGGGTGGTTATGTCCAGTGGTGTATTTTGGTTTTGTGCTGCCCTAGGCAAGCCTAAAATCCCCCCCCCATGTAAATTTGCCCCACCCCTTCCTGTTTATTGGGTGTGACTCCCTTCAAAATTGGACTAAAAGTCCCAGCATGAACCCCTCAACGATTCATGCTGGGACCTGTAGTCCTTCACTAGCAGGGTTGGGGCGCTCATGCTCTGACCTGCAGTCCTTCACTTTTGGGGGGGTCACATCCTTTGATTTCATGGGTTCATGCTGGAACTTGTAGTCCTTTACTAGTTGGGGGGGTGTGGCATGTCACATCCTCAGCTCTGAGGGGCTCTTGCTGGTATCTGTAGTCCTTCACTTTTGGGGGATCACATCTCCCAAAAGTGAAGGTCTACAAGTTCCAGCATGAACTCTTTAGATCTAAAGATGCGACTCCCTCCAAAATTTATGGACTATAAGTCTCGGCATGAAACCCTGAGATCGAAGGATGGAACCCCTGAGATCTCACGGGTTCATGCCTGGACGTCTAGTCCTTCACTAATTGAGAAGGGGCGGTGTCACAACTTCAGCTCTGAGGTTGCTAGGACCTTCACTTTTGGGGGTCACATCCCACATAAGTGAAGGACTACAAGTCCCAGCTTGAGCCACTCATGCAGTGACTGTACCCAGCTCCCTCATGATGACACTGTCTTCAACATACTATATGAATCTGACCTACACTTGGCCTCACCTTACAAATGAGTGCCTTTCTTGCTTGCATACGGGAGGCCCGGAGAAGATAGAGGGTGTGAATATCACTGTTATAAACAAACAAGCATTTTTTTTCTGAGTGAAATCCATTCATATAGTGTGTACTGTTTTTGATTAGCTGTGGCCAATCACAGCTAATCACATGGTACATATGGGCTGTGATTGGCCCTGTCTGTACCATGTGATCACTGTAACCAATCCAGAGATCATTACAAGAATACACAACGAATGGAAGCCACCCGTTGTGTACAGTTGTCATGTGATCTTCTGTGATTGGTCGCAGGGAGCACATGGTACTGACAACAGTTCGTTACACTGATCTGTAATCCACTGCGTCAGATGGTCACAGCGGGTGACAGATCACGCCGCAGTGTGGCCCTGGGAGGATGTCATATGTCATCCACCCGGAACAGGAGAGCTCCAGCACGGCGTCATTTGTCTATAGGCCGGGTGGGAAGCAGTGATTGGCATTAAATTACAACATGGCTTGTGTAGTATTTTGTAGATATATTTTTTTTATTTGCTATGTTTTCCCACAAAGATGGAGTTGCCCTTTTGAAGCAGAACAAAAGAAAAATGGCATGTGTTATGATGTCTGTTACTTAGCTGAAGGAATTTGCCATCAGCACACCTGCAAACTCCATAACAGAATTCACTGGCTTATTAAACGATCACAGCAAAGTATAGTAGCATTTCGAAGCCATGCAAAGTCCCTTCATCGAGCATGTGATAAATACCCTGTAATATAGAACACAATATAAAGAACCGTCCAACTACCAAAAAAAGAGCAATTGACAACACCCTGTCATCATAAAGATAGATTTTAGGCATTTGTCCCAGCAGAATTGCATTGTCCTGTAACTTGTTATCTAACTACTTATTTATAAGCAGCTAATAAATTTACTGTGTATAGTTACTAATCTTTCATTTGGCACAGATGTTGCAAATCCATGTTTTCTATGATCCCTGGTTCATTAGAGTGTATGGGAGCCAGAATCTGAAAGCTCTTGGCGCTGAGCCTATTGTCTTCCACACGGCTGGCTCTATGGATACCTGAGCCATAGTGACAGTTTCTATGCAGACAGGCAATAGCAGCTTCAAGGTGCAGCTTAATGACAGTAGAATAAAGCTTCCTTTTATGGATATCTGGCTGTAGAATTCCCAAGAGCACCACAGCCCCTGGGTTGTTTTAACTACTACATTTTAAAACCATTTAAGGAGCACTTTGTGATGCGTAGTTTGCAAAGCATCTCTAATGAACACAGCGAAGTGTTGTGCGCTTATCTAAAAAACTTAAAGCCCAACTCTGGGAGACTTGAAACATCTTCCTTGCTCCGAGGCTGCACTCATGCTGCAAAGGTTTTTAGGCCTTGGAGGCATGGAAAAGTAGACTTAACTGTTTACTCACTTCTCCGTGCCGCTATACTGGTCACGAGTGTCTTCTCCCCCATGCTTCAGCAATCTAAGGTCCTGACATAATCGCTCTGCATCAGATGTGATAAGTCCAAAGGACTATCCATGGGGGAACAGATGATCAGATGAGTAAACGTGCTTTTCAAACCCCTTTTGATTAAACGAGCGGTTAATGTTGCAGTGCGGGCGCAGCATCACTGCAAGGGAGGATTTTTGATTTAAAGTTGGACTTGAATAATTTAGCCATTTTTAACCACTTGCTTACTGGGCACTTAAACCCCCCTTCTGCCCAGACCAATTTTCAGCTTTCAGCGCTGATGCACTTTGAATGACAATTGCGCGGCCATACAACACTGTACCCAAATGAAATTTTTATAATTTTTTTCCCACAAATAGAGCTTTCTTTTGGTGGTATTTAATTACAGCTGGGAGTTTTATTTTTTGCTAAGCAAACAAAAAAAGATGCAAAAAAAAAAAATCATGTTTAATAGTTTGTTATAAAATTGAGCAAACAGGTCATTTTTCTCCCTCATTGAAATGCGCTGATGAGGTGGCACTGGTGGGCACTGATAGGCGGCACTGGTGGGCACTGATAGACGGCACTGATAGGCACAGATAAGACAGCACTGATGGGCACAGATAAGGCGGCACTGATGGGCAAAGATAGGCACAGATGGGTGGCACGGATGGGTGGCACTAAGAGGCACTGGTGGGTACCACTGATGGGACTGATGGGCACTGATAGGTGGCTCTGATAGGTGGCACTGCTGGGCACTGATGGGTGGCACTGATGGGCACTGGTAGATGACACTGATGGGCACGGATATGTGGCACTGAGGTGCAGCAATGTTTTTGAGGCAGATTGTAGGCACTGATAGGTGGCACTGATGTATGGCACTGTGGGCACTGATGTATGGCACTGCTGGGTGGCACTATGGGCACTGCTGTGTGGCACTTTATTAATCATCTGGGGGTTACTGGCAGGAGGCAGGTGGGCACTTATACACTGGCCGTCGGTGATCGGCTTTTTTTTTCTCTCCTCGTGCTGTCAGCGCGAGGAGGAATAACAGCCGATTACCGGCTCCGTTGTATCACATGATCAGCTGTCATTGGCTGACAGCTGATCACGTGGTAAGGGGTCGGGATCGACCCCTTGTTCAGATCCGTGATCAGGCGAGTCTCATAGACTCGCCGATCACAGAGCGCGCCGATCACAGGCCGCTCGTGCACGGGACGACGTCAATAGACGTCGTCCCGGCAAAGCAGGTCCGCGCTGTAGCCGTCATTCGGCTATAGCGCGGATCTCAAGAGGTTAAAGTTTCTCAGCAAAGCTAAAGCATTTTGCTATGTTTGCTATATTGCAATCAGTTGTGGGTGGACTGACAAATTTTGAGTTTTGGAAAGTACGAAAAGAGAAAATGGTTTATCCCTTTATTAGATCTGAGCCTTTGTATTGACATTCTCGACACAACCGCGTTGAAGCTGAACCCCAGGCAAATGTTCATATACATAGTATAAATACCTATACCTAACCTGTTTCAACTAGCAAAGTTTTTGTGATGCCTGTCAGCCAATCTTGTGTTCTATGAGGGGAGATTTAGATCGTGCTGGACTGACTCGAACAATCACTGCTCTATGGTATGCAAAGGTATGGGCAGATAGGAAGGGTTTGTTCCCAGAGGTTCATGCCCAGTTTTAGGAAAAGGTGGTGGTGCTGGGCTGCTACCCCAGGGAACAGCCTTGTGGTTGACTCTACGTATGCTTATGAAGAAGTTAAAGGAGAGCCCGGTATCCGGTAGATGTAGGTATTCAACGTTTTATTTGAAGTCACAACAATAAAATGAGGCCAATGGGTTTCAGGGGACTAAGGTTCTGCTGTTGAGAGTTATTAAAGAATGGTCCTGTTTGGGGCTGCTCTGGCACATCGATCAGGCCGATAGATGTCCAAACTCTGACTGTAGGTTCAGAGGTAGCATGACTTCTGACCCTACAGAGTGAAGATGGTCAAAAAGTTAGAGGGGTTATTAAACTAGGTAACGTGGGGGAGGGTCTAGAGGTAGTCGGCAAAGAACATATCCCAGAGGGTACTATTGTGGTCATTAGTGGAAGGTTCTCTAAAAAATAAAATAAAAAAAAATAAACCTGAGAAAAGTATAGTAACAAGTTCTATTTGCAGTCTCGGAACACCCAATAAGAGGACAGAATGTGACCGGTCTAAACTACGTGGCATGTTCACCAATGCTAGGAGCCTGGCGGACAAGATGGGTAAACTAGAGATACTGTTGAATGAGGAGGATTTTGATTTTGTATGAATTTCAGAGACCTGGTTCAACAGCTCTCATGGTTGGCTGGCAACCATTCAAGGGTATTCCCTTTATCGCAGGGATAGAGAGGGTAAATAAGGGGAAGGGGTATGCATATATATCAAGAATAATGTACAAGTGAATGTGGGAGATGACATTAATAAGGGAGCTAGGGAGGAGGTGGAATGCTTATGGGTAGAGCTCCAAAACAATGAAGCTAAGCAGAAAATAATACTGGGAGTATGCTATGGCCCCCTAACTTGAGAGAGGAGGGGGAGGCGGACCTCCTATCACAATTTCAATTAACAGCAAGGATGGGAAGTGTTATCATTATGGGGGATTTTAATTATCCTGACATAGACTGGGCAGAGGGAACCATGCATTCGTGTAAGGCTCGCCAGTTCCTAAATGTCTTGCAGGACAATTTCATGGGTCAGATGGTAGATGCACCAACTAGAAACAAGGTGTTACTAGATCTACTGATTACCAACAATACACGGATGGGGAAATTTAGGAAACCACAATCTCACAGGTCAATTGGCTTCAGTGTAAAGCACATAAATAGGAAACATAAGGGGAACAGAAAGACACTGAATTTCAAAAGAGCCAACTTCCCTAAACTACGAACCTTGCTAGAAGATATGAATTGGGATCAATCTTAGAAACAAAGAACATGGAGGAGAGATGGGTTTTCTTTGAGTATAATAAATAGGGCATTAGCCAGTGCATCCCATTGTAAAAGAGCGAACAAAAGTCCTGGATGGCTTAACTCCATAGAAAAAATGCATATAAAAGCAAAGGAGAAGGCCTTCAAAAAATACAAGGCTGAGGGATCATCAGCATTCAGACTTTACAAAGAATGCAACGAGATATGTAAGGGTACAATTAGGGCGGCTAAGATAGAACACAAAAGACAGATAGCTGAGGAGGGCAAAAATAAATCCCAAGAAATTCTTTAAGTATATAAACAGTAAAAAAAGGACAGACCATATTGGCCCCATAAAGAATGAGGAAGGACATCTGGTTACAAAGGATGGGGAGTTAGCGAAGGTAATGAATTTATTATTTTCCTCAGTCTTCACAAGAGAATTGAGGGGGCTTCAGTAACCAAAACTGCAGTGTTTTTTCCCCATGACACATCAAAGGAAGCACCCTCATGGCTAACAGAGGGCAGAATTAGAAATAGACTTGGGAAACTTAACATTAATAAATCACCGGGACCAGATGGTTTGCACCCAAGGTTACTTGGCGAACTCAGTCAAGTAATTGCCAGACCATTGTACCTAGTTTTTACTGACAGGCTACTGACTGGAATGGTACCAACTGATTCGCAGCACCAATATTTAAAAAAGGGACAATATACATCCCTGGGAATTACAGACCAGTTAGCCTAACATCAATAGTATGCAAGATTTTAGTAATGAAAATGGTATCATTAGCAGTAATCGGCATGGATTCATGAAGAATCGTTCTTGCCAAATCAATCTATTAACCTTATATGAGGAGCTGAGCTGCCATCCAGCTAAAGGAAGGCCCATAGATGTGGTTTATCTGGATTTGGCAAAAGCATTTGACACAGTTCCCCATAAAAGTTTACTGTACAAAGTAAGGTCCGTTGACATGGACCATAGAGAGTACATGAATTGAAAACTGGCTACAAGGGCGAGTTCAAAAGGGTGGTGACAAATGGGGAATACTTGGGATGGCCAGGGGTGGTTAGTGGGGTCCCCCAGGGTTCTGTACTGGGACCAATCCTATTTAATTTGTTCATAAATGACCTGGAGGATGGGGTAAACAGTTCAATCTCTGTATTTGTGGACAACACTAAGCTAAGCAGGGTAATAACTCATCTGCAGGATGTGGAAACCTTGCAAGATCTGAACACATTAATGAGGCGGGCAACTACATGGCAAATGAGGTTTAATGTTGAAATAATGTAAAATAATGCATTTAGGTTGAAAAAATATGAATCTACTCACTAGGTGGTGAACCTCTGGGGGAATCTACGATGGAAAAGGACCTGGGGGTCCTAGTAGATAGGCTCAGCAATGGCATACAATGCCAAGCTGCTGCTAACAAAGCAAACAGAATATTGGCATGCATTAAAAAGGGGATTAACTCCAGAGCTAAAATGATAATTCTCCTGCTCTACAAGACTCTGGTCCGGCCTCACCTCGAGTATGCTTTCCAGTTCTGGGCACCAGACCTCGGGAAGGCTATACTGGAAATGGATTGAATACAAAGAAGGGCAACAAAGCTAATAAAGGGTCTGGAGGATATGAAGAAAGGTATCGAGCACTGAACTTATTCTCTCTGGAGAAGAGCCGCTTGAGAGGGGATATTAATACTGTACTGGTGACCCCACAATAGGGATAAAACTTTTTTGCAGAAGGGAATTTAATAAGACACATACCCACTCATTAAAATTAGAAGAAAATAGGTTTAACCTTAAAGTGATTGTAAAAGCTCGTATTTATTTATTTTTTTAAATAGCAAACATATCATACTTGCCTCCACTGTACAGCTTGTTTTGCACAGTGTTTTGCCTATTGCTTCTAGGGTCCCTCGGCGGCTCTCACGACTCCTCCCTGCATCAGATAAACCTCTAGGAAGAATCGGGGGGGTTATCTTACGGGCACGCTCCTGAGTCTAGCGTCCATAGACACGAATGCCAGACTCTACCCTAGCACCCGCATCATTGGATTTGATTGAACGCAGCGGTAGCCAATGGCTGCGCTGCTATCAATCTATCCAAACAAGAGGCCCTCTGGAGGGAGGGACAGCGCATCCCGGGTGAGGGAAGTAAGGGGCTCGGGTAAGTAAAATGAATGGCTAGAGGGTTGCTCAGTGGCAGGTGTTTTTTCACCTTAATGCAAAAAAAACAAGAGGTTTTACAACCCCTTTAAACTATGTAGAGGGATCTTTACTGTAAGAGCGGCAAGGATGTGGAATCCCCTTCCACAGGCAGTAGTTTTAGCAGGGGGGCATCAATTGTTTCAAAAAACTATTAGATATGCACCTGAACGACCGCAACATACAGGGATATACGAAGTAATACTGACATTTACAACTCCTTTAAGTAACTTCAGATCATCTTCCAGAACTCCCTGCCCCAGTCTGTCCGATCAGCCCCTACCCTGTCCACCTTTTAGTTGATCCCTGAAAACTCATTTATTCAGGGAAGCCTATCCCACATCCACCTAACAACTGTCCCCGAGCCATCCCCATCAACTCATTCTCTGCAGCTATTACCTTTTGTACCACAACCCCCTCCCCTTTAGAATGTAAGCTCTACGAGTGGGGCCCTCCTGTACTTTTTGTATTGAACTGTACTGTAATTGTGTTGTGTCCCAAGATCAGGCAGTGGTGTATAACAAAAAAGGTTCTTTGCTACAGTTTTTGAAGTATAAACAAACAATTACATCATCACATTCATCCCTAACCAAGTGCCTTCTGAGTGCCCCTTGGTGCCCCTGTCAATTGAGATGGGCATACCTTGAAAATAGTAAAAAGTCTTTAGAGTCCTTTAATTCCTTAGATGAATAGCACAAATATATGTCCCTGGAACCTCAACTGGGTTCTCACCAATGGGTGGTATCAAGCAAGGTGGCGAATCACTTCCTGTTTCCCTTAGTAAAGATGCTGGCACATGCACCCAGAGCCGATGGATGGGTCAGCTTCGGGTGCCAACATTGCTGGTTCCCCAAACAGTTAAGTGCCCTTATATTAAAATTCAGCAACTACAGTATTTGTAGCTGCTGACTATTTTTTTCACCTAGGCTGGAACTCCAGTTTAAGAAGGGAAAAAAGCAAATAACTCATAACACTGTAATCCTCTAGTAGGCATTTGCTTACAAGTAGGCTAAGAGATGGTCAGCTCCATGTATTTTAACAGAAATATCCACTGTTGCAATTCTAACATTTTAAATGTTTGTCACTCATTGCCACCCCCAGTCAGGATTTTAACTGAGTTTACTGTATGGTAGCTTCTTCATAGATGCAAAATTCTTTAATTTCTAGTTAGAGCACATAGAGATTCAGCTTAATGATTTTTAATATATTTTTAACCTCCCTGGCGGTATGATTAGTTCTGGTTTTAGGTGCTGAAAGCGGTACAATTATTTTGCATGGAAATTTGGCGTTTTATATTGTAGGCCTGTAATTCTTAGGAATAACTCTCTTAAATCTGTTCAAACAATAGTCTAGCAGACATCCTGGGTATGATAAAGTTTATAATATAATAAATAATAAAAAAAAAATCATTCAATAATGTAATCAAATCCAAAAACACTGAAATTTGCTCATTTGCAGAATTGTCGCTGTCATTAGATTTAGTGTTTGATGACGAATTTCCCCACAAATCGCTATCGCTCAATTCTGAAAGTGATTATAATTTATTATCGCTGTTTTCTAGTTGGTCTAAAATCACTTTTGACATAAAAGGACACTTTTTGGTTGCTATGGACAATCTCCAAATTCCAAGCAGAAAAAACTGTATTTATAATATAAAAGTGCATGCAGGGCACTGCACAGACCACTAGGGACAAAGGGGGTGTATAATTTTTTTTATATAGTACTGTAATCTGTAAGATTACAGTACTGTGTGTGTTATGTGTGTTTTTTACTTTTTTGAATTTGGCGCTGATCTCCGCTCCCGTGCGCCGTAACGTCGCAGGGAACGGAGCTCGGCGGCACTCGGGCACTGTGTGAATCGAGAGGAGGACAGCTCGATCGCACAGCGTGGAGGACATCGCTGGATCCAGGGGACAAGGAAAGTAACTTCTCCCTGTGTCCTCCCTGTATCCAGCAATGCGATCCCGAGTCTGGCTCGGGGTTACCGCTTATGATGGTAAAATCCCAACCCGAGCCAGACTCAGGATCACCACCAGGGAGGTTAATGAAAAGAAAAGGGTGCACAGAATATTTACAAAACAGACAAAAACAGTAACATAAAACAGGGGAAAATGTGTGCTGTCTATCTGGTCTTTCAGTCACTGCAGAATTTGCATCATTTCCAAGGAGTTGGTCCAATTTTGTGTTTGGCTCCAGAAAAGGTAACTCTTGCCTTTGTTAGTAGATTGCAAAACAAGTGTTCCAGCTACCAAATACAGCAGATTTTTCTTGTCACTTGGAAAACGTTGGAAACTTGGAATGGCTAACTTCACCAGATCAAAGGATCTGAGGGGTGTGTTGTAGATTTACTGGAGTATTTTATTATGCCCAATGGACATGGACCTTAATTCTAACCATTTGTGGTACACCTCAATAGACACAGCAGCAGGACTCGAGAGCACACCTGCACACCTGAATTTTTAAATATCTCAAACTTCAATTCATAATCCATAACTCCTACAATAATAGTTACCTTCCTAAAATGTGGCTACACTAATATATAGTAGATGCCACTCAATTAGGACACCAAAACATCTAGAGGAACAAGGTTCTGAAAAGCTAATAAAGACACAGTAGAACTTCAAGAAAAAAAAAAAAAAAAAAAAAAAAAAAAAAAAAATAAATAAATATATATATATATATATATATATATATATATATATATATATATATATATATATATATATATATATATATATATATATATATATATATATATATATATTATAAAGTTTTTTTTTTTTTTTTTTTTTTTTACTGAGTTTTCAGTCTTTTTTGATTAATAGCACAAAAAATTAAAAACCCAGCGGCGATTAAATACCACCAAAAGAAAGCTCTATTTGTGTGAAAAAAAGGACAAAAATGTAATTTGGGTACAGTGTTGCATGATTGAGTAATTGTAATTCAAAGTGTGAGAGCACCAAAAGCTGAAAATTGGTCTGGTTAGGAAGGGGGTTTAAGTGTACAGTGGTCAAGTGGCTAAGCTGCTCTATAGACTAGATGCCCTTTTGAAGACCCTGGTGTAATAAGATTTATGGTTATCTGCATTCCTTTGAAAGCGGACTGTGTTTTTTGAAACGTATTCTCTTCCCTGGCTGCCTAGCATGGACATCAGATTTAAATCTGACAATTTTTGTTAGGGAGAATGATTGTGACGCTGTGTTCAGTACTACTCACCTATTCTTTAACGTCAGGCCACACCATTCCCACAACTTGTGCTAGATGTATTGCTCCAAATTGCAATTAAGGAATCCATACCTGCATTAAAAGATGGTACTTTATATTTACCCAGAGTTTAGCTTTCATGTTGAATTCCAGGCCAAACAAAATTCAAACCAATGAAATTAATATAAGGGAGCTGATTAACTTGTCAAAGATTTGCATTTCTGTCCATCCAGTAACACTGTCAGGTCTTGTCCCCACACCCACGACCTGACAGTGATAGAAGATGCAGCAGACTGAGAAGCTCATCTCTATCCCTCTGCTGTCTTATCCTTGTACCAGCATGTACCTTGTTGGTGCACGTGCACTGCAGTGCATCAGACTGACTTCTTCTGGTGCCTCTTCCTCATACAGGAGCTCTGCTATAAAGGGTCTATAATGCTGCGTACACACGAGTGGACTTTTCGTCGACCGAACTCCGAAGGACTTTTTAACAGAGTTCCACCAAAACTGACTTGCCTACACACGGGCACACGAAAGTCCGACCGTCTAGAAAGCAATGACATACGATGGGACTAGAAAAAAGGAAGTTCAATAGCCAGTAGCCAATAGCTGCCCTTGCATTGTTTTTGGTCCATCGGAATAGCATACAGACAAATGTTTTTCTCGATAGGAACTGGTTCCGTCGGAAAGATTTGAAACATGTTCTATTTCTAGGTCCATCAGAATTCTTGAAAAAAAGTCAAATGAAACCCACACATGAGCCGAAGGTCCGACAGAATCGTTCCGTCTGACCTTTTCTGCCAGAAAATCCGCTCGTGTACGCGGCATAAGAGTCTGATACTGGGTAAAATTCAGGTACTAAAATTACAAACATATTTAATTATGTAGTAGTAAATGCATTTTAGAACTACCTGTAGTTCAGTTTTGATTTTTGACCGGGGGTACCTTTTTAATCTTGTGCTCATCGTCTGTCAGTTTTGCGATTATGTAGGCTGCATGGCTGCCAGGTATCTTTCTGTTCAGGGAAAATGGGTCACTGTGTAGCTTGAAGCTTATAGTGTTCAGCATGCTTTGTATTGTCAAAGCTCACATATTGTGTGGCTATAAAGAACCAATCTTCTGTGTTTAATGTGAAGAACAAGATGCCCAAGGAATTTGCTCTTTGTATAATGCTACAAGAAGGCTTCTGTCAAGGTGGGCCGCAGTTGATAACAGATTGAGGATTTTGTAAAGAGGATTGATGATCACCAGTTTTGAATTTGAATTCCAGTTAGGCGGGGATATATTGTGTGTGTGTGTGTGTGTATATGTGTGTATATATATATATATATATATATATATATATATATATATATATATATATAAAATATAGTTGTGCTCATAAGTTTACATACCCTGGCAGAATTTGATTTCTTGGCCATTTTTCAGAGAATAAGAATGATAAAACAAAAACTTTTCTTTCACTCATATTTAGTGTTTGGGTGAAGCCATTTATTATCAATCAACTTTCTTTTTTTTTTTTTATCATAATGACAACAGACCCTAGCCAAATGGCCCCGATCAAAAGTTGACATACCCCAGTTCTTAATACCGTGTATTGCCCCTTTAACATGACAGCTTGAAGTCTTTCGTAGTATTGGATGAAGCTCTTTATCTTCTCAGATACCCATTCCTCTTGGCAAAAAGCCTCCAGCTCCTGTAAATTCTTGGGCTGTCTTGTATGAATTGCATGTTTGAGATCTCCCCAGAGTGACTCAAGGAAATTGAAGTCAGGAGACCGAGATGGCCACTCCAGAACCTTCACTTTATTTTTCTGTAGCCAATGACAGGTCAGCTTGGCCTTGTGTTTTGGATCATTGTCATGGTGGAATGTCCAAGTACGTCCCATGCGCAGCTTCCTGGCTGATGAATGCAAATGTTCCTCCAGTATTTTTTGATAACATACTGCATTCACCTTGCCATTACTTTTGGTTTTTACCTTTCATCATAGGCCTTGTTGACTCCTCTCCAAATGTAGCGTTTATGGCTGTGGCCAAAAAGCAAAATTTTGGTTTCATCACTCCAAATGACTTGTCTCTGTGCTGTTTGGCGTATTGTAAGCGGGATACTTTGTGGAATTTTGCATAGTAATGCCTTTCTTCTGGTGACTCGACCATGCAGTCCATCTTTCTTCAAGTGCCTCTTGAAACAGCCACACCACATGCATTTCCAGGATTTATTTGTGGCTTTTTCTTTGTATCCCAAACAATTTTCCTGGCAGCTGTGGCTGAAATGTCCTGAATCCGGGGACTGTCCCCGGAAAATGGGGACATCTGGTCATCCTAATGTACAGTATAAAGGATTATATAACATAAAGCGCAGAGTACGGCAGTCAGGAGGATGCGGTGTACATTGTATATATTTCATAGGCAAAGTGGGCATATACATGTAGCACTGACCCCTAAAGGAGCTGCTGGTTTTATTTGGGCTTACTGTTACCTCACCTCCTTGCTTCTCTGTCTTGGGGTTCCCGTGGTAGATGGCCCAAAGAATGTTGAAACTGACACTGAATCCTCTTTTAGGTTATTTATTTAGAACAAAACAAAGTCTCTCAAAAGAGGGTAGAGGGTGAGGAGTGAGTTCAGGCACTTGGTTTGCAAGATGGAAGTCTTGAGAGAAAATCCAGAGAATAAAAACTGTTTCACAACTGGATTTAACAACCCCTGGATAGACCTCTCTCACTAGGCCTAGCAGCTGATGGGATGCTCGACCGTCTCTGCCACAGACTTGTGAGATACACTTAAGCGTTTCTGAGGGATGTGGATAAATTTAAAGAACTGACATGCAGTACCAGTTTCTCTCAGCCAATCCGGCGATACCATATGAGTGTTGATCCAGGTTGCGTCCTTCAACTAAGCCTCCAGGCTCCTCCAGAGAAACCAGCCTTGCACACGGTCTTCTCCTGAAAGAGTCCTCCCCTGGGGTTCTTCAGTTGCTGGGTCTCTCCCTTCAGATTAGATGGCACTGGACCATCCTTGGATCAGTAGGCCCCGAAATTCGCTCGGGCCTGTACCTGCAGTTGCATCGCCTCAGGCCAGCCGGCCAGAGACTCAGGATGCATAGTTCTGCACCCCAGGCCAAGGAGGGCCATGGGGCTGGGTCAGGGGGACCACCAGAACCAAACAGAAAATAATTTCCCCCCCCTGCCAACATGGCGTTGGTACCTTAAATACCACCCCCCAGAATGCACAGCAGGAAAACACTCCCACTGGGCTGGTTCCAAGAGATAAGTGGCATTCAATGCACCCAGTTAGACTGCGTTTCTACTCTTGCCGGCAATGACAGCGACACTTGTGGTCAAAGAGAACCCAGTGCAACCCAACTGGACTGGTACTGAAACCAGAAATTTTGAGAAATGGTCCCGGAGCCCAACTGTGGCTTCAGGCAACTTAACTTTTCAAAAACAATAGCGCCTGCTCGTTAGGAGCCAGCGCTACATACATATATACTTTCAAAGAGAGCATTCTAATTGCCAAGTAAACAGCTTCCCCCCTTTTAGTAAATCAACTTAGTTTTAAAACATGTCTTTTTTGTTTGTTTTTTTTTGTTTTTTATTTCAACAAACGTTCCTCTTTTAATGTCAAATTCCTCTGTCTGTAAGATTAGTCTATACAATAGCAGATGGCTATAGCACATGTTAAATCTGATAAAATATTGGCCATCCAAAGATTGTTTTTTATTAGGTCAGACCCTAAACTGGATTGTAGTAGCTAAGAAAGTTTTAGGCCATTTAAAAGGCGCCACTCATGCTGCTCCATCTTATACCATATCTGATGTGTTTTTTGGAAATCTAAAGGGATGTTAGAGGATTCTCTTTCAGCCCTTCAAGGTAAGAGTAGACAGAGTAGTTGCTTTCATGCAGCCAGAACTGCAAAATGTGAGTTTCTTCTTGAGCTTTGTTTCTTGCTTCTTATTTCTCTGTCTATAAAAGGAACATGTCTCTCCAGGCATACATGGACATCTTGGGGGGGGGGTCAGTATGTGTAGATAAGAGATAATGAGAAATCCTCCCTGCTGGCAATTTCATCTATCCATTCCAGTGTTCCAATCCTTTCAAATGTAATAGTTAACACAGACCCCTTATTTATTTAATTTGTAGTTTTTTTTTGTTTTTGTGGGTATGCAAAAAATGTGCAATCTAAATACCCGACACACAAAAGGATATTACTAAAGCTGCAGGTCTGTAAATATCTGGACCCCATGATCTGGTGATAAAAGCTTATATGGAAGTACCTTAAAGCTGAACTGAGTTTGCATAATGATGCCTGTTGTGTCATGAGATAAAGCTGGGGACCAGAGTGTGGAAAAGGTAAATAAAGTTTAAGTAAATGTAGTGCCGGTACTCCTGAAGAGTATGCGCTATGTTTTGTAAATTTAGTTTTTCTAAGACCATAGTTGGGTCTTAGGGTTAAAATTATGTAAATTGTGATTCTGGCATCAGTTTGGCTGGACTGTACTATGTTCTGCCTGGTCATAGATGCATGAATCATCTCTGACAGGAACGCAGTCTGACTGGACGCTTTGGGTACCAATCTCTCTCTCGGAGTGGGTGCGTTGTCTCGCTGTGCCAATCAGTGGGTGCGTTGTCTCGCTGTGCATTCCGGGAGAGGGTACTTAAGGTGCTGAGGTCACGTGGTTTTGGGTTCCGGTCCAGAAGTATGTTCTGACTTCAGGGTCTTGGTCCTCCTGCCCAGCCCCCAGAGGCCCGCATGGCCTGGGGTGCGGATCCATCCGTTTCTAGTCTCGGGACTGGCTAGTTCGAGGCGCAGTAACTGGAAGGAGGATTTCAAGGTGGTCCGGTGCTGTCTCGGGTTTGGAGAGGCCCGCAACTCAAAATGCAACCAGGGGAGAACCACGCATGAGGCTGGCTGTTCAGTAAGAGCCTGTAAGCTGAGCTGAAAGGACACCAAGTAAATTTGCATTCTTACAGTATCGCCGGACCGGCTGCAAGATACTGGTACTGTAAGAAAGTTCCTAATTTCATCCTTCGGTTACACTTCAGTTTTTGTGCTAACTTAAAGTTCTACAATCAAGTCTGTGGCAGACTTTAAGCTTAAATCAACTATTGGCTGCTAAATCCACAAACATGGATTTATCCGGTAGTTGAAATATCCAGTTGCAAATGGCTATTCCCTGGATCATCTAGAGAGACATTTCAAGTGTCAGCAGTTTCCAAAAGTACCTGAGCTTTACTACCCATACCCTCTATTCCCAACTGAGAGACTGTGTTTTGTTCAACGTTTTATGCATATAAAGATTCCTCAAAAGGGATTCAAGTGTCTGCAGTTATTTGGCCATCAACCTCGGGAAACCCTAGACAAGAACGAGGGGCAGAAGGTAAACGGTAAGCCAAAGAAAACCAGCCGCTCCTTCGGGTGTCAGTGCTACATAAATTTTTTTCTTCAATACAGGACGGGGTCCAGGAAATTGGAGTTTTGCTTCTTGACTCTAAAAGAATAGAACCTCGTTTTAAAGCCCCAGCCCTGTTCTGATGGGCAAAATATAAGTATAGGGTACGCTGCTCCCAAGCCCTGAATTTGGTAACCCTCATAAAAGATCGGGTGATGAGCATCAGCAGGGGGCTCACCCTATGCTTCCCGGGGGGACGACTGTGTATACCATTTGGATGAATAAAGTTACTAGCATTTTTTTTTCTTCTTTTTTTAAGTAATGTCAGTCTTTTCCTTTTGACTTGCCCTCTGCTGGGCACTACATCCTTCTACACTTCAAGATAGAATGAACCCAAAGATGGGTAACAAGTTGTGCAAGGTCTGAAGAAAAGAAACAGAAGAGACTCACTTAAGTACATTAAGGGCATGAAGAAGGAAGGAAATCTTTTCAATATGAAGCTGACCTCAGGGGCATGGGGGGGGTGGATAGAGGGGGCATGACCTCTAACTAGGAGGAACATTCCAGATTGCACTATAAAGTGTTGTTTTACCGAAAATTGTAGTGGTGGATGCTTGGACATCAGGTAGTGAGGTAGTCAAATTATGCACATGGGGTTAAAAAAAAAAAAGCTTTCTAGAAGTGTGTGTGTGTATGTATATGTGTGTATATATTTATATATTATATATAGTATGTGTGTGTGTGAACAATGAGTAACAACTGCATTTGTTCTTCATATTCCTGGTCCCATACCAGGTCTGATTTAATTTTGGGAGAGAAATCTCTTTTCAGATGGTAATACTAGGGCTTCCATAAAACATCAATAAAAGGCTGTATTAAAATGAGAAATAATTGTGTATTCAATTTTAGTGGATAAATTGGGCGTTACTGGCGGTTTTAACCAACCTCTGCTGACTGCACACCACTTAATGCGTCAAGTCTTGAACTTGGTTCACTAGTAAGTATATTACTCACCTCTATTAGCATGAGATTTTGAGTTTGTTTTAATTTATTTTTTCTAGCAATCGTGCAGGGCCAGGAGAAGGGATGGGCAGGAGGGGCTGCTGCCCTGGGCACTGTGGTATAATGCTAGGTGAGGGGCACAACAAGGAAATTGTTGGGAGGGGAATTTGCATTAGAATGGGGAATTTAGGAGACGGAGGGAGGGGTAAGTATTGCTCTAGGAGGGGGATATTTGGGGGAGGGGAGGACGGGTTTAAGATTTGTGCTAGGAGGGGGGATTTGGGGGAATTTGTGAATTGGGGGGGTGGAAGATGTGTACTAGGAGGGGGAATTCTAGCACAAATTCTCTACAACTAAGAGGAGTGAATTTTGAGCTGGGGGATTTGAGGAATAAGGGGGGGGGGAATATTTCAGTGGGGGGGGGGGGAAATTTGTACTGGTAGGAGAGGAAATTTATGCTCAGTGTCTTTTTGCGGGGAGGGGGGAGAGAATCACAGATTGGCATGTTTACCCTGGGCTCTAGATAACCTTGTCTGTATGCGTGGCTTTTACACTGAACAGTAAATGTATTTGCGCTTAGCTTAACACTCGCACAATTGTATCTAGGTAGACTGGCTACGGATTCTCTTTAACGGCAAAGCATTTTCATGAAAGCAAAACTCAAACAATGCAAGCCGGTAAATTCCTCTGTAATTCAGATACCAGACAGCACACAGTTTCTGCTTTTTTTTTTTTTCTTTTTTTTTTGCATTGAAATCACGAAGGAATGTCAGCCCACCGATAAGGTTATTCCGCTGTTTACTCTGCTCTCATATGTGGGATGCTGAAGTCTCCGACTGGAAAATAGTTATGGCACTCCCTCTCCGATTTGAGTGCTACTGCACTGTTGGATAAAGGTGACTGATTTCAAGATACATTTAGGTTTGGAGAAGTTTGAATTTCAAAGAAATTATTTGGACCATCATTTAGGTAATTAAATTGAAAGAATGGGTTTACAACACTATTTCACCACTACATTTCCACTTACAGGTTCCTGCAGAATTTGTCATATAATGTACAGTTGTACACTGCATACAGTGCCTTGAAAAAGTATTCATACTCCTCAAAATTTTCCACATTTTATCCTGCAACAACCAAAAATGGATTTTATGTGATAGACCAACACAGAGTGGCATATAATTGTGAAGTGGAAGGAAAATGATTAAATGGTTTTCAATAATTTTTTTTACAAATATGTGAAAAGTGTGGTGTGCATTTGTATTCAGCCCTCCTGAGTCATTACTTTGTAGAACCACATTTCACTGCAATTACAGCTGAAAGTCTTTTTGGGGATGTCTCTACCAGCTTTGCACATCTAGAGAATGACATTTTTGTCCATTCTTCTTTGCAAAATATCTCAAGCTCTGTCAGATTGGATGAAGAACATCTGTGAACAGCAATCTTCGAGTCTTGCTACGGGTTCTCTATTGGCTTTAGGTCTGGACTTTGAATGGGTCATTCTAACACATGAATATGCTTTGATCTAAACCATTCCATTGTAGCTCTGACTGTATGTTTAGGGTCTTTGTCCTGCTGGAAGGGGAACCTCTGCTCCAGTCTCAAGTCTTTTGCAGACTAACAGGTTTTCTAATAAGATTGCCCTGAATTTGGCTCCATCCATCTTCCCATCAACTCTGACCATCTTCCCTGTCCCTGCTGAAGAAAATCATCCCTACAACATGATGCTGCCACCACCATGTTTCACGGTGGGAATGGTCAGGGGCGGACTGACAATTTATGGGGCCCCCGGGCAATAGGAGATTATGGGGCCCCCAGGCGATCGGAGATTATGGGGCCACACAGTATACACACACACAGTATACAAATACACAGTATACACATATTGGTCCAATATCATTTACTCTACAGACCTATTTGGAATCTTTTCACCCTTGCCTATTACGTTTGGAGGGTGCTCCTGGGGTTCATTCCCTCAGCTCCCGGGACAGACTTTCCTCACACATCCTGACTTGCAATGCTGCTTATCTAGAACAATTTATACGTACATATTTCAAGGAGATACACACTTGTTTTCCCTTGCCCCTACCTTATTTCTTACTATCTGGGCAAAACATTAGATCCTATTTGGTACATTTTTCATTTTTTTTCAGTTATGCTATGCGTTTTCTCCTGATGAGTGGTGACTGGCCATGAAACCCTTAGAGGCTATCAATGTCATCATGTTTTTAACACATAGGTTGACCTCAACTGTGATTAATTTGTATTTGTTTTCTGTATGCCATCATCTTGTATATAGATAAAAAATACTCATTGTTAAGAAAGGCTTGCTTACAGCAACAGTTCCGTGTGCGTTCGTGCACGCGCCTGTTTGAACGGCCAACGTGCAAACGGCCATTGGCGCCAGAAGCGCTATTTAAACCCTGTCATGACAGAGGAATCTTGCTGCCTGATCTACAGCGTTCCCTGAGAGTTTCCTGTGTTCCTGATCCGTTCCTGAGACTACCCGCTTGCCTTGTGACTATCCTTGCCATCCGCCTGCATCTGACCCCGGCTTGTCCACGACCTCTCTCCTGCCAGATCCTTTGGCTTATCTGCACCAGTTTGTTACCGACCCGGCTTGCCTAGTAACCTTGCTTCTGCACCTGTTCCAGTACTGCTTTCCAGTATATGACCCGGCCTGCCTGACCTTCCTGTGTCTCAGTCCTTGGGACCATCCATCCGAATCCTGTGATTGCCTGCCTCCCAGGTTCAGCTTCCAGTCTGCTGCATTCCACCTGCTGTTCCTGCTGCCCCAGCTATGTCCGGAGCACAAGACCTACATACCAGCTGTTGATCCTGCCAGGCACTCATGCTGTCCTGCACTCCTGTGCCTCCTGTCAGCTCTACCAGGGGCTGCGAGTCAGGACCGTAAGGGAGGCCTCCCTCTGCATATCGGCCTCAATGACCAGGTGAGTGACACTCATGTTGCATATGTTTTAGGAGGTATGCTTTATTCAGCCCTCAAATATTCCACTTGCCTGCTTGAATTTTGAGAGCTGGCGAGCGTGGTCTGCCTGGGAGCAAGCACCTTTGGCTGGTGGGTTGTATGGGAGTCCTTCTCCCATTGCTCATGGAGGGGAAGAGAGGAGAGCCGGCTGGATGATCAGCACACGAAGGACATCACTAGTGGCTTCTATTTCAATAGCCAAGTGTTCCCCGCACTCGCTGTCACACACAGCTATGCCCCTTGTTCCTGGGCAATTTGATAGACTGAATACCCATCAAATACTGGGACGAATGATGTGTATCAAAGTTCTCCGGCCAAGAGGCGGGGCTGTACGGGATGACGAGTGGCAGGAACATGAAAATTTAAATCAAAGCTGTTCCAGCGATGTCCCTCGGTGCTCTTATCATCCGGCTGGCAATGCTCTTCCTCTCCTCTGCTCTCCTGCATGATGGACATGGGCACGGCTGCATTGGTGGACACTGCGAGGCTGGTGGGCACAGATGCTTTGGTGGACACGGATAAAGTTGCTTAATTCTAAATAAAATATTATAAGTGTCATTTCATGAGATAATTTTTGAAGGCATGTTTAGGGGTGGAACTAGGGGTGGGGTAGGGGATTGGGTGGGGCAACTGGTGGTGAGTAACCCTTGAGGCCTGGCTAGTAGCTCAGGACTTGAAATTCTGAGCCCTGCTTTGTTTATATGCCAATTAAACAATTTTATAATTTCTCCTACTACGTGTCTTGTGCCTCACTCAAAGTCCCAAAAACCCCTTTCTGATTTCTGATTTTGGGGATGGAGGTGCATGATATCATGCGCCTTATTTAAAGTGCCAAAACCCTTTTTTGCTTTCTAGAACAGACAAACACCCAATGTCTGAGTCGAACATAAAGTCTTTGGGACTCGAACGTGAAAAATCGAAAGTACTAATTTAAAAGGCCAATATGCACGTTATTGTCATAAAAAGTGTTGGGGAGTCTTGCCCCAGGGGATATGTATCAATGCAAAAAAAAGTTTTCAAAACTGTTATTTTTTTTTGGCAGCAGTGATTTTAATAATGCTTAAAGTGAAAGAATAAAAGTGAAATATACCTTTAAATAGCGTGCCTGGGGGGTATACCTGCAAAGTGGTGCATTTTTGCCGTTTTTAGAACAGTCCCTGCACAAAATGACATTTCTAAAGGAATAAAAGTCATTTAAAACTGCTTGCAGCTGTAATGTAATGTTGCCCTTTGGGTCTGGTATAGATATTAAGGGGAACCCTGCACCCAAATAAAAGGAGGGGGGCCCTATATAATCTGAACAGCAGCAAGTATACAGGCGGTCCCCAGGTTACAAACAAGATGGGGACTGTAGGTTTGTTCTTCTTTTTTTTTTTTTTTTTTTTTTTTTTTTCACTTCAGTGAAATTTCCCGTGAGACTTATTTCAACTTTGCGAGTTCAAATTTTTGGTCACTACTCGTTTTCACATCATTGTGGATTGTTTTAATATCTCATTTTATTAAATTTTAATTTACATACAAAAAAAGACATCTTTACCCCCAAATTTATTCCATAACCCCCCTTTCCCTACTCACCCTCCCTCCCCATGTTCATGATGACCTCTCCTATTCCTTTGTTACCTACCTCTGCCTGCCATTCTTTCTAGGTATTTTTCTGAAATTTTAAATTTTTCCCAACTTTCCCACACTCCTTTATAAAACCGGCATTGTCCTTTTATCTCTACTCTCCACACATGCCATTTTATTGTGATATTCTATTCTATCTAGCCAATCTGTCGTGTCTGTTTTTTTGCTGTTTAGCCAGTTGTTTGGGATCAGCCCTTTTGCAGCATTTAGGAGTATCGGGTTTGTTTTCCTTTGCTGCTTCCTTGACTTTTTCAAGTCCAAAAATAGACATGTCTCTAGGTTATATTCTATTTTCTCATTCTCATTCAGACTTGTAAGGTTTTTTCCTCATATTCAATTGGTGGCTTCCACCTCATATTCTTCCAGATTGATTTCTTATCCTCCTATCTTTTAAAATGTACGATTATATCTCTTTGTTTTTCCTTAGGGAGTCTGGGCGGTTTTCTTAATCCTGTATATTTTTTTTAAATTCTATTATGTTGGTACAATCTTTACCCAGCATTGGGTTTAATAAGTTCGATATTATTTCTGCGAGTTTGTCTTCCTGTACTGATTCTGACAAACCACGTATTCTCAGATTTTTCTTCCATCCTCTATTTTCCTGGTCCTCTATTTTATACATTTGTTCCTGTTGTTTCTTTTTTTATTAGCGTTATTTCACCTCTCAGTTCCTTTGTTTCTGTGTGGAGGACTGTCAATGTCTCTACTTCTTCTATTCTTGAAAGCATATACCCTAAAGTTTTGTGAATATTTGTCATATCTGCCTTCAGAGAATTCTCCAAGGCTGCAAATTTTTTTTCCATATCTGATTTTGTTGGTAATTTGTGTTGGATCTAAGGCTTCAGTCCCTCCACAAGCTTCTTCTCCAGGCTCTTCCACATCTTGCTCTGTTCTTCCGAAGGTGGGCTACTGTCTGCTGTTATTTTACTTTGTCCCTTTTTTTCCCTCTTTTCCTTCTCCTTTATTTCTTGTTGCCGCCCTCTCCCACTTAACTGTCTTTCTCCCTCCCCTTCATCCTGCAATAAATATCTACTCATTGGCCCAGGACTTAAGTTGGGGCCTAAGCAGGTCCACGGCGACATAACTGTCAGTTCCCCATCTCTTCCCGTTTTTCCTCTCATTTTTTTTAAAGAGGTCAAAACTCAGGGTTCTACCTGTCTGAGACAAGTGTATATATGTATTCTTTGTTAATCTGCCTATTTTTTACTGCCGTATTAAAACAAATGTATAAGCTTCATTTGAGCTTTTACAAAAAAAAAAAAAAACACAATAGTTCCAAAAAAAACAAACACCAAGTTCTCCAAGACACGAAAGGTCTTTCTAAATTTGTTTGTCAAACACAGTTTTTTTTCCCCTTCCTTCAGATGTACAGGGGCAATTTCACAGAACAAGCAGTACAGCTTTCAATCTTACTCAGAGACCCTAGACCGATCAATCAACCCCCAAGATCTTCCAGCTTTATGTGTGTATCTTATCCTAAACGTACTATATTATATTTTATTTAATTTTATGGTGTTCACTCGATTATATTTTTTCTTTATGTCCCAGAGAGGAGAGAAAAAAAAAAGTCTCGTCCTGGTGTCCCCAACAGCCTATCGCTCACTCCTTTTAAGCCTTTAAGCCTTGTCTGTATCAATTTCAATCTGTCAAATTTTCAACAGTTGATACAGCTTGGCTTTGAAAAAAAAAGAGAGAGGGAAGCTAAACTTCCAAGCAATTCAACAACAGTTCATCAGCTTTTGTTTGTTACTGATCTGGATCAGCCGCCTGTAGGGGGGGGGGAGACCGAATCCTCTGTCCTGCTGTAGCCCGTGGAGCTTCCCCCGCCGAGGTTGAGACTCTGCCTTCCTTGTGATGCCTCTGATGTCTCGGAGACCTTCGGGTTTCCCCGCTCCTCTCTGTATTCCTCCGGGGGGCTTCTTCGCCTGGTCGGCTCTCCTTCGTCGTTTCTCTGCGTCTCTCAGTCACCCAAGCACCTCCCACCAGTCCTCTCAGCTCCGCCACATTAGACCGGCAGCCACGGCCTCGGATCGCCTCGCCACAGGTCCCCACAGACCTCTGTCCTCCTCGAAAAGGAACCTCCTGGCCTCCGGGGACCGCAACTACCGGGCACCGCCAAGTATCTCAGGTGCATGCTTCACGTTCTGGGTGTATGGAGGCATGGGGGTGTAGGCGATTAAAGGTGGGGCTTTCTTTTTAGCATCCTAGGCCATAGAGGAGAGGGCAGTTACAAGCCCTCATGGCGTGCAGCCTGTCGGCGCCATATCAGACTCCTCCCTCCAGTAGAATCACGTTGTAGGTTTGTTCTTAAGTTGAATCTGTTTGTAATTTGGAACAGGTACATTTTGCAAGTGTAGCTCCAGCCCAAAAAAATCTATTTTTAAGCTTTTTGCATAACATAGGGAAGGGTTCTCATCACCCCTGTAACATTTGTTTTGCTGTCTGTGCCCCTGTCCAGATGATTTCACCTCACTTTCTTTCCCCATGACAATTGGATTTAGAAAATTTAGGGTTATTAGGGAAATGAGGATTGGTGATAAAGCATCAGTGGAGACCTTTTTTCCATATTAACTCTCGCAGGAGAGAGTTTCCCTTTCTAGGGGTAGATTTCCTCTCACTTCCTGTTCTCTCTCCAATTCTAAGTAGGAGTCGTTTGTAAGTTGGATGTTTGAAAATAGGGGACCGCCTGTATATACTATACAGGCTGCCCTATACACTCTGTGGAAAATTGGACCTTAGGTGTTGGTGGTACCAGAACACTGTAAGCCCTCAGTTACTCTTGGTGGGTGCTGGAATGGGCCCTGCTGTGAAATATTATATCAAGAATTGTAATTGCGGTCCCCCTGTTAAACAGGGGCATAAAAATTGGGCCTTAGGCAGTGGTGGTGGTGGCACAACACTGTAAAGCCTCAGATACTTTTGTTGAGCGCAGGAACAGGCCCTGCTGTGAAATATTGTATCAATAATTGTAATTATGCGCGCCTGTTAAGCAGGAGCAGAAAAATTGGGCCTTCGGCAGTGGTGGTGGTGCCCTGAACCAAAAATATTCCTATAAGCTATCATCATGAAGATTGAGGAGGAATAGGATAGTCACTCAGCATGTGCAGTCTTCAAGGGATCCCACATCCATAGAAAAATCAATTGGTTACATCAGCATTGGGTGCTTGGTAGCTGGTGATCTAAGATTGATTTATTTTTAGGAATGTGAGCCAGTCAACTGAGTCTGTGGACAGGCGCACTCTGTGATCGGTTACAAAACCTTCAGCAGCACTGCATGTGCATTCAGAAAGAACGCTGGATGCAGGACAGGCCAGCAGCTCTATTGCATATTGAGCAAGCTCTGGCCAGTGGTCCATCCTCAAGACTCAGTAACCCAGTAGATGTTCTTGTGGAAAGGTCTCCAAGTCTGATCTTGCCCCTAGATATTCCTGCACCATGTAATTCAGATGCTGGTGATGGTTGCTGGAACCAATCAGACCTGGGTGTCGAGGACTGAAGAATTGTTTGAAGGCATCGGTCAGCCGGCCACCTTCTCCACCGTTCTTTCTGTCACTGAACGAAGCCTCAGCAACACGTTATCCAGCACCAGGAAATTGTAACCTCCCAGGCTCTGGAAACGCATTGCACAAACCTTTCTGCAAGGCCTCCTGAAGATATTTTATCCTCTGCGAAGGCTGGATAACCTCTGCAACCTTAGCCTTGTAACGTGGATCAAGAAGGTTTGCCAGCCAGTAATGATCCCTCTATTTGATACCATGATACCATGACTCCTAGGGTCCTTTTCGCAGGCTTTGCAGAATCAGGGAAGCCATGCAGCATAAGTTTGCAGAGGCATTTGTTCCTGGGTCCTGGGTCACTAAGGATCACATGATCCTCAACCACCTCCTCCCAGCCATGTACAACTCCATGGGTTTCTTGGGACTGCAAACGATCCCTTGAAGACTGCTGCCAATCCTGAGTGTTATCCTCCACCTCCATGCTGACACAATCCTCCTCCCTCCTCCTTCTCACTCAAGCACCGCATTGCATCTTTTTGCCTGAGTGCTTGGGTAACCCCTTGAACGCCTACGGAACACCACTGGTTCAGAGTAGAAATCTGCAGAGAAAGAGGCCATAGAGGAAGAAGAAGAGGCGGGGTGGAGGAGAGAGCTGTTTCAGAATCGCCACTAGCATTTTGGAGGCGTGGTGGCAGAACAAGCTCCAACAATACTGTCCTGCATCCTTCCCAGCTGCCAGCAGAGTTACCCAGTGCACCGTGAAAGAAAGGCAACGTCCCTGTCCATACATGCTGGACCATGAGTCAGCAGTAATATACACCTTACTGCTGACCACCCTGTCCAACGAGGCCAAGACATTGCCTTCCACATGCTGGTAGAGAGCCAGAATGGCCTTCTGTGAAAATAAACAACATTTGGGAACCTGTCACTGAGGTACCGCACATTCCACAAATTCGCGAAAGGAGGCAGAGACTACCAGCTGAAAAGGCAGCAGTTGCAGTGCTAGCAATATGGCCAAGCTAGCATTCAGACGCTGAGCATGTGGATGGCTGGGACCGAATTTCTTTCCATGGTTTAGCAACTGGGGTAGGGAAATTTGCCTGGTAAAATCTGATGTGTACGCTAGCAGATTGGTCGCAAGTACTTGAGGCACCTATTTCTATACCTTCATTCCTCTCAGAGCAGGTTTCTGAGAGGACTGGCGGTATAGTGGGGTTGGAGATCCCAGCTTATGAGGGGCAAGGAGAGGTCCGCCTTGTTGTTTGATGTGGGTCTTTTAAGTGCTGTTACCAACGGACTGCGGGAGGTCGCCATATGTCTGGTGAAGCATGTTGTGCCCAAGCGGCTGCTGTTTTGGCCACGCTTGATACGCTTCAGACATATGTTGCAAACAGCAACAGTGCCATCTGCTGCACGTGTCAAAAAAGCCCACACCAAAGAACTTTTCAAAATATGTGGGCAATCAGCAGCGCCCTGCACCTGCTTAGCTCTGCAGTGTGATGCAATAGGGTGGCTGCCCTTAATCTGCCCCCTGGAGGGCACCCTACCTCATTGGAGATGTGCCTCCTCCTCTCTTCTATCAGGCATCCAAGTAGAGTCAGTGACCTCCATCATCCCCTCCCTCCTCTTCACTGGAGCAACCTTGGCAGTATGCTGCAGCTCTCTCTAGGCTCACGTTACTACCTTAACCTGGGTACCATCATTGGAGCCTTCAAATAGCTGTGCTTCCTGCTGCAGCATGTACCTGACACTGCATTTGAATAGTTCGGGAGACTCCTCCGTGCATGATGGTGGGGCTAGAGAAGGAGTGACTGTTGACATGGAGCCAATGGTATAGGCCGCTTTGGCAGCTGCATTGGCAGGCAAACTACTCTGAGCCTGGGAGACAGAGGATGAGGAGGGCTTTGTTATCCATTCCACCAACTCTTCTGCATGTTGTTGCTCAATAACATGGCTAGCTGCAGAAAAAAGGACAAGCTTGCCCCGCGGCCACGTGCTGAGGATGCACCGTGTCCATGACCAGCACTGTCGGCTGTAGACACAGAGCCTGCTTGCCCTCTCTTACTGGCCTGTGAGCATCTGCCTCTCCTTGGTGGCCTTCTGGACATGCTGTAAATTTTGTTTAGCAAAACCACACTACACTGTATTGTGTACACCACCAGAAAAGTAGTAGCAAGTGCACTAGCGGTGCACGGTACTGTGTACACTAACAGAAGTGTAATAACAACTATAGGTGTACTGTATTGTGTACACCACCAGAAAAGCAGTAGCAACTGCACTAGGGGTGAACAGTATTGTGTACACCACCAGAAGTTTAATAGCAACTATGGGTGCACTGTATGTATTGTGTACCGTATACACCACCAGAAATGGGTGCACAGTGTATATGTGTATATGTGTGTGTGTGTGTATGTATGTATGTATATATATATATTGTATATGTATGTGTGTGTGTGTGTGTGTGTGTGTATATGTATGTGGATATATATATATATATATATATATATATATATATATATATATATCTATATATATATATATATATATATCTATATATATATATATATATATCTATAGATATATAGAGAGAGATTTTATATATATATATATATATATATATATATAATTAAATACACTGCAGCTAACTGAATAACCTGCCTGCCTGCTCAATCTAAATGACACTTTCTCTCTGTCCACGCCAATAACACACTACACAGGGCCGATGTGCAGGCAGCCTTATATAGTGTGCAGTGTGGACTAAGTCCCCCTGAGCCATGAAAATCCCAATAAAATACATTTATGTTTGTGGTTATAACATGACAAAATGTGCTAATCTTCAAGGGGGATGAATAACTTTTCAAGGCAGTGTACGTGCACATTATGGATAACCTTACTAGTAGTCTCTGCTACCACAAAGGTTTACCTGTTAACATTTTTTTTCTTTTGTAGTTCCACTTTAAACAACACTTTTCAAATATCTGCCATTCCTAATGTTTTTCTTGCTTTCTTTTTTTTTATGTAATAAATTCTTTACCCTTTTTTTTTCTAACTAAACCTTAGTGATCTTTTTAAAGAACAGCAGATACCATGGTAAATGGATAATGGTAAAGTTTCTCAAATCAAATTTTTCCTATGCTGCCCTTGTTGACATTCGTGGGTGTATTTGTCCTGCAGCAGACTTTTTTTGCTCTCCGTAAGATTTTTAAGTCAACAAAACAAATTTATCATAGTTTTGTTCCCACGCATATTGATAAATGATATTGACGTTGAAGTGGATGCTGCATTGTGACACCATAATCGACCCGTCCACTTCAGCTTTAGGTTCGAGGAAGACTGTTTTGGTTTTTATTTTATTTTTTTACACTCTAAATCCTAATTGTTATTGTAATGAGAGATGGGAGAGAGCTGTTGATTAGACCGGTGTTTAACGTTCACATTACCTTGTATCTCGCACACAAACCAGCTGCCTGGCTCTCCAGTGCACTAGCAGCACTGGGTATTTTATTTCTTGCTGTAGCACTTACCATTGTAACAATGAAAAGTTCCATATTTATTAATGCTTATGCAGCCTGGTTGCATTGCTGTAATAAATGAAGAGGATTCCGTTTTCCTTCTAGCAAAACTTGCTCTAAAGGTGCCCTTTGGGAAATATATATATATATATATATATATATATATATATATATATATATATATATATATATATATATATATATATATATATATATATATATATATATATATATATTTTTTTTTTTTTTTTTCTGTTTACTCGTTTGATCCAGAGTGAAGACCTATTCATGTTGATCCGTTTGTTATAATGATGGAGTCAGTCAGCAAGATTTTCCTGTTTTACAAACAGAGAGCTGGTCCCATTAGTTCTGTTTCTCTCCCACCGTCTAGTTTATGTGCAAACATTGATGCTCACCAAATACCAACTTGCATAGCTTTACGATGAATTTCTGTCTGCAAAATGTAGATGAAAGGGGTCAAGTCCAGGTAAAAAGGTATGTTTTTTTTTAACTGAAAAACTTCACAATCTTTCCATCTGGACCCTTTTAACTGGGCTTGAGTCCCTCGCGGGGTGATTTTCCGATAGTAGTTGGCACATTTCTTAGTACTTGTTCTCCACCCTGATTTATTTTTTTATCCTTTTTTCCAACTTAATCCTTCCTCTGTCTCTTCTTTCTTTTCTGTTCCCTCTATTTTTTCTTTCTCCTTGTCTGGGGTCTCTTCCCCCTCAGTCTTTATTAATCCTAATTATGACTTCAGTCATCACTGCCGGAGCTTCCACCAGAACTCTGTCTAACATGAGCCTCCACCGGAACTCTGGCATGGGAGAGGCAAACATTTATGGCCAAGTTATCAGGTTTTACAGTCCTTTTTTTTTTTTTTTTTTTTTCATTATATGCTTATAGGCCACTTGTTACCTGTGTTGGTCTTCCTGATAACCAGTTTGTAGCAATTGAGTTCTCTTTGGATCCCGTTGGAAGCCCTGACTTGAAATATATTATGTTACAACTGTAGTTACCTTATGCTTAAGGTTTGGCTTTCTGTACAATTATTTGCAATAAAACATTTATGAAACAAAAAAGTTTCTGTTTTGTAATAGCCTTCAGTTATGATATTTACCAATAGGGCTTTGTTTAATGATGGAGCCAGTATTTACTTCTCTCCTAGCACTATACTAAATCAAAATGTTTCAAATGCCTTTCTAACAATCTGCAAGGCTTTTTTCAATATGGGTGGGGAAGGCTGCCAGTGTGCGAGGTACAAATTGCTACCACTACCTATCAAAATAGATTATTAGGCTTCCCATTCACACTGGTCCTGCAAATGGTGTTTTAATTGAAACCATTGAGATTTCCATCTAGCTGCTGCAGTGAGGCCATTTTCATATCAGGACTGTTATAGCTGTGTAAACTGATCCGGAAATGAATAGTTGAATTCGAACATAAACTGAACAGAATTATAGTAATCATTCAGCTGGAAAATTGCAAGTTTTTTCCATTAATATATACTGTGGTTGTTTGTATGCCATCACCAGAAAATAAGTTTGTTTTTTCAATGTGACACGATTATGCTCGTCTTAGTCGGTAATGAATTCAATGACAATATTTAATTTATACTGTAAAATCTATTTTGGAACATTCAAAAATGAGCCACTGTAATGGTATTGATCAATCCTATCCTATCAAGCACCCCAGAAACCTGACAGTGGACAAGACCAGCTTGTCATAGGCATGGTATGATGCAGTTTTGTATTAAAAGCCCCCATTTGACCACTTTTATTCTTTCATCAAATTATTATGCAAGCCTCATATACGTTTAGGAGATATATAATGTACCTATGGGTAAGCCTTATTATAGGTTTACCGATGGGTACAACTTGAAAATGGAGGTTTACAACCTCTTTAAGGAAACCACACATCAACGCCCAGATAATGTTGAACAGTTATTCTATTTATAAGTTTCAGGTTTACAGGTTAAAGGGGGATTTCACTGTAAAAAAAAATATATATATTAAAAGCCAGCAGCTACAAATACAGCAGCTGCTGACTTTTAATAAATGGACACTCACCTGTCCCAGGATCCAGCGATGTCGGCAGCGATCGTTCGCTCAGCTTTCGACTGCTGCTGCCGCCATTCATAGGTGAGGGAATCGGGAAGTGAAGCGTTGCGGCTTCACTTCCCGGTTCCCTACTGCGCATGCACGAGTCGCGCAGCGCAATAGGAATGGTCCGCGCTGTCTCTGGGACCCGTGTGTGTCCCAGCAGACAGCGCGTTGGGACAGGAAGAGGCATAGACTCCTGTAGGAGTCTATACCCGGAAGTGGGTGCAAATACCTGTTTTAGACAGGTATCTGCAACCCCCCTCCCACCTGAAAGGTGCCAACTGTGACACCGGAGAGGGGGAGGGTTCCAATGAGTGGAAGTTCCACTTTAGGGTGGAACCCCACTTTAACAAGGTAGGTGGCATTCCACAATCACTAGCACTAGTAGTATGGCTGTAGTAACTGTGACAGAACACTTAGCGTAACAGTTCCAGGAACTCTTTTAGTACCAAGTTCAGTAACAGGTACAGCATTACTGGTAATAACAGGCACAGTAGTGCTGGCCTTTACAGGCACATTGATGGCTTGCAGAAGTAGATCTTTAACCCACATTACCGGCACAGCATCTGCAAGAGGGGTGACTGACTGGCAGAGTGTCAGCACAAGAGACTCTTGGGAAAGTTGTACAGGTCCTATGAAGTAATTTCACAGACTGGAGAGCAGTAAGCCATACAGCAGTGTCCCTAATCTCTCCCTACTCACACAGGAACCTTTCCCTAAAACGATCTCTCTGTCCCTCACAAGCGTGGATCTTTTCTCTATCGCATCCACTGACAAAACGCATGCCAAACCCAGCAGGGTACTGCTATCTATTAGCACTACCCTCAACCAAGGTGGCCACAGAAGGTTTCTGGGAGGTCCAATCAGACAGCTGCCTCACCTATGACACACTATTGAGGCTGCAGGGGATCATCACCCCCCTAGGTTTCCACTCCATTGGTAGCAGCAAGATGCCACCTGCTGGATGGAGAAAAACTGAACCTACCATTGTGCTACTGCTGGCACTGCAGCTAAAGTAATCCTGTTGCTCTGACATGTATAGGTAAAGCAGTGTGTCTCAACTGGATTGCTGTTTGGGTTCCCCTGGGGTGCCACACGCATGAGATCCAGTTTGTCCTGGATCAGCATGATGCGTTTCCATGGTGTGGACAGGCTGACCACCAGCAACATAACTAATGAAGCTCTAGGGCAGTAAACATGGCATCACTATAACCATGACAACTCATGATGCTAACTCAGGGCAGGTGGCATGCAGAGCCATCCCCAAAATTCAGGATAGGGTAGAAGTCTGGCTTCTCCAGGCCTGGTCCACCCCCCATCCTCTGCTGCACTGCTAAGCCAAAAGGTAGGGCTCTAATGTGATTTGTGTGACTGTGTGATTGCGGGGTTCTTTTGATAGGTGAACTGTGTGATGAAGGGGCTCTGTAATTTGGGAGGAACTGTGTGATGGGAGAACTGTGATGTGATCAGAATCTCTAAAAAGGGGAGTCTGATGTTGATGGGGACCCTGACACGATGGTGGGGGGTGGGGGGGCTCTAACATGATGTAGGGACATCTGATGTAATGGGGGGGGGGGATTTTGATGTAAAAATGTATTTTATCAAGAAGGTTGTCTGTATCATCCCAGGCTCAGGTTTCTCATTGATAAGTAGCATTTCCATTTTAGACTGGGATGCCTTGGGATTTTGCATACAGTTCTTCAACTGAAAAAAAAAAGGTTGAAAAACCTAAGTTTATTTGAGCATCTAAAATGCTTCAACGCCTTTGACTTGAATACTGACGGGCTCCGTGAAAGAATGTCAACATTTCTAAATGTAAGCTTATTTAAAAGGTTTTGTGACTTTAGTTGCCTTTGAAATCCTTTTCTAATGTAAAAATTGGCAACCAACGCACAGTAAAAAATATCACATTATCCATTAGTGAACTGACCCATCTAAGTATTTTAAATGACTCATAAGACCTTACTATCAACTCTTACAGTACATACTAATTTGCTTCCATCTGTCTTTTCAGCAAGAATCCCGTTTGAAGGGGATGAAGGCAGAGCACAGAGGGAAGGGGATTGATTGTGCTGCCCTCACGTCCATGGTACAGCTTGCTCAGATCATTGTAGGTGGTGGTCTCGGATTCCTGGTCATCCTAGCTGGAAGTGTGGTGGTAGTCGTCATCTCCGCCTCCACAGTATCACTCATTGGCTGCTGTTTTGTTGCTTTTTTTGTTCGATATGTTGAATAATAAAAAAAAAAGAAACTTTCTAACCCGAATGTTTTTATTATACCAGTGAACTAGTTGTGTCTGGTTAGTTGATCTACTTCCATGGATGTTGGAATGCTGTAGTTGATGTCATGAGTATTATAACGCTCTGGCTTCATGTAAGTTTACATGTGCAAGGTGATTGTATCTCTTTAAGGCCCTGTTCAGACCAATATAGATGTGCACACATGCATTTTGTCGATGCATCAATTGTTAGATAATTATTCCAAATTCATAATTCAGCACTTACAGGAGTTATATTCATAGCAAGCTTGCAAAATATATTTGGTTTTAATCATAATATTAATATGTGTGAATGACCTTGATCAGGTGATTAGTGATAAAGTTCTTCAGCTGAGGCAGGAATATGTCGGGCCTCTCACCTTATTGCTGTAAGGTAACAGCATTGGGTATAGATATCTCTGAGGGATCCTTGTGCCTCCTCTTATCTTTGGGGATCTCTCTGCGATGAACGCTACCCTAGGAACTGGATACACGGCAATACCTCCTTGGATGTAATTCTGGGGTTTCCACCTAGTCTTCTCCATGATGGTGGTATATAAACAAAGGGGCTCCAATAGTGTGATATCATTTCTCAAATAGTGTGTTATACAACAAAGGGGATTTTTACTCACATTTAAAACAGTTAGGGGTTGTAAAGGTTTTTTTGTTTTTTTTTTAAACGACAAACATGTTATACTTACCTCCACTGTGCAGCTCATTTTGCACAGAGTGGCCCCGAACTTGGTCTTCTGGGGTCCCTCGGCAGCTGTCTCTCTGCTTCCTCCCGCAAATACTTCTCACGTTCATACGAGCTCCATTGCATGGTGAGAAGCACTTGCAGGCATGCTCCCGTGATACAGTTGGCGGCTATAGCCGCTCGCTGTATCACTCGGCCCTGCCCCAGGCGCACCGCGCCATTGAATGTGATTGACAGCAGCGCCAGCCAATGGCTGCACTGCTTTCAATCCATCCACTCCAGCCAATCAGTGACCAGGCTGAGCAGTGAAGAGGATGGGACTTTCGAGGGGTCAGGTAAGTAAAACGGGGGGGGGGGGCTGGGGGCACTGGCACTGTGAGATGTTTTTTCACCTTAATGCATAGAATGCATTAAGGTGAAAAAATATTTATCTTTACAACCCCTTTAAGCAAGGCATATGGTCCACGAGCAGCAAGCTCGTACTCCTACATCACTTCTGGTCTGTCACCCAATCCTGATGCATATCGTCACGTGACTTCATCAGGGGAGTGTGAGGTGTCACACACACACACACACCATAAGAGACACCAATCCCTGTTCACTGTTTGGAATGTGCAAGAAGTAGAGCATGTTTAGCTTAGTTGCACATGTGGATTCACATTGTTACCACTTGAATTTTTTACACATTTGTTTTCACCTCATCAGTCACTTTATTGGAACTTGAGATTTATGGACATTTAGAAGTATTATCAATTTTAATTTAATTTGTTGGTTCATGTATCTACTTATGTATTTATGCAGATCATGTTATATATTGTATAGTATCATGTGGTATTGTTGACAGCGCAACATCCTCATTATTCGTACCCTTACCATTTCACACGGGGGGAGGCCAGGATCTGGAGGTCCCCTTGTTAAAGGGGTCTTCCAGATTCCGATAAGTCCCCTGCCCGCAGACCCCCACAACCACCGGCCAGGGTTGTGGGGATGAGGCCCTTGTCCTCATCAACATGGGGGCAAGGTGCTTTGGTGGGCATCCCAAAGCACCCTCCCAATGTTGAGGGCATGTGGCCTGGTACGGTTCAGGAGGGGGGGGGCGAGAGAGCCTGCCAAGTTGCATGCTCGGATATGGGTCTGGTATGGATTTTGAGGGGGACCCCCACGCCATTTTTTTTGTTCATTTGAGCGGGTTTCCCCTTAATATCCATACCAGACCTGAAGGCTCTTGGGGGGGGGGGAACCCATGCTGTTTTTTTTTTTAAATGAAAGTCGCCTGGCCGGCAACTTAAAATCGCGTTGTAAGTCGCCCTTAAGTCACGCTGTGATTCACACTCAAGTCGTGTCCAAGTTGCCTCCCAAAGTCGCGCTGGAAGTCGTGTTGCCCCTGTGTGAATGGTCTGTTAATGATATGGCATTCGCTATTATCAATGGCATATTATTGCGTGCGCCGGCATATTATCTGTTGCGCTTATGCGTGCGCCAGTTCATACGCTCACTTAATAATTTATCTGGCACACAAATTAGGGTATGAACCAGTGCAGTGCATTCCTCTTAGTAAATTACCCCCTATGGGTCCTCAATCCCTTTTTGATATTGTTAACATGTTCCCCATGTTCGACGTTCTCTCAATATGTTGGAGACCGCAGTCACACTCCAACATATAGACAACCCCCTGTGTGTTACATGTGATTAGATCTTTAATCTGATATTTTTTATTGGCAACAGAAGAAAAAAATATTTCTGTTTTTTTAATGTTACATTTGGATTGCCTACGTCCACAAGCATAAAATCCCAAAAGGAACGAAAAAACCCTGTTCTCTTTTATAACAGGTGGATCTATGACCCCGGGAGCAATCCTATCCCTTAACCAGTTCCCGACCGGTGCACGCCGATGTACGTTGGCAGAATGGCACGTGCAGGCATATTGGCGTACATCTGTAATGCCATCCTGCCATCGCGCCCTGGCGCTCGCGTGCCGGTCGGGACCCCCGTGAGTCCAGTCTTGGGTCCCGCGGACTCTATCGCCGCGGGGATACCCGCGATCATCTCACGGGGTAGCTGAATGGAGAAATGCCGTTTGTAAACAGCATTTCCCCATTCTGCCTACCAACTAGTGACGCTGATCTCTGCTCCATGTGATTGGAGCAGAGATCAGTGTTCACTAAATGAAAGCCCAGCTCCCCACAGTTAGTAACACACCCCTAGGAACACTTAACCCCTACTCTGCCACCCACTGGTTAACCCCTTCACTGCAAGTGTCATTTACACAGGAATCCCTGCATTTATATAGCAGTGATTGCTGTATAAATGACAATGGTCCCAAAAATGTGTCAAAAATGTCTGATGTGTCCGCCATAATGTTGCAGTCACAATAAAAATCGCTGATCGCCGCCATTACTAGTAAAAAAAAAAAATTGGTAATAAAAATGCCATAAAACTATCCCCTAGTTTGTAAACGCTATAACTTTTGCGCAAACCAATCAATAATCAGTTATTGCGATTTTTTTTTTTTTTTTTTTTTTTTTTACTAAAAATATGTAGAAGAATACATATCGGCCTAAACTGAGGGAAAAAAAAGTTTTTTTTATATATTTTTGGGGGATATTTATTATTACAAAAAGTAAAAAATGTGTTCCAATACCACCAAAAGAAAGCTCTATTTGTGGGAAAAAAAGACTCCAATTTTGTTTGGGAGCCACATCGCATGACCGCACAATTGTCAGTTAAAGCGACACAGTGCTGAATCGCAAACAGTGGTCTGGTCTTTAACCAGCAAAATGGTCCAGGGCTGAAGTGGTTAATGTAGGGGCTATAAATAAATTGAGGAAGAACTGTACTCGGCACCCAATCCCTCCTGAGAGCGTCCCAGTGTTTAGAAACTATTTTTTCAAACTGCTTATGTTTGATATAAATACAAAGAATAGAGCCGGCAACCCCAAACGTCCTTGTTGCTTCTTTATTGGTGCATAAAAAAGTGAGTAAAAATATACAGGGGCTCACGCATTCTGGCTTACAAGCCTTGATCACAGCTTATGTTGGATATTTTAATCCAAAAGAATCTTATACTCATGTTTACTATTTTTCTTATTAATCAAATCGGACTAATCCTTTCCTGTCCATACTTTTCCACATGTGGATCTTTCTGACTTTCGTGTGGGCTTTGTGGTTCATCCTATGAACTCATGTGGACTGCCATCATCTTATGAGGATTTTAATTGGACTACTTTACGTTGCACTTCTTTGTCTATCTGGTATAGAATGTCATGGGAAGTCAAGAATAAACAGGATATATGCAATGAGTACCGTAATAGAATATATATATATATATATATATATATATATATATATATATATATATATATATATATATATATATATATATATATATATATATATATATATATATATATATATATAAAATATATATATAGATTTGTTTAACCACTTCCCACCCGACATATAGCAAAGTGGTTCAGTTATCCTGACTGACCGTCATATGATGTCCAGCAGGATAAGCCGTGATCGCACAGTCACTGGTGTGGTGTGCCATTCTGACACACCGCAACTCCAATCTTGGTGAACCTCTGATGGAGGCTCTATACCACATGATCAGATATGTCCAATCACAGTGTAGACAGGAGACCCATATATCTGCTTTTCCTCTATTGTGTCTGACAGATGTGAGTAGAGGAGAGACGATCGGCTGCTCTTCTAATGGGAGTCTGCACTGATTATCAGTGCAGCCCACCCAGGACCACCAGGGATGCCCACCCATGACCACAGGGTATGCCCACCCATGATCACCAGGGATGCCAATCAGTACCTATAAATTATGACAATCCGTGTCCATCAGTAATGCCTGCCAGTGCCACCCATCAGTATCCACCAGTTCCTCCTATTAGTGTCCATCAGTGCCACCTTTCAGTGCCCATCAATGCCACCTATGAGTGTCTATCAGTGCTAAATATTAGCGCCCATCTGTGTCACCTCATTGGTGCCACTTCATCAGTGCTCATCAGGTTAGGAAATCTCCAAATCAAGATCTTTTTATGATGACAGTGATCCCAAATCGATAAAAAGGATACTGCTTTTATTCCATACACTGCAATGGAGAAACACAATGCATAGTTCTCAATAAAGCAGTAAAGTGAAAGTGTGGTTACATCTACAAGCGATACAACTTTATACGTATGATTATGGAGAAGTTCTAGGCGCCTTATATGTGTGACCGTATAGTTTAGCCCAATCGGCATTCATATCTTTTTAGTAGCAAGGGAATTGTTAAATGGGTGTATAAAACGTGATTGGCAAAAAAAATAGAATTCAGCAGTATCTGGTCAGTTGGTTTTGGTATGAAAGCCTATTTTGAGCAGCTTTCTGGGTTCTTATCAGTAGTTTGTGTCATTGCATATCCAACAGTCTCGATTTCCCAGGAATTGAAACAAGCCATCTAAGAAGGAAATTTTTATATATAAAAAATAAAATCAACAGACCCCTATAGTTCTACTAATTTCCCTCCTCTTGACCCCAATGGAAGTGTCACTGCCATATCTTCCCTACCTAGTATGATACCAGAGGGTCCACAGCACTACTTCACATCTATGTGGAGTAAAGCTCTTCTTAGGGTATATGTGGATACATATCTTTACTCATTCGTATCACCCATCTCAGCATCATACAAATCTGCTAATCTGACTATCTGATAACACTCGATCTCTTCCTTGGGGTCATCTTCCTCCGTTCTAACTACCATTGTAGTAATCCTTGTATTTCACATTTAGCACACCTGAAAAAAAAAATAAAAAAAATACACAAGAAATCCTATAATGGTGAGTTCTATGAGGACAACAAATATCTGTTGAAGCCATGAAAATGTATCATTTCTAAACTAAGTGTAATCTGGGTTTGTCATGTTTCCTATCATAATGCCACATTGTATATCTCTTCCCCTTACTAAACAAGGGAATATTCCCAAGGGTTATATTTATCATAAAATATGTTTTCACAATAATAGAACATTTGTGGTATTTCTAGACATGCTGGTATTTGGGCAGCTTTGTATTGCTTAAACTCAAAATGAAAGTAAATGGGTACCAGGTGTGTGCTTTTTATTTTTTTTATTTTTTAACTGGCTGGCCTATGTGAACAGATCTAGCAATTACTCAAATGTATTCCTTATGCCTGTTAGCATGCATAATTTGTACAGGTGATTTTCCTCTATAGCCTTGACTGCTAAGATCAAGCAAAGGCATAACAGTAGTTTGCTCATCTTTTTGAAATTAGCTGTACTTTCTTGCTGGCATGGCTGGCCTGTCCATGTCGCTTTACAGCTGTAGCGGTTGTCAGGAGCACTTAGAAGGATCCTTCAAACTTTGGTCCCAAAGATACTTTCACATGTTCTTTTACTAGGACCCAATCACCTGACGGGTAAATCTTTTGTTCCAGTTACTTGATCTGGAATTTAATCAAAAACAAACTTGTGCATCGCAGTTAATTGCTTGTATTAGACAATTGCATAAAAAACAATTATTATACATTACAGCAGTCTAATGTGGGAAAATAAAACCCTGCCTTAGGTGAGCCCCCAAACAAAATCTCATAAGGGCTCAAGGTCTCTGACCTATAAGTAGGGGTAGTCCTGATGCTGTAAAGAACCAGAGGCAACAGGTTCTGGCCATTGTTTCTTTACTGACCCATCTTCCCTTTTCCCTGCATTCATTTAGCTAGCCCGTCTCTAATGCTTCCATTATATTTTTCTACTTTTCCTGAACTACGAGGATGATAGGAGCATGGAAAGCCTGCTCAATTGCCAAGTCCATGCATATAATTTGCATGATCTGTCCAGTGAAATATTTTCCTCTGTCACTCGCTATGGTTTAAGGCACTCTAAAGTGGCATATTAATTCGGAAAGATGCTTCTTTGCTGTTGTCTTGGCATTTGCTTTAGCCACCAACCAAGCTTCTATTCATTGAAAACATGTCTACACACACCAAAAAATATTGATATTGACCTGATTTGGGAAATTTGATTTAATCAATCTGAAGTCTTTGGAAAAGGAAAAGTGGTTTGGCCAGATGTCTTTGTTACTCTGGTCTGTTTTCCTAGGTTATTTTTAGCACAAAATTATGCATCCTTCAACAAAGTCTTGACATGAATTTCTGGAGTATCGAATAAACCATCTAGCCTTGCTTATGTTTCTCTCCAGTGCCTTAGGGCCTACATGACTTGGGCCATTGGCTAGTTGCATGATCATCTTTTCCGTTTGCGGTGGGACACACATTCCATTTTCCTTGCACAATAGTCCATCTTGAACCTTCTTTGCTCTGTTCCTTTACATGATTTTGTTACAATCATCAAGTGCAGATTCTTGCAATTTCTTAATAAGTTCCTTTTGCTTTCTGTATTTGTTCTCTTCCTTGTCTTCAATCTGTTACAGGCTTCTTCTTATTCCTTTGCAAAATTAGTGATTAGGGTCATGTATGCTTCCATTGGTGTTTTAGCGGCCTTTCTGTATATGCCTTGACCTTCAGGATGGCTACTTCCTTTGGGAGGGTGACTGCTTCAAAAAGTTTTTTATTCTTTTTTTAAATTCTCCTGCAGCAGTTGTGAATCTTCTGTTCTTCCTTATGGGTCCATAATCATGGACTACTTTGAGAGCATACTTGCTATCAGTGTAGATGTTGGATGTTTGATCCTTTTGCGGTCTCACAGGCTCTTGTGAGTGCTACTACTTTGGCAACCTGAGCTGAAAGTGATGAAGGGAGTAGTTCCGTCTCAATCACTTCCTCCAATGTTGTCACCGCATATGCCATTCTTGGGACTCTAACTTTGTACAGGTGTGAACCCTCTACAAACAGGATCAGATCAGAATTTTCAAGAGGAGTATCCTTTATTGTGGAGATTTGCTGCATTTCTTCTTCCATAAGTTTTAAGCAGATGTTGTGACCCTCCTCCTCGAGGTCTTCTCTCGCTAGGAAAAAGCTGGCAGGATTGATTGTAGTACATATTTTTTCGCTTCTATTTCTCCTAATTCAAGCAGTATTGCGTCATACTTGACAAATGTTTTGTCCTTGCTCTTTTCAAGATTAATTTGCATATTTCTTCATAAAATCTGTTCTAAAGCATATTTTCGGACACCTCTCAGTTGAACTTAATGCTAAAGTACTGGCACCAGTCCCATCTTTGCCTTCGTCACCATCTTTTTCTTAATGTTGCTGGTCTCTGGCATCAGATGAGCATAAACGTGCGCCTCATCTTAGGCTATAAAAACATTAAGTCTGTTATATTTTCTTTTTTCTCCTCTTTCTGTGCTTCAGTGCTACTGCACACTTTTCTCATAGCAAAGCCCATTCAAATCATTGTTTCCTTATTATGGCAGTAAAGTTAGTATTCAGTCACATCTATATTTACTGTATCTGCCATTGACTGGTCACATTTAAAGCAATCAAAAACATTCCCAGCCTTTTGTTGTCTCACATCCAGCAACCCTCATTAATACTTCTACAACATTATGTCCACTTTCTTCTAGTGCAATTCACTTTCATGTTTTTTAAACCATCAATAACCTTCTGATAACTTCTGGCATGTGCTTCCTTGTCCAACTACTGCTTTTTAACTAGCATAATTCCTTTAATATTCTGGCATGCTAAAATACTAAATCAACTCTGTCTTATCAGTGAGTGAAACCTTTTGCCTTTTCACACTCAGTAGGCTAGAATGGAGAGTTAAACATTTAAATATAATAATCTTGGCTACCTTTTAGGAATTTAAATCAGCCTTTTCTTTCTTTGTTTAAAATGAATCCTAGAGTTACTTAACGAAAACTAACAATTTCAACTTGGATTCCACTTCTGCAACATAGTTAAACATTTCCCTTGGTCTTGTATATCACTCACATTTGAACATCACATGTTATACTAGTAATTTCATGGCTGGTCAATAGTTAACATTTTACAGACAGTCTCTCACACAGAAATTTGAAGTGAGGGGATCCTCACTCCTTTCTTACACAGAAATACAAAAGGTGGGAGGTGAGCAAACTTCAAAAGATGAGCAGGCTCCTCTCATATCCCAGGGAATTCTCACACTTATTTTTTTTAACTCAGCCATATTTAGCTATCTTTCTGCTTCCCAGACATTTCATAAACATTTATATAACACTTGCGTTGCCTGGTCTAATTCTCTTTTGCTAGACCCATCAGTGATATGCATTAGAAAAACTTTGACGGGCTCTTAACTAGTTAAAGTTTTCCAGAGGCCGCTGGGAAAATAATCACGTCACTTCCTGCCGAGCGAGAGCGGGACAAGGGCATCCAAAGCAGAGATGACTTAAAATAGTGGAAACAGGATAATTCATTTTGTTGTATGAACTGCCGTTTTTTGGTGTATTACATGTAGTTTTTTTTGGTGCACTAGTCAATAGTTGATGTTTAAGTATTTGATATATACCTTATGTTAAAAAGGTCACTGGTATAAATAAATTTGGAATGGTGTTAAACAAATATTATTTAGGAGTTAACGCAGTCAATAAACCCCCTTTTTAAAGTTTCATTACGTTTTAATACTTTTAAAAAAATCCTATATGGTACACATTTATTCCTCTCATCCAACTCTGTCAATCGGCCATAAAAATTAACATACACAGAAACCCAAGTTGATCATAACTACTTCAGATGGTATTGGTAACAAGTGTGGGCGCAACAACTCAGGAATCGTACATCTCCCAATGAAAATCTGCTTATTAAATAAATGTCCTATAATAGAACTATAATTTCTCCATGTAACATGCACAGGCTAAAAAGTCAATCCAATAGTGCTGGAGGAAGTGAAAAAGCATCCAAAAGGTTTCAAGCAGGGCTGCCGTCATAATAGGACAGAAACCATATTCCATGGACTGTGAAAAAAACACTTAGGTGTTCAAACTACATACATTTTTCATTAAGAGTTGCTTTTGTATCCTATATTTTTACCTACACTGAACTGTTATACTTTTTACATTATATTTATAATGCCAATTGTGTGACAATAAACTTGCACTTTCAGTGACTGTGATGCTAATCATCTGGAAATGCCTAAGGCTCTATGCACACTAATGCGTGTTTTGATACCTTTTTCAGCAATGCAGGCACATTTTTTAACATGGGTTCCTATGGAACATGTTCACATGAATACATTTTTGTGCCTCTACGTTTTTGGAAAGGGCCAGGGACTAAACCCCCACCCCCCCCCCCCCCCTTGAAAAATGCAGTGTTTTTCATGTAATGGACTTCAATGGACCCACATCCAAAATGCAAGTACCACATTTTTACTGTGATTTTAATGTTATTTTCCCACAATCTGCATTTTTGCAGGGTTTTTCATTTTTTTTTTTTACACTGTATATAGCTGGTTGCTAAGGAGGGGGCTGGAAAGCCAGCCGCTGCACCCTTTAACAATCAGTGGGCTTCCCCGCTGAATGTAGAAAAAAAAAAATTCTGGCTATAAAAACAAAAATTTCTGGAAAAAAAACAGTGTGCCCCCCCTCGGTCCATACCAGGCCCTTGGATCTAGTATGAATTTGGAGGGGACCCCCATGCCAAAATTCTTTTAAAAAAATTCTTGGGGGTCCCCTCCAAAATCCATACCAGACCCTTATCCGAGCATGTAGATCAGGAAAGGGAGGGGACGAGCGAGTGCCCCCCACCTCCTGAACCATACCAGGCCACATGCTCTCAACATGGGGGGGATGGGTGCTTTGGAGCAGGGGGCTCTGCGCCCCCCACCCATAAGCCCCTTGCCCCCATATTGATGGGGACAAGGGCCTCTTACTACAACTGTTGCCTGGCAGTTGTCGGGGTCTACATGTGGTGGGACTTATTGGAATCTGGAAGATTCCAGCTCCTGACCTCCTTCCCTATGTGAATGAGTATGGGGTACATTGTACACCTACCCACTCACCAAAAAAAGTAGTGTAGTGTTAAATATAGTAGACAGTTTTTGACAAGTCTTATATTAAAAATATCTTCTTCATCTCCACTTCCTCCGACCTAACTCCATCTTCTCCCACATCTTCCTCCTCCGGGCTACTCCTTCTCCCGCTGCTTCTTTTTCTGCACTTCTTCTTTCTTCTATCTTCTTTTTCCAGTGCTGTTCTTCCTTTGACATCTCTTCCACCGACGACCCTCATCCAATGATGCATCCCGCTGATGTATTTGCTCCGATGTCAAGCATTTCTTAGATAATGATGGGGGCGTGGCCATTGGATTACATCATCTGGAGGCCCCGACCCTTGTGACATCACCACCCGGGGCATGATGGGTCCATGATGTAACAAGGGGTGGGGCCTCAGGATAACGTAATCCAATTTCCACTCCCCCATCGTTATTTAAGAAATGCTTGACATCGGCGTGGATTGGAGGAGGGTCGTTGGCAGGAGCAGTGGCAGAGGAATAAGGAAAACACGGACAAAGAAGACTGAAGAAAGAAGAAGCAGTGGGAGAAGCAGAAGCCCGGAGGAGGAAGATTAGGAAGACCGGACGAAGATCGGAGGAACATCGGAGGAACAAGCAGAGATTTTTTTTTTAATAAGAGACTCATTAAAAACTGTATACTGTATTTTTTTTAACACTACACTACTTTTTTGTGGTCAATGGGTAGGGGTACAATGTACCCCATACTCATTCACATAGGTGAGAGTCCCAGATCTGGGGCCCTCCTTGTTAAAGGGGCTTCCAGATTCCGATAAGCTGCCGGCAGACCCTGACAACCCCCAGGAAAGGGTTATTGGGGAGGCCCTTGTCCCCATCAACATGGGGGCAAGGTGCTTTGGATGCCCTTGTCCCCATCAACAATCCCCCATGTTGAGTGCATGCAGCCTGGTATGGTTCAGGAGGGTGGACACTCACCCGTTCCCTCCCTTTCCTAACCTGCCGGGCTGCATGCTTTGATAAGGGTCTGGTATGAATTTTGGGGGGGGGGGGCTCTCATGCCATTTTAAAAATGTTTTTATTATTTTTTTAATTTTGGTGTGGGGGTCCTCTCTGAATCCATACTAGACCCAATGGCCTGGTATGGACCTAAGGGGACCCCATGCTGTTTTTTTTTTCCACAATTTTTTTTTTTTGCCAGCAATCCTTTTTTTTAAAGGTACTAAAATATTAGATATTTTCAATATTTTTCACAATTCATTTCTAATAACATTTCTTCTAAACATATGTGTGCGCAGCTTATAGCATTAGGGTGTGCACCAGTGATGGGTTTTTCTTTCTACGAGGTGAGAACAGCGGTTCTGGTGGCCGCGCCTCCTGCGACCACCTCTGTATCTCCTCTCTGTTCCTCCATCAGTACTAGGCATCCACTGGGACGTTTTGGCCAATTGGGAAACAGGTCTCACAACTGATTGGCGGGGAGGAACTTTAGTGTGAAAATAGCAAAAATGTATTTGCCATCATCAGACAACTGGGTGGGATCTGGGCACACTGCTCTGCGCCCTGAGCCCACACTTTTTTGAAGCCAATTAGAGCCTCTAGCTCTAATCGGGTGCGAAAAAAAAAAAACCTTCTCAGCCACCCCCCCCCCCTTGGGATCCATAGTCCGGCGCCCTGATATGTATATATTTATGAATCTCTATGGGGCCCTCTATGAATGGTGTGCACCACAAAAGCGCAAGCACACATGCGACTACATTGTGCTCATCCTCTGATTAGGGTGTGCCCAGGCACATCCACATCCATGCGGCATCACTCAAATGTCACATTCACTGCTTTATAGATCTAGCTTCATGCACTTTTGAGAGAAAGATCTGCAAACCACAATCATTTTGGTAGTACTGGAAAGCCGTAAGCAATAAAATCACAATGGCTTGCAGAAAAGAATTGGAAGGCATGATAATACATTATAATGTGGCATATTTCATATTTATATACATTGCGGATGATTTACTAAACTGGAGAGTGTAAACTGGTGCAGCTCGGTAACCAATTGTTAGAAGCCTTCCTTAATCACTTGCCAACATTCTTACGTACATTTACTGCAGCAGGTCAGCTCTCCTGCACGAACCGACATACCTGGTTGTTGGTCCGTGCAAGGAGGATAGGGGGGGGCGTTGTGGGAAAACAACACATTTTGAAAAAAAACTTTACGAAACAATAAATAATAAAACTACAAGGGCATTACAAATGCCCTCACACTGACCTCTTTTTAGAAAATAGACACTTACTGCAACTGCTGACTTTTAATAATAGGGAGTTCAGCGATTTTGGCACCACAGCTGTTTACCTGGCAGTGAAGCATTATGGCTTCAGGCCGGGTACCCACTGCACATGCTCAAGGCACTGCTGCACTCTCCCACTGGCGATTTTCATCCATATTGATATGATGGCATCAAGCAGTTGCAGATTTGTCGGCTACGTGTCCATGATGCAAATCTTCCATTCCACCACATCCCAAAGCTGCTGTATTGGATTGAGATCTGGTGACTGTGGAGGCTTTTGGAGTACAGTGACCTCATTGTCATGTTCACGAACCCAGTGGTGAGATGATTGGAGCTTTGTAACCTGGTGCATGATCCTGCTGGAAGGAGCCATCAGAAGATGGGGACACTGTAGTCCTAAAGGGATGGACACGCTCAGCAACAATACTCAGGTAGGCAGTGGCATTTAAATGATGCTCAATTGGTACTAAGGAGCCCAATGTGTGCCGAGAAAATATCTCCCACATCATTACACCACCAGCCTGAACCCTTGCTACAAGACAGGTTGGATCCATGATTTCCTGTTTACACCAAATTCTGATCCTACCATCTGAATACCGCAGCTGGAATCTTCTATTGTCCAGTTTTGGTGATCCTGTGTGAATTGTAGCCTCAGTTTCCTGTTCTTAGCTGACAGGAGTGGTACCCAGTGTGGTCTTCTGCTGCTGTAGCCCATCTGCTCCAAGGTTCGATGTGTTGTGCATTCAAAGATAGTATTCTGTATACCTTGGATATAATGAGTGGTTATTTGAGTTACTGTTTCCTTTCTATCATCTTGAACCAGTCTTACCCACTCTCCTCTGACCTTTGATATTAGGGATGAGCCCAACACTCCCCCGGTTCGGTTCGCACCAGAACTTTCTAACGGACCGAAAATTTGTGTGAACTTTAGAACCCCATTGAAGTCTATGGGACTCGAACGTTCAAAATAAAAAGTGCTAATTTTAATGGCTAATATGCAAGATATTGTCCTAAAAAGGGTTTGGGGACCCGGCTCCTGCCACAGGGGGCATGGGCCAATGCCATTTTTTTTTTTTTAAAACGCCCGTTTTTTCAGGAGCACTGATTTTGGTAACGATTATAGTGAAAAAAAAGTGAAATATTCCTTTAAATATCATGCCTGGGGGATGTCTTTAGTATGCCTGTGAAGTGGCGTGTGTTTCCCGTGTTTAGAACAGTCCCTGCACAAAATTAAATTTAATGGAAAAAAGTCATTTAAAACTGCTTGCGGTTTTAATGTCATGTCTGGTTCCGGCAATACGGATGAAAATCATTGAGAAAAAAATGGCATGGGTAGCCCCCCCTGCCCATTACCAGACCCTTTGGGTCTTGTATGGATATTAAGGGGAACCCTGTACCCAAATTAAAAAAAGGAAAGGCGTGGGGCCCCCAGGCCCTATATACTCAGAACAGCAGTATACAGGCAGTGCAAACAAGACAGGGACTGTGTAGGTTTGTTGTGTTAAGTAGAATCTGTTTGTATCTGTTTGTAGATTTGAACTGGTACATTTTTAAAGTGTAGCTCCAGTCAAAAAATCTATTTTTAAGCTTTTTGGAAAACATAGGGAAGGGTTATCACCCCTGCATATTTTTTTTGTCCGTCCGTCTTTTTTCATCTCACTTGCTGTTGTCTCCTTTCGTTTGCAAGTAGGAGATATTTGTAAGCTGGATGTTTGAAAGTAGGGGCCTGCCCTATATGCTCTGCAGAAATGTGGGCCTAAGGTGTTGATGTTGCCACAATACTGTAAGCCCTCAAAGTGACTCTTGGTGGGCACTGGAGCACCCTGCTGTGAACGATTATATCAAGAATTCTAATTACATGCCATTGTGGAACAGTAGTAGAAAATTGGGCCTTTGGTGGTTGTGGTGGTGCTGGTGCCACAACACTAAGTCCTCACAGTTCCTCTCGGTGGGCGCAGGAACGGGCCCTACTGTGAAATATTATATCAAGAATTGTAATTACATGCCCCTGTTAAACAAGGGCTGAAAAATTGGGTCTTAGGCGCTGGTGCCACAACACTGCAACCTCTCCCATATACTCTAGTTGGAGTGCAGGAATGAGCCCTGCTGCAAAGCATTGCATCAAAAATTGTATTATGGGGGGGCGTGGCGACCGCCGAACATGATGGCCGCAAGTGCTTAGAGCTCCGCTCGGCTGACGGGGAGCCACCGCAATATCGACGCTCGTTCGCACGCCGGAATCGCCGCTTAGGCTTCACAATCCGCTGTAGAAGCGAGGGGACCCGGGGACATGAAGAAGAAGCTCCGCGCGGCGGAGAAAATGCTTAAATTACCGGACTTTTTTCCGGCTGTCTCCCGCGGACCACAGGAAAATGGCGGCGAGAGACAAAATCGCAGGCCAGCCTCAAGCGCTCCAGTGCCACCTTCAGGACCGGAAGTGATGCGGACGGAGAAGGAGAGGAACGCGGATGCCGAGCAAACTATGCAAGCCGCACGGAGCAGTGGCAGCTCCTCTCCATGTGATTCTCCCACAACAAGAAGCCCGGCGAAATCAAAGCCCAGGCTGGATCCAGATATACCCGCACATCGCAATAAGTATTCAGCCCTGGACATGGAGGTGAGTGGTGCCCATGACAAGGATCCAGGCTCAAACTCCCCAGTGGATCCAATCGCCATGTTTCCTACTACAGGACAATCGATATCGGATATTACACTCAAAGAAATGCTCATGTCGCTTAGATCATCACTACAGTCTGATATGTTGTCGTGCCTCCAACAATGTAGAGCTGAAATCACGGAATTGGGAGGCAGGGTGCATCAAGTTGAAACGCAGATGAGTGATGTTACAGTATCTTTCAATGCACTTGTTGACTCCCATATGACCCAGCAGGACTCTATTTCTAAAATACAAGCAAAATTAGCAGACCTCGAGGACCGTTCCCGCAGGAACAATTTGAAAATAAGGGGCATACCGGAAGAGGTCACGACGCAACAGCTTCAGTCCTATGCCACAGACTTATTCCATGCTGTAGCACCATCATTGTCCCCATTAGATCTGAGGATAGATAGGATCCACAGAGTTCCCAAACCCTCCTTCTTGCCGCAAGAAGTCCCGAGAGATGTACTCCTACGAATCCATTTCTTCCAGACCAAGGAACTACTTTTGGATGCCTTCCGCAAAGCGGAAAACATTCCAGAACAAGCTGCAAACTTACAAGTGCTCCCAGACCTTTCGCAATACACGCTGCAACTGCGACGTAACATGGCGACAGTCACCAAAGCGCTTAGAAACCACAAGATAATGTACAAATGGAAATATCCGGCTAAATTGATCGTTTCTCATCAGGGCACCACCCACCTGATTACCACGTTGGAAGATGGCCTACGCCTTATCCGCCAGTGGCAAATCCTACCGCCTGACACGGGTGAAGATTCACATCCGCTGCACAAGACCCCACCTGGTAAAATAAACCAAGAATGGCAACTACAACAGCGCAGAAGACCCAATTCGAGGCGCACCTGATCAACCCAGCATAATGCGACCTACTACATACAGTAGGGCTCCCCGAAGGCCTAAGGTACCGTACACCGTACCGCAGCTCCCTGCAGTTGGGCGGACAGTCTGTCTGGTCCGTCTGGACTTATTTGAATGTTTTTGAAAGTTTTCCGTTTGTTTTATTTTTGTTTTTTCTTGCCATTTTGGAGATTTTACTTGGCTACTATGCTTGCAACTGTCGATTTCCCAATATCTCCGAAGACAGTTCTGGACATTGCCCTGTTTCTGATTGTTTGCCTTCCTCACCGCTATTCGTGGCAGTCATCCTGGATATTGACTGTCACGAAGTTCTACCTATGCTTTGATTTTGCTCCACGCCTAACTAAACATATATTGAAGGACACACTGACTGTTACATCTGAACCCTTTTCAACTACAATACTATTATGCCAACTATCCACGATCAAGGTCACCATCGACTGCCTTATCGCCCCACAAATTTGAATGTCAGTTAAAATCTTGACGATCAACGCACGGGGCCTTAACCACCCAGCTAAAAGAAGATCCCTATGGAAAGAGGCTATCCAGCACAAAGCAGACATTCTAGCAGTTCAAGAGACTCACTTTAACATTGCAGCTACGCCTAGATGTTCTCACCCGAACTTCCCGCATGTGTTTCTGTCATCTGCCTCGGCGAAGAAGAAAGGAGTGATGCTCGCAGTGAGAGACACGGTGGTATTTGAACTGAAAGACTCCTTTTGCGACCCAGATGGTCGATATATTATTCTGGTTTGTACCATAAATAAGCTTCCTATCACACTATCGTGTATATATGCTCCCAACTCGCATCAACTCCAATTTGTGAAACGTGTCACCAAAAAAATATCAGAGATGCGAGTTGGGAGTATATTAATATGTGGTGACTTCAATATGGTAGTAGATGATAAGCTAGATTCTTCCTCCCGCACCACAAATCGTAACTCAAAACTTCGGGACCTTCTTATCAAAGAAGATTTGTATGATGCGTGGCGCTGTTTGAATGCAAACAATAGAATGTATACGTATTACTCTCCCCGACACAACTCATATTCCAGGTTGGATATGTTCTTAGTAGATAAGTTGTTGTTGCAGAGAATCTCCCACTCTGCAATTTATGATATCACGTGGTCTGACCACGCCCCAGTGCTTCTCCAGATAGAGGGTGGGAGTGCCTTTGCCGCAGCTCGCTTATGGCGTTGCAATGACTATATTATACAGGATCCTAAACTACAAAAAGATATTGCCAACCAGTTGAAAGAATTCTTTCATTTTAATACCCCTGCTGACACGAACCCCTTCACAAATTGGAATGCCCACAAGGCTTACATTCGGGGAATCCTTATTAAATTGAACACAATAGCCCACAAGGCCCGCTCGGCTAAGATTACGGAACTCATAGCCGCACTACGTAAGCTTGAAAAAGAGAACCAACTCACTCCTACAAATACCACTGCCTCGAACCTAGCCAATACACGCTCACAACTCGGGGAACTATTTTGCACTCAACATGACCAATACATGAATAAGCTAAAATTAAACTACTATGCTAATAACAACAAGGCAGGTAAACTTCTAGCGAATAGACTAAAACAAAGAAGATCCAAAACGGTAATCCCCCATTTGTACTACCCAGACGTATCCAAGAAAATAGAAAACCCACAAAAAATCGCTAATGCGTTCGCGGACTACTACTCGTCACTATACAACTTAAGAAACGACCCCAATGTCACCCAACCTAAAAGAGAGGATATAGCCACATTTTTAGCCACTATCAATCTGCCCTCACTATCAGAGTCCCAGCTTCAAACTTTGAACGACCCTTTCTCAATTCCAGAATTAAAAAAAGCCATAGAATCCCTCCCCCTTAATAAAGCTCCTGGCCCAGACGGTTTATCCAACGGTTATTACAAAACCTTTATCAAGATTTTGACCCCAAACCTCATATCATTATTCAACGAAGCCAGGACAAAAGGTTCCTTCCCACCTGAAATGTTAAAAGCTTATGTGATCACACTACCAAAACCAGGCAAATCCCCCGACACGCCTGCCAATTTCCGCCCCATCTCCCTTCTCAATGGAGATGTGAAAATTTACGCAAAGATGCTCGCTAACAGATTATATGATCTTATCCCTGACCTGGTGAAGCCAGACCAGACGGGCTTCACCAAAGGCCGTCAGGCATCAGATGCCACAAGACGCCTTTTGAACATCATTGATCTAGCTGAGACCCGGGGAACGCCTTCTCTGCTCCTATCAGTGGACGCAGAGAAGGCGTTCGATAGGGTCCACTGGGGCTATATGGAGGCAGTCTTGCGGAAATTCGGTTTTCAAGGTGAATCTCTATCAGCTATCATGGCCCTTTATTCAAACCCAATAGCGCAGGTCTACACTTCAGGACTATTATCAAAGGAATTTCAAATTACGAATGGAACCCGCCAGGGGTGCCCATTATCGCCTTCCATTTTTAATCTAATGATGGAGCCCTTGGCGGAGTCCATTCGTGCTCATCCCCATATATCAGGCTTTAAGTTCAATAGGGTTAACCATGTTATAAGTCTCTTTGCGGATGACGTTATACTATTGCTCACCAACCCATCTCTCTCACTCCACTTCGCCCACAACATTCTCAATGAATTTGGTAAATTATCTTACTATAAGGTAAATTTCAGTAAGTCCCTTATATTGGATTTAGGCGTTCATCATCTTACTAAGACTAGTTTACAATCTGCCTTCCCATATATGTGGGCAGAGAAATCTATTCCATACCTGGGGGTTCAGCTTGCGGCCAATACCTCACGGATAGCCGAGATTAATATTAAATTATTGACTTCGGACATTCGGAAATCACTGGACAATATGGCCAAAACTGAACTCTCATGGGCAGGCAGAATTGCATCCTATAAAATGATCATTCTCCCCAAAATATTGTACGTGTTTAGAACACTTCCCATTCCATTTAAAGCCTCCTATTTTAGTGAACTGAACAGATCCCTTAAGTTGTATATCTGGCAGGGGAAAAGAGCTCGCTGCTCACATGCTATTCTTACTAGGCATAAAAAAGGAGGGGGGATGGGGCTCCCGGATCTAAAAGATTATTACTGGGCTTCTCTTCTTGCACAGTCCAAAAGCTGGTTCCAGGAATCTTCTCCCCCATTATGGGTGAATATAGAAGCGTTTGCCAATAAGGCGTATCCCTTAAGTTTATTACTGATAGCAGATTCCTGGAAACAGCGGTCGCTTACATCCATGTCTCCAACCACTAAGGCCACGCTTCTTGCGTGGAGGTACCTTATGTCCCAACCTAATCAGGCAGATAAAATCACCACTTTAAAAATTCCACTGCAGACACTAAGTATACTTCTCCCCTATAGTCATATTCACAAATGGATAGATTTAGGAATAGAAACAGTGGAGGATCTTCTTGACAATGGCACTTTGATGCCATTTAACATCTTACAGAGTAAATATAATCTACCTATCTCTCATATTATGTTGTATAAGCAAGTCTCATCATTCCTTACTAAACATTCCATACCGGTTATACAAATAAACACCCAGATATGGCAGTATCTGACGTCACAACACAGTAAACGAAGAGGCATATCTCTTATCTACAATCTCTTACAATCCAAACTAGAGTTCCTCAAAACTCCAAACATACTGTCCTGGGAAAAAGATCTAGACATATCAGCCGACCCCGACCATTGGCGGGTTGCATTGCATTACAATTATAAAGCCACACACTGCATCAATCACTGGGAACTGACCCAAAAAATCCTCACTAAATGGTACAGGACACCCTTTCAATTAGCTAGAATATTTCCTACGCACTCCCAATTATGCTGGAGAAATTGTGAGGCAACAGGTACAATCCTACATATCTTCTGGCAGTGTAAAAATCTAACTAGTTTCTGGAGGAAAATATTCACGGTCTTGGCTGAAATTACTGGCATATTACAGAAACCAAACCCAGCTCTGGCCATTCTCCATCTAGGTTTACATAACTACCCTTATCAATACCGAACGGTTGTGACGCATGTTCTCACCACAGCAAAACTGATAATTGCCAGGCATTGGAAAAATATCCTCTCTCCAAATCCCTCTGAAGTTATGGCCCAAGTAAATATTAACTATCATTATGAAAGGTTATTATCGATTAGAAATAATTCGTGCTTGACTTTTGACAAAAACTGGAATTGTTGGAAAGAATGGTATGGCCGTTGATGTCCCTAAAATATAATGTCCTCATCATTACTAGGTAGTGGAAGCAAATTGTTCGTTTAGGAAGTTATTTACTCATTACTCATCCTATAGGCGATCTTCCAGCTGGAATGTATGTTTATTCTACCTCTAACGAGGGATTCCTCTGGCGCAGCGTGATCCCAATTGGGGCGCTAGAGTGGTTCGAGCAAGTTCCTTAGCAGTAAATTCCAGTTGGTGCGATCGCAGTACACTGTTCATTATTAATATCACATGTATGTATCAATAACAATGTCCTTAATCGAGTTCAATATATTCTATTTTATTTCATTTTATTTTACTTTGAATGTTACAATGTACTATTCAATGATCCTGTTTAATACATTACTTGTATATGTGAAATTTAATAAAAATTATATTACAAAAAAAAAAAATTGTATTATGTTAGGGGCTGAAAAATTGGGCTGGTGGCGTCACCCAGAACCAAAAATGTTCTTCCAAGCTATCAGCAGGATCATTGAGGAAGAGGCTAGTCAGTTAACATAACAGGATAGTCACTCAGCATCAGCATAGGCAGTCTTGAAGGGATGCAACATTTAAAAAAAAAATATTCAGTTACATCAGCTTCAGGTGCTTGGTAGCTGGTGGTGATCCAAGTCTGATTCATCCTTATGAAGGTCAGTCGATCAACTGAGTCTGTAGACAGGCGCACCCTGTGATCGGTTACAAAGCCTCCAGCAGCACTGAAGGTGCATTCCGAAAGAACGCTGGATGCAGGACAGGCCAGTAGCTCAATTGCATACTGTGCAAGCTCTGGCCAGTGATCCATCCTCAAGACCCAGTAAGCCGGAGGATTTTCGGTGGGAAAGGTGTCCAAGTCTGACCTTGCCCCTAGGTATTCCTGCACCATGTGAATCAGACACTGGCGATGATTGCTGGAACCGATCATACCTTGGGGCTGCGGACTAAAAAACTGAACGCATCGGTCAGACGGCCACCTTCTCTACCGCTGCTTCTGTGACTGACCGAAGCCTCAGCAACACGTTGTCCAGTATAAGGAGTTTGTAATCTCCTAGTCTCTGGGAACGCGTTGCACAGACCTTTCTGCAAGGCCTCCTGGAAATGTCTCATCCTCTGCTCCCTCTGCGATGGCAAGATAAGGTCCGCAACCTTACCCTTGTACCGTGGATCAAGGAGATTGGCAGCCATTAATGGTCCCTCTGCTTGATCCGAAGAATACGAGGATCCTTCCGCAGGCTTTGCAGGATCAGGGAGGCCATGCAGTGTATGTTAGCTGAGGCATTCGGACCAGAGTCCTCTGGGTCACTAAGGACAACATGATCCGCAGCCACCTCCTCCCAGCCATATACAAGTCCACGGGTTTCTTGGAACTGTAAATTATCCCTAAAAGACTGCTGCTGTTGATGCTGAGTGCCAGGCTCCACCTCCATGCTGACACAAGCCGCCTCCTCCTCCTCCTTCTCCTCATCCTCTTCCTGTGTGATGGGTGGGACAGCAGGAACACTGTCTGGATAAAGGGGGCCTTGAGAGGCAAGGAAGTCCTCTTCCTGCCTCTGTTCTGCCTCAAGTGCCCTGTCCATTATTCCATGCAGCGTGTGCTCCAACAGGTGGACAAGAGGTATATTGTCCCTGATGCATGCACTGTCACTGCTCACCATCCTCGTGGCCTCCTCAAATGGTGACAGGACAGTGCATGCATCCCTGACCATGCCCCACTGGCGTGGTGAAAAAAAACAAGCTCTCCTGACCCTGTCCTGCTGCAGTAGTCGCACAGGTACTCATTGATGGCCCTCTGCTGCGTGTGCAGCCGCTGCAGCATGGCCAACGTTGAGGTCCACCTGGTGGGCATGCCACATATAAGGTGGTTCTTGGGCAGGTTCAACTCCTTTTGGAGCTCAGCCAGCCGAGCACTGGCATTAAATGATCAGCAGAAATGCACACAGACTTTTCTGGCCTGCCTCAGGACATCCTGTAAGCCAGGATACCTACCCAAGAACCGTTGCCGTTGTCACAAACCACCATTCCTGGCTTAAGCTGGCGTGGCGTCAACCACCTCTCGGCCTGCCCCCGCAGAGCTGACAAAATATTTACCCCAGTGTGGCTCCTGTCCCCCAAACAAAGCAGCGCAAGCACGGCATGGCATATTTTTGCCTACGTACTTGCGTAGCTCCTTGAACACCTACGGAGCACCGCTGGTTCCAAGGACAAAGCACTGGAAGAGGTCATGGAGGAAGAAGAAGAGGAGGGGGTGGAGGAGAGAGGTGTGTCACAACCAGTAGTAGCATTTTGGAGGCGTGGTGGCGGAACAACCTCCAACACTACTGCACCTTGTCCTGCATCCTTCCCAGCTGCCAGAAGAGTGACCCAATGGGCCGTGAAGGATAGGTATGTCCCTGTCCATGCCTGCTGGACTAAGAGTCAGTGGTAATATGCACCTTACCACTGACTGCCCTGTCCAGCGATGCATGGACATTGCCTTCTACATGACGGTAGAGAGCCGGAATCGGCTTCCATGGGAAAAAGTGGCAATTGGGGACCTGCCACTGAGGAACTGCACATTGCACAAACTCACGGAAGGGGGCCGAGTCTACCAACTGAATAGGCAGCAGTTGAAGTGCTAGCAATTTAGCCAAGCTAGCATTCAACCACTGGGCATGTGGATGGCTGGGTGTGAACTTCTTTCGACAGTCAAGCAGCTGGGGCCGGGAAATTTGCCTGCTACAATCGGACGTGGATGTACTGCTAGCAGAGTGCCCACAAGTACTTGGCTGTGACACGCCTAATTCTACACCTTCGTTCCTCTCAGTGCAGGTTTCAGAGAGGACTGAAGGTCTAGTGGGGTTGGAGATCCCAGTTGATGAAGAGCAAGGAGAGGTCCACTTTGTTCTTTGGTGTGGGTCTTTAAGGTACGCTTGCCAACGAGCTGCATGGCAGGTCAACATATGTCTGGTCAAGCATGTGGTGCCCAAGTGGTTGATGTTTTGGCTACGCGAGATACACTTGAGACATATGTTGCAAATAGCAGGGGTGCGATCTGATGCACTCATCTCAAAAAAGGCCCACACCAAAGCACTTTTGGAATAACGCACAGAGGCAGCATCCCCTCTCTATGCGCTCACGCTACTGCCTTCCTCTAGCTGGGTATCATCATCAGAGCCTTCAAAACGCTGGGCATGCTCCTGGAGCATGTACCCAACACTGTGCTCAAACAGTTCGGGGGACTCCTCAGGAGGACATGGTGGGTCTAGGGAAGGAGTGACTGATGACATTGAGACGAGGGAAGAGGACGCGTTAGTAGCTGATTTGCTAGTACCCTGAGCCTGGGTGAGAGAGAATGAGGAGGGCTTGGTTATCCACTCTACCAAGTCTTCGGTATGATGTGGCTCAACACGTCCAGCTGCCAAAAATAAGGACAAGCGTGTCCCGTGGCCACGTGCCGATGACGATGCACCGCGTCCACGACCAGCACTGTTGTCTCTAGACACAGAGCCTGCTTGCCCTTTTTTATTGACTTGTGACTGTCTGCCTCTCCTTGTTGGCCTTCCAGACATAGAAATGGCCTGCAGGGAGATGGGAAAACCAGCAATTGGGTAGCTTTAGGTGCACACTGAGCAGATGACACAGTACACCGACTGTAGTTACTGCAGCTGCCTGCCTGTGTTACAGAAACAGAACAACACCAGGAATAAGGGGTAGCTTCCGGTGTATAGAACAACCCCCTGTTCGGTTCGCACCAGAACCTGCGAAAAGACCTAAACTTTGTGTGAACTTTTGAACCCTATTAAAGTCTATGGGACTCGAATGTTCACAATCTAAAGTGCTAATTTTAAAGGCTAATATGCAAGTTGCTGTCCTAAAAAGTGTTTGGGGACCCGGGTCCTGCCCCAGGGGACATGGAGCAATGCAAAAAAAAGTTTTAAAAACGGCCGTTTTTTTCAGGAGCAGTGATTTTAATAATTAAAGTGAAACAATAAAAGTGTAATATTCCTTTAAATGTGGTACCTGGGGGGGTGTCTATAGTATGCCTGTGAAGGGGCGCATGTTTCCCGTGCTTAGAACTGTCCCTGCACAAAGTGTCATTTGTGCAGGAAAAAAAGTCTTTTAAAATCACTTGCGGCTAAATTGTCGGCTCTCTGTATTAGCCGACAATTCATTCATTCATTGATAAAAAAAAAAAAAAAAAAGCGTGGAGGTTCCCTTAAATTCAATTACCAGGCCCTTCAGGTCTGGTATGGATATTAAGGGGAACCCTGCATCAAATAAAAAAAATTTACATGGGGGTCCCCCTAAAAATCCATACCCTACCTTTTATCCGAGCACGCAACCTGGCAGGCCGCAGGAAAAGAGGGGGGACGAGAGAGTGCCCCCCCTCCCTCCTGAACTGTACCAGGCCACATGCCCTCAACATTGGGAGGATGCTTTGGGGGTCTGTGACCCCTCAAAGCACCATGTCCCCATGTTGATGGGGACAAGGGCCTCATCCCCACAACCCTGAGCGGTGGTTGTGGGGGTCTGCGGGCGGGGGGCTTATCAGAATCTGGAAGCCCCCTTTAACAAGGGGACCCCCAGATCCCGCCCCCCCCTGTTTGAAATGGTAAGGGGGTACAAAAGTACCTCTACCATTTCACAAAGAAAGTGTAAAAATGGTTAAATAAGACAAACACACTTTTTAAAAATTCCTTTATTAAAAAAAATAAAAAAATAAAAAAAAAGATTCCAGCGGTGCTAATCCACTCTTGCTATCCAGCGACGGATCTCTGGGGTCCAGCAATGGATGATCATATTCAGCGACGGGGGATCTCTCGGTCCAGCGCTGTCCATGCATCCGTCTTCTGTCTCCACTGCGGAGACACTGCGGGGATCCCAGCGCTGACGTTTCTTATATTAGGAGGGCGGAGCCACACCTGACCCCACCCCCTCTGACGCTGGTGAGGGAAGCCAGGGGTTCCCCAGTGACGTATGGGTGACCCCACCCCCTCTGATGTAACGCAGGTTTCCGTTCATCATCCATCGCTGGACCCCGGAGATCCGTCGCTGGATAGCAAGAGTGGATTAGCACCGCTGGAATCCTTCTTTTTTTTTTTTTTTTTTTTTTTTTTTATATATACACACATACAGTATCTCACATTTTTGCAAATGTTTTATTATATCTTTTAATGTGACAACACTGAAGAAATGACACTTTGCTACAATGTAAAGTAGTGAGTGTACAGCTTGTATAACAGTGTAAATTTGCTGTTCCTTCAAAATAACTCAACACACAGCCATTAATGTCTAAACCGCTGGCAACAAAAGTGAGTACACCCCAAGTGAAAATTTTTGAATTGGGCCCAAAGTTTCAATATTTTGTGTGGCCACCATTATTTTCCAGCCCAGCCTTAACCCTCTTGGGCATGGAGTTCACCAGAGCTTTACAGGTTGCCACTGGAGTCCTCTTCCACTCCTCCATGATGACATCACAGAGCTGGTGGATGTTAGAGACCTTGCGCTCCTCCACCTTCCATTTGAGGATGTCCCACATATTCTCAATAGGGTTTAGGTCTGGAGACATGCTTGGCCAGTCCCTCACCTTTACCCTCAGCTTCTTTAGCAAGGCAGCTTCTTTAGCAAGGCAGTGGGCGTTTTGAAGGTGTGTTTGGGGTCGTTATCTTGGAAAACTGCCCTGTGACCCAGTCTCTGAAGGGAGGGGATCATGCTCTGCTTAGTATATCACAGTACATGTTGGCATTCATGGTTCCCTCAATGAACTGTAGCTCCCCAGTGCTGACAGCACTCATGCAGCCCCAGACCATGACACTCCCACCACCATGCTTGACTGTAGACAAGACACACTTGTCTTTGTACTCCTCACCTGGTTGCCGCCACACAGGCTTGACACCATCTGAACCAAATAAATTTATCTTGGTCTCATCAAACCACAGGGCATGGTTCCAGTAATCCATGCACTTAGTCTGCTTGTCTTCAGCAAACTGTGGGCTTTCTTGTGCATCATCTTTAGAAGAGGCTTACTTCTGGGATGACAGCCATGCAGACCAATTTGATGCAGTGTGCGGCGTATGGTCTGAACACTGACAGGCTGACCTCCAACCCCTTCAACCTCTGCAGCAATGCTGGCAGCACTCGTATGTCTATTTCCCAAAGTCAACCTCTGGATACGACGCTGAGCACATTCACTTAACTTCTTTGGTCGACCACGGTGAGGTCTGTTCTGGGTGGAACCTGCCCTGTTAAACCACGGTATGGTCTTGGCCACCATGCTGCAGCTCAGTTTCAAGGTCATGGCAATCTTCTTATAGCCTAGACCATCTTTATGTAGTGCAACAATTCTTTTTTTTTTTTGTCAGATCCTTAGAGCATTCTTTGCCATGAGGTGCCACGTTGAACTTCCAGTGACCAGTCTGACTCTGAGAGCGATAACACCAAATTGAACACACCTGCTCCCCATTCACATCTGAGACCTTTTAAGACTAACGAGTCACATGACATCTGGGAGGGAAAATGGCTAATCATGCCCAATTTGGACATTTTCACTTAGAGGTGTACTCACTTTTGTTGCCAGCAGTTTAGACATTAATGGCTGTGTGTTGAGTTATTTTGAGGGGACAGCAAATTTACACTGTTATACAATCTGTACACTCACTACTTTACATTGTAGCAAAGTGTAATTTCTTCAGTGTTGTCACATGAAAAGATAGAATAAAATGTTTACAAAAATCTGAGGGGTGTACTCACTTTTGTGAGATACAGTATATGTGTTTTATATTCCTCTTCCTTTTTTTTTTTTTTCATTGAATATCACAAATTAAAACAAACCTTTACTTGCTTAAAGCATGACACTGTCATTCATAAAGACAGCTGAAAAAGAAACCTCTCTGTATGCTGAATTTTCAAACATTCTGTATGTTTCACAATGTCCAATGATTTAAGCTGTTGATTTAATTTTTCCCACTCATTTTCCAGCACATCCAGTAAATTGTCTCATATGTATCCGTTCTTTTGGTTTATGCTCTTAATTACTCATGAGCTGATCGTTATGATGGCTGTGCTAGACAAAACAACCTTTAACAAGACTTCATGGAGAGATATGCCACTAATTAGAATCCGCAGGAGCACCACAAATATTGACATTCACAGATTTTGGTTTTAGCGCAGATAATATGACAACCTGGATAATTAGGAAAATGCCATGTGCAAATTGATTAGCAGAGATTAAATGACTGCAGAAACATGGAAACAAATTGACGAATAATTTAAAGTATATTTTGTAAAAGTCAATATTTTATAGTGCTATTATGCAAATTTGTTGTAAAATTTAGCCCATTGCTTTTATTTTTATATTTGTTTGCTATAAAGAACTGTAGAGCATCCTTTTTTTTTAACTTGGGCTCTATGGAACTCTAGGATTCCTCCAAAGATTGCTCTAGGTGCAATGGGGTTTATTTACTAAAGGCAACTCCACTTTGCACTACAAGTGCACTGAAGTGCAATTGCTGTAGATCTAAGGTGGACATGCAAGGAAAATAAAAGAACAGCATTTTAACTTTTACATGATTGGATGACAAAATCAGCAGAACTTCCACTCATTTCAGATCTTCCACTCAAAGTGGAGTTGCTTTTAGTAAATAACCTCCATTGTTTTTTAACCAATGCCACTGTCATAAATTCTCTTATCTAAGGGATGCAGTCTTTCCACTGACCACCAATGTAAGGGGGTCCTTCGCCTACTATCCAGTAATGTAAGGGAGCGTTACAATGACCACCACTTAACCTCCCTGGAGGTATTCCCAAGTGTGGCTCGGGGTGAATTTTCATTACTAAAATCGGTAACCCTGAGCCACACTTGGGATGCAGGTACAGTTACTGAAAAAATTATAGCTCATAACCAATGGCATGTAGTTGCCATCGTCCCTTCTAATAAATCCAGATTCAAAAAGACCTCTGTTTGGTTGGATTATAAGGGCAACAAACCAGGTACAGTTACTTACCTTGTCCCCAGGATCCTGCGATATCTCCCCGCTGTGTGTGCGAGCCATCCTCTGCTTGATGTATCACAGCGTCCGTCTCCATTCCCTGCGAGCACTGCGATGCATGGGGACGGAGCCCGGCACCAAATTCAAAAAGTGAAACACACATAATGCATACAGTACACTGTAATCTTACAGATTACATTACTATATAAAACCATTTCACATCCCTTTTGTCCCTAGTGGTTTAAGTGTGTTATTCCTAAGAATTACAGGCCTACAATATAAAATACCAAATTTCCATACAAAACATTGTACTGCATTGAGCATCAAAAATCTGAAACGATCATACTGCCAGGGAGGTTAAAAGGGGTGGGCACTTCCATTTCACTTCACTGAGATACTAAACTTTTCAATATCTATTATTTTCTATTTATTAAAATGTATTATTACTAAAAAAAAAAAAAAAGTGTCAATTACACTAGGTAGCCCATGTTCTTTTTTGTTTTGTTATATTTACAACGTATACACCATGAGCTGTACATATAATAATTAATAATAAACCAAGGTTTTTAATAAATTGGCTTGGGCAGGAAGGGGGTAAAAGGGGGCAGTATTGCAATTGTTAATCTTGTACAGGATAATGGTCAAAAGAAAAAATAGTGGACCCCCTGCAGACTGAGTTGTAGAAGCTCCTCCACTAGGGACAGAAATATTTATCAACAATCTCCTTCAAGAAATCTATAAGGGTATATGTATTCCACTTTTTCAGACTGCTGGAACATTGTATGAGTTTTGTCTTATGACTTGTCTAGAGGACAGATTACACAAGTGAAAGCTGAGATTTGGACAGCCTTGGGTCTTCTTTCTGGAGAACTGCTGAACTGTCTGGGCCAGCACTGACCTGAGTCACCTAGGCTTGTCTAGTCTTGTCTTGTCTTGTGACTATTTGTTAATTAGCTTACTGTTTAATTAGATCACTGTTATATAGTCATTCGATGTACTGATGATATTACTGTTTAAAGTTTGCATTGTTTAGGATAATGTGATCAAGCTCTTACCTGAGTTTGTGTGGTAAATATTCAGTGTAAATTTTCAATAGAGTTTCACTGTGCACCTAAGCTAGTGCAAAGCTAAATAAATATATAATATAATATATAATATAATATAATTATATATATATATATATATATATATATATATATATATTATATACAAATGTATAAGAAATTACTATACTATCGCCAGACGGTTGAAAAAGGATGACTATCTGTATGTCAATCAGTGGCAAAATTACTCCACCAGCAAAGCAAATTCCAGGATTGGAGTGCCAATGAGTTTCTGGAAAATATCCAAGTTGTGTATATTATGTAGTTACTATGTAGGTTTGGTTCTAGTGCCAAAAAAAAACCCTAACCAGAACATACAAAAATGGTTTCTGAAAATGCATACAGTGCCTTGAAAAAGTATTCATACCCCTTGACATTTTCCAAATTGGTTTTATATATTTTATACAAATATGTGAAAAGTTTGGCATGCATTTGTATTCAGCCCCTGAGTCAATACTTTGTAGAACCACCTTTTGCTGAAAATACAGCTGCAAGTATTTTTGGGGATGTCTCTACCAGCTTTGTACTTCTAGAGTGACATTTTTGTCCATTCTTCTTTCCCAAATATCTCAAGCTCTGTCAGATTGGATGGAGAGCATCTTTTTAACAGCAATTTTCAAGTCTTGCCACAGATTCTCAATTGGATTTAGGTCTGGACTTTGACTGGGCCATTCTAACACATGAAAATGCTTTGAGCTAATCGATTCCATTGTAGCTCTGGCTGTAGTTTTTTTTTACAGACTGTAACAGGTTTTCTTCTAATTAGGAAAGACAATCTGGACAGCCGCACTTCAATTAGAATGCCTTTATTGTGAAAAGTAACAAAAGTTCATGACAGCAGCAGGGTACAGGTTGAATAACTGATGCGTTTCACAATCTCAGTAGTGCTTAATCATAGCTATAAGAGCTCCCTGCTCTAGATTTTCTACTAAGATTGCACTGTATTTGGCTCCATCCATCTTCCCTTCAACTCTGACCAGCTTCCCTGTCGAAGAAAATCATCACCACAACATGATGCTGTCACCACCATGTTTCATGATGGGGATGGTGTGTTCAGGGTGATTATGCATTGTTAGTTTTCTGTCGATTATAGCGTTTTGCTTTTAGGCCAAAAAGTTTAATTTTGGTCTCATCTGACCAGAGCACCTTCTTCCACATGTTTGCTGTGTACCCCACATGGCTTCTCGCAAACTGTAAACTGGACTTGTTATCAATTTCTTGCTTTTTTGCCACTTTCCGATAAAGGCCAGATTTGTGGAATGCATGACTAATAGTTGTCCTGTGGACAGATTCTCCTACCTGAGCTATGGATCTCTGCAGCTCCTCCAGAGTTACCATGGGCCGCCTCTAGGCTGCTTCTCTGCTTAATGCTATCCTTGCCCAGCCTGTCAGTTTAGGTAGACGGCCATGTCTGGGTAGGTTTGCAGTTGTGCCATACTCTTTCCATTTTTGTATGATGGATGGAACAGTGCTTTGTGAGATGTTCAAAGCTTGGGATCGTTTTTTTATCACTTAACCCTGCTTTAAACTTCTCCACAACTTTATCGCAGACCTGTCTGGTGTGTTCCTTGGCCTTCACGATTCTCTTTGTTCAGGAATGTTCTCTAACAAACCACGGAGGGCTTCACAGAACAACTATATTTATACTGAGATTACTAATTAGGTTACTTCTGAAGGCAGTTGGTTTCACTAGATTTTAATTAGAGGTATCAGAGTAAAGGGGGCTGAATACAAATGTTTACAACACTTTTCAGATATTCATTTGTAAACAATTTTGAAAATCATTTATCATTTTCTTTCCACTTCATAATTATGTGCCACTTTGTGTTGGTCTATCACATAAAATCCCAATTAAATACTTTTAAGTTTTTGGTTGTAACATGACAAAATGTAGAACATTTTCAAGGGGTATGAATACCCTTTCAAGGCACTGTAGTACACCATATGTTGTTGTGCCACGCTGCATTACAAAAATTGTGCAGGTCTTTTAATAGTTGCATTGTAGTGTATTGGCAGCTCATTAATCACAAAGGGGCACTTGCAGCAAATCATGTGAATGGGTGCTAAATGGGAAAAAACTGAAGTCTTGAGAATGTAACAGCAACACTGAAATGGGTAGGAGGTATTCCTGTTTATACATCAAATTCTCAGCTTGTACTGAACTAAATTGTTGCCCTACCAGTGGTCTCTAAACTATGGCCCTCCAGTTGTTTAGGAGCTACAGTTCCCATCATGCCTAGCCATGTCTGTGAATGTCAGAGTTTTACAATGCCTCATGGGACATGTAGTTCCGCAACAGCTGGAGGGCCGTAGTTTGGATATCACTGGCCTAAACAATTACACTGTTTGAGAATGATTTTGCTTAGGGTGTTTGCAAGATTCTTGGCACAGAAAATGAAAGCATGCTTTTGCGTCATTCTCCACCCCTATGGCACCAGAAGTCACTAGCCAAGATCATAAATCCTTCACATTCTTGTGCTAGAACCTCAAGGCTTTGGGATCTTCGCAAAGAAATCCAGTATGGCTTAATAGTAGAGAATAATTCTCTATTCCCCCTCTGTTATCAGCAGACAACTTCAACTTGTCAACTTCTGATAAGTTCTCGACACAGGAGATAACAGCAGACAGAATTTTGTATCAGGGAGGGAGCTTGGAGGTAGATAAGCAGAGAGCTTGATAACAGCAGATAGAATTTTGTGTCAGGGAGGGAGCTTGGAGGTAGATAAGCAGAGAGCTTATCTATTCATACCACAGCTTTGCATGTTCCTTCCTCTGCCTGAAGTTAGAAACTGGCTACCATCCACAGCTGCAAAAGATTTTGCACTCTCCAGTTTTATTAAATCATCCCCACAGTGTTGTCCAAAAACACATAAAGAAACCTCTATCACATTACCAAATGGGCACACAGATATGCTTATGCAGGCTTGCATCTAAAATGCAAAATAAATTCAAACTGTACATTGCCCAACATTTTTTTGAGATTTACAGTTGTCTAGGGGGTGATGAGAATCCAAACCTAAATGGTAGGAAAGCAGATTAGGAAGAATCCCACTAATTCCAAAGTTTTACATCAATAATAATGGTAATGGTCTATCAAAAATCTTTAGCAGTGGTTATATATGCTCACCTGCCAACAACTGACATCATAATATGCTCTCTGTCAAAAAAAACAAAAACTCATTAAACATAGATTAGAGTTGGGTAAGAAACTGTTATTGCTGAAGGTCTGCTTAGAATTCTTATTTGCGCATTGATTGTAAAATAATACTCTGTAGTGAACATTTTTTTTCCAAGCATTTTCATTGATAAATTCTTGGCTTTTCCATCAAAATAATGTTAGATTGAAGTTTATTCATTGAAATAAATGTTTTTCTTTATTTTCACCTCTAGATCTACATCATGTAAAGTTCTCTGGTACGGATGATTAAGAACAATAATTCACTTATATTCATAATGATGGAAAATGGCCTGCAGTCATTTAATTCTTCACCATAGCCTAGCTGGATAATCGATGATACAATCAGATTATTGCACATATTTCCCTCCACGAGTTACACTTGCATTAAATTATATATAGTGAAACACAGCAGCATATAATGCAATAAGACCAAATAAGGACCTTAGTCCATCTTCTGGTTGTTGTGAAATACGCACAGCCAACCGATGATATATTTGACTTCTAGAAAGTAATTGCTTCTTTTAGAATCTGATAACACAAAAAAGAGACAGAGCTCTGGCTACTACTCCCAAACTTTAAACATCAAATGTGTAAAAGAACATATAAACATATAAAAGATTTAACAAAAGGTTATAAATTAATAAAAAGAAAACCTTTATTAGCCAATTTTCCCCTAGAAGACCCCTAAGGACAAAACCTCTAAAGCCCCGTACACACGAGCGGACTTTTCAACATCCAAAGTCTGACGGAATGATTCCGTCAGACTTTTCGATCGTGTGTGGGCTGCAACAGACTTTTGATTCGCAAAAGTCTGACAGACTTTAGAAAATGGAACATGCTTCAAATTTTTCAGACGGAACTCCGCCGGACCCAGTTCCTACCGAAAAATTTGCTCGTGTGTGTGCTATTCCGACGGACTAAAACCGACGCTAGGGCAGCTATTGGCTACTGGCTATGAACTTCCTTATTCGAGTCCAGTCGCACGTCATCACGTTCGAATCCGTCAGAGTTTGGTGTGATTGTGTGTGGCCAAGTCCGCTCATTCGAAAAGTCCGTCAGAACTCTGTCGGAACTCCGGCAGAACTCCGGCAGAACTCCTTCGGAAGTCTGTCGGACATAAGTCTGGTCGTGTGTACGCGGCATAAAACATTTAAAACATAGAAACATTAGCATTAAACTCTGGATAATAAATCATTAATATCAAACCTATAACTTGACAATTGTGATTCACCCCCTGAGTCCCACTATACACTGCAATAAATAAATTATCAATTTCTTGTCAAATTTGTTTATTGAATTTTAACACTTAGTATACATAAGTACATATGGTGACAGCAAAAGAAAAGATCACATATATGGTAATAACGTTGAGTTGTAGTTCCAACATAAACTAAAATTAGTTTAACTAAAACAATTTTAGCATGGTTCTAACTACTCAAAAGATTGCGTCATACATTGTATAAGAGAGGATAAAACCAACTTAGACCAGGTTAATATAAGATGACCTGAGAAAAAAAAAAGTCTTAATTATTATCAAGAGTATAGTTTTTAACCACTTCCCGACCAGCGCACGACGATGTACGTCGACAGAATGGCACGGGCAGGCATATTGGCGTACATGTACGTCCAATATTCGATGCCGCCCTGCCATCGGGAGCACGCCGCCGGCGGCGCGCTCCCGCGCTGGTCGGGACCCCCGTGAGTCCGGTCGCAGGACCCGCGGACTCGATCGCTGCGGGCATCCCCGCGATCGTCTCACGGAGCGGCCGAATGGAGGAAATGCTGTATAAACAACATTTTTCCATTCTGCCTAGCAACTAGTGACGCTGATCTCTGCTCCATGTGATTGGAGCAGAGATCAGTGTACACTAAATGAAAGCCCAACCCCCCCACAGTTAGTAACACACCCCTAGGAACACTTAACCCCTACACTGCCACCCACTGGTTAACCCTTGCCAGTGTCATTTACACAGGAATCACTGCATTTATATAGCAGTGATTACTGTATAAATGACAATGGTCCCAAAAATGTGTCAAAAATGTCCGATGGGTCCCCGACAATGTCGCAGTCACAATAAAAATCGCAGATCGCCGCCATTACTAGTAAAAAAAAAAGAATAAAAAATTATTAATAAAAATGCTATAAAACTATCCCTATTTTGTAAACGCTATAACTTTTGCGCAAACCAATCAATAATCGCTTATTGCGATTTTTTTTACCAAAAATATGTAGAAGAATACGTATCGGCCTAAATTGAGGGAAAAAAATGTTTTTTTATATATTTTTGGGGGATATTTATTATAACAAAAAGTAAAAAATAATGCGTTTTATTCAAAATTGTCGCTCTATTTTTGTTTATAGCACAAAAAATAAAAACCGCAGGGGTGATCAAATACCACCAAAAGAAAGCTCTATTTGTGGGAAAAAAAGGACGTCAATTTTGTTTGGGAGCCACGTCGCACGACCGCGCAATTGTCAGTTAAAGCAACGCAGTGCCGAATCGCAAAAAGTGGTCTGGTCTTTGACCAGCAAATTGGTCCGGTCTGAAAGTGGTTAAATAAATAATAAAAAAATAATTTATTATAGAATCTAAAATCTTATACTATATGTTGGAACTATGTACAATTGGTATAATGATAACCTAGGAAATTAAAGTGCTGCTACCAGAACTATATAAAGAGTAAATTGGAGGAGAGAGAGAATAGAGGTAAAAAATAGAAGAGAGAAAGAAGATAAAAGAAAAAAGTAACATTAGGTAGGAGAAAAAATAGGGAAGAAATAAATGAGAGGTAGGGGTCCTGAGGTAGTACATGGTAATAAACACATACCATGAATGCAGAGAATGGAAGCATTAAATCGAGATTACCAAGGTCTTAGTAGGGAAGCATCAAAATTGGAAGGCAAAAAGTGAGTCACCCAGGGAGTCCATATATTCTCAAAACTGGATATTTTATCTTGAGTTATAGCCTCTGTTTTGGCATGGATCATTGCTTGATTGACTCTATTTTTGTTTTCAGCAATTATTAAGCACAGGGATTTCCAAGTTTGTATGTTTTGTGGCTGTAGTGATTTGTAATAGGAGTATGAATCGGCAGTAGGAGAGAGTGGTCAGTTTTACGTTTAAAAGTGCTATTGTAGGATCAGGATTGATAGGGATTTCAAACAGTGTTGAAATCATAAATACATCTTTCCAGAATTTTTTTGCTACTGGGCAATCCCACAAAGTATGAAGATGTGATCCAAGATCACCACAGCCACGTAAACAAGATGGGGAATCATTTGGAGCATATTTCGCAAATTTTGACAGGGACCAAATACTTGAGTACTTTGTAAATTGTCTCTAAGGCAGCTATGTTTTGTGAGGATGACTTGGTTGTGATCCAAATCTTATCCCAATCGGCTGCTTCCAACCAAAACCCAAGATCCATCTCCCACTAAGCCACATACAATGGTGGGTCTGAGTTGGGTTTAGTAATAAGATGAGTTTAACCACTTAAGGACCGCCGCATGGCAATGTACGTCGGTGCAATGGCACCAACAGGCACAAGCACGTACATGTACGTGCTCGCCTTCCAGCGGGTGGGGGGTCCGATCGGACCCCCTCCCGCTGGATGCGGCAGTCCGTTTTGCTGCAGGAGCGATCCGGGATGAGGGGATGGCCGTTGGTTTCTGGCCATCCCCTCTCGATCGCTCCTGGCGAATGAGAAGCTTCCCCCGCTGTGTATAGTAAGCACAGGCAGGGAGGAAGTGATGTCATTCTCCTCGGGGGGGGGGGGGGTCTTATTGACCGGACTACGAGGAGAACAGTGAAAGTAAGTGTGCACCAACACTACACTGACATGTAGGCACACAACCCCCCCCCCCTATTTTTTTAGGTTCACTGACAGGTTTTTATAGCGCTAGGTACCCCGATATACTACCCAATAATGGTTTTAACCCCCTGATTGCCCCTAGTTAACCCTTTCCCCCCTTTTGCCAGTGTCACTAAGCGATCATTTTTCTGATCGCTGCATTAGTGTCACTAGTGTCGCTAGGTAGCTAGTTATTTTTTTAGGTTCACCGCCAGGTTTTTTTTTTATAGCGCTAGGTACCCCCATATACTACCCAATAATGGTTTTAACCCCCTGATTGCCCCTAGTTAACCCTTTCACCAGCGATCACCGTATAAGTGTCACTGGTGACGCTGGTTAGCCAGTTCGTTATTTAGGTTTCCCGTCAGGTTTTTATATAGCGCCAGGGACCCCCATATACTACCTAATAAGGATTTTAACCTCCTGATTGCCCCTAGTTAACCCTTTCACCAGTGATCACCGTATAAGTGTTACGGGTGACTCTGGTTAGTTTGCTTTTTATAGCATCAGGGCACCCACCATTTATTACCCAATAAAGGTTTAACCCCCTGATCCCCCGGCGGGTGATATCAATTAGGTTTTAGGGTCAGGGTCTGTGTCACCCCGGGCAGTGCAAGGTTAGTGCCAGTACCGCTAACACCCATGCGCAAAGCATAAACCTCCCGTAGTGGTATAGAATCTGAACAGATCAATATCTGATCTGATCAGATCTATACTAGCGTCCCCAGCAGTTTAACGTTCCAAAAAAACGCATTGTTAGCGGGATCAGCCCAGATACCTGCTGGCACCTGCGTTTTGCCCCTCCGCCCAGCCCACCCAAGTGCAGTATCGATCGATCACTGTCACTTACAAAACACTAAACATATAACTGCAGCGTTCGCAGAGTCAGGCCTGATCCCTGCGATCGCTAACAGTTTTTTTTGGTAGCGTTTTATATTTAAATCCGGAAGGCAGTGCTTGGTTTTCGGGGTCCCGTACGTGGCTAGTCTCCCAAAAAGTCCCCCACATCTGATATCCCCGTACTCGGGAGAAGCAGCAGAATTTATTTTGGGGTGTAATTTCACTAATGCCCATAGCATGTGTGAGCATTATATCATTTAGTAACAACTTTGTGCAAAAAAAATTTTTTTAATATTCCTGCAACTTGTGGCAAAATATAAAATATTTCATGGCCTCAACATGCCTCTCAGTAAATAGCTTGGGGTGTCTACTTTCCAAAATGGGGTCATTTGGGGGGGTTTTGTGCTATTTTGGCATTTTATGGCCTTCGAAACGGTGATAGGTAGTGAGGAGTGAAATCAAAAATTTGCACCCTTATGCCACGTACACACGACCGGACTTTTCAACATCAAAGGTCCGACAGAACAATTCCGGCAGACCATTCGATCGTGTGTGGGCTGCAGCGGACTTTTGATTTGCAAAAATCCGACAGACTTTAGAAATGGAACCCAGTTCCTACTGAGAAATCCGCTCGTGTGTATGCTAGTCCGACGGACAAAAACCGACGCGAGGGCAGCTATTGGCTACTGGCTATGAACTTCCTTATTCTAGTCCGGTCGTACGTCATCACGTTCGAATCCGTTGGACTTTGGTGTGATTGTGTATGGCCAAGTCCGTTCATTCGGAAAGTCCTTTAGAACTCTGTCAGAACTCCGTCAGAACTCCGTTGAAAGTCTGTCGGACCTAGTCCCTTGAAAAGTCCTGTCGTGTGTACGCGGCATTAGAAATCCGGAAGGCAGTGATTGGTTTTCGGGGTGCCGTATGCGGCTAGACTTCCAAAAAGTCCCACATATGTGGTATCCCTGTACTCAGGAGAAGCAGCAGAATATATTTTGGGGTGCAATTCCACATATAACTATGGCATGTGTGAGCAATATATCATTTAGTGACAACTTTTTGTAAACTTTTTTTTTTTTGTGTCATTATTCAATCAGTTGGGACAAAAAAAAATATTCAATGGGCTCAACATGCCCCTCAGCAATTTCCTTGGGGTGTCTACTTTCCAAAATGGGGTCATTTGGGGGGGGGGGGGGGTTGTGTTATTTTGCCATTTTATGGCCTACGAAACTGTGATAGGTAGTGAGGAGTGAAATCTAAAATTTGCACCCTTAGAAATCCTGAAGGCAGTGATTGGTTTTCGGGGTCCTGTATGTGGCTAGACTCCCAAAAAGTCCCACATATGTGGTATCCCCGTACTCAGGAGAAGCAGCAGAATATATTTTGGGGTGCAATTCCACATATAACTATGGCATGTGTAAGCAATATATCATTTAGTGACAACTTTTTGTAAACTTTTTTTTTTATGTCATTATTCAATCACTTGGGACAAAAAAAAATATTCAATGGGCTCAACATGCCCCTCAGCAATTTCCTTGGGGTGTCTACGTTCCAAAATGGGGTCATTTGGGGGGGTTTGTACTGCCCTGCCATTTTAGCACCTCAAGAAATGAGATAGGCAGTCGTAAATTAAAAGCTGTGTAAATTCCAGAAAATGTACTCTAGTTTGTAGACGCTATAACTTTTGCGCAAACCAATAAATATACGCTTATTGACATTTTTTTTACTAAAGACATGTGGCTGAAAAAATTTTGCCCTTAATGTATGACTAAAATTGAGTTTATTCGATTTTTCTTATAACAAAAAGTAGAAAATATATTTTTTTTCTTGAAATTTTCGGTCTTTTCCCATTTATATCGCAAAAAATAAAAATCACAGAGGCAATCAAATACCATCAAAAGCTCTATTTGTGGGAAGAAAAGGACGTAAATTTCGTTTGGGTACAACATTGCATGACTGCGCAATTACCAGTTAAAGCAGTGCAGTGCGAAATTGTAAAAAGACCTCTGGTCCTTAGGCTGACAATTGGTCCGGGGCTGAAGTGGTTAAAGAGTTGAAATAAGTCCCTTAGTGTGCGGGTAAGATTTACATATATTTTCAAAGCACGTTAATTTATCTAAATGAATTCTTCCTTGTATATAGGGCATAAAAAAATGTTTTAATCTGAAGATATCGAAAGAGCTCTGAATTAGGAAGTTTGGGACTTTTACATAAGTCAGGGAAAGATTTGAATGAAGTAGAGGATGCTAGTTCACAGAGTTGAGTTAAATTAGTGGAGGTCCATGCTTTAAAAGATTTAGGGGAAGAGCAAGCAGGATAGAAATGTGGATATTTAAGATATGATACAAGAGTTACATCAGGAGATTGTTGTCCATTTACTAATTTAAATGTATCCCAAACAGGTAGTGTATGTTTAGTTTTAGGATTATTGAGTTTTTTATGGTCGCAGGAATTAGATCATACGAGGTTGGTTATTGAAAGTGGGTCACAATCTATTGATTCCAGCACACACCAAAGCGGAATTTCACATTTTGCATGATATTTAGGGATATATGGGCTAACTGAGCTGCATAGCAATAGGTGGTAAAATTAGGAGTCCCCCTTTGGACTTTGGAAGGTAAAGATTGTGTTTGGGCAGACGGTTTCAATGAACTCCAAAAGAAAGTTAATGCCTTACTTTGTAGTATTCTGAGAAAGTATGCTGGAACAGGCATGGGTAAAACTCAAAAAAAGAGAAAGAATTTTGGGAAGTATGGCCATCTTTATTACGTTAATTGTACCTATCCAAGATAATGGTAGAGAGGACCATTATGTCAGAAGCTTAGATATTTGATGCAAAATTGGAGGATAATTGGCAGTGAAAATGTCAGAAAGATTGGGTGTGAGTTATCCCTAGGTAAAGAAGGCGTGAAGTGTACCATGAGAAAGGGAGGGATGTTTTCACTTGTAAAATATGATGAGGTAAAGATATATTTGAGGCTATAGATTTTTGAGAGTTAATAATTATACCAGATACGTGGGCAAAATGGTCAAGTTTAATTATAAGATTAGGAGCAGAAATATGAGGGGATGACAGAAAGATTAAGATATCATCAGCAAATAGGCAAAATTTATGTTGGTGACCAGCTAAATCTAGACCTTTTAATAGAGGGGTCAGTACGGATTGATTGAGCAAAGGGTTCAATAAGTAGGGCAATTAAGAGTGGGGAAAGTGGACATCCCTGACGCATACTCCTACAGATGTCAAATAGGTTTGATTTATAGCCAGCATATTTAACATAAACTTTGGGATTTTTGTATAATGAGGAGACCCAGCTAAGAAAATGAGGACCAAATCCCCAACACTGCAGGACAAAATGTAGGTAATGCCACAAAACGGTATCAAATGTTTTTTTGTTATCTAAAGATAAGAGACAGATGGGTATTTGTCATGATTTAGCTGCTTCAATTAGTAAAGTAGTCCTGCGTACATTATCTGCCACTTGGCACTGTGGAATAAAGCCGACCTGGTCTTTATTTATCAAAGAACCTATTACACTATTTAAGCGAGTCGCTAAGACTTTCGCTAGTAACTTAATGTCAAAGTTGAGTAATGATATGGGTCTATAATTAGAAACAAGATGTATTGTCTGACTGAGGTTTGGGGATCATTGCCAATGTTTTTTCGGGGCGAAAGGAGTGATCATTAAGGAGAGAATTAAATGTGTCTGTTACCATTGGAGAAAGCATATGAGAAGATTTCTTATAGTATAGGGCAGAGAAGCCATCTGGGCCTGGACGTTTATTTGGTTTAGGAGAGTTAATTTCTAATTACATTTTGATAGCCGTAATTGGGCTTTTTTAGCGTTGGGCTAAAGGTATAGTAGGAAGTTTGATTTGTGAAAAAAATTATTCTGCTAAATTTGATAAAAAGAGCCTTCCTTTTTTATAAGGAGGTAAGATGTTTTTGAAAGTTGTGGAGGATCTTAACTGGATTACTAGTAAATGTATCATGAGACAGTTTCAGTCGAATTGGTTAAAACAGATACAGTGTATAAAATAAAAAACAAATGTGTTACAAACATGATAAAAATTATAATGCAAAATCAAATATAAGAGACAAAAAAGTCCATTCCATAGAGGACAAAAAGTGCAAATGAGAAACACCCGGTGTCAATTCTTCATACAATTCACTGTATTGTGCATCCACCACCAGTTAGAGTTTAGGCTTTCCAGGTGGCCAACACATAAGGATTATCTCCCAATAGAGATGTTTGCAGAATCATGGGATATGACTCCCTGAACCAGGAATCCTAGATCCTACGTCCTCCTCGAGGCAATGATCCACAATGGAAGGGTCCCCCTCTGTATGGCTATTCGTAACATTCGATCCAATGGGTGCATATATGTACATAAAACAATCAGAGATCCAGGGCCATAAAAAGGAGAAAAAAATCGTAAGGGACGGACATCGGTAAAATCCGAGAGTTGTATTTTGTAGCAGGACAAGATATGACAACAAGTGCATATAAAAAGGGCTTAAAAAGCATAAAAATAACAGCCGGCCAGCTCAAACAGTCAGCTCGCCCTTGCAGCACAAAGAGAGGAAACCAGCACGTCGCACACCCTACACGTTTCGTCACAAAGAGGACGTGTTATATCTTGTCCTGCTACAAAATAAAACTCTTGGATTTTACCGATGTCGGTCCCTTCGGATTTTACACACATGCACACACACACATACATACACACACATGCACACATACACATACATGCACATGCACACACACACATACATGCATACACACACATGGACACACATGCACATGAGCGCACACACATGCAAACACACACATACACCTACATGCACATACACACGCACACACACATACACATACATGCACATACAAATGCACACACATACATACAGAAAGTCTTTTCAAAAACGGCAGTGCTTTCTTTATCTTACCTCTTCCTGCCGGGTACTGCACTGTAGGGGGAGACAAAGAGCACACACTGCTTTCACTCCGAGTTCCCCGCACAGTGCCGATTACACTTCGGCTGAAGATCAGGGAGTTCGGTCTCAGCCGCCTGCTCCTTGAGATATACAGGGGGGCCCTCAAGGGCCCCCTGCAGCATGGGGCCCAGTCGCCTTGGTGATCTTAGTGACCCCTATAATTCCACCACTGACTATCTGACTTTCTGCCGCTTCTAATACACACTATGAGAAGCTCACAATGTGCAGTGAAATCAGAGTAAGCTATTTTACTACAGGAGAGGATCCTATACAACTGTACAAGAACAGACATAAGGCTGGTTTTCAGCATTTAAAGTGATAACTTTTTTTTTTTAGCTAAAAATAACAAACCTGTTATACTTACCTGCTCTGTGCAGTAGTTTTACACAGAGCAGCCCAGATCCTCATCTAGGACCCCCAGCTAGAAACTTGCTATGGGGGCACCCGAGCTGAGCCACGGTTCTGTGTGTCTATTCAGACATGGAGCCGTAGCCCTGCCCTGCCCCTTTCTCTCCTCATTGGCTGAGTGACTTTGACAGCAGCGGGAGTCCCAGGCAGCCCACACATTCCTGAAACATTGCTGGATCTAGATGCCTCAGGTAAGTATTAGAGGGGCTGAAGGCGGCTGCTGCACACAGAAGGCATTTTATCTTAATGCACAGAATGTAGTAAGATAAACCTTCTGCCTTTACAGCCACTTTAAGAGTTTTATACAGGCAGATTTGTCTTTACTAGCACAAAATTATTTCCTCCCAAAGTTACAGATTAAACTCTTAAAATCTGCAATTGCTGCTGAAAATTCCAACAAACTGATGCATAGAAATAAAGACGAGCTCAATATGTAAAAAGCTCAACTGAAACAGACGCCAAGGAGGAACATTTTCCTTAGCAGTAATGCATTCCATTTACCACTTAGCAATTCCACAAAGATAAAATGTAAATTATACCTATGTTTCCAGAAGCCTTGGAAATGAAAAAAAGCTTCCAAATAGTAGACAACATGAGATTCACGTTTGTACCCACAGCATTATACAACATCAATGCCCCTTCAATACGGTAAGGCATCCCCCCTGCACACTGCATACCCACGTTACCTGGGTGAGCTCCGGAGATGGATCGCTCAATCACTGAGCACTGCATTATGGGGCAGAGCAGTGGGTTTGCTTATCCAACCATACATCAGAACTCTGGGTATTTAAAGTGGGGTACCCCCTAAAAAAAAAAAATTAAAAGTCAGCAGCTACAAATACTGCAGCTGCTGGCTTTTAATAATCGGACACTTACCTGTCCCGGGTTCCAGCGATGCAGGGGAACGAAGCCCCCCCCTCGCTCCCCGCTCCGCTCGCGGCGCCGTCATGCATACTGTGGGCACCCGGCTGTGGCTTCACAGCCGGGCACCCACTGCGCATGCGCGAGCAGCGCAGGGCGCCGTGATACGCCGTACAGTCACCTGGGACACGTGACAGGTCCCAGGTGAATGTGCGGCGCGAGGGGAAGTGATGTCACCAGCCCGGGCAATGAAGAAGGCAGACTACGAGGGACCCCCTAGCAACCGGTATTTAGAGGTGAGTAAAAATTTTTTTTTTTGCCAATTATTTTTTTTTGATTTTTTTTAAGATTTTTAAGTAGTTTTATTTTTTGGGGGGCAACTCCACTTTAACCACTTTGCCTCTAGAACAATTTTTCATTTTTTTTGTGCACATGTAAAAAATATTCATTCTTGGCAATAAAATTACATAAAACCCACAAAATAGTTTATATTTAATGAAAGCAAAGGCCTTGTAAAATCAAAGGATAGTGGTTGAAAATTTGTATGATATTTGCATGTAGTGCCTTGAAAAAGTATTCATACCCCTTGACATTTACACGTTCCAACCAAAAATATAAAACATTTTTATTGGGACTTTATGTGAAAGACCAACACAAAGTGGCACATAATTGTGAAGTAGAAGGAAAATGATAAATGTTTTTCAAAATCTTTTACAAATAAATATGTGAAAAGTGTGGGGTACATTTGTATTTAGCCCCCCCGAGTCAATACTTTGTAGAACCGCCTTTCACTGCAATTACAGCTGCAAGTCTTTTGGGGATGTCTCTACCAGCTTTACACATCTAGAGAGTGACATTTTTTCCCCATTCTTCATTGTGAAATAGCTCAAGCTCTGTCAGATTGGATGGAGAGCATCTGAACAGCAATTTTCAAGTCTTATCACTCTCTGTATATATTTTAGAAGGAAAACACTGCGCTATAATAAGGAAATACTGAAAACTAGAAAACTACTGCTAACACTCAAACAAAGTTCAGTAGATATAGAGTAACAAATAGTGTAGCGCTGTGTTCCATGTGTGGAAAAGTGACAGTATACCGCACATAAATGAATTATGCGGTTACAAGAAAGTTTTACCTGATCTCTGTATATATGTGTCTATATATATATATATATATATATATATATATATACACACACACTATTTTCTAGCAAAAAATACAGATTTCAACTTGTAAACAAAAGATGCCAGAAAAAACCTGGTCTTAAAGTCTTTAACAAATTGCAATGGAAACGCGAGTCGAGCATTTGGCACACAGTTTTAGCACACGCCCGTTGACCTCAGTGCTGCCTGCCAAACCCTGCAGGCCAAGTTCAAATTATCACCACTGGAAAGCAAGGCATTGCAGCCTTGGAATGTTTACAGCTCCATCTGGCTGTAATGTTATGTCCTGTACACATGGTTGGACATTCCGACCACAAAATCCGTCTGATTTTTTCAGACGGATTTTGTCCGAAACTTGTGTTGCATACACATGGACAAAGTTGTCTGAAAATTCGGAATGAGGTGACGTTCGTTGCGTATGACGGGACTATGTAGAGGCCAGTAGCCAATAGCTTTGTTCTCGTAATTTAATCTGAGCATGCGTGGCACTTTGTCCGTTTTGGAATTCTCTACAAACGATTGGAAAAAGTCAGATCGGATTTTGTTGTTGGAAAATTTTAGATCCATCTCTTAAACTTTTTCCGTTGGGATTTCCGACAGAAAAAGTCCAATAGAGCCCACAAACGATCGGATTTTCCGACATCATTTTCCGTCAGAAAGTCCGACCGTGTGTACAGGGAATTTGAATTTAGATGGGTAGTCAGAGGGTGGGTGGGAAGGTCAGTAAAACTGGAGCCCTATTTTACTGCCCCCCCTACCAGCCAACCATGAGATTCCTAAATCGTCATATGATTACCAATATACACCTAGCACTGTTGTATTTCTTTAAACGTATTGGAATCAAAGCCATGATTTATAAAGAAAAGCAAGCTCCGGAAGTTTAAGGGAAAAATAATTTTCCAATAAAATATCTTTAGCTGGATTTCTGTAAGAATTAAGTCTTCTAAAGTAAAGACAGCACACAGAGATGATAGATTGGGGCCGGAAACTTCAGGAGCGTTTTCACACTGAGCACGAGTAAAAGAACTTGACGGAGGATTCCATTTATATCTGCAGCATCTCCTTTTTTATTTGTGCTTTTTCCAATATTCATTGTTACCGGTTGGTTTGTCTGCTGTATATTTCCTGACATGTAGAACACAGCAAGGGAACATCAGCTGCATAAATCAAGCCTGAATTTTTAATGAACTATTTGACAGTGGGCTGAAAATCCAGAGACAGCTTGCAGATACATTTGATAATATTTGTCGGAATGTGCAGTAAAAGTCCATTTATAAAAAGGTGGTGATTACGATAAAGTAATCAAGATGAACTAAGCAAAATCCTTAAAGGGTAACTCCACTTTCATGCAAAAAAATAATACCCTCCTTAAAAATAATCACATTTTGTTACTTTGCAGCCTGAAATGAAGATCGACATATAATTTTTGTTTTATTCAGCTGTATTTACTCAACTTATTGCAACTTATAATATCCAAATGAAAGCTATAACACCAACACACACGTCAGAAAATAAATAAATTCAAAAGCAGAATCACTGAGTTGGAAAAAGGATCACTCCCCTCCTAAAAAAAACTTTTAAGCTCAATCAGGTGTGGCTAATCACCTTCTCAATGAACACTTGGGCCCCTTTCAAACATGTGCGACTTTTCCAGTGACTTTGGACATCAGAGTCGCATGACAAGTCGCACCCCATGATTCTCAATGATAAACATTCATATCTGTGCGACTTCAACTTGCACGACTTCAAAGTAGTCCCTGTACTAGTTTGGTCATCCGGCTTTGATGTGAGTTGAGGTCCACAGAACTAAGTTTACACAGGCATTCCCTGAAATCAAGTAAAAATCGCGTACGCAAAATCACGGTAAAGAGTTGCGGCAGTGTGAAAAGGGCCAAAGCCATTTGACTTTCAACTGTGATCAGCTGTGGCCACATTGATTATCTCAGCATGAAAAGAGCTTTCATGGAGTATTTCAGTCCCTGGTAGTGCAACTGATGCAAACCGTCGGGAAAGGCTCCGTGAAGTGCAAATGCAGTTCTGCGGTGCATGCAGCGGCTGAGAATGGGCCAAGCAGATGTGCACCTGTCACCAGTACTGGCGCCAAACTGCCTATTTAAATGGAGCCGTTGGTGTACTGAATGCCTCTAAAATGTAATTTTCTGCTCATATAATTGGGTCATTGTTTTTTGAGTCTGCACTAAGATACAAGTAACATTTTAGGGTTTTTTCATGCTAGTGGTTGGGGGTGGTAAAACCTTGTGGTTGAGCCATAGTTTTACCATCCCCAACCACTCCCCCTTTAGTTGCAGAGGCAGCAGCCGGGGGTGCTGCCTCTGCAACTAAATTATACTCCTGACACTTTCAGGGTATCACTCTGCCGAAAAGGACTCATTCAAGTGAATAGGGCTGTTCCGCAGCCATCCTGATTGGGATGCTACTAGCTTCAAGGTATTAAAGCAGGTGACGAGAAGGTATTGCGTCTCCTCCTCAATGTCTGCTTTAACACTATGAAGTTGACAGTGGTGTACCACAATTGTGCGCATTGCACCAGGTTGTGGAGCGGTTGCAGAACACTGATCATTCTTCAGAGAGCAAAGCTTGTGCATGAGCCCCTTAGGCATCCACTGCAACAGATTTCATTTTTTGGTGAGATACTCCCCAAGGGTTAATTACTTCTAAGGGGATGCAGACCCTGCACCTTTACTCATAAGGACACTAACAGTGCACCAGTTGATTATAATGAACACAGACCCTCCCATTCAAAATCAGTATGGACATTGATACAATCAAACTAACCACTATTTATTCAGAGCAGAAACAGGTAGGAGTCTGCAATAAAGTTTGTTTAAATCCTTGCAATGTACTGTTTAATGACCACCTAAACATACCCGGCAGTAGAGTCTGATGCGAAGAGGCAGGCTTCTCTTACACCTTCAGCTCTGGGGCCCTGGTAAGGTAACAAGAAACACAAGAAATCAGAGTGGCACAAGTGCCTGCCAGTTCTTGTGATGGCTGTTGCTGATAAGTCAGCTGTGTGAGTTCACCGTTCCAAAGAAGCTGCTGGCAGGACTTTTTGTGACACCCTGCCAGCGGACCACTCCAGTGTGAAAGCCCTCATGCTTTCACACTTGAGTGAAAGGAGCCGTTTTTTTCAGCCGCTATACAGGAGCTATTTTTAGTGCTGTAGCGCCTGAAAAATGCTGGCATTGTGAAAGGGGTCTTAGTATCCCTTCCCAGCCATCCGGCAACCTAAATTTTTCAATATTGCTTGATTATCTACCACTTTTGCAATTTGAATTGGACGGTGTATTGGTAGCGATCCACATGGCATATAAATTGGATGATAAGATTGACCAGGAAATATCAGCAGCATTTAACCCCTGATCCAACAGCATCAGATTCATCTCATGAATCTCTCAAAAAGTTATTTAATAATCACAAAAAACGTATTATTAAACACAGGGGAGTAACTAGAAATCACAGGGCCCCATAGCAAAATGTTGTATGGGGCCCACGCCCGCAAAAAATGGTGGGGCTTAAATTAAATAGTGGGCGTGGTTTAAAATGCGTGGCTCAAAGGGGGTGTGGTTCGAGTCTGAGATGAATGAGGAAGGAAGGAAGGAAGCAAAGAAAAGGGATGGAGGGACAACAGGCCCTGATCCTACACCACAATAGCAATATACGTATTCCAGAAAGTTTAACAATCAACAGATAAAGATACTCCAAACAGCTGGTGTTAGCGCTTCAATAATCCTCACCTGTACCCAATGTGGCCTGCCTGTTCCCAATGCAGCGTGGCCTGCCCGTGCCCAATACTGCCTCACCTGTGCCCAATACTGCCTCACCTGTGCCCAATACTGCCCAATGCAGCGTGTCCAGCGTGTCCAGTGCCCAATACAGCCTCACCTGTGCCCAATGCAGTGTGGCCTGTGCCCAATGCAGCATCACCTGTGCCCATTGTAACGTGACCTGTGCCCAATGCAGCCTCACCTGTGCCCAATGCAGCATGACCTGTCTGTGCCCAATGCAGAATGTCTCATGCCCAATGCAGCCTCACCTGTGCCCAATGTGATCTCACCTGTGCCCAATGCAGCATGGCCTGCCCGTGCCCAATACAGCCTCACCTGTGCCCACCTGTGCCCAATGCATAGTGATCCATGCCCAATACAGCCTCACCTGTGCCCACCTGTGCCCATTGCAGCCTCACCTGTGCCCAATGCAGTCTCACTTGTGCCCACCTGTGCCCAATGCAGCCTCACCTGTGCCCAATGCAGCGTGACCGGTGCCCAATGCAGCCTCACCTGTGCAGAGGAAGAGGCGAGCCAGAGGCGGAACTACCGGGGAGGATGAGGAATGTATACTGGAGCCCTCAAATGGCTGCTGGCAAGCGTGGGACTGCCTCAGAGTGGGGGGCTCTGGCTCTACATCCAACTTCTGGCATGTCTCTTCCAGAGCTTTCCACTGTGATTTCCACTCACCGATACCTGGCCTGGATCCCTCCTGAATGACTTTACTCAGGACGTGCTGACCAGCTGTCCTTTCTGGCTCCTGTTCCCAGACACCTCTCCATAACCGTGTAAGGAGAGGCTCCCTCCCAGCCCCGAGCACCCTGCCTGAGGTACACCCCCCCCCAAGAAAGGGGGTTCCCTCAGACACAACAGTCTAACACTCCATCATCCAGTTTATCCAGCTGACAACTCCTCCCACAGCAGGTTGACCATGGGTATATGAAGGAGTCCTAGTTGGGGATTGGTCAGAGCTCCCACATGCACCTCATGGCACTCCAGCTCTCTGCCATGCCCCTTTTCCAGAACCTTCTCCCTGGAAACAGAGGAGGCACCCAAGAACTGAGGCACATATCAGTCACCTGCTGCTATACTAAACCACTCCCCTGCCCCCCGATCAAAACAAACAGACCTAGCTCACAGCATAGGCCTTCTTAAATTTACCTGCGCTGGCAGCTTACACAAAACCTACACCTAGCACGTGCCTACCTAAGGTAGAGGGTGCTACACTATAATATTAATAAAGGAATTACTAAACCGTAGCCTAGCACAGGGTTTATCAACTAGGGTTTCTCCAGAGGTTGCTATGGGTTCCTTGATTAATTTCTGTCTCAGATAAGTTCCCACTGACACCATTGATCTTTTTAGCTATCTGTAAGGTGGGAATTCTTCCCAATGACCACAAGTGTAAGGAGCATTCATCCCACTGACCATCATACTAGTATATCATGAGTTGTAGATATAGTCATTTTTTAGCAGGGGTTCTCTGAAACTGAAAAGTTATTTGAGGGGTTCCTTTGTGTTGAAAAGGCTGAGAAAGGCTGGCTTAGCATAACCACTTTTGAGAGTAAACATTCTCTACTCATTTAGTAAATCAGCCCCATTGTATTTGGCAGAGGTTTATACCTTTACTTGGATAGAATAAAAGTGAGAATTTTCATTATAGGGTAGAATCTACCAACTGTCCCTTTTCAACCAATCAACCCAGCGATTTTTTTTCTTTCCCTCATTTTCATTCTAAGTGAAAAATGTAAGCGGAGCTCCACCCTAAAGTGGAGCTTCCACTCATTGGAACCCTTCCCCCCTCCGGCGCCACAATTGGCACCTTTCAGGGGGGAGGGGGGTGCAGGTACCTGTACAGTACAGGTATCTGCACCCACTTCCAGCATAGATATCTGCAGAAGCTACGCCCCTTTCCGCAGAATCTACGCCCCTTTCCGAAGGTCCCCCGCTGTCTGCTGGGAAACACACGGATCCCAGAGACAGCGGGGACCATCCTTATTGCGCAGCGCGACTCGCGCATGCGCAGTAGGGAACCGGAAAATGAAGCCGCAAGGCTCCACTTCCTGATTCCTATACCCAAGATGGCGGCCGCAGCACCCGAGAGACGATCGAGAGATCGGCTTCGGGTGCCGACATCGCGGGCGTGCTGGGCGGGTAAGTGTCATTATTTTAAAAGCCAGCAGCTGCAGTATTTGTAGCTGTTGGCTTTAAAAAAAACAAAACAAAAAAAAACGGCGAACTCCCGCTTTAACCACTTCCACTACACGACATGTACGTCGACAGAATGGCACGGGCAGGCATATTGGCGTACAGGTACGTCCAATATTCAATGCCGCCCTGCCATCGGGAGCGCGCCGCCAGCGGCGCGCTCCCGCGCTGGTCGGGACCCCCGTGAGTCCGGTCCCGATCGCATCCCCGCGATCGTCTCACGGAGCGGCCGAATGGAGGAAATGCTGTGTAAACAACATTTCTCCATTCTGCCTAGCAACTAGTGACGCTGAGCTCTGCTCCATGTGATTGGAGCAGAGATCAGTGTTCACTAAATGAAAGCACAGTTAGTAACACACCCCTAGGAACACTTAACCCCTACACTGCCACCCACTGGTTAACCCCTTCACTGCCAGTGTCATTTACACAGGAATCACTGCATTTATATAGCAGTGATTACTGTATAAATGACAATGGTCCCAAAAATGTGTCAAAAATGTCCGATGGGTCCCCCACAATGTCGCAGTCACAATAAAAATCGCTGATCGCCGCCATTACTAGTAAAAAAATAATAAAAAATTATTAATAAAAATGCTATAAAACTATCCCTATTTTGTAAACGCTATAACTTTTGTGCAAACCAATCAATAATCGCTTATTGCGATTTTTTTTACCAAAAATATGCAGAAGAATACGTATTGGCCTAAACTGAGGGAAAAAAATGTTTTTTTATATATTTTTGGGGGATATTTATTATAACAAAAAGTAAAAAATAATGCGTTTTTTTCAAAATTGTCGCTCTATTTTTGGTTATAGCGCAAAAAATAAAAACCGCAGGGGTGATCAAATACCACCAAAAGAAAGCTCTATTTGTGGGAAAAAAAGGACGTCAATTTTGTTTGGGAGCCACGTCGCACGACCGCGCAATTGTCAGTTAAAGCGACGCAGTGCCGAATCGCAAAAAGGGGTCTGGTCTTTGACCAGCAAATTGGTCCGGTCTGCAAGTGGTTAAGTTATCGTTTAAAAACGCAAACACTAATACTGCTACCTTTTATAGCTGTAAAAAATAAAAAAATAAAAATAAAAAATATATTAAAAAAATCTGAAATATGTAGTGAAGATATTTCCTACATGCAAAAATGCACTATACATTACATGTTCTTTAGACATAACATTTTTTTCAAACATTGGTTTCTTTGCCAATTCAAAAAATTACCATATAGCACGAATTAAAAGATCAGCATTTGTAAAGATCTAAATGATCTGGTAATTTTCCTTTATATAACCAATGACTAATGTTAGAATTTAGCAACTAGAGAAATGCTGAATGAATGTGCAGTCACAATGCAGCCTCACCTGAGCAGAGGAAGAGGCGAGCCAATGCATACTGGAGCCCTCAAATGGCTGCTGGCAAGCGTGGGGCTGCCTCAGGGTGGGGGGGGGGGGCGAGCACTGCCCGCACAGTTCCCCAGCCAGGGGAAGTGAGGAGAGGAAGAGGCAAGCTGTCTGTACGAGCAGTGAGCTGTAATAGCTTTCATTTGAATGTCCTGTGTTCCCGGGGCTCACCGTCACATAGCCCCACCTCTTGGCCCGGAGCCTTTGATTACGTCACATGTCCCGCATTGGACCGATGTTCTGTCTATCAAAGGTACCGGGCCAAGAGGTGGGGCTATGTGACGGTGAGCCCCGGGAACACAGGACATTCAAATGAAAGCTATTACAGCTCACTGCTCGTACAGACAGCTTGCCTCTTCCTCTCCTCACTTCCGCTGTCTGGGGGACCGTGCGGGCGGTGCTCGCGCCCCCCCCCCCCCAGTATGCATTCCTCATCCTTCCCACGGGCCCCTCTCAGCTGCGGGCCCCATAGCGGCCGCGTGTGTCACTATGGCGGTAGTTCCGCCACTGATTAAACATCAGAATAGGAAGTGGGATATCTCCTTGCTGAGTTCCCATAATGCCCAGGGGGTTATTCCTTGGGGACTCAGGGAGGAAGTCATTCCCGCAGAAGACCTGCAAACCCCAAGGTTCATTGAGAAATAGAACAAGAGCTGTGTGGATAGAGGACTTGATATTAGGGTTGTCCTGATAGCACTTTTTAAAGAACGAGTACAAGTTTCACTGGCTCCAGTCCTGGGAGACTGCTAAGACTTCCGATTATGACTACCTATTTTGGTTTTTCAGTTCTGACCTCTATTTTACTGCACGTGTCATGCACGTTGTCTAGCGACCTGTTAAACCATTCGCTCACTCCTGGTCTTTTAGCATCGTAACACATTATAACGTAATTGGATTATACCACGCTGATGCTTAAGTCAAACTGTATTTTCTTTGTTTCACTGATTCACTATGTTTGTACTATACCTGTACTGTGAAACTCTTAATAAACTTTCTTGCAAAAAAAAAAAAAAAAAAGAACGAGTACAAGTACCGATGCTTTTTTCAAGTACTCTTCGATACTGATACTTTTATGCAGCACTGAAGGACTAATATGCAGCACTGATGGACACTGATAGGTGGCACTGATGAGGCTTGGACGGTCAGTAGCTTTTTATTTGTATTATTTTTTAAAAAATTTTTATAATAATATATATATATAATATGAGAAAAACGTTTGCTGCACTTAAAAAGGATTGTTGCACTTAAAAGCTTTATTTAATCACAGATTTGTAAAGTTACATCTCAAAACACTTTTTGAGATGAAACTTTACAAATCTTTGAATAAATAAAGTTTTTAAGTGCAGCAATCCTCTGGACTTATTTCTCATATGTATGGTCAGTGGGAAGACCAGATTGCTTTGCAAAAACTGCAGACCGAGTGCACACTGAGCAACTGACCAACTACATTGAAAATTTTATGTATATATATATTTTTTTAATTCTTCCTTTTTTGGGGAGAGGGGCGAGTGGACAGTCAGTGTCAGTGTTTATTTTATATTATTTTTACAATTTTACTTTGGAATATTTATTTATTACAATGTTTCCCTGTTGAGGGGTAGGTAGTGAGATGTTAGGGGTTTAAACAGACCCCTGATATCTCCCCTTTGAGACATAGAAAGGGACTGAGGATAGAGATACCCCAATCCATTTCTCGGCAGCCTCAGCTGCACTGAACATGAACACAGTTTATGATGCTCAGTTATGAATGGACAGAGTCAGTGATCACTGACTCTGTGCCTTCGGAAAAGGAAGGAGCGGTAAATGACAAATTTACCGCCTCCTTCCTCCACTCTCCATCCTGAAAGATCTGGGATGGGGGAGCGCATGGAGGGGGAATGGAGGAGAAGGTGAGGTGGGAGGAGAACACAGAAGGAGACTGGAGGAGGGTGGCCGGATCGGAGGTGCACACAGGGGGGACTGGAGGAGGATGGTAGGGGCCCGGAGGAACACAGAGGAGAACACAGATGGGAGCCGCAGGAGAATACAGGGGACACTCAGGAACAATCGGTGCAGTGGCAGGGTTATAATCACTGATCTCCCTGTGTAGCTTTTAATAAAGCAGCTGAAAGCCTCAGGGGGAAGAGGAGGAGAAGCAGCTGTCAGCTGCTTTATTAAATGACACAAAGGGAGATTGGTGATTATAACTTCCCCCCGCCACCGCACCGATTGTTTCTGAGTGTCCCCTGTATTCACCTCCGGCTCCCCTCTGTTTCTTAGTGTCTAGGTACCGGACTAGGCATCAGGAGCATTTGCAGGAGTATATGTACTCCTGCAAATACTCGGTATCTGGACCGATACCGATACTAGTATTGGGACAAATCTACTTGATATAATGCGACTGATTGTGGAGGAGGAGAAAGTTCAACTGGATGAGATTCAGGTTGAGATAAATGAGTGCTGCACTACTGGAAACATTCAAACAGGAGCAGGAATTTGAAAAACATAGTTTTTAAAGAGGGAGGTTGAGAGAGTACAGAAAAATCTGACTACCTCCAAACAGGAACAATTTTGCCAAAACATACGGGACTGGGAGAGTGATTTAATCTTTGACCTCTCTGTACCTCACGGCAGAAGCGGATCCAGACACGCTAGAGGTAGAAATAGTAGGCTAAAAGTTTCATCATCTGAGAGTGAATCAGAACATATAGACAAATCAGTGACTTCTTTAGACACATTATACGGAACGACCCAGGTCCGTCAAAAAACGACAACCAGAAATAACCAGAAAGGAGCAAAAGGAAAAAAAGAAAAGGAAAAAAGAACAGAACCAAAAGAAATCACAGACAGACCAGATCAGGGAATCACAAGAGTTAATACAGCCTATTTCCACTATGACTGATCCCAATAGAGAAACTATTCAGAACTTAAAAATAGTCAACCTGTCCAAGTTCCCCATCAATACATACCATATCTCATTACTAAAAAAGGGCTTATCTTTCTCTCCCACGGTTTCTATGAACGAATTTGAGGTTTTTTGTTCTCTTGTCTAAGCTGAACTCTCTCTCACCTATCATACTTCTCTATATCCCTTCTCCTTCCCACTCTCTGATTCATTACTCAGTATGCTGCCTTCTTGTACACTTCTTTCTATGTGGCTAACAAAACCAATGTTTTTTCTACCTATGCATATCCTTCATTAAACAGAACATTTGAAAGGCTTCATCGTCTGTCTCCTCAACAGTGAGTTTATTCATCGAGTTAAGCTGTCTGAATTGATGCAAGGGATAAAAAAGGTCACCAGGTCCTATAAGCCCTATATGAAGCTGGAGATGAAGTTTATGGCCTTGAAGTCGAGTCAGAACACCTAGACTGTGGATGAGTGAATGGATGACACCTGAGTCCTGCACTGATTAAAGAAAGAACCTGTTCTTTTCAGGGAATCTATTCCTTTTGGGGGTAGTGCTACAATCACCTTGCCTTTGCCTACTTTGTGCTCAAAAGGAGATAAATCGCAATTTAAGGTAGGACCCTCCTCCCCCCACCCATGCACCCAAAAAAATCTATAAAGCCATAGCTGATTACAGCTATTGATTCTGTTCATCTCTGGGCTCAGGCATGTAAAGAAAACATAATCCACTGAAAGGATGGCTTGTGGTTTCTTACACTTAAGCACTTAGTTCTTTGTATTCGATGTTCATGATATATACAGTCAATGCAAACTCCATTTTGACAGTGTGATAGCCCTGTAGAGTGCATTGTTGTTGTCAGCATGTGCTTGCAAATGAGATTATCTGCACTGTTGGCTTTTCAGTTAGTACAAACACATGAAGAGATACAGTATATTGACTTTCATGCCTGGTATTTGTTTTTCTTCCCAATACGAAGAGATCTAGATTTGAATACATCTAATATTATATTGTACAATTGATCCTCATTTAAAGGAAAATTTCACTGTTTGAATGTAAGTTGGCCACACACATCTAATACAATGTCAGGAATAAAAATCACAACACTTTTTTTTATAGGATGACCATTTACAATGTCCTCACTTGAGGAGGGAAAAAAATCCTGGACGGCTGCACACCGCTGAGGACATCTTTATTGATATAATAAAATCCAATACAGTCACTTCATATCCAAAAAGAAATAGGGAGAAGCATCTCACGTATTTCACACCGTATGGTGGGGCATAATCATAGCGTTAGCTGCTTCTCCCTGTTTCTTTTTGGATATTAAGTGACTGTATTGGATTTTATTTATTTAAATTTTCGTGTTCGATTAATCAATTTTTTTAAATTGATCGATTAATTTTGATTAATTATAACACACATACAGACCCAACTACTTTTAGCTGATCTCCTTGCATTGCAACTCTGCATTAGTCAGTGGTAAATGTGGTATACACTATATACAATCACCCGACACTAGTTAGTTTCCACAATCCCTGACTTCACAGTTCACACAAATACATTTTAAATTCAAACTGTAGCACTGACGTAAGTCATTTTTTTTATTAAACTTTAAGAAAAACGTAGAAAGTTAGTTTAACTTTAATTATAAAACGTATCTAGTATATTGACTGTCAGTCACTTTATAGTAGGCAAGTAGGAATCACTTTAGCCAGTCACGCAGACATACCAGAGTGTATACATTTTGTTGTTTTTTTACAACAATGTTAAAAACGAAGATTATCAAATTTGCCTACACTTAGCTCACTGAATGATCCCAGTTAACCACATCCATATTTACCATCACTGTCCAAGCTGTCCGGTGACGTCAGGGACATCGACGTCACTGGACTCTTCCCCCCTTCCCCAAGTGCCTCCGTCTGCTAACGAAGGGAAGGGGGGAAGAGTCCAGTGACGTTGATGTCCGCGACGTCACCGGAACTCCGATGGAACTCCCTGAAGACCCGGAAACCGGCGGAGAGGTGAGTACCGATCAAAAGAATTTTTATCGATCAAAAAAATGTACCATTAATCGAGGAACTAATCTTTAATTTTCCCAGTCCTAATTTTATTATATCAATAAATATGCCCACAGCGGTGTGCGGCCCTCCAGGATTTTTTTCGTCTCTTCCAAGGTTGTGCAGAGCCAACACCTGCAAGTTCATAATAGGGTGGGGTTTTCTAAAGGTCTGGAGCTTTTGGAGCGGCAAGATTTTTCTATACAATCTCCTCATGACTCAAATATTTAGGCACAGAGGGACATTTAGAGGGTCTGTATACAAGTATTAATTCAAGATTACGCATCTCCTGTAGTTCCATATGTAGCACCCTCTAGTGTGCTACATGACAGCCTGAAAGCAGCAGCCCCTGCACCATTGGACCCCTCCTGGGGAGCAGGACCCCATTATCTCAAACTATATATCTACATTCTGGCCCCCTTCTGAACACTTCCCATCCAGGGATTGGTCAGAACCAATATGGATTTGAATCTTTTGCCGTAAGCTCTGGAAGCCTCTTCCAGAGGCAGCGCAAAGTAATCAAGCTCCCAGCCCGTGAGATCATAAAAAGGCCAGAAAAAATAGTTTACAGAAGGAGTCAAAGCTAAATTTACCTAGCAACCTACATTAGGAGGGTGTTGCACTTATATGACTAGAAATCTGAGACAACATATGAGCCATACAGGGAGTTGGCTTGCTTAAAATCTTGCATTGTGAGAAGGAGCTGTATTTATTTTTAATATAGATATTTATATAGCATTGCCAATTTATGTACCACTTTACATATTGTATATTCACATTAGTTCCAGCCCTCAAGGAGCTTATCTAAGGTCCTTATTTCACATGCAAAGATACACGTACACACATACTAGAGCCAATGTAAGCAGCAGCCAATTAACCATTAACCTACCAGCATATCCTTGGAGTGTGAGAGGAAATCCATCAGTGGCGGCCGCTCATTAGGGGCCCCCCAATCCATGCGCCCAGCTATATAATCTACATACAGGGTGCTGGATGCATGGATTTCTATGGATTTCTGGTTTTTTTTAGAAGCAGGTGATTAGAGCATGGGGCTCTAATTGGTTTTAAAAAAGGGTGGGCTGGGGGCGCAAGTGCGGGGCTGACGGGGGCCTGCCGGGTGAGAGGGCGACCCTAGGGGGGATTGAAAACAGTCTTGTCAATCATGTGCAGTGGTGGGCTGGAGGAACATGGGGGGGGGGGGTGTTTAGTGGGGGGTGGTAGGCTGGAGCTTAGGGGGAATTAGTGTGGGGTGGTGGGCTGGAGCGATGAGGGGATATGTCTGCCGCCCTCCCCCCGACCGATGGAGCACCAGCTGCCACTGAAATCCACGCAAGAACATGTAAGCTCCAGATAATGTCTTTGCCGGGACCCCGTTGTTTAAAGGCAGAAGTGCTAACAATTGAAGGGGTTATAAAGGCAGAAGTTTTTTTTATCTTAATGCATTCTGTGCATTGGGATAAAAAAACCTTCTGTGTGCAGCAGCCCCCCTTAGTCCCCCTAATACTTACCTGAGCCCCATCTCTATCCAGCGATGTTCACAAGAGACCTCAGCCACCGGGGACTCACCCTCCTCATTGGCTGAGACACAGCAGCGGCACCTTTGGCTCCCGCTACTGTCAATCAAAGTCAGTTAGCCAACAGGAGAGAGAGGGAACAGGGCAGAACCACAGCTCTATGTTTGAATGGGCACACAGAGCAGCGGCTCGGCTTGGGTGCCCCCATAGCAAGCTGCTTGCAGTGGTGGGCACTCAACAGGAGGGAGAGGCCAAGAGCACTGAAGAGGAACCAGAGAAGAGGAGGATCTGGACTGCTCTGTACAAAACCAACTGTACAGGGGAGTTACCGGTAAGTATAACATTTTTGTTATTTTTAACCACCTTCAGACCGGACCATTTTGCTGGTAAATGACCAGAGGTCTTTTTACAATTTGGCACTGCGCTGCTTTAACTGGTAATTGCGCGGTCATGCAATGTTGTACCCAAACAAAATCTGCGTCCTTTTCTTCCCACAAATAGAGCTTTCTTTTGATGGTATTTGATTGCCTCTGCGATTTTTATTTTTTGCGATATAAACGTAAAAAGACCGCAAATTTTGAAAAAAAATGATATTTTCTACTTTTTGTTATTAGAAAAATCCAATAAACTCAATTTTAGTCATACATTTAGGCCAAAATGTATTCAGCCACATGTCTTTGGTAAAAAAAAAGTCAATAATTGTATATTTATTGGTTTGCGCAAAAGTTGTCACATCTACAAACTAAGGTACGTTTTCTGGAATTTACGCAGCTTTTAGTTTACGACTGCCTATCTCATTTCTTGAGGTGCTAAAATGGCAGGGCAGTACAAAACCCCCCCAAATGACCCCATTTTGGAAAGTAGATACCCTAAGGAAATTGATAAGTGGCATGTTGAGCCCATTGAATATTTTATTTTTTTGCCTCAAGCGATTGAATAATGACAAAAAAATATATATTTTTTTTTTACACAAAGTTGTCACTAAATGATATATTGCTCACACATGCTATGGGCATATGTGAAATGACACCCCAAAATAAATTCTGCTGCTTCTCCTGAGTACGGGGATACCACATATGTGGGACTTTTTGGGAGCCTCCTCACTACCTTTTACAGTTTTGAAGGCCATAAAATGCCAAGATGGCACAAAACCCCCACAAATGACCCCATTTTAGAAAGTAGACACCCCAAGCTATTTGCTGAGAGGCATGTTGAGTTCATGGAATATTTTATATTTTGCCACAAGTTGCGGGAAAATTACAAACTTTTTTTTTTATTTTTTTCACAAAGTTGTCACTAAATGATATATTGCTCACGCATGCCATGGGCATATGTGAAATGACACCCCAAAATAAATTCTGCTGCTTCTCCTGAGTACGGGGATACCACATATGTGGGACTTTTTGGGAGCCTAGCCGCGTACGGGGCCCCGAAAACCAAGCACCGCCTTCAGGCTTTCTAAGGGCGTTACAGTTTTGAAGGCCATAAAATGCCAAGATGGCACAAACCCCCCCCCCCCCCCAAATGACCCCATTTTGGAAAGTAGACACCCCTAAATTTAGGGGTACACTAGTGAGACTAGGTAATAAATGGCGGGTGCCCTGAAACTATAAAAAAAATAACTAACCAACCAGCGTCACCTGTAACAGTTATATGGTGATCACTGGTGAAAGGGTTAACTAGGGGGCAATCAGGGGGCTTTATTCGGTAGTATATGGGGGTCCCTGGTGCTATAAAAAGCTGCGGCGAACCTAAATACCTACCTGCCTAACTAGCGTCACCTGTGACACTAATACAGTGATCAGAAAAACGATCGCTTATTAGGCTGGGTTCACACTGGAGCGATGCGGGAACGCCACGAATCTGCGGCCTGGTTCCCGCATCACATGCCTCCCGGCGGCAGTTCACACTGCCCTATGCGAACTGCTGGGAGTGTCAGTGAAATGTTAATGACACCCCCAGATCAGTTCGCATATCGCAGTGCGATCTGCAAACTCGGATCGCATGGTGTGAACACCCATGCGATCCGATTCTGCTGCGGACCAAAAAAAGGGTCCCGTGCGAGTTAGCGGCGGGTGCGACACGAATTCAGCCATACTATCTGTATGGCTGAACTCGAATCGCACAGAGATCGGATGTGATTTGCACTGCAGTGCGGTGCGAATCACATCCGTTCTCATAAACCGCTGCAATGTGAACCCAGCCTTAGTGACACTGGCGACGGGGGGTGATCACGGGGTTAAACCTTTATTGGGGGGGTTAGGGGGGTACCTTAGAACTAAAGGGGGCTAACCCTAACTGCCCTAACAGTTATTACAGTCACAAATGACACCCGCCGGGTGATCAGGGGGTTAAACCTTTATTAGGTAATAAAAGGGCGGGTGCCCTGAAACTATAAAAAAATAACTAACCAACCAGCGTCACCTGTAACAGTTATATGGTGATCACTGGTGAAAGGGTTAACTAGGGGGCAATCAGGGGGCTTTATGCGGTAGTATATGGGGGTCCCTGGCGCTATAAAAAGCTGCGGCGAACCTAAATACCTACCTGCCTAACTAGCGTCACCTGTGACACTAATACAGCGATCAGAAAAACTATCGCTTATTAGGCTGGGTTCACACTGGAGCGATGCGGGAACGCCATGAATCCGCGGCGGGTTCCCGCATCGCATGCCTCCCGGTGGCAGTTCACACTGCCCTATGCGAACTGCTGGGAGTGTCAGTGAAATGTTAATGACACCCCCAGATCAGTTCGCATATCGCAGTGCGATCTGCAAACTCGGATCGCATGGTGTGAACACCCATGCGATCCGATTCTGCTGCGGGCCAAAAAAAGGGTCCCGTGCGAATTTGCGGCGAGTGCGGCGGGTGCGGCGGGTGCGACACAAATTCAGCCATACTATCTGTATGGCTGAACTCGAATCGCACAGAGATCGGATGTGATTTGCACTGCAGTGCGGTGCAAATCACATCCGTTCTCATAAACCGCTGCAATGTGAACCCAGCCTTAGTGACACTGGCGACGGGGGGTGATCACGGGGTTAAACCTTTATTGGGGGGGTTAGGGGGGCACATTAGAACTAAAGGGGGCTAACCCTAACTGCCCTAACAGTTATTACAGTCACAAATGACACCAATGCAAAAAAAAAAAAAAAAAGCAATTGGTGTCACTGTGACTGGGGGGGGCAGGGGTAATTGGGGGGTGATCGGGGGGTAAAGGGGGGGTGTGAGTGTGCCTGGCATGTTCTACTGTATGTGTGGTGTGTTGGTGCAACTCACCGAACCTCTCTCCTCGGTGCCGGAACGAAAAATACCGACACGGAGGAGAGAATACATCACTTCCTCTCCTGTGTTTACATTACAGGAGATGAAATGATGTCACGGGACATTTTCATTCGTTGGGAGCGATCGCGAGGGGGTGGCCATGAATGAATGGCCCTCCCCTCATCCGGGATCGCTCCCGAACTAATACCGACCGCCGCAGGCACCGGGCGGGGGCCCGACCGGGCCCCCGACCGGCGGGCAGGCAAGGACGTACATGTAAGCCCTTATGCCTGCCCGTGCCATTCTGTCGACGTACATCGTCGTGCGGCGGTCGGCAAGTGGTTAAAGAAAAAAAAAACTATACTTTAGTATCCCAACATGAATGCAACCATTACATAACACTGAAAAACATAAAGTAGAGCTTGTGTAGGTAGATTTTTAATTGCAATGTTAGTAGTAAAATAAAGTTCGGCTCTCTTTACCGGCTAGCCGGATTGTCTGTTACAGAACGTTGTAACATTACCTGTGACATGCCCATTTGCAGGTTCCTTTCCTCTGCTATTTGTAAATGGATCAAGCTGCTGCAATTTTCTGATTTTCCAGTTGCTAACAGGCAGACAATGTGTGTTTTGATTTTTGTACAAAGGGTTATGATGTCTGTTTTGCTCAAATAATTGATTCCCATGGTTGTGCTTATTCTGCTGTATTTCTCTGTCTCTTCAATTAATCTTGAGTGCTTCTATTATAAAATTCAATCTCCTCAAACATCCTAGCAATTTGTGATGTATCTTATTTTGTTAAAGTGGTTGTAAAGCCTCAAGGTTATTTAAGAAAAAATAAAAAATAAACTACTGCATGCTGCAGTTCCCCCAGCCTACCATAATACTTACCTGAGCCTCGTCTTGATCCAGTGATGGGCATGACAGCCAGTGAGCTGATGAGAAGAGAGCAGGAGCAGGGCTGAGCCACACTCTGCGTGTGAATGAACACACAGCACAGTGGCTCGGGGAGGAGCATGCGGTAGGAAGGAGGGGCCAGGAGCGCCAGCAGGGGATCCAAGAAGAGAAGGATCAGGGCTGTTCTGTGCAAATCCACTACAACATGTTTCTTATTAAAAAATTGAAATAAATAAATAAATCGGCCTTTAATATCACTGTTTTCTATTTTGCAGTTTTTGCATTCATCTATATACTGTTGCACATAACAGATGTAGCACCCTCCTAATTAGTGCAGGCTGCTTGGTAAATTGAATTTAGCCTCCCTGTAATCAGTGGGCCAGGGTTTGATTGATTTGGACTGTTCTGAGATTTTACAGGCTTCTGATTCTCTTCCCCTGCATTCTGGAAAGATCTAGAATTACAGTGGGAGGAAGAATGGGAGAACAGCTTGAATATTTTGGGAACCCAGCTAGTCTCTGAAGGAGTGTGTCCAGAAAGTGGTAGGAGAGCCTATAAAGAGCCTGGAGCATCAGAGCAGGAGGTCTTTGGACCCTCAGTGATCTCTGTTTGAGAAGTCACCTGTCTGAGGGGTTCTGCCTCTGTGGGCAGTCTGCCAAGACACCGCTGTGTGAGAATTGAGATCCCAGCCATGGCTTTGGCTGGGGGCCTATTCCCTAAAGTCTGGGGTTTTCTGTATCTTTGGTCTAGAGGAGCCTGCTGGAGGATATCAGGTGGAGGCTGGATGGAAGAGGGTCCAGTAATTGTGGTATTGATGTGTCTGCATCTCCCTTAGTATAAAGCTCTCAATGGATATCAGAAGGTGGCAGCTGATGATCCTGAGTACTGTTTGTAATGGCCTATGTTCTGTAACAGAGATTTAGTTCCCAGCTTTACACAGAAGTGAGCTTCGGCATTTCTCATAGCAAATAGAAACTTTGTGGGAGTCCTCTATTGGGAAAGAGAAAAGAGTCCTCAGTTATTTCAGTTACTTTGGGGTATCCCATTCTTCCCCCATACCTGTCTAAGTTACAGCAGCAAAAAAATATATACAAAGGATAACCTTAGACTGTTTTACTGTGCCAGAGAGAGAGGAAATGCTGTGTGCCTGGCTGTGTGTACTCTAGTGGCTAATACCCGTGGCTCCTGTGGGGGTAGCACTACACAAGGAATATTATTAGCCACAAAAGTTATAAACAATTTAATGTTGACATAACACTGCTATTGGGTTATATTTTGTTTGATTACTAACTTGGTAAGCAGAGTGATTTTGACTAATTTAATTTTAAAGGTTAATTTAACACTTGTGAAATTTTGCTAAAGTGAAAAACCTCTACTCTTTTTATTTTTTAGTTACATGGTTGTTTTTGTAAAAATTTTATGTGGAAGTTATATTAGGGCAGATTAATATATTTATCTTGGTACACTTTTTGCTTCTTTTTTTTTTGCTTTTAGTGTATTTGAATGTTTGTGACATTAACATTTTTAGATTTCACTCTTTTTACTGTATGTTTCTTTTTTCTAAACAAAAACTTAGAGTAATAAGACAACAACATGCACAATAATAGTTCAAAAGCAGCTTCCATAACCAGAGCAGGACTTAGGGTGGTGGGGGCCCCTGGGCTTGAGTCACATTTGGACCCTACCTTCTATACATTACCCTATTTATTGGCATATAACACACGCTGGCGTATAACATGCACCCCAAGTTTAGGATGGAATTTTAAGGAAAAAAACTTTAAGGAGGGAAGTTTAACGAAAAAACTTACATTTAAATACCCATCAATGCAGTCTCATCAGTGTCCATCTGCAGCCTTGCCCATCCATCTGCAGCCTTGTCCAGTGTCATTTGCAGCCTTGTCAGTGTAGCCTTGTCATTTGCAGCCTTGTTATTGCAGCCTTAAAGTTTAAAAATGGCTCTCGGGTCCTCTCGGCGGCTCTCGGGTCCTCTTGGCGGCTCTCAGGTCCTCTTGGCAGCTCTCTGTGGCTCTCGGGTCCTCTTGCAGTCCTGAGCGGAGCCGAGAGTAGCCGAGTGTACTCGGCTTGGCTCACAGTCACGCCCAGTCCCTGTGTTATGTCCATCATAGGGTGGGACTGGGCGTGACTGTGAGCGGAGCAGAGCCGAATACACTCGGCTATGTATCTCGGCGGGGCCAATGGGCTTGAGCCCAGTCAAGCCCAATGGTAAGTCCAGCCCTGTCCATAACCATTGGTATTTCACACTTTACCCTTTAAAAAATAAAAAATATCTTGAAATCTCAGTATAACTCTAGCCAAATCCAATATTTCCTAGACTATTACTAATGAAAAACGTACTGACCAACTAACAGATACATTAACTGTAAGAAATTTAAGAAGAACTCCGGGTATGATATTAACTGTATAGTTAGATGTAAGCATGCATTTTTCAAATCTGAGGGAAGCTGACAATCGCTGTAGTAGTCAGTGCTACTACTGTGATCAACATTATCTTCCAAGTCCTGTGTCAAGCAGCTTCTCCAATGCATACCACAGAGGGTTGTGATGTCACCACCCATCCTCCTTACCTTTCCCAATTATTAAAAAAAGAAAAGGCTCTCTATTAATAGCAACAGTGCCAAACAAGCATACACTGTGTTCAGTAGGCAGTAGAGCAGCTGGGGCACAAGCCCTGGAAGATGGCAGCAATTGCTGTCATAGCGCCAACTACTACTGTGATTGCCAGCTTCCACAGTGGACCTTTAGAATTGATATTCATAGTTACATGGCTTAAAGCTGGTAGGTATGCATTAAAGACAATACCTAGAGTTCAGCTTCATTGACTAGTCATTATTGAGAAAGTGACACACCACCGTGTGTTCATCTACTCCAGCCATCACCCCCCAAATGACCTCTTCCCTTTTCCTTTTACCATCCTGTAAAGGAAGATTCGTACCTAATTTTCATATTAAGTTATTAAGCTCAAACTGCACTAACCAGAAATAGAATTCACAGAGGGGCTGTCTAACAGAGAAACCAAATTAGCAGTAGCTACTCTGACCTATAAGCTAAGTGATAATTTAAGCTTCTGGATGGCCTTCCAAATTTGAAAGACTGAGAGGAAGCTGCTGAGTTGTTATTCTGTGTGGCATAAATTCACACCCTGCATGGTTACGGGGTGTTTGACAGGAGAAATTACATTATGAACATTGAAAATCAGCGGCTTGTAGTGCAAGATGACCGCAAATGACCTGAGATTGCTATTCACTGTAATCATTTATCTGTTGGCTGTTAAATGTTATTTTTCATTCTTTTTAATTACATATTTTTTCCCTGGAAGAGAGACTTAAAAGCCTAAAAGTATTTTTCTTTACATCAATACATTCCTTGCACTAAATTAAAAAATGTTTAGATAATAATATCATTCCTTTACACCCCCCCCCCCCCCCCACCGACACCCATACCTACCCAAGTCCTCACTCCGATCCAGTGCTGTGCCTGCCTGTAGCGACTCTACCCACTTCCACAGGCTTTTCTGAGGCAGCAGGAGCCAATGGCTATCAGTCAAATTCTGCGACGAAGGAGCGGGGAGCAGGGCTGAGCTACACCATCTGTGTCTATGGATCGGCTTCCTATGGTGGCACACCAAAAAAAGAGGAGGAGCTAGGAGCACAGACGGGGGACCTCAGAAGAGGAGGATTGAGACAGATCTGTTTAATTCTATTGCACAAAGCAGGTAAGAATTACATGTTTGTTATTGATTAAAAAAAAAATCTTTACAATCACTTTAAATCACATACTGTATATAAATGAAGATGAACATGCAACTGAAGCATATTCTGGAAGGAGGTGCAAAGAATCTCCCAACAATTTTCAGACTATCCAGTTCCAAATGACACTGCCATCTTTCTTCTTCACTGCTAGGATATCCTTGTTAAAGTTTATAAGAAGTTGGTGCTTCGTCACTTACTTAATGATGCCAATGCCTGCATTGCTTTACATTGGAGAGACCTGAACCCTCCTTCTATCTCACTGTGGCTCCATAAGGTGGAAGACGACAACAGGATGGAGGACCAGATGCTGACTGCTCAAGGTGGACGAGAATGATACTTCAAAACATGGCTCCATTGGAACACGTTTGTGTACTCAGATGATGGCAAGACCTTAACAGATGACTATTTTGGGGAGTGACGGCTTCCAGTTCTACAACTGGCTCTGCACATGCCTGTCCAGCATCTTCCCTCCCCCCCCCCTTTTTTTTTCTCCCCACCCTCTTCAGTTTCTTCCCCCGTTTCAACTCGCTCTTCATATCCCCGACCTTCTCCTGCTTTCTATTTAAAGTAAAAATGTTGTGTTCCGCTCACACCTAGTTTACCTTTTATCAGTGTATGTTATGTTCTTTATGCATAATCATTTTTGCTATGGTGCATCATGACTTTTCTGCTTAATAATTTTCTGTAATGTGATCTTACTGTTGAACATGTTTAGATGTGTCGGACATGTTCTTGTTAAATAAAGAATTTGAAAAAGAACAGTCCTGGGCAATTGGAGTTCTCTTCAAGATCTGATCATTGAGTTAAGAGTCTAAGCACCAAGCACTACAATGAAAACAGTAGTGGAATTCATTATTTCAGGTCATGAGATCAAGCCCAAACTCAATGGTGGCAGTGGTGGAATTCTGTACTTCATAAGATCACCCTCAAGCACTACACATTCTCATGTCCTAACACTCCTTTCTCTCAATCATGGTTTAGCCCAGGCTTTCTAAATCTTTTTAACATGGAGGAACCGTTGAATTACCTTTCTGGGCTGAGGGAATCCCTGCTACTAATTACTATAGCTACAGCTCACTGTATGTTAGTTTTGAAGGTCAGTGGGAAGAATGCTCCTTAAATTGGTGGTTAATGGGAAGAATGTTCCTTACATTGGTGGTTAGTAGGAAGAATCCTTTCTTACCGATAACTAAAATGGTCAGTGGTTATTATATGAGAGGCAAAAAGTTGCTCATTGCTCAGGGAACCACTACCAACCTCTGAAACACTCCTAGGGTTCCACAGAAACCTAGTTGAGAAACATTGGTCTAAGGCCCCTTTCACATGGACGAACCAATCGGGTCCACCTGAAAAGCTGACTGTCAGTTTTTCAGGTGGACCCAATTGGACCAACCATTGCACTCCATGGAGCAGCGGATGTCAATGGTCATGTGTCCATTTACACCTGCTGACACTTGATCCAATCCTGTCTGTTAAAAACAAAGGAATGGAGATCCATTCCCCATCTGTCTAGAGGATTGGATCAGATGGCAGTCGAATGGAAACGGACAGGCAGTCCGTTTTCATCCAACAGCCCGTAGAGAACAACAGGCTGTGTCCATGTCTGCTCTGCATCAGGGGACACAGACCTGTCACCCGCCTGCTCAGCGAGGATCAGCGGAGAGATCCCCTGCTGAACAGGCAGATCTGCTGGTAGACTCCACTAGTGTGAAAGGGCCCTTTTGTGGGTCAGGCTATACATATATTACATATATATAGATAGATACATCTATATATCTATCTCTCTATATATATATATATATATATATATATATATATATATATATATATACTTCGCTCTTTGGGTTAGATAGGATTACATCAAGCCTGAACAATGCTTATTTAACCACTTGACCACTGGGCACTTAAACACCCTTAATAACCAGACCAATTTTCAGCTTTCGGTGCTCTCACATTTTGAATGACAATTACTCAGTCATGCAACACTGGACCTATATGAAATTTTTGTCCTTTTTTTCACACAAATGGAGCTTTCTTTTGGTGGTATTTAATCACCGCTGGGTTTTTTATTTTTTGTGCTATAAAAGAAAAAATACTGAAAATTCTGTAAAAAAATGAATTTTTCTTCATTTCTGTTATAAAATTTAGCAGATTAGTAATTTTTTCTTCATAAATTTTGGCCAAAATTTATACCACTACATATCTTTGGTAAAAATAAGTACAAATTGGTGGATATTATTTGGTCTTTGTGAAAGTTATAGAGTCCACAAGCTATGGTGCCAATATCTGAAAATTGATCACACCTGAAGTACTGACGGCCTATTTCAATTCTTGAGACCCTAACATGCCAGAAAAGTACAAATACCCCCCAAATGACCCCTTTTTGGAAAGAAGACATTCCAAGGTATTTAGTAAGAGGCATGATGAGTTTTTTGAAGTTGTCATCTTTTCCCATAATTCTTTGCAAAATCAAGATTTTTTTTACTTTTTTTTTTTTTTTTAACAAAATTGTCATATTATCAGTTTATTTCTCACACAGCATATGCATACCACAAATTACACCCCAAAACACATTCTGCTATTACTCCCGTGTACGGCGATACCACATGTGTGAGACTTTTACACAGTGCGGCCACATACAGAGGCCCAACATGCAGGGAGCGCCATCAGGCGTTCTGGAGCACCCAGGACAATTCTGACATTTCTCTCCTACATGTAAAAATCATCATTTATTTGCTAGAAAATTACATCGAATCCCAAAACATTATATATGTTATTTTAGCAAACACCCTGGAGAATACAATGGTGGTCGTTGCAACTTTTTATCTCGCACGGTATTTGCGCAGCAATTTTTCGAATGCTTTTTTTTGGAAAAAAAACTGTTTTGTGCTTAAAAAAAAAAAAAAAACACAGTAAAGTTAGCCCAATTTTTGCATAATGTGAAAGATGAAGTTACACCGAGTAAATCGATACCTAACATGTCACTCTTCAAAATTGCACAGGCTCGTGGAATGGCGCCAAACGTCGCTACTTAAAAATCCCCATAGGCGACGATTTAATTTTTTTTTTACTGGTTATATGTTTTGAGTTACAGAGGAGGTCTGGGGCTAGAATTATTGCTCTCGCTCCAACGTACGCAGCGATACCTCACATGTGTGGTTTGAACACCGTTTTCATATGTGGGCGGGACTTACGTATGCGTTCGCTTCTGCATGCGAGCACATGGGGACAGGGGCGCTTTAAAAAAAAATAAAAAATTTTATTGTTCATTTTACTTTATTTATTTTAGTTTGACATTTTTTTCCCCAAAAATAAATTTTTTGATCACTTTTATTCCTATTACAAGGAATGTAAACATCCCTTGTAATAGGAATCTGCCATGACAGGTCCTCTTTACAGTGAGATGTGGGGTCAATAAGACCCCGCATCTCACCTCTAAGCTGGGAAGCCTGAAAAAAAAAAGATTCTGGATTTGATAGTATTGGCGAGTCGGTAGAAGCACCGGAGGGCGGCGGGAGGGGGGGGGTGTCTATGGCTGGGTATTGCAGGGTATCACCGACTATGGCTGGGTATGGCTGGGTATATCAGAGTATGGCTGGGTATCTCAGAGTATGGCGTTGCAGAGTATTGCGTTGCAGAGCATTGCAGGATATTGGAGGGTGTTGCAGAGCATTGCAGAGTGTTGCACGGTATTGGCGGGTGTTGCAGAGCATTGCAGAGTGTTGCAGGGTATTGGTGGGTGTTGCAGAGCATTGCAGAGTGTTGCAGGGTATTGGCGGGTGTTGCAGAGCGTTGAAGAGCATTGCAGGATATTGGAGGGTGTTGCAGAGCATTGCAGAGTGTTGCACGGTATTGGCGGGTGTTGCAGAGCATTGCAGAGTGTTGCAGGGTATTGGTGGGTGTTGCAGAGCATTGCAGAGTGTTGCAGAGCATTGCAGAGTGTTGCAGGGTATTGCAGAGTGTTGCAGGGTATTGCAGAGTGTTGCAGAGCATTGCAGAGTGTTGCAGGGTATTGCAGAGTGTTGCAGGGTATTGCAGAGTGTTGCAGGGTATTGCAGAGTGTTGCAGAGCATTGCAGAGTGTTGCAGAGCATTGCAGAGCATTGCAGGGTATTGCAGAGCATTGCAGGGTATTGCAGAGCATTGCAGTGTAATGCAGACTATTGCAGAGTAATGCAGAGTAATGCAGAGTAATGCAGAGTAATGCAGGGTAATGCAGGGTAATGCAGAGTAATGCAGGGTATTGCAGGGTATTGCAGAGTAATGCAGAGTAATGGCAGGGTATTGCAGAGTTTTTGCAGGGAATTGAGGGGTTAATTTTTCGGTGAGCAGCGATGTGGGCACTGCAGATGCAGCCCACATCGCTGCTGACACCGATCTCCTCCCCCTCCGCTGTTCCGATCGGTACAGAGAGGGGGAGGGAGGAACCGGCGTCATAACATGACGCCGGTTTGTTTACAAGTGATCACTCTGTCATTTGACGGAGCGATCACGTGGTAAACGGCCGCGACGAGCGGCCGTTTACCGTGAACCGTGATGCGCCGGGTCCTGTGGACCCGGCGGTCACGGATGCTCTCGAGTGCGCGCCCCAGGGGGCGCGCGAGAGCGGAATTCTGGGAGGACGTCATATGACGGCCTCCCACAGTTAAGAAACCGCCCTAAAGCCGTAATTCGGCTATAGGGCGGTTATTAAGTGGTTAATCAAGCCTTAATAAATGGAAATCATGAGATTGAACTCAGTGATACACCTTTGGCTGTAAAGAAAAATATATCATAGGATCCCCTCTAGCCACTGGAATGGTGTTTACAATATAGGTGCGCAAAGATCACCATTCACGCTTCCTGATCTTGTTCTACACAATAAAGTATTTTCAAGGATATCTTGAAGAAAGTTGTTACATAATTTACAACATGACCTTGAAAATGCTTTTCTCTAATAAAAGTGCTTCAAATCTACAGTTTATGGCTATATTATTACAGAAAAACTCTACATTTTATCTAAAACAGACAAATGGCGTAATCCTCTTATAATCATTGTAGTAATAGATAAACTCTTGTGTGAAAATATTGTCTTTTCATGTTGCCCTCTAGCCTCCATGTACTATATATGTAAATATGACAAAAGAAAATCACCTGTCTTCAATACTTTCTACATTACTGAACAGAAACAGGCTTCCAGATCAGAATTTCTGACTTCGTTCTGATGTTCCTTCAGTACTGAAGACAGAAACAGTTGGGCAACATGGATTTTTGGAAGAGGATTAGCAATGGCAGAACATGTTTAACCACCTCATTACAGCCCTTACACCCCCTTCCTACCCAGACCAATTTTAAGCTTTCAGCGCTCTTACAGTTTGAATGACAATTACTCAGTCATGCAACACTGTACCCATATGAAACTTGCGTCCTTTTTTTCACACAAATAGAGCTTTATTTTGGTGGTATTTAATCACTAGTGTGTTTTTCTAGTGTGTTTTTTATTTTTTGTGCTATAAACATGGGCGTCCGCAGGTAAGGGCACGGGGAGTCAGGTGCCTCCCCCCCCCCCCCTGGAATCAGGGATCGGATCTTAAATTCAGCACAGTTGCGTCGATATCGGGGTGTGGGCAGCTCACACCCGGGTGTCACCTGCCAGTGGGGGGACACCATCAAGGTGCTGTCAAGCCCCCAATCAGTGTAGTGTGACTTCGGCTCTTTTCCATGCTCAGTCCGCTGAGAACTCAGTGGCGCTGTAACAGGAGAAAGGCAAGCTGTGGGCTGTCAGAGGTTTCCCCCACTCACCGCCCCCCCTTTCTCGTGTCAGGGAGAAGAGATGGTGGCTTTCACCAGGTGCCCCAACCAACTTTCTGCCTGCACCCTCCCTATTGGCCATAACTGAGGGCCATTCAAAGGAGACTAGGAGAAGAGAGCATCATGGGATATGTAGTCCCAAAATTGGTGGCCCTATTTTCCACAGGGAGGAGGCTACAGCTCGATCAAGAGAGAGACTGAAAGACTGCAGCCTGGAAAAAAACTGAGGGAGAGTTTGCTACAGGAGAAAGAATGAGGAGTGTGCTGGGAGGAAGCCAGAGAGAGAGCCACACTGCCAGCACCACCAGGGAGCCACGCTGCCCAGCGCCACCAGAGAGAGCCATGCTGCCCAGCACCACCAGAGAGAGAAAGACTGAGCCACTACCAGGGTATAGTCATATTACACTACTGACCAGAGTCGCCCCCAGGGAACCCAGCTGGAGGGATCACTGCTGTGGTAATGACATTGTCAAAAAGGGGTGGTGGATGGGTGACCCTAAAATGATGTCCTCCCCGAAAAAAGTTCTGCGGACACCCATGGCTATACATACCCCCCAAATAGGTACTCGGTACTCTGATGGACTGTGACATGTACTCGAGTACTCTGATGGATTGTGACAGGTACTCGGGTACTCTGATGGATTGTGACAGGTACTCGGGTACTCTGATGGACTGACAGGTACTCTGATGGGTGGTGACAGGTCCTCTTTATTGGGGGGCAATCAGTGTGTGTTGGTGTACACTGTAGGCGGTAACGAGATGTTACCGCAATCCCCTCCTCTCGTTACCGCGGTTTGTTGACATTTAGTAATCGGCTGTAAAAGGATCACAGCCGATCGCGTGGTAAACAGCCGCCAGCCAATGGCTGTTTACCAGCGTCTGTGATGAGCAGTGTTCCCGGGAACACGCTGCCACTGACGTGCATTCACAGTGCGCTCCTGATCGAATGCATGCGCCGTGCAGAGTGGGATGGTACCACCTGTGATCAGCCGTGACTTCATCACGGCTGATCGCATGGTAAACAGTAATTACCCAATGGCTGTTCACTCCCCTCGGTGGTGAGTGGTGTCTCCATGACACGCCGCCACCGAAGGAACAGGGATGCACGCGCACAACCGTGTGCATTCCCTGTTTAAATGGGAGGACGTCATATGACAGCCTCCCAGAACGAGATCTTGTTTTTCTGTTTCACTGCTTTTTGGGGTACGATGTACCTGATACCCTTTCACATGGGGGGGGTGCCAGGATCTGAGGGTACCCTTGTTAAAGGGGGCTTCCAGATTCTGATAAGCCCCCGCCCACAGACCCCAGCAACCGCAGCCCAGGGTTGTTGGGAAGAGGCCCTTGTCCCCCATGTTGCGGGCATGCGGCCTGGTATGGTTCAGGTGGGGGAAGACTCTACCAGGCTGCATGCTCGGATAAGGGTTTGCTTTGGATTTGGGGGGAACCCCAAACTATTTTTATTTTATTTTTTTAAATGTTGGCGGGGGGGGGGTGTCTCCTCCAAATCCATACTAGATCTGAAGGGCCTGGTATGGATCTGGGGGGGGGGGGGGGGGCATGCCAATTTCTTAAAACAAATTTATTTATTTTTTTCTGGCAATTTTTTTTTTTTTACATTCAACTGTAAAAAAAAAAAAGTGACCGAACTGAACTAAAAAACGGAATGCCTCTGTGTAAGGACCCTAATATGTAGATGCCACAATTAGCCATTATTTTTGGGGTACTCGGGTATTTGCTGTACCTGATTTCCTTTTGTGTTTTTTTTTTGTATTGTTTTTGTATTGTTTAGTTGAAAATGAATAAAAACAAAAATGCCAACAAGAGTAAAATTGGGGTAACACATCAGATATGTCTTAAAACAATAGGAGTGCAAGGAAAAGGGGACTATCTTGGTACCCCCAAAAGGACTTTATAACACACAGTTAAAAAGTCATACAAAACAATTTTTATTACAAAATAATATTTTAAAAAACATCAAAAATATGCAGACGTCATGCCTGAAAAAGACTCCCACCCAGCTGTAATATTGTACCCATGCTATACATACACTTAAATCGGTTGTATACCCGCACAGATTTTTTTTTTTTGTAAAACAAAAAAACCTGCAAGGCAAAGGCATAATGAACTAGTGTGTAGCGCATGCTAGCTCATTATGAAATACTCACCTTAGAACAAGGCCTCGACATCTGATCCCGGTCCACGCAGAGGGAGCTGTCATGTTCCCTTTGCGTTTCTTCAGGGTATCCCGGCTCTGGCGCTGTGAGTGGCCGAAGCCGCGATTCCGTCACTCCCGTGCATGCTTCTTCCCGGCAAGGTCCAGAAGCGTCTGCTGGACCTTCAGCCGGGCCTTCACAGCGCATGTGCCGCTGACGTCAGCGGCTGCATGCAAAGTAAATATCTCCTAAACTGTACAGTTAAGTCTTATTATAGGAAGTGGGACTGTGGAAATGGGACCTAACACCTCGTGCTGTAAACTGGAAATCCCCTTTAATTTGGTTTAGTTCTAGGCTTTGCCTGTTCTTTATGTCTGAGAACAATTATAAGCATTACTTTATAGCAAGTTTGTTCAGGTTTGACTAATACACAGAGCCATTGATCTTTTCAGTTCTATTTTACTGTTACAATTTGGTGAAATTAAAGAGGAGTCCCAGCCAAAATATGACTTTTAAGATAAAAATACCCCTAGAATACTCATGCCTCGTGCAATGTAACAAAGGTATGCTGTAAACTATGCCCAGTTTTCTATCTGTGAAGCATTGTTTGCTTACTTTGTGAAGTTCCTGCACAGCACGGCCATCTCCAGTGTGGACATCTGAAGCCAAAGTGTCCTCCTTCCTGGATTACCCAGCATGCACCTGTCGATCTTGCGCCTGTCCAGTGCGGTGTAATTTTGGTCAACTTGGCATGGCACAGCCATGTCAAGCTGACAAAGATTTTTCATAGATGCCAATTTTAAATGTTACTGGAGCTGTGCCATGCCAAGCTGACCAAGAATTACCATAGACGCCATGCCAAGCTGACCAAGATCTCCAAGGAGCCAATGCACAACCAGAAATGACGCCGCTACCCCCCAAAAACAACGCATGTCCTGAAGCAAGTATGAGATGGAAGCTATTGGCTACTGGCTATTGAACTTCCTTTTTCTAGTCCTGTCATAGGTGTTGTACGTCACTGCGTTCTTGATGGCTGAAATTATGTGTGATCGTGTGTACGCAAGACAGCTTCAGCGCAATTCCGTCGGAAAAACCTTCAGAGTTTATTCTGATGGGAAAGCTGGTCATGTGTACACGCAGGGGCAGACTGACAACTCATGGGGAGATTATGGGGCCCCCAGACAATCGGATATTATGGGGCCACACAGTATACACAAACACACACACACAGTATACAATCACACAGTATACACATACATGTACACACAGTATACACAGACATGTTTCTATTGGGTGAGAAGGTACTGGAGAGGTGGGGCAGCTATAATCTCAGGATTTTTAGACCAAAAGGATGTCGGTAAGGGACATTTCACAGACAGATGTAAATAAAACACAGATTTTTACATACTGTCCCTGGTTTTACTGAGGCTGGCAACCCTGATGGGGCCCCCTAGTGGCCTGGGGTCCTCGGGCAGTGCCCAAGTGGCTGAATGGTCAGTCCTCCCCTGTCTACACGGCATTACACTTTTCCATAGCTCCCATTTTATGCCTTGTACTGAAATAGACACCTTTCTCTGATGTAAGAGTTGTTTTAACCTTTTACTTTCTGTATTTCTAAAATCTTTCTCTTATCAGTAAGAGACCATTGCAATCATAGTTATTACTACGTCTTTAGTTCTATTGTCATATCTTGTTCAACCTTTTTTTTAAGGCGGCTGCATCTACGATGTTACTAAGGCCCCTTTCACACATGCGGACGATATGTCCGTATTTCATCCATCCGTTTGCGGATGAAATACGGACATACATTCATCCCTATGGGATAGCGGGTGTCTGCGGATGAGCATCCGCAGACACCCGATTTCGTCCGCCTCCGCAACAGTCCGATTCTGCAGACGGAGGAAAATCCTATTTTTCTATCCGTCTGCAGAGCGGATCGGACGAACACGGACAGACGGTCCGTGCTCGTCTGATCCCCATAGAGGAGAGAGGAGAGATGACAGGGCGGTCCCCGCACAGTGTGCGGAGACCGCCCTGTCCGCAGCCGGCTCAGCGGGGACAACGGAGCGATCCCCGCTGAGCGAGCGGATCTTCACGGGGCGGATCATTACTGATCCGCCCCGTGTGAAAGAGGCCTAACATTGTATGTTATCTGAAAACCAAATAAACATATTGAAAAAAAAGAAAAACTGTTAAGTGTATAAAAAACATGTATGTGAACACACACAAAGAAGTGCACTTAAGTGCTTTTGTCCACCCCCCGAAGGAGTAGGAACTCTCCCTGAACCCCTGGCGCACAAGGCTCTTGACAGGGACAAGGTTATGAACTAGGTCAACCCTCTCCTCGTGGCCAACCAAAGCCAACCACCAAGTACTAGGTCAAGGGGCTCGCCAGAAGAGGGACCCCACCAGGTTCAAGGGAGAAAGGAACCTGATGGCCACACATCCTCTCCCTAGACTTTAGGGCAAGCCCAAGGAATCAATCCCTCCATGCAGTGAGAAAAACACACACAAAAGGGAAAGGTGACAAACGTGAGGAGAAAAAATAAACAAAGTGGCCGTGCAAAGTGCAATGGCTGGGCCCTGAGGCCTTGTAGCAAAAACTGCCCCAGACATAACTAGAAGGTCTAGCCCATAGAGGCGCAGTGCAGAAAAAGCTTTTGGTGCTGTGACCATCTGCCTGTTCACACAGTGATGTCCCACACCCAAGTGTTACTAAGAGCACTCCTAGGGTGACTACTCCCAGGAGGCACAGACACCGTGGACTCTGCCTTCCCAGCCCATGGCCAGACAAGGTAGATCCACTCAAATCAGGAGGAACTGGGCCCATCCAGTTTTCCTTGAGAATTACTCCCATGCCCCAACTGCCTGTGGGTGTCCTGGTTTATGTTCCAGCTGGTACTAGCCTTCAAAGCCCCCATCATACCAGCAGGGGCACTATACATCCAACCATTCCTACCATAAGGCAGTAATGATGGACTAGCAATCCTACTGGAAACTGAAAAAAACAGGTACTATACTTCTTCAGATCCTAGCCAAAAGGTCAAGAACAGACCATTGAAACCAGGTGACATCAATGCTCCCAGGTATTACTAGTCACTTTCAGAGCACTCCCTCCTCTACTCTGCACTCAGGGCTGGACTGGCCTACCTGGATACTGGGAGATTTCCCGGTAGGCCGCCTGCCCTGGGGCCACTTCGCTGCTTCACTACCCCTCTCTCCTGCTTCTGTGTCATAGTGCTGGCTGGCTCTATGTTCGGCGGCCACGCTGTAACGCGGTCCTCGACCGGCTTGTGTGATAGTAGAGAGAATCAGTGTTCCGCCTATCACGCACGCCAGTGTAGGGGGGTGGGACCATGTTACAACACACCCGGCAAACTCTGGTATGAAATTTTTTCCAGGGCTGGATTTTATTCCCAGTCCGGCCCTGTCTGCACTCAGCTCTTGCTGGCACAGGAGAGATCACATGACTGGAGTTGCCTGAAAATAGGGAAGTATACAGATCTTTTTTACATAGGTTAGTCAGAACGGTTGTTAAGAGAAAAGAGAGGGAGCATTTTTAAGACTAGTTAAGTCTTACCTGAAAAGAGAATACAATTTTGGTAGTTCCAAATTCCTATGTTACACAATATCAGTGCACCAGATTAACGAGCACAAATTTTCAGTATTAAAATACAGTAAAGTTCATTTTAGGGCACACAAATGAAATATATTGCCCGATGTTTTGGTAAAATCTAAAAAATGGTAGGGACCTGAAATCAACATTTATTAGACTCTATCTCTCTTTGTTTTCACATTGGGCTTATATGCCTTCAAGAATGTGTTATCATTATATGCTTGTTAATTACTTTCAATAAAAAAAATTTGGGGGGAAAAAACATATATAAAGCTGCACTGAGTAAGTGAATATCCATAACATGTAAAGATTTAAAATTGCGTGTGAACGTGAATTTTACATAGGCGATAGGTCATCAGCTTAGAGTTAACCATGAATAATGGTCAAAGAATGATTTCTCTAACTCCAGCATGCACAGTGATATGTAATATGTACAGATTAAAGAGGAAGTAAACCCTGATGGGTTTACTTCCTCTTTGATTCCCTGCAAAGATAAAGCATAATGGACTACTATGCATTGCATAGTAGTCCATTATGTGTCACTTACCTGACACAGGAGCCAGCGAAGTCACCACTGTCCCCTGTTGTTCCGAGCGTCCATCTTCTTGGTGGGTCTCGCTGCTCCGGCGCTGTGATTCACCGGAGCGGTGATGACGTCACTCCCGCGCATGCGCACGGGAGCTGACACTCGCGGCATATTGCTGCGATCTGCGGCTTACCCAGTGTTCCTGCGTGCCGCTGTCTATGGCACATGGGCCGTAAACAGCGGTGGCTGTCTTCAGGTAAATATCTCCTAAACCGTATAGGTTTAGGAGATATTTCTTGGACCTACAGGTAAGCCTTAATCTAGGCTTACCTGTAGGTCAAAGTGTTTTGTAAGGGTTTACAACCACTTTAATCAATGTTTACATATGTAGTTGGCCTCAATGATTGTGTCTATGATCTAATGTGCTGTGGGGGGAGGACACAATGTTTTTTTTTTGGAGGGGGGGCTTAAAGTTTAATTCCACCCAGAAGTGGAACTTACGCTTATCTGATTCCCCCTCCTCCCCGATACCACATTTGGCACCTTTCGGAGGGGAGCGGGAACCTGTTTTTGACATGTACCCTGTCCCCCCTTCCGTTGGACCTCACTGTGACGAGGTACGTTAGAAGTCCGGCCTCCCTTCTGCTTCCCCTGCTGCCGGGCCAGTAAGAGAGCACAACGTGCTTTGTACATGCGCAGTAGGGACCCGGCTCTGAAGCCGCAAGGCTTCACTGTCGAGTACCCATAACGGCAGTGGCGGCGGCAACACCCCACAGCCAATGGAAGCATCAGCTAAGGTGGTGACATCACTGGATTCCAGGAGGGGTAAGTGTTCTAATATTAAAAGTCAGCAGCTACAGTATAGAAGGGGGAAGGGAGGACGGGGCGGAACACTGGTTTAACTGCTTGGGTGTGACTTTCATTCTTTACATTTTTTTTTCTCTTAACCTTTTTTTTTTTTTGCCAAGGGACCACAATTTCCCCTATGTGACAGCATTTTGTTGTGACAAGTTCTCTCTAATAGGAAATAGACCCCTGATGTCTCCCCTGCCTTCCACTAAAGCTAATGCTCTTTTGACTTCTACCCTGGTCACAGCGACCGGGCAAGGTGAACGCCGAACCTAGAAGTGACTTAATACACATCACGTGTATTCATTCTAGCTAGAGAGATCAGTAAACTGGTATTTTCTGGTCTCTTTCCCTTCTACGCATTGACACTGGCCATGGAGCTCCCAGGCCTGCAGGAGAAGCAGCAGAGTCCAGTAAACATGGGGGGGCAGGTAAACATTCCAGCCAGTAAACATGACTCACTACTGGGGGTATGTGGAAGCGATTTGGCAGCTGTACAGCCATTTGATCAATTCCACCTGAAAACCAATATCTGGCTTGTCAGATTTATACACAGTGTATGTAACCCCCCCACTACGGTTGACATATGACATATGTCAGTGGCAGTGAAATCTGTGGTTTGCTTTAATATAATTCAATTTCAAATGTGTTAAATTATGGGCAAACATTAGCAATAAGTCTCTCTTTTTAATAAAATCAATTTAATCTGCAAATACTTTTGTGTTCTTGGATGATATAACAGCTAGCTGCCAAGAAGGTCATTATTTATATAACAAGGATGATATAATTCCGCAGTGTTTGACGTGCTTTTTACTTTGTTGATCGAGTTCAGGGTCCTTTAATGCATTAAAAACAACTTAAATGATTTGAGAAATTTTAGTTAAATTTGTCTCTCTTTGTGTATGTTTTACATTCAAATACCAGATGCATACTGATGACACCCACTGTTGCTTCTGCATGTATCCTCTCTCCTCATTTCCACTGACTATCGCTTGCTGTTTCCTATCTTATAGTGTAACCCGTAAACTCAACCCATCCAAAACAGAATGTTTTATAGACAAGATTGGCTGGACGTGAGTCACATTGTCAACCCACATGATCCATGTTAAGTAATCTTCACTGGGATCTGCATGTGTTTTTAACATTTTTTTTTATTTAACGAACTAAAAAAAAAAAAATTGTTGGCCCTCATTCTGATGCTACCAGATCATTACACAAGACATTCTGCCTTGTCCTTGACCTATGCATTTAGTAATACACCCCTTCCCATAAACCTTCCATTTTCCTACCCCTTACCTTTTACCTTTCCCCTTTCCCTTACCCCCCAATAAATAGACCACACTGGAGTTTGGAGTATAAAATGGCCACAGCAGCCTTTATTTTAACCAATCTTCAACCAAAATAAAATAAATAACTTTATTACTCTAATAGAACAATACTATATTGCAACAGCAATTACAACTCCCAGCCATTTGGTCTTTGACGGTACCTCAGTTCTCCTTTTAACTTTTTCCGTTTTACCAATACACTGCGGGACCAAATTTTCACCATACCAGGCCTCCAGCCGTTTATCAGCCCGGAGACAACCCCCTTTCCCGCAGTGCCACCAAAACCCGTATCCCAGCCCACCCTTCCGCTGGGATACACCAAAAAGGGGGCACATACCACATGAGTCCCCCCCACCACTTCCATCACCTCCATTTCTTTCCCCCATCAAAGACCAAAGGCACCACCTTCCGCTGCTATGACGACCTTCTTCAACGAACCTGCAAGAAAAAAGGGGACAACGACAACAACCAGAAATACGATAACCTAAACAGCAACCTAACCTAAGGGCGGGTGGGTGGGCAACTTCCAAAATCTTGTGACCCACGCTTGCAGCTCGACTCCTCCCTTCCCTTAAATAGAGTTCCGCCCCCTTTTCGTACTGGCTCTCAGCTCCGCCCCTTCCTTTACTTCCTCCTCAATTTTAACCCTACAGGGGTTTTACTTCGCATCAGTCATGCCAGCCCTGCACCTACGTCCTTGACTTCGTTTCCGTGCTTCCCTCACTGAAAAGGGAAAAACGCATGCTTCCCTATGCTATACGGCTACCAGTCTACAGTCTCTTCAGCACTTAGAGGTCACTTTCACAGAGCTTCCTGTTCACTTAGGAGTCTGTTTATAAAACATTTGTTGCACGAATGTCAGAAGCATTTGTGAAAGTTGAATGAAATGTCCCTTATTTTTCCTAAGAGATGCTTAAATCATCATCTACATCGAGTGGCCAATATGTGGTATTGTTTTCTGAAATACCTCAAGGAAAAATCTATATGGCATTTTGGCCACTAGATGGAGCTGACGATTCACAAGGCATCAATCTCTAAGGCTACTTTCACACTGAGGCGCTTTACAGGCGCTATAATGCTAAAAATAGCCTTTGAAATAGCCTCTCCTCTCACTCCAATGTGATAGCCTCAGGGCTTTCACACTGGAGCGGGGCGTTGTCAGGATGGTAGAAAAAGTTCTTCAGAACTGTAGGAGCGGTGTATGTACCACTCCTAACGCGCCCCTTTCTATTGAAATCAATGGGCAGGGGCGCTTTGTGAGCAGTTTTAATCCTTTTTCAGCCGCTAGTGGGGGGTTAAAAGCAGCCAGCTAGCAGCCAAAAACCTCTGCAAAAACGTTGGTAAAGTACCACTTTGCCGCCAACAACCTAATGTGAAAGTAGCCTTAGAAAAAAATACAGAAGCTTTCATTCAACTTGAATGAATGTTTCCAATATTTGTGCAACAAATGTTTTATAAATAGATTCTGCAAAGTGTATTTTTTCTTCTGCTGTCAAATTTGAGAAAACCGGCTATACATTTGTTATGTGTTCTTATGAACATAACACACCAAAAATAAATGTAGCTGTCTCCCTGACTTTCAAGGGCCTGATGGTGACCCCAAAGCCAGGGAGAACTGACATTACTCTTCAGGGTGCAGGTTACTAGGCATAGAGGGTGTGGTGAAATGTGAAAAGATTGGGCTCCAGTCACTTTTTGTAAAATTAACAAAGAGAGTTTTATTTCTCTTAACAGGAGAGAGGGTGAGGGCTCAGGACACTCTAATGCCGCGTACACACGATCAAACAATCCGGTGGAAAAGTCCAGCGGATCCCCCCAGGTGTGGGCTCTGGTGGACTTTTTTTACCCAAAAGTCCGGCGGACTAAGAAAGTAGTTTTGCACCAAAATAGGCGGACGATACGGCCGCATGTGTGCTAGTCCACTGTACTTTTGAAACTAATGGACTTTTCCTGCACGGAGAAAAGTACGTTCATTTTGAGCGCAGCTCCAGGTAGCTGGGACCAGCGAATGAAGCGTCGAAAAAAATGGTGTGGGGTCCCCTCTAGGTCCATATCAGACCCTTATCCGAGCACGCAACTTGGCCGGTCAGGAAAGGGGGTGGGGACGAGCGAGCGCCCCCCCCCCCTCCTGAGCCGTACCAGGCCACGTGCCCTCAACATGGGGGGTGCTTTGAGGAAGGGGGGCCCCCCACCCCAAAGCACCATGTCCCCATGTTGATGAGGACAAGGGCCTCTTCCCGACAACCCTGTCCATTGGTTGTCGGGGTCTGTGGACGGGGGGGCTTATCGGAATCCGAATACCGGCCCCCCCACCCTATGTGAATGAGTATGGGGTACAATGTACCCCTACCCACTCACCTGTGAAAAAAATTTAAGAAAAACAACAACACACAAGGGTTAAAAATAGTTTATTGCACAGCTCCGGGGGTCTTCTTCCGTCCTCCGCTATCTTCTGCTAGCTCTTTTAGCGGAGGAGCCCGGCTTTCTTCTCCGTCGCCGCCCTCTTCTTCCGACTTCGGGGGTCTTGTCCCCCTCTTCGGTTCTTCTTGCCGGGCCTCCACGCCTTCTTCTAGCTCTTTTACAAGCGGTGGCCCAGTCTTCTATCGCCGCTGCAGCCGCCGCTGTCTTCTGTTCTTCTGATCTTCTCTTCTTGAGCTGTTGACTCGTCGCTGTCTCTGGCCACAATGACAGGCATGCGGCGTGCGGCGACTTATATAGGGACATCGCCGGGTGATGTCCCTGTCCATTATGATGTCACAGTCCCAGAGAATGCTACATAAAGAAATAGAATATATATATATATATATATATATATATATACCTAAAGAGAGAGCGGCACTCACGGATCTTGAAAGGTAAATGCATGGTTTTGTATCGAGGAGGCAGAAGCTTGTCTTCTTCAGGATGAGGACTGGATCCACTCACTTTCTAGTAGGGCAATAAGAAGTGTGGAAGGGGTAAATTGTGCTCTTCTATTTGAGCTTCTGGCTAGGAATGCTGAAGAGAAAACCTACCTTGGGACAACTTGGACATCACTGAACACTTTATAGCTTTATAGGTTGAACTAGGGACTCTAGGAAAAGAGTGAATGTATGTTTTTCTGTTTATTAATATCATATATCATGCCTGAATAATTTGGCCCAAACAATGGCTCAGACTACTATTACAAAAATGTATTATGACTCCCCCTCCAAATGCCGGCACCATTCTAGCTCAGGATGCTATGGAGTCAAGTTACCATTAAAATCAGCCACCAGATACTCCCTCTAGCCATGGGAACACCAGAGCTAGCATTGGTAATGTTGGAGGGGTCCACCTAAAAATAAAATTTAAAAAACTCAAGTGCTTTACCCGTGTAAGATTCATACTTAATGCTTTATTTCTTGTCAAACAGAGCCGTGCTGTGTGGCAGGGCTGTAAACACAAATGCAAATCTAAGACAAATTCCACATTGGTATTTCATAAGTGTATTTGGTTGTTTTCCTAGAGTTCAGTTTCAACAAGTAGTCCAGCTATTGTTAAATTCAGGTCTGACGCCAATATTCATCTTCTCTCCTGTACTGTTCCCCCGATAATTCATCCTGCCAGTCCCTCTGCTTTCCTATTTCAAACTCGCCCTACTATCCATGCAAGCACATCCATCCCAGCATGGTCAGTTTTCTTTTTTGCATTCTACTTGGGAGTACAGCCTGTCTGCGCTCCAATGGGCAGGCTTCTGCTGAGACGCCCCCCTGCACAGCTAATCACTAGGAAGTTTAATGTACTGCTCTTCCTCTGCCTCCTGCTGGCATGCCCCTCTTCAGTCTCCACCCCCAGCTCTCTAAGTACCCAATACATTTGAAAATGGAGATCACGTTATCACTATTAAAAAGTATATACGAGGTGTGTCTAAAAAGTTTGGTGAATGATATCGAAAAAAAAAACAAGCAAAACAGAAGATACAAACAAATTACCTTTATTGGACTTCAAAATAATCACCATCCTTCACAACACATGTATAAACTATCAGCAAAGATCTCTTTAGGAATCGATGGCAGAACAGCTGTCACATATTCTTGGATTCCAGCCATGTCTGCAAAACATGCGCCTTTCATGACGCTCTTCAGGCGAGGAATTTTTGGTTTCTTAGGAAAGGCGGTGAACACCATTCCGTCATTCCATTCCGTCACCATTTTCCACAATTTGTAGCAGAATTGATGTTCACTCATTGCTCTACCACTCACACTGACTATGTTCAACTGCCCACAGCAGGTTTACCCTGGTGGTCACATATACTCCAACGCTAGGTGGCGCTTCTCATTGTGTCAATGGATAGCCATGTGCGCACACCTGGCCCATGTTGAGATATCGGGCCATTCACCAAACTTTTTAGGTATGCCTTCTGTGTGTGTGTGTGTGTGTGTGTGTGTATATATATATATATATATATATATATATATATATATATATATATATATACACATATACACTGTAGTTGAGGAAAGTAGCACCTGGTCCACAGTCAGTGCAATGCAATCTGGTCCTCCCACCAGCCATATACACAGGAAAAGTCCAAAGGATTACTGCACTTACAATATTATTGAACCGATTTGTTCAAAACAAAGAATTACATGTTGTAGCGTTCAGAGATTTCCATTTCGGGCTTACAAGCTTACGCCTTTTGTCAGATCAAAACACATCTAACGTTTCAGACACATTCACGTGAATGTAAACATTTTCAAACAGTCACATATGGAATAAATTACGGGGTTAATGAATAATTAATACAATTATGTTCCTTCATTAATATGCTTTTCAAACCACTAGTGCAGAAATGGTTAACAGAACAGGCATTCCTCTCATGATTCCATCAGGAACGTTCACTTGTTAATCTGTGAAATATGCATATATGTTATATCACAGCCTTATCATCATAGGATAGCAATTCTTACCAATAATCCATAATTACTCATCATTTATACATCAGTCAAATAGATATAGATCTAAGTCTGTATTTAACCCCTTAGGGGCAACAGTATTGAGAAAATGAATCCAGTATACTTCTCGATTTTTTCCATTTTAAAGGGGTTGTAAAGGTTTGTTTTTTATTTTCTACATAGGTTCCTCTAAGCTAGTGCATTGTTGGTTCACTTACCTTTTCCTTCGATTTCCCTTCTAAATGTTTTTTTTCTTTGTCTGAATATCTCACTTCCTGTTTCTCCTCAGTAAACTTCTCACCATCATCCAAGCTGGTGGTTAGTCAGCCAGAACAGCTTACTGAACAGCTTACTGAGGAGGAACAGGAAGTGAGAAATTCATACAAAGAAAACAAAGAAAAAAAACATTTATAAGGGAAATCGAAGGAAAAGGTAAGTGAACCAACAATGCACTAGCTTATAGGAACCTATTTAGAAAATAAAAAACGAACCTTTACAACCCCTTTAATTCCCGATCACCTCCTCCTACTCTTATTAATCCATTCTAACACCATATACCTTAATTGGGAAAATCATATGTCCTTTATCTAAAAAATGTCTAGATAATGGTAGTTGTGTTCATTTATCCCTAATCTAATATTTATGTCTGGCTATACGGTCCTTGACCTTTTGAGCTGTTTCTCCAATATAAAGTAACCCACAGATTATAGCATAAACCACATTTGAAGATTAATGTAAAGGTAAAGTGCGTTTGAAAGACCACTGTGCAAATATTGTATGACATAAAATATTGCAATGATCACCATTTTATTCTCGAAGGTCTCTGCTAAAAAAATATAGATATAATGTTTGGAGGTTCTAAGTAATTTTGTAGAAAAATATATAGATTTTTAACTTGTAAGAAACAAATGTCAGAAATAGGTTTAGGCGTGAAAGTGTTTTATTTACACAGTTGTGCTCATAAGTTTACATACCCTGGCAGAATTTATGATTTCTTTTTTTTCAGAGAATATGAATGATAACACAAAACCTTTCTTTTACATGGTTAGTGTTTGGCTGAAGCCATTTATTATCAGTCAACTGTGTTTACTCTTTTTAAATCATAATGACAACAGAAACTACCCAAATGACCCTGTTGAAAAGTTTACATACCCTGGAGATATTGGCCCGATAACATGCACACAAGTTGACACAAAGGGGTTTGAATGTCTATTAAAGGTGACCATCCTCACCTGTGATCTGTTTGCTTGTAATTAGTCTGTGTGTATAAAAGGTCAATGAGTTTCTGGACTGCTGACAGACCCTTGCATCTTTCACCCAGTGTTGCACTGATGCTTCTGGATTCTGAGTCATAGGGAAAGCAAAGAATTGTCAAAGGATCTGCAGGAAAATATAGTTTGAACTGGATAAAACAGGAAATGGATCTAAAAAGATATCCAAGGAATTGAGAATGCCAATCAGCAGGGTTCAAACTCTAATCAGGAAGTGGAAAATGAGGGGTTCTGTTGAAACGAAACCACGTTCAGGTACATCATCTAAAATTTCAGCCACAACTGGCAAGAAAATAGTTCAGGATGCAAAGCAAAACCCACAAATAACTTCAGGTGAAATACAGGACTAGCTGAAAACATGTGGTGTGGCTGTTTCAAGACGCACAATAAGGAGGCACTTGAAGAAAGATGGGCTGCATGGTCAGTCGCCAGAAGAAAGCCATTACTACGCAAATGCCACAAAGTATCCCGCTCACAATATGCCAAACAGCACAGAGACAAGCCTCAAACCTTCTGGCACAAAGTCATTTGGAGTGATGAGACCAAAATTTTTCTTTTTGGCCACAACCATAAACGCTACATTTGGAGACGAGTCAACAAGGCCTATGATGAAAGGTGGATCGCTGATGTTTTGGGGATGTGTGAGCTACAAAGGCACAGGAAATTTTGTCAAAATTGATGGCAATATTGTTATCAAAAAATACTGGAGGAACATTTGCATTCATCAGCAGGAAGCTGTGCTTGGGACATACTTGGATATTCCAACATGACAATGATCCAAAACACAAGGCCATGTCAACCTGTCATTGGCTGCAGCAGAATAAAGTGAAAGTTTTGGAGTTTGCCATCTCAGTCTCCTGACCTCAATATCTGGGGAGATCTTAAACGTGCAGTTCATGCAAGAATTTAAAGGAACTGGAGATTTTTTGCCAAGAGGAAAGGGCAGTTTTACCATCTGAGAAGATAAAAAGCCTTATCCACAGATATTATTATTTATTAGGCTTGTGCAATTAGTTTCGTAACGAATCGAAATTGGGACGAATTTTGCATCTTTCGGACATTCGGATGCATCCGAATGTCCGAATAAAAAAATTACGAATTACAACGAATACGAAAGAAATATAACGAATGAATTCGAATGAATTAAACATGATTCGGTAATTCTTTAAAGATCTAATGAAACAAAAGGTCAGCTCAAAGTAAATCTTATAGTCCAATCAGCTAATTAATTTTGTGCCGGAAGTTGGATTACTGGCAAAGTGCATTCCTGAGAACTGAGTTTGAAGGGTGTTGTATTGTATTTGAGCCGAGGAGAAGAGACGTTGTCATTGTGTGTGTTAAAAGATTCAATAAACAAACGACTTTCCAAACTACGAATCATTATCACGAATGTCTATACATACATAAATAGCGAATTTCAATGAATACGAACGAATGAATTAGACACTCTACGAATAATAACGAATTATCCGAAAGCGTATTAACGTAACATAACGAATATAACAGAACAAAATGATGTATTTTACGAATGACAACGAACCGAAACTAAACAAAATTTTCCGTTGTGCACAAGTCTATTATTTATGGTACTTATATAGTGCCGTCAATTTACACAGCGCTTTACATATACATGGTACATTCACATCGGTCCTTACCCTCAAGGAGCTTACAATCTAAGGTCCCTAACTGACATTCCCACAAAGTTTGAAGCAGGAAATTGTCCAAAATGTCTTGATATGCTGATGTCTTAAGAGTTCCCTTCACTGGAACTAAGGGGCCAAGCCCAACTTCTGGAAAAAAAAAACACAACATAATCCCCCCTCTACCAAATAATTTGGACTAGTGCACATAGCAAGGTCCATAAAGGTACAAACAAGGCCAAGGATAAATCCAAGGGAAAAACCAAGCTTAACTTACCACCAGCCCACAGACAACCAAATAACCTGTCTAACAGTATGCGTTAAAAGCAGGGGTTTAGTCTGCACACATTTGCGTAAGCCACAGAGCCTTGTCAAGGCACCCTGGTCCATAAAGACATGGATGAGCGAGTTTGGGGTGGAAGAACTTGACTGGCCTGCACAGAGTTCTGACCTCAACCCCATAGAAAACCTTTGGGATGAATTAGAGAGCGGAGACTGCAAGCCAGGCCTTCTTGTCCCACATCAGTGCCTGACCTCACAAATACACTTCTGGAAGAATGGTCAAACATTTCCATAGGCACACTCCAAAACTTTATGGATAGCCTTCCCAGAAGAGTTGAAGCTGCTATAGCTGCAAAGGGTGGACCAACCCAATATTGAACCCTACAGACTAAGACTGGGATGCCATTAAAGTTCATGTGCGTGTAAAGGCAGGCATCTCAATAATTTTGACAATATAATGTGTGTATATACTGTGTATATGTATGTATATATATATATATATATATATATATATATATACACACTTATGTGTGCTTGAGCTTTGGGATCCACACCCCAATGCAATAAGCTGTGCACGCCTATGCTTGCCACATATATTCTCAATTGGATTTAGGTCTGGACTTTGACTGAGTCATTTTAACACATGAATATTCTTTGATCTCAATAATTCCATTGTAGCTCTGGCTGTACATTTAGGGTCATTGTCCTGCTGGAAGGTGAACCTCTGCCCCAGTCTCAAGTCTCTTGGAGACTTTAACAGGTTTTCTGCTAATATTACACTGTATTTGGCTCCATCCATCTTCCCATCAACTCTGACCAGCTTCCCTGTCCCTGCTGAAGAAAAGCATCCCCATAACATGATGCTGTCATCTGACCAGAGCACCTTCTTCCACATGTTTGCTGTGTCTCCTACATGGCTTCTCACAAACTGCAAACAGGACTTCTTATGACTTTCTTTCAACAATGGCTTTCTTCTTGCCACTCTTCCATAAAGGCCACATTTGTGGAGTGCACGACTAATAGTTGTCCTGTGGACAGATTCTCCCATCTGAGCTGTGAATCTCTGAAGCTCCTCCAGAGTTACCATGGGCCTCTTGGCTGGTTTTCTGATGAATGCTCTCCTTGCCCAGCCTGTCAGTTTAGGTGGACGGCCATGTCTTGGTAGATTTGCAGTTGTGTAATACTCTTTCCATTTTCAGATGATGGATTGAACAGTGCTCCGTTAGATGTTAAAAACGTAGGATATTTTTTTATAACCTCATCCTGCTTAAAACGTCTCCACAACTTTATCACTGACCTGTCTGGTGTGTTCCTTGGACTTCATGGTGCTGTTTGTTCACTAAGGTTCTGTAACAAACCTCTGTGGGCTTTAAAGAACAGCTGTATTTATACTGAGATTAAATTGCACGTAGGTGGACTCTATTTACTAATTAGGTGACCTTTGAAGGCAATTGGTTCCACTAGATTTTAGTTATGCCGCGTACACATGAGTGGACTTTCCGGCAGAAAAGGAACGTGTGTGGGCTTCATCTGACTTTTTTTCCCCAAGATTCTGACAGATCTAGAAATAGAACACGTTTCAAATCTTTCCGCCAGAACCAGTTCTTATCGAGAAACCTGCTCGTCTGTATGCTGTTCCGACGGACCAAAAATGCCGCATTCTCGGAAGCAAGTACGAGACAGAAGCGATTGGTCTGGTAAAACTAGTGTTCATATTGGCGCTAGCACATTCCTCACGCTGCAAATTCTGTGATTGTTTAATGCAGCGCATTATTGTCTTCTTTATAATACTAGAAGAACGAAGTTGTTTTTCTGCTCATATTCAAACAGAGTTCTTACAAACAGGATTTCTGGATTATTTCTCCTAAACTCATGAATAATATTGTATTTTTTAAAAGGCCGATCTCCATAATTATTTTTACAATTTTTTTTTTTAGAGTCATCTTTTATTATTTTTGATTTCATCAAGATCTTTTTTTAGGATTATTTAAAAATAATTTTCTAGTAATCTCCATATTTTTTGTTATTTTTTTTTGGGTGTCAAGTTACCACAATAACAATATTAATGTTTTATTTTTTTGGGTGTCAAGTTACCACAATAACATTATATATATATTTTTTTTGGAACCTCAAGGAGGTTGGTGTCCCTTGTTAATTTGACATTGTCTTTTAGAAATGTATTTGAATAAAAACACATAGGCAAGTATTTTCAGATAATAAAATATCCATTTATTCTGGTTAACAAAATAAAGATGAAGGCAATACTGCAGAAACTTTTGGAATTTGTGAAGCCTTTTGGCCCCAGGGCACACATCAAGTCTGTGGAAAAGAAAATTGGGATCTTGAGGAGTCTATATAATAGGGAGCACAATCTGGTCCAGGAAACCCAGAGATCAAGACCAGCAGCAGATTACATATATGTCCAAAGGCTGTGGTACTACACCAGCCTGCGTCTTCTGTCAGACCAGATTGAACCCAGGTCATCACTTTCTTCTCTTGGCTGAAGCCTTCCCTCCACGCTGCCCTGCAGCCTTCCTTGGAGGCTGTGGCTCTGGTGGTGGACTTGAGGCTGGTTTCAGTTAGCTGGCCCCTCTGCCCCTTCTGAAAGGCATCAAAAATAATTCACTCACAGAGGAGGGGTTGGCCCTTCTCCAATTCTAGCAACCTGATGGCTATATAGCAGCCATAGGCCTCTTCAAGGTTGAGGGGGCTCCTGAGGACATACATAGCTTCCCCAATGTGGCGCAGTGATGCCTCCTCTGTCACCACCCCCTTCCTGAGCCTTTTTGTTTGAAGGTGGAGGGGAGACACCTGTGATTGGATGTGGCTCCTACTGGGCCCGGCCACCTCCTGGCTGCCGTAGGGCACGGCCTCCTTCTGCCTGCCACTTTCCACGCCTTCCTCCTGACCTAAATCCAATTAATATATAAATGCACATGCGAATATGCATAGATTAAAAAGTTTGCTAATCAACAATGTGTGGCTTCTTGCTCAATACCAATTTTGTAAGTAATTTGGTGGTTACAGCGACAATGGGGCTTATTTACTAAAGGAAAATACACTTGGCAGTACAAGTGCACTAGGAGAACCTAAGAGATAGCCAAAAATAAAATCAAGCAATAAATACATTTCTAGATTTAATCTGATAATTTTTTTTATTAATACAAATTAGACATTGTCTGGCATTGCAATGGCCCCCCCTACCCATAAAAAAATTAACATATTTCTCCCTAACTTCACAGGCGCTTTGGGGGGCCAAGCCAGTGCGGCCAGTATCCAGGACCATCAGAGGATTCTGGGGAATAAGTCCGGCTTCAGGCCCAACTGAGACAATATAATTTCTAGAACTTTTTCTTAAAAAATTGTGCAGGATGCAGCATGCTAGGACGATATGATTACGTTTGTAGTCCGCCATATGCATTGCTGTCAGAAACAGGTGGAACCGGCTGGCCATTATCCCAAAGGCATTCTTCACAACTCTTCTCACTCTGGCCAGCCAGTAGTTAAAAACCCTCCTCTCCAGGGTGAGGGTCCTTTGGGGGAATGGCCTCATCAGGTGCTCGCCCAGACCGAAGGCTTCATCTGCAATGAAGACAAAGGGGAATCCTTCCATGTTATCCGCATCAGTGACAATCCCAGGCCACCACTCTGGAGACACTGGTAGAATGCCGTCTGGGCGAAGACTCCTCCATCCGGCCATTCTTCCCCACGTTCACATACAGAAATTCATATTGTGCCAACACCACCGTCATTAACACGATACTATAAAACCCCTTATAGAATGACCCCCTAATGGGGTGGTGGCACGATGTGGACGTGCTTCCCATCTATAGCCCCTCCACAGTTAGGAAAGTCCCAATAGGTGGCAAAATGGGATGCCACAGTCTACCATTCCCGTGGCGTTGAAGGAGACTGGGGAGTCAAACAAGAAAAAAAATCTATAAGTACTTTTGCACATAACATTGCAAGCACATTACACAAAAACCATTCTTGCCCAACATCAGTAGAATGTTTATTTTTATTATTATTTAAAGACTAAAATATAAGGCCTACTCATCAGATTCTTCACCCCCTCTGATCGCCCATTGATAAAATTTAAGGGGGGGATTAAAGATTAATTTAAGGATACACATACCATTTGGACACATTTTAAGGGGGGGGGGGTAGGGTAAAGCACTACAATGGAGTTGACAAAATACATTGTTAAGTGACTAGACTAGCTGGATATGGGCCCAGCATAGCATGGTGGGGAGGTTAATAAAGGCAAATATGCATGAAGGACAAAAAAGCATTAAAAGATTACAGCATGCATGAGGACAAAGAGGATATTCATAGAATATTGCAATCATGGTAATTAGGGATTGAGGAAAGAAATACAATACATTGGCAAACATTAAATACAATACAATGTGATGTTAAAGGATAAATCTTACCTTAATATAGTCCTTCTGCAGGACCTGAATGATGGCAGAACAGGTCTCTGGGATAATGATGCCCAGAGCCTGGGGGGAGATGGCTGTCGAGAACTTGAGGTCCTGCAGGCTTCTCCCAGTTGCCAAATAGGGATGAGCCGAACACCCCCTGGTTCAGTTCGCACCAGAACTTTCGAACGGACCAAAAATTCATACGAACTTTAGAACCCCATTAAAGTCTATGGACTCGAATGTTTGAAATCAAAAGTGCTAATTTTAATGGCTCATATGCAAGATATTGTCCTAAAAAAGGGTTTGGGGACCCGGCTCCTGCCCCAGGAGACATCGATCAATGGCAAAATAAAATTTAAAAGCGCCCTTTTTTTCAGGAGCACTGATTTTTATGACCATTAAAGTGAAAAAAAAGTGAAATATTCCTTTAAATATCGAGTTTAGCTTAGTTTAGAACAGCCCCTGTACAAAATGATATTTAACGGAAAAAAAAGTAATTAAAAACAGCTTGCGGTTTTAATGTCATGTCTGGTTCTGGCAATACGGATGAAAATCATTAAGAAAAATTAGATGGGTAGCCCCCCCTGCCCATTACCAGCCCCTTTGGGTCTTGTATGGATATTAAGGGGAACCCCGTACCCAAATTTAAAAAAGTAAAGGCGTGGGGCCCCCAGGCCCTATATACTCAGAACAGCAGTGCAAACAAGACAGGGACTGTGTAGGTTTGTTGTGTTAAGTAGAATATGTTTGTAATTTTGAACTGGTACATTTTTAAAGTGTAGCTCCAGTCAAAAAATCTATTTTTAAGCTTTTTGGAAAACATGGGGAAGGGTTATCACCCCTGTTTTTTCATCTCCCTTCATGTTGTCTCCTTCCGTTTGCAAGTAGGAGACATTTGTAAGTTGGATGTTTGAAAGTAGGGGCCTGCCCTATATGCTCTGCAGAAATGTGGGCCTAGGGTGTTGTAAGCCCTCAAAGTGACTCTTGGTGGGCACTGGAGCACCCTGCTGTGAACGATTATATCAAGAATTTAAATTACATGCCATTGTTGAACAGTAGTAGAAAAATTGGGCCTTTGGTGGTTGTGGTGGTGGTAGGGGTGCTGGTGCCACAACACTGTTAGTCCTCACAGTTACTCTCGGTGGGCACAGGAATGGGCCCTGCTGTGAAATATTATATCAATAATTGTAATTACATGCCCCTGTTAAACAGGGGCTGAAAAATTGGGCCTTAGGCACTGGTGCCACGACACTGCAACCTCTCCCAGATACTCTAGTTCGAGTGCAGGAATGAGCCCTGCTGCAAAGCATTGCATCAAAAATTGTAATTACACGTCCCTGTTAAAGAGGGGCTTAAAAATTGGGACTTAGGCACTGGTGCTGGTGCCACGACACTGCAACCTTTCCCAGATACTCTAGTTGGGGTGCAGGAATGAGCCCTGCTGTAAAGCATTGCATCAAAAATTCTAATTACATGCCCCTGTTAAACTGGGGATGAAAAATTGGGACTTAGGCACTGGTGCTGGTGCCACGACACTGCAACCTCTCCCAGATACTCTAGTTGGAGTGCAGGAATGAGCCCTTCTGCAAAGCATTGCATCAAACATTGTAATTACATGCCCCTGTTAAACAGGGGCTTAAAAATTGGGTCTTATCCACTGGTGGCGTCTCACCCAGAACCAAAAATGTTCTTCCAAGCTAGCAGCAGGATCATTGAGGAGGAAGAGGATAGTCAGTCAACATAACAGGATAGTCAGTCAGCATCAGCATAGGCAGTCTTGAAAGGATGTGACATTTAAAAAAAAATTATTTGGTTACATCAGCTTCAGGTGCTTGGTAGCTAGTGGTCATCCAAGACTGATTTATCTTTATGAAGGTCAGTCGATCAACCGAGTCGGTTGACAGGCGCACCCTGTGATTGATTACAAAGCCTCCAGCAGCACTGAAGGTGTTTTCCGAAAGAACGCTGGATGCAGGACAGGCCAGTAGCTCAATTGCATACTGTGCAAGCTCTGGCCAGTGATCCATCCTCAAGACCCAGTAAGCCAGAGGATTTTCGGTGGGAAAGGTGTCCAAGTGTGACCTTGCCCCTAGGTATTCCTGCACCATGTAAACCAGACGGTGGCCATGGTTGCTGGAACCGATCATACCTTAAGGCTGCGGACTAAAAAATTGTCTGAAGGCATTGGTCAGACGGCCACTTTCTCCACAGCTCCTTCTGTGACTGACTGAAGCCTCAGCAACACATTGTCCAGGACTAGGAGTTTGTAACCTCCCAGTCTCTGGGAACGCATTGCACAAAAAGGCCTCCCAGAGATGTCTCGTCCTCTGCTCCCTCTGTGACGGCAAGATAAGGTCTGCAACCATACCCTTGTACCGTGGATCAAGGAGAGTGGCCAGCCAGTAATGGTCCCTCTCCTTGATCCGAAGAATACGAGGATCCTTTCGCAGGCTTTGCAGGATCAGGGAGGCCACGCAGCGTAGGTTAGCTAAGCATTTGGTCCGGAGTCCTCTGGGTCACTAAGGACAACATGATCTGCAGCCACCTCCTCCCAGCCACGTACAAGTCCCCGGGTTTCGTGGAACTGTAAATCATCCCTAAAAGACTGCTGCTGCTCATGCTGAGTGCCAGGCTCCACCTCCATGATGACAAAATACTCCTCCTCCTCCTCCTCTCCCTGTGTGATGGGTGGGACAGCAGGAACATTGTCTGGATAAAGGGGGCCTTGAGAGGCAAGGAAGTCCTCCTCTTTCTGCCTCTGTTCTGCCTCAAGTGCCCTGTCCATTATTCCATGCAGCGTATGCTCCAACCGGTGGACAAGAGGTACAGTGTCACTGATGCATGTACTGTCACTGTTCACCATCCTCGTGGCCTCCTCAAATGGTGACAGGACAGTGCATGCATCCCTGATCATGCCCCACTGGCGTGGTGAAAAAAACCGAGCTCCCCTGACCCTGTCCTGGTGCCGTAGTTGCACAGGTACTCCTTGATGACCCTCTGCTGCCTGTGAAACCGCTGCAGCATGGCCATCATTGAGTTCCACCTGTTGGGCATGTCACATATAAGGCGGTTCTTGGGCAGGTTCAACTCCTTTTGGAGCTCAGCCAGCTGAGCACTGGCATTATATGATTGGCAGAAATGCACACAGACTTTCCTGGCCTGCCTCAGGACATCCTGTAAGCCCGGAAACGCTGCACCACCAGGTTAAGGACATGAGCCACACAGGACACATGGGTCAGTTGTCCCTGTCGGAGGGCGGAGAGGAGGTTGGTGACATTGTCACAAACCGCCATTCCTGGCTTAAGCTGGTGTGGCGTCAACCACTTCTCTGCCTATCCCTGGAGAGCTTACAAAATATCTGCCCCAGTGTGGCTCCTGTCCCCCAAACAAACCAGCGCAAGCACAGCATGGCATCTTTTTGCCTGCGTACTTGCGTAGCCCCTTGAACGCCTACGGAGCATCACTGGTTCCAAGGACAAAGCACTGGAAGAGGCCATGGAGGAAGAAGAAGAGGAGGGGGTGGAGGAGAGAGGTGTGTCACAACCAGTAGTAGCATTTTGGAGGCGTGGTGGCATAACAACCTCCAACACTACTGCACCTTGTCCTGCATCCTTCCCAGCTGCCAGAAGAGTGACCCAATGGGCCGTGAAAGATAGGTAATGTCCCTGTCCATGCCCGCTGAACCATGAGTTAGCAGTAATATGCACCTTACCGCTGACCGCCCTGTCCAGCGAGGCATGGACATTGCCTTCCACATACCGGTATCGAAACGGAATCACCTTCCATGAGAAAAAGTGGCGTTTGGGAACCTGCCACTGAGGAACCGCACAATGCACAAACTCACGGAAGGGGGCCGAGTCTACCAACTGAAAAGGCATCAGTTGAAGTGCTAGCAATTTAGCCAAGCTAGCATTCATGTGGATGGCTGGGAGTGAACTGCTTTCAACGGTCCAGCAGCTGGGGCAGGGAAATTTGCCTGCTACAATTGGACATCGGTGTACTGCTAGCAGAGTGCCCGGAAGCACTTGGCTGTGACACACCTAATTCTACACCTTCATTCCTCTCAGTGCAGGTTTCAGAGAGGACTGAAGGTCTAGTGGGGTTGGAGATCCCAGCTGATGATGAGCAAGGAGAGGTCCGCTTTGTTCTTTGGTGTGTGTCTTTAAGGTACGCTTGCCAACAAGCTGCATGGCAGGTCAACATATGTCTGGTCAAGCATGTGGTGCCCAAGCGGCTGATGTTTTGGCCATGCAAGATACTCTTGAGAAATATGTTGCAAATAGCAGCGGTGCGATCTGATGCACTGGTCTCAAAAAGGCACACACCAAAGAGCTTTTGGAATAACGTGCAGAAGCAGTGCCCTGCACAGGCGGAGCTCTGTGGTGTGATTCAGACGGTGTGCTGCCCCTAAGCTGGCCCCCGGAGGGTATCCTGCCTCGTTGGAGATGTGCCTCCTCCTCCTCCTCCTCTCTCCTATCAGGCACCCACGTGGAGCCAGTGATCTCATCATCCCCTCCCTCTTCATCACTGGAGCAAACCTGGCAGTATTCTGCAGCTGATGGTATATGAATACCAGATTTCTCTCCTTCCCCTCTTAAATCCCGTTTCTCTGTGCTCACAATAATGCCTTCCTCTAGCTGGGTATCATCATTAGAGCCTTCAAAACGCTGGGCATCCTCCTGGAGCATGTACCGAACACTGTGCTCAAACAGTTCGAGGGACTCCTCAGGAGGACATGGTGGGTCTAGGGAAGGAGTGACTGACATTGAGATGAGGAAAGAGGACGCGTTGGCAGCTGCTTTGCTAGTACCCTGAGCCTGGGTGAGAGAGGATAAGGAGGATAAGGAGGGCTTGGTCATCCACTCTACCAAGTCTTTGGCATGATGCGGCTCAATATGTCCAGCTGCCGAAAATAAGGACAAGCGTGTCCCATGGCCACGTGCTGATGATGACGCACCGCGTCCACGACCAGCACTGTTGTCTCTAGACACAGAGCCTGCTTGCCCTCTTTTATTGGCTCGTGACTGTCTGCCTCTCCTTGTTGGCCTTCCAGACATAGTAATGGCCTGCAGGGAGATGGGAAAACCAGCAACTGAGCAGATAACACAGTACACCGACTGTAATTACTGCAGCTGCCTGCCTGTGTTACAGAAACAGAACAACACCAGCAATAAGGGGTAGCTTCAGGTGTACACTGTGCAGGAGGCACACAACACCTACTTTAACTGCTGCAGGTGCCTGTATTACAGAAACAGAACACCAGCAATAAGAGGTATCTTCAGGTGTATACTGTGCAGGAGGCACACAACACCCACTTTAACTGATGCAGATGCCTGTATTACAGAAACAGAACACCAGTAATAAAGGGTCGCTTCAGGTGTATACTGTGCAGGAGGCACACAACACCCACTTCAACTGCTGCAGATACCTGTATTACAGAAACAGAACACCAGCAATAAAGGGTATCTTCAGGTGTATACTATGCAGGAGGCACACAACACCCACTTCAACTGCTGCAGATACCTGTTTTACTGAAAGAGAACACCAGCAATAAGGGGTATCTTCAGGTGTATACTGTGCAGGAGGCACACAACACCCACTCTAACTTCTGCAGATGTCTGCATTACAGAAACAGAACACCAGTAATAAAGGGTAGCTTCAGGTGTATACTGTGTAGGAGGCACACAACACCCACTTTAACTGCTGCAGGTGCCTGTATTACAGAAACAGAACACCAGCAATAAGTGGTATCTTCAGGGGTATACTGTGCAGGAGGCACACAACACCCACTCGACCTGATGCAGATGTCTAAATTACAGAAACAGAACACCAGTAATAAAGGGTAGCTTCAGGTGTATACTGTGCAGGAGGCACACAACACCTACTTCAACTGCTGCAGATACCTGTATTACAGAAACAAAACACCAGCAATAAAGGGTATCTTCAGGTGTATACTGTGCAGGAGGCACACAACACCCACTTTAACTGCTGCAGATACCTGTATTACAGAAACAATCATGAGCCAGCAATGCACTGTGATGACGCACGATGACACATGAATATGGCGTGAACAGCCCACAGAGTTCTGACTTCGCCAAACGGTTGAACAGCCGGTGTTCGAGTCGAACATGCGTTCGTCTCGAACACCGAGCTCATCCCTATTGCCAAGTACCGCAACGTGGTGACTAGCCTCTGCTCTGGAGTGATGGCTTGCCTCATGCGGGTGTCCTGCCTCCTGATTTAAGGGGTCAGCAAAGCCAACAAACGGTGAAAAACGGGGTCTGTCATCCTGAGAAAGTTCCTGAAATCGTCAGGATTATTCTCACGGATCTCACAAAGCAAAGGCATGTGAGAGAATTGGTCACGCTGGAGCAACCAATTCTTCTTCCATGAACTCCTCCCCACCCTGTTCATGGACTGGCCTTGGGGCGAAGAATGAACCCCAACACCAAGCTCAAGCAAAGCACGAACTCTACGACGAGTACATACACGCAACATGGCTTCAAAGCGGTCGACTGGCCAGAATGAACTTAACAGAACTGTCAAAGAACTCACCATGTGAATGCCCGCCCCATGCAGCAGTGGCTTATTTTCATTCCGTTAATGCTAATAACCATGCACGGTGTACCCAACAGAGGTGAACGAGTTACGGAATGAACGGGCGCACACACATGCCAATACGAATGCGTGTGTGCACTCGCGAACCAATCCGAATGTGTGTACGCACTCACGCACACATGTTCACGTCCACCAATCCTGGCGCATGACACCATATATATATACAGGGTCCTTACCTGATACCAGTGCCGGATCGTCTTCAGCTTGTTCCTGAGATACCTGACCGCTGTTGAACCTGTTACCTTGTTCCTGACTAACTCGGCTTGCTTGAGTATTCTCCTGGATCACCCCTGCTTACTACTTACCTGGATTGATTATACTGACCTCAGCTTGGACTCTCTACTTCGGCTCTGCTTCCTGATTTTGTACCTTGCTGCCAGCACGTTGCCAACTCTTGCCTGTCCTTGACTACGAACCTGCCTTCCGTTCCTGTACCTTGTTGCCAGCCAGTTGACAACCTTTGCCTGTTCCTGACATTGCAGTATTCCTACTTACCTGCTTGGCTTCCGCTGCACACTTCCGTTGACCAGTCTACACTCCTTCCTCCGTGAGGATCCAGTATCTTCGAGCTTCAGCCTGCAGGCACCTGCACCCTTTCGCTACCTCAGCACTCCCTGTCCTCACTACCAGGGGTGTTGAGACTGGAACCATGCAAGAAGCCACTCCCAGCATTTGGACTCCGCTGTAAGGTACGTGCTAAGAATGCACTGAAGAACAGCAAGGCCTGTGAAGAGCGAGCTGAAAATCAGCAACGAGCAGACAAGAACACACTGAATTATCAAATGCGAATTGACTACACGCACTGAAAAGCAGATACAAACCCCACAAGCACAAACTGAACAACAGTTAAATGATCTGAAAAAACACAAGTCTGAAAAGCGAGAATCGTCTCTCACCAAACTTCTACTAACACGAGATAAACACGAAATTAGCAGAAGGGGCCCAATGGGTGGTACACTCGCAATTGAACTTCTGTTTTATAGTCTCATCAGACTTGGTGTACATCACCACATTCTAGATGGTCGGACTTTGGTGTGATGGTGTCGTGTGTAGACAAGTCAGTTTTCGGCGGAACTCCGTCTAAAAGTGCTTCGGAGTTCAGTCCGACGAGAAGTCCGCTCGTGTGTACGCAGCATTAGGGGTATCAGAGAACAAGGGGCTGAATACAAATGCATGCCACACTTTTTAGATATTTATTTGTAAAAAAAAATTGAAAACCATTCATCATTTTCCTTCCACTTCACAATTATGTGCCACTTTGTGTTGGTCTATCACATAAAATACCAATAAAATACATTTATGTTTTTGGTTTTAACATGACAAAATGTGCAGTATTCTTTCAAGGCACTTTCTTTTTTTTTACCGAATGGGTTGTTTTACAAGGTATGGGTTCACACTTTAACAATTATGTTGTAATATAAAATATTGTGATGGTTAATTATGCTACTAAAACTCCTGTTCTGTTTTTCTTTTTTAAAGAGGAGCTGAACTGTACAAGCCATGCCCTATAAAAAGCATGCAGAATACAAATGACTAGTTAGCAGTATGGCTTGTGCTCTCCCTGCAACTGATCCTTTCATTACTAACTTACCAAGCCTTGATTTCCACCGTGTCTCTGTGTGGAGGCAACCATCTTGGTAGAGGCAGGGCATTGCTTCCTCATATCGGAGTCTTCAGCAAAGAGAACAGGGAGCAGCACAGTAGTGACATTACCAAATCTCACCCCAAATCTGTAAAGATTAACAAAGGCAACAGTACCTTAGATCTTACACTCTATACTCGATATACAGCTATGAGACCCAGGCACCCATACATACCAGGAATTGCCAACTTTTCAGAAGGAATTCCAGACAAACAAGTAAAATTTTCAGGGTACTGCTTAGGCACTATAAACTATATAGTGCCTATATAAACTATAATTATTAGCAAATCTTGCTGTGGTGGCATTGGTGGAAGAACTCAGAATTCAGACAAAGGCCCTGAGATTCTGAAAAAGACCGGGGAGCTATCCCCACAGAGAGGTTAGCTCGAAAATGACACTTAAAAGGTAAAGTGGTAGTAAACTTGTTCTACCACTTGTACCTACAGGCAAGCCTATAGTAATACCATGTACACACGACCAGTTTTCCCGTCGGAATAAACTCTGAAGGTTTTCTGACGGAGTTCCGCTGAAACTGTCTTGCGTACACATGATTACACTAAAGTCCGATCGTCAAGAACGCGGTGACGTACAAAATGTACAACGTACAACGGGACTAGAAAAAGGAAGTTCAATAACCAGTAGCCAATAGCCTCCGTCTCGTACTTGCTTCAGAGCATGCGTCATTTTTGGTCCGTCGGAACAGCATACAGACGAGCGGTTTTCCCTATAGGAATTGGTTCCGTTGGAAATATTTAAAACGAGTTCTATTTCTGGATCCATCAGCATTTAAAAAAAAAAAAGTCAGATGAGGCATACACACGATCGGAATATACGATCAAAAGATTCAGTCTGACTTTTTCTGTCGGACATTCCGCTCGTTTGTACGCGGCATAAGGCTTACCTGTAGGTACTGTGAATATTTCCTAAACTTGCAGTGTTTAGGAGATATTCAGAGTGCAAGCAGCCAGTGTTGTTACCGGTGCATGCACTCTGAAGGTCCAGCATACAGTGCTGGACCTTCAGTGCCCTTACTGTAAATGGCAGCTCCCACGTGAATGCGTGGGAGTGACATCACCGGGCCCGACCACTCATGTAGCCAGAGGATGCAAACCCAGAAGGAAGACCAGAGGAAGATGCCAGCCCTCTCAGTAATGACAGTGCAGAGCTGGGGGCTTTGTTTTAAGTTACGTCTCCCATAATGTGCTAGTATGTGATGCATACTAGCACATTATGACATTGCCTTGCAATGGATTTTTTTTCCCCATCAACTGCAGTTTAATACCCCTTGAATTCCTTACACTGCTGCCCCTCCTCCCTGACAGCCTCTATCCACAGCATCAGTGCCTAGCAGTTTAATCATTATACTCTCCTACTACCTTTCTGCAATATAGACTCTAGAGGTTGCGGACAGGTGGGAACAACTCTTCATATTTGGTGGACTTGTCCCATGGTCAGACGATTTTGGATTCACGTCCATTCTTTGATACATTCCATCATGTTAGTCAATATCACCAAGAATGACAGGATTGCATTGCTGAATAAGCCAGTGGATGATATCCCAAGATACACACAGACTTTAATTTATTTTATGTTCTTGCCAGATAAGATAGCTATCGCATCAGCTTGGGAGAGCCCGTGATTAACCTGGCTTTACTGTAGCGCAAGTTAACCTGGATTATAAACAAGCATTCTTTAATAAGGTCTGGAGACCATGGCTTTCTTATTTACAGGTGCCAGACGCCTGAAGGCGAATTTCTAACTGACTGGTGTACTATTGCTGGATGAGAAAGCACTTTCTTTTTTTTTTCCCCTTCTTTTCACTCTCCCCTTTTCTCTCTTTTCTTTATTTACTTTCCTTGTACAGTGCCTTGCAAAAGTATTCGGCCCCCTTGAACTTTTCAACCTTTTGCCACATTTCAGGCTTCAAACATAAAGATATAAAAATTTTATTTTTTGTGAAGAATCAATTGGGACACAATTGTGAAGTGGAACGAAATCTATTGGATTTTTGAAACTTTTTTAACTAATAAAAAAATGAAAAGTGGGGCGTGCAAAATTATTCGGCCCCCTTGCGTTAATACTTTGTAGAGCCACCTTTTGCTGCGATTACAGCTGCAAGTCGCTTGGGGTATGTCTCTATCAGTTTTGCACATCGAGAGACTGAAATTCTTGCCCATTCTTCCTTGCAAAACAGCTCGAGCTCAGTGAGGTTGGATGGAGAGCGTTTGTGAACAGCAGTTTTCAGCTCTTTCCACAGATTCTCGATTTGATTCAGGTCTGGACTTTGACTTGGCCATTCTAACACCTGGATACGTTTATCTGTGAACCATTCCTTTGTAGATTTTGCTGTATGTTTGGGATCATTGTCTTGTTGGAAGATAAATCTCCGTCCCAGTTTCAGGTCTTTTGCAGACTCCAACAGGTTTTCATCCAGAATGGTCCTGTATTTGGCTGCATCCATCTTCCCCTCAATTTTAACCATCTTCTCTGTCCCTGCTGAAGAAAAGCAGGCCCAAACCATGATGCTGCCACCACCCTGTTTGACAGTGGGGATGGTGTGTTGAAGGTGATGAGCTGTGTTGCTTTTACGCCAAAGATATCGTTTTGCATTGTGGGCAAAAAGTTCGATTTTGGTTTCATCTGACCAGAGCACCTTCTTCCACATGTTTGGTGTGTCTCCCAGGTGGCTTGTGACAAACTTTAGATGAGACTTTTTATGGATATCTTTGAGAAATGGCTTTCTTCTTGCCACTCTTCCATAAAGGCCAGATTTGTGCAGTGTACGACTGATTGTTGTCCTATGGACAGACTCTCCCACCTCAGCTGTAGTTCTCTGCGGTTCATCCAGAGTGATCATGGGCCTCTTGGCTGCATCTCTGATCAGTCTTCTCCTTGTCTGAGCTGAAAGTTTAGAGGGACGGCCAGGTCTTGGTAGATTTGCAGTGGTCTGATACTCCTTCCATTTCAAAATGATCGCTTGCACAGTACTCCTTGGGATGTTTAAAGCTTGGGAAATCTTTTTGTATCCAAATCCGGCTTTAAACTTCTCCACAACAGTATTACGGACCTGCCTGGTGTGTTCCTTGGTCTTCATGATGTTCTCTGCGCTTTCAACAGAACCCTGAGACTATCACAGAGCAGGTGCATTTATACAGAGACTTGATTACACACAGGTGGATTATATTTATCACCATCAGTCATTTAGGACAACATTGGATCATTCAGAGATCCTCGCTGAACTTCTGGAGTGAGTTTGCTGCACTGAAAGTAAAGGGGCCGAATAATTTTGCACGCACCACTTTTCAGTTTTTTATTTGCTAAAAAAGTTTAAAATATCCAATAGATTTCGTTCCACTTCACAATTGTGTCCCACTTGTTGGTGATTCTTCACAAAAAAATAAAAATTTTATAGCTTTATGTTTGAAGCCTGAAATGTGTCAAAAGGTTGAAAAGTTCAAGGGGGCCAAATACTTTCGCAAGGCACTGTACTTCCCTTTAATTATTTTATTTATGATAGTGTATCATAGATACTTGATTTAGAATGAAATTACTCCAGTTTTAACGTATGGGTAATACTCAAAGAGGGAGGCCACTATACCTTGGGTCTAACAGCCGTACTGTTCCAAATGGATGCAATTTGTTATCACCTGCTTGTTGGTTTCTATGCTATTAGTAAGCCTTTTTTTTTATTATGGGAAGTTATGTAACTGACTTGTATAATGTGCCCGATGGTCTCTAATGCCACATACAGGCGATCGGAATTTCGGCCAGCAAAAGACCCATGAGAGCTTTTCATCGGAAAATGCGACCACGTGTATGCTCCATCAGAATTTAGCTGGCCGAATACCATCAGCAAAAATTCGAAAACATGTTCTCAATTTTCCAACGGAAAAACTTTATTTCGGAAATTCCATTGATCATGTGTATGCAATTCCGATGTGTAAAAATTCACGTATGCTCAGATTGAACTACGAGATGGAAGCTATTGACTACTGGCTATTAAACTTTCTTTTTCTAGTCCCGTTGTACGTGTTGTATGTCACTGCGTTCTTGACGGTCAGAATTTGGTGTGACCATGTGTATGCAAGACAAGACAGCTTGAGCGAAATCCTGTTGGAAATTCCGTTGGGAAAACCATCAGAGCTCTTTCCAACCAAAATTCCAATTGTGTGTACGGGGCATTTTGTACATTGTTATTTCGGCTACCTTTTAAATTTTGTCTTAACTGTGTTACCAAGGTATGTTTGGTTATTAACCTTGTAATTATTTATTTTTGGAAAATTATTAAAAACTATTGAAACAGAAAAATGTTCATGTTTTTCCTGCTATTCAGGGCCCAGTAAAGAGTTTTCCTCCTATCTTTCGATCTTGGTGACTTTAATGGCTTTAATAGACATGAATTAATGGTAAGCAGCAGAGACACGCCACACAGCAGACAATTTACTAAAGAAAAATATACTGTGCACTGCAGGTGTACTTGCTCCAGAGCTTAGTAAATGAGGTAAAGCTTTGCTTTGAAAAGAATAATTACATGCAAGGGGGAAAAAAAAGCATGTCTTATTCATATGTAGCACTGACCCCAAAGGAGCGGTTGATTTGATTTGGGCCTGCACTCTAGTAACAAAACCCCACTAACTTGCCTCAGTCCCCTTGACGCAGCTGTGGTGCAATACAATACAGTACTATATAATATATCACAATATACCTGTATTGTCCTCTCAGGATCCACTGGCTCCACCTGTTGGGAGAAAACAATACTCCACACATCGAGGTACTTAACCAAAGTATATTTTACTATATATATTTGTAAATAGGTGATTACAGCAATTGTACTGTCATTCAACATAGATTGACAGGACAATGAACTTTGATAAAACAGTTACAAACAATATATATATATATATATATATATATATATATATATATATATATATATATATATATATATATATATATATGGGAGCTTCCCCTACTTTTATAGCTATGCGTGAGATCTCACTTAAAGTACTCAGTCTTTATCTTCTGATCTTCGCTAGCAATGATAACTCTTTATAAATTTGTAATTCAAGGTTAAAGCAGTTAAAGTTGAATTAAGGATGATCCTAGTGTTGTTTCCGCAAATATAAATATAATATAGTGATTGAAGTGTGATACTAAGTAGGCCTTATGCCTGCCTAGCGTCAGTTGCTATACTACTCCTCCGTGGGACTAAGTATCCCAGCAAGGCCTGTATATAAGTCTGACTAGGTGCAATGGTTTAGAAAACGGTGGGTAACAACCTGCTCACCAACTGGATCGGAAACTTGGTATGGTGACTTTGGTCCGGTGGTTGCAGCTTGCTTCTGCGTCAGCCAGCTCCGTCACTCCGTCCCATTCCAACAGGTGGACCTGGTCTTCCGATACTCAAACAAGTGTCTCTGGATCCTCTCAATCCGATCACCGTGTCTCTTGCACTTTAGGTCACTCACACAACCGAGCAGGGTTGCGTTCCTCAAGGGCAGTATTCCGCTTCTTCCTGGAGGCCTCCACACAAGTCCTCACAGTGAGGCCATGCGTTCCCCAAGAGACGTAAAATGGCCGCTCAGGGTCCTTTTATCTCCTACCCAGCATGCAATGCAAGAGAGGGTGTCCATGGGTAGGTCACTCAGCATCCTGGGTAAAAGGGTCAACTCTTAAATGTAAATAACAGTCACTTCCTGTAAATAGTTCAATGCTTGAAAGCCAAAAATCATTTAAGTTCACTTTCAGTATTTGGCCACTAAATGGTGCCAAACACTAAGCTAAAGGACAGTCCAAAGACATTTTTATTATAATTGCTAATACACATCAGAAGACAAGGATACCAGCGCTACACTTATATCACGGGACACAGAGCAGCCATATACATTACTCCCTGGGTTATATGCCACCTATAGGTGAATGGACACTGGCAGAATAAAAAAGACAGGAAGCCCCCCTCTATATAACCCCTCCCATTACAGGAAGTTTTTCCGCCAGTATCTTAAAAGGTGGATGGTCACTTTTTACTCTTGTGAGTTTTGTAAGCTAAAGGTCCCAAGCCAGTTCTTGAGAATCAAGGGACAGCTTTTTCAATCTGATCCATTTAAAAAAAAGTTGCTATGCTAAGACAAATGGTACCCAAGCCTTGCTAAGAAAATCAGAAGCAACTACTAGGTTTTGCCTGTAATGCCACCCTGAGTGGCACTGGACCGTGCGTTGTGGAAATCCTGGGCACTTCAGAACTAAGGCATTTCCTGTAGGGTGCTGTACAAGTCCAAGGGAGTCCAAGGGAGTGGGCCCTCATATTAAAAGGGTACCCAGTCCTTGAAGGTCTGTGTCTGACAGAACCTGCCATGTGATGGGTGAATGCTGGACCTCTGACTTAGGTTATACTTCTACGGCGGGAGTGATAAGTGGCCCCTGTGAAAGCAAGGGCTCATTATTATTATAATTCCCCTGCAACACTGTATAAGTCTAGGCTGAGATGTTTTTGAGAAAAAAAATTCCCTCACTGAACTGTGTTTTCCCTCTAGGGGGGCTTTGGGTGGCTGATCTGTGTTTCTCCCTTCCCGGGCGCGCGCATGGGATGTGCGTGTGCACGTGGTGGTGCACGGCCGCAATAAACTTTTAAACCAGCAAGGCCAGGGCCAGAAGAGGCCTTGGGTCCAAAAACCTTCTAATACTCGCGGCAAACCTTCCTTTTGAAGAGACACCCCTGCTCATGTGGATGGGGGGAATGTTGCTGCGGTTTGCTGGAGTTTGGGGAACGCTAATTCAGGACAAGTGGGTCATTTCCAGTGTCTCAGGGGTACAGGCTGGAGCTCCAGACCTACCCTCCTCAAAGATTTTTTAGGTCCAGCATTCCCATGGACCTTGCAAAAAAAGGCCTTATTATTCCAGGCACTAGTTTGCTCAAAGCTTCAAGGTGTGATTATGGAAGTCCCGCTTCCCAAAGGGGATACAGGGTTTCATTCTAACCTGTTCATGGTTCTGAAACCAAATAGGGACATAATACACTCCTGGATCTAAAGGCGCTGAACTGTTATCTTTCAGTGCAGCCCTTTCAGATGGAATCAATCCGCTCTGTGGTGGCCTCTCTCCAAATAGGAGACTTCCTGGCATCCATAGATATCAGGGATGCCAATTTTTCAGCCTCATTAAAGGCTTTTGCGCTTTGTGATAGAGGAGCAGCACTTTCAATTTGTAGCTCTGCCCTTTGGACTTGCAACCCCTCCCCCAAGTCATCACAAAGGTCCTGGGTCTTCTAAGGTCTCAGGGTATCTTTATTTCAAGCTACCTGGACAATCTCCTGCTTAAGGATCAGTCATTGCAGGTTTTGATACGGAATGTAACCTTTACAGTTGAATTCCTGGAACACCTCAGCTGGATCATAAATGTCAATGTCGGCTTTGAAACCAGTTCAGAGTCTGGAATACTTTGGTCTGGTTATGGACACAGTCCAGACAAAGGTGTTCTTGCCTCCAAGAAAGGTCAATGCCCTAAAGGATAAAGTTTGGCAAATAAAGGGAAAGAGACACCCTTCTGTCTGACTCTGCATGAGTCCTCTGGGAAGGATGGTGTCCTCATTAAAGGCAATTCCTTATACCCGGTTCCATTCCAGGGCATTATAGCAGAACATTCTGTCTGGGTGGAAACAGAAGATGCAAGCTCTAGATTTTTGCATGTTCATAACCCCATAACCCCCTTAGGCTCACGGAAGTCTCACATGGTGGTTAATTGACCAGAATCTGGTACAAGGAAAGTCTTTTATTCCGGTGTTATTGAAGGTAGTGACTGAAAGGATTGTAGATTGTCTAGAGGTCGTTGAACCCTTCAGTTATCTCTGGTAAGATGTGACGATCAATCCCCACACAGGCCTGTGAGATTACCCCATTGAGACAATGGCACAAAACAACAAAGTCTCTCAAAGCAAATCTAATCTTTATTCTTTGGTGTGAATATTTAAAGGGGGCTTTCAGAAAGGTCCGCCCTTTGAACGTGTCATACAGATTATCCAATCATATACAAGTACAGCCTACAACAAAAGTGAAACTAGTGAATCCTCAAAATCATGTGCTTTCCAAGAAACTAAACAACTAAAGAAGATAACAGTAACATGAGAAACAAAACTAGATTAGCAAAACTTGAGCATATCTATTTGTGAAGTGGATGTTAGAGAGACACAAAATGGAAACCGATTTTTCTTAAAGAATGAAAGAGGTTAAGCTAAATATCCCTTCAGTGACCACAGATGCCAGTCTCTCAGGCTAAGTCATGGAAAATTCCACAGTCCAGGGGAAATGGTCTCTGGTGAATACACCTCACTCTGAACTTTTGGACATCCAGGTTACATGGTTACCCGATAAGGGTGCAAACCAATAATGTCAACCACCGGGGCAGTCCCAAAAGCCCTCTGGAAGTCATCCATGGAAGTCAGCAAGGAAGTCAGCCATGTACTGTCTTGGGCAGAAAAGCATCTGCCAGTGCTGTCTGTAGTTCACATTCCGGGGGTGGAGACTTGGAAGGCAGACTATCTCAGCCACCAACAGATACATTAAGGAGAATGGTCTCTGTACCCATAGGTATTTATGCAGATTTTCCAGTGATGGGGCACACCGGATCTAGATCTGTTGGCATCCAGGTTCAACTGCAAAATTCAGCAAGGGATTCCCTTGTGACCCCCCCCCCCCCCCCTGCGATTCTTCTCCTGCCACATCGCTCATGCTAAATCTGAGAGGAGATGATGTCTGTCATCTTGGTAGCCCCGGCCTGGACCAGAAGGACCTGGTACCCGGAGATAGTGAGATTGGCAGTAGACATAGTTATATAGTTACATGGTAGTAGATGATCCTTGGACACTCCCGCTCCAGGCTTTATCTACTGTCACAAGGTCCTATATTCCACCCAAATTTACACTCCCTAAATTTGATGGTGTGGCTATTGAAGCCAGGGTGCTAAGAATGTGGTATCTCAGGACCAGTGATATCTACACTGGTAAATGTCAGAAAGGCGGTCACCAGAAAGATCTATTACAGGGTTTGGAAGGCCTGTATTGCATGGTGTGAAGTCAGAAGATGGCATCCTTGCAAATACATGATGGGGAGAATTCTCTCTTTTCTTCAGTCATGCTTAGACAAAAAGTTAGCCTTGGCAACAATTAAAGAACAAGTGTCAGCCTTTTCAGTGTACTTCCAGAGGGCTTTGACTTCCCTTGTCCGGACTTTTCTTCAGGGAGGGACTCATTTGTTGCCTCCCGATAAGTTACCTCTTTGTCCTTGGGATTTGAATCTGGTTCTGTCTAGGGTTGCACTGATACCACTTTTTGAAGACCGAGTACAAGTAAAGCCGCGTACACACGGGTGGACTGTCTGGCCAACTTAGTCCGTCGAAACACATTTCAGCGGACAGTCCGCTCGTGTGTGGGCTTCAGCGGACTTTTTCAGCGTGCAGTCTGGCGGACTAAGTATTTCGGAATTTCCGTAATATTGTCCGTCGTACTTTGGTTTCAGCGGACAATCCGCTCGTGAGTAGGCTAGTTCGATGGACTAAGTATGGCGCATGCTCAGAAAGGATTTACACGGCGAAAGGTTGCATTGCTGTGTATTGGACTTCCTATTTCTAGTCCCGTCGTACGTGCTGTACACGTCATCGCGCAAACTTTCGACGGACTGTTTGTGCATCCGTGTGTGGTCAAGTCCGTTCATTCGAAAGTAGGACGGACTGTCCGTCGCATTGTCTGACGGACTATGTTGGCCATACAGTCTGCCCGTGTGTACGCGGCTTTACAATACTTTTTTTCAAGTACTCGTTGTTGATGCTGATTACCAATACTTTTTTTTATAAATGTCATGTGACAGTGGCTCTAATATGCAGCACTGATGGGCACTGGACTGTGTCGGTAGTTTTTTATTTTTACAATGCTTTCTTTTTTTGGGGGGGGGGGGGTAGGGTGTCAGTGTTTTTTTATATATATTATTTTCACAATTTAACCTTTACATTTTTATTTATTATAATTCTTTATTTTATTTTTTTATCTGCCCTGTTAGGGGGGGGGGGGACTTTGGTAAGATATCAGGGATCTAAACTTACCCCTGATATCTCCCCTTTAAGACAGAGAAAGTGACTGAGGACAGCTGCACCATAGATGAATGGAGAAGAGACAGAGGCTCCTCTCCATTTATAAACTAATACTGTAGTAACACAGTTTACGATGGGCAGTTATGAATGGACAGAGTCAGTGATCACTAATTCTGTGTATTCAGAAAAGGAAGGAGCCGGTAAATGACAGATTTACCACTCTTTCCTCCACTCTCCATCCTGACAGATCCAGGACAAGGGGGGCCGGAGGAAGACCAGGAGAGAGCGAGGAGCACAAGGGGGAGCCGAATAAGGACCCAGGAAACCGGGGGAGGGCCCAGGAAGCCAGGGGAGGACACAGGAGATCATCGGTGCGGCAGTGGGGGGAGGTAAAAGCACCAATCTTCCTTTTTAGCTTTTAATAAAACATCTGACAGCCATGGGAGGGAAAGGAGGAGAAGTGGCTATCAGCTGCTTTATTACAAGCTATACAGGGACGTCGGTACTTGTACCTCCCCCTAATGCTGCACCAATCATCTGTGATGCTGCCCTGCCTGCCCCCCTGTTATGCTGAGGATGCTTGGCCCGATACAACAGGTAGAGGATCAAGCATTGGAGCATTTGCACGAGTACCGATATTAGTGCAAATGCTTGGTATCGGCACCGATACTAGTATCGGTATCACCGCACGGAAGTTAGCATTTCTTTTTGCAATTACTTCGTCTAGAAGGGTATCGGAACTGGCGGCCCTTTCTTGTAAGGAGCCGTATTTGATTCTGCATCACGATAAGGTAGTGCTACATCCTCTTCTGTCCTTTTTGCCTAAGGTGGTTTCTGTTTTTCATTTAAATCAAGATATTTTTATACCTTCTTTTTTCTCTCAGCCTGGCTTGCCAGAAGAGAAACAGTTGCACTTTTTGCATGTGGTGCGGGCAGTCAGAATCTGAAAAGGTCTGCAAGCATCAGAAGTTCTGATGCGTTTTTTGTTTTGCCAGATACAGGAGATCAGTGGTGGCTAGTGCTCACAATTCTTGGGGGGGGGGGGGTGCAAACAAACTGAAAATTTCTGAAAAAAAATATCAATTGCAGCCACTGTGCCCATAAAATGCAGCCACTGAGCCCTCAATAGCAGCCACTGTTTCCATCAAATGCAGCCACTGTGCCCATCAAAGGCAGCCACTGTGCCGTATAATGCAGCCACTGTTCCATCAATTGTAGCCACTGTGTCCCATTTAACTAGCACCCCCCCGCCCACTCATTGACTGACAGGCACTTAGTCCATCTTGGTGGCGGGTCAGGCAGTGGGAAACGGCAGCTAGTTGTGTCCTCCATGCTTCCACCGTGCATTTCTCTTCTTTCCTCCTGCTAGGCATCCAATAAGATTGCCTGTACTTTCAGCCAATCAGGTGATGGGTATCAGACCTGGGCTTCCTGATTGGTGAAGAGGCGGGTCAGTGTTAGAAAATAAATATTCATGGGGGGCGCATGCGCGAGGCTCGACATGGCAGACGTCCTTCCATAGAGCTCCGCACTCCCCGCTGCTTCAACGGATCGTTTACAACAATCTGAACTGATCTTTTGCTCTGATTTCCACGGGATCGCTCTCTGAATCAGCGCTGTACCTCGCGGTATGGTACTCACGGGTCCCAAGGGCAAAAACAAGCCGAAACCCATGAAAGAAGCTCTGGCCCGGGCCTCCTCCAAAATGGCAGCGAAGGCCCTAGCGAAACACCACGTTGCATCTCCGGCCTCGGACAGTGGTGATGAAGAGGACACTGATACTAACCTCGGCGGCTCCTCACCTCTACCCTCCGCAGGTATGTTACAAACTGCCTTTCTAAGACACATGGAGTCTATGCTCCAGAAAGCTCTCAAGACAACCTCTGAGCAGATCACTGACAGGCTTTCACGAGAAATCCGGGAGATAGGTCAGCGCACTGCTGATCTGGAAACAAGGGTGGATGATATGGAACTCACCCTCCGGGAGCATTCGCAAGATCTCTCCACGCTCAGGGAGGAGAATGTTACCCTGTTATCATGATTAGAGGACGCCGAAAACAGATCCCGTAGGTCCAATTTACGCCTACGTGGCATCCCCGAATCTATTGATGACATACAGTCGTTCACCACTGTTCTGTTCCAGGAACTGTCACCCTCTCTCCCAATAGAACGTCTGGAGTTCGACAGAATCCACCGAGCCCTCACACGCCGTCAACCAGACGGTCCCCCTCGGGATATCATCATAAAATTACACTTTTTCTGCACGAAGGAGCAATTAATTAATGCCGCCCGCAAGAAAGAGGAACTTATCTTTCAAACCCACAAGTATCAACTCTTCTCTGATTTGGCCCCTCTGACTATTGCTAAACGTCGCGCTATGAAACCCCAGCTCCAGATTCTAATGCAACACCAACTTAAATATACTTGGAGATTCCCTTTTGCCCTGCAATTTACACATCTGGGTCAACAACACTCATGCTCCTCCCCGGAATCCCTGCAACAGCTCCTGAAAGGCACTCCACCTGGCCCCGTCGGCCCAACACCCGGAGACCGCGCTACCCTGCACACCCGCCCGATCAGCTGCCCACCTGTATTCGGCTACGCCTAAACGCAACAATCCCAATCCAGCCTCTGTTCGCAAGGGGACTCCGCAACGATGATATGAAGACACTTTCCTTAGTCCGAAGTCCCGTACTCCATGCTGATTTGCTCGCAGATCCCTTCTTTTTCTCACTCCTGGTACTCTCGGAGTGCCCCCACTGTGTCCCTGTTTCACAGGACTCCACAGTCGCCTTGCAACGATGGTTCTACCTTTCAAGCCTCCTCAGGCTTCTAGTTATTCTGTTTGCCCTTGTTTTTTGTTTTTTACTTTTTACTTTTTATTTTTCCTCACTGCTTTTGTGCCATCATGCTGGGTCCCAGCGATTCCTGCTGAACTGTACGTAGTCTGATCACATTGAGACATCCCTTGGGACTTGCGTGCTCCATATGGAGCTGCTGACAGGGTTCAGTCATGCATTTACATTTTTTCTTTTTTATCTTCCTTTTTTTTTTTTTTTTTTGAACCAGCCGCTTATCCTTATTGTTTTCTTTTTATGCGGTATGTACATTGGGGAGGGGTGGTGTAAGGGGGGGGGGGGTTAGGATTGTTCCCTTTCCCCCCCTTCTTTCTGCCTTGGGGCACCCTTCCTTCCCAACCCTGTTTTTCCCTTTTTTCATTACTCCTGTATTGCATCCTCCTCTAATGTCCAGTTATTTACAGTGATGTGAAAAAGTGCTTGCCCCCTTCCTCATTTCCTGTTCCTTTGCATGTTTGTCACCCTTAAGTGTTTCGGAACATCAAACCAATTTAAATAATAGTCAAGGACAACACAAGTAAACACAAAATGCAATTTGTAAATGAAGGTGTTTATTATTAAAGGTGAAAAAAAATCCAAACCATCATGGCCCTGTGTGAAAAAGTGATTGCCCCCTAAACCTAATAACTGGTTGGGCCACCCTTAGCAGCAACAACTGCAACCAAGCGTTTGCGATAACGTGCAATGAGGCTTTTACAGCGTCCTGGAGGAATTTTGGCCCACTCATCTTTGCAGAATTGTCCTAATTCATTTACATTAGAGGGTTTTCGAGCATGAACGGCCTTTTTAAGGTCATACCACAACATCTCAATAGGATTCAGGTCAGGACTTTGGCTAGGCCACTCCAAAGTCTTCATTTTGTTTTTCTTCAGCCATTTGGTGGTGGACTTGCTGGTGTGTTTAGGATCATTGTCCTGCTGCAGAACCCAAGTTCGTTTCAGCTTGAGTACACGAACAGATGGTCGGACATTCTCCTTCAGGATCTCTTGGTAGACAGCAGAATTCATAGTTCCTTTTATCACGGCAAGTCTTCCAGGTCCTGAAGCAGCAAAACAGCCCCAGACCATCACGCTACCACCACCATATTTTACTGTTGGTATAATGTTCTTTTTATGAAATGCAGTGTTCCTTCTACGCCAGATATACTTGGACACACACCTTCCAAAGAGTTCCACTTTTGTCTCATCGGTCCACAGAATGTTGTCCCAAAAGTCTTGGGGATCATCAAGATGTGTTGTGGAGAAATTGAGACGAGCTTTGATGTTCTTTTTGCTCAGCAGTGGTTTTCTCCTTGGAACTCTGCCATGCAGGCCATTTTTGCCCAGTCTTTTCCTGATGGTGGAGGCATGAACGCTGACCTTAACTGAGGCAAGTGAGGCCTGCAGTTCCTTGGACGTTGTTGTGGGGTCTTTTGTGACCTCTTGGATGAGTCGTCACTGCGCTCTTGGGGTAATTTTGGGCGGCCGGCCACTCCTGGGAAGGTTCACCACTGTTCCATGTCTTCGCCATTTGTGGATAATGGCTCTCACTGTGGTTCGCTGGATTCCCAATGTTTTGGAAATGGCTTTATAACCCTTTCCAGACTGATAGATCTCAATTACTTTCTTTCTCAATTGTTCCTGAATTTCTTTGGGTCTCGGCATGATGTGTAGCTTTTAAGGATCTTCTGGTGGACCTTACTGTGTCAAGCAGCTCCCATTTAAGTGATGCCTTGATTGTGAACAGGTGTGGCAATAATCAGGCCTGGGTGTGGCTAGAGAAATTGAACTCAGGTGTGGACAACCACAGTTATAGTATGTTTTAACAAGGGGGGCAATCACTTTTTCACACAGGGCCATGATGGTTTGGATTTTTTTTCACCTTTAATAATAAACACCTTCATTTACAAATTGCATTTTGTGTTTACTTGTGTTGTCCTTGACTATTGTTTAAATTGGTTTGATGTTCCGAAACACTTAAGTGTGACAAACATGCAAAGGAACAGGAAATGAGGAAGGGGGCAAACACTTTTTCACACCACTGTATTCAGTGATTTATGGCTTCTACCATTTGCTCCTCCATATAAGTCTTTTGGGCTGCTGTCCTCCCCTCTCCCTTTTTTCCCCTTCCCTCTATTCCTTCCCTCTCTGACCCCTATCGTCCAGGTCACCTCTTTTTCTTTGTCTTCTCCTTCATCTTTTGCTTCTTCTTTTTTCTCTTCTCTCACCTTTCCTCTATTTCCATCCTTGCTTCAGTTCCCCCTCTCTCCCTCCCTTCCCCTCTTTCCCCCCCTCCGCCTTTCCTATTGCCCCTGCACTAGCCCAAAGGTCAATTACGTTAAGCCCATTCAGGGAGGCTCTATGCTTTCTCGTTAATGTTTATAGATTCGTGTTATGCTTACTCAGCATGTTGTTTTCAGAATTATTGTAATGTTTTATATGTTAGATCCTTTTGCAGCGGGGAGTTGTCACTGCTCCCCCACCTTACGGTGCTCTCTCTCTTGGGCCGTTTTTGGTTGGCCGCAAAGAGAGTGCGCTATTTAGTCGGGCAACACAAGACTTGCTTTCCATTTCTCAACTTCAATGAGGTGCCCTACGCTCAATACACCACACTTTCTTTCCCTTCATCTTACTTTCTGTCCCTATCCTCTCTTTCTCTCTCTTTCCCCATTCTCCCTTTCTGGTCAGGTGGTCCCTCTGCCCCTCCATCCACTTTTTAGTGATCCCCACGTACGTCCGGATGGCCCCCCTAAACATACTCTCCCTTAATGTTAAGGGACTTAACTCCCCGAATAAAAGGGTCAAGGCCTTCCGCACCTTTGCTTCCCTGAAGGCTGATATTGTTGCCCTCCAAGAGACCCACTTCTCTGCTCGTAATACCCCTAAATTTTTTAGTTCCCGTTACCCCTTAGTCTATACCGCCTCTGCTGAATCTAAACAAAGAGGGGCTTTACTGGCCTCCCACCAATCCTTACCCTTTACAGTTACTACAGAAATTAAAGATCCTGCTGGCCGTTACATTATCCTAATAGGCTTGCTACAAGAAGTGGAAACGACCTTTGTCTCCTATTACGCCCCAAATGTTAACCCGATCCCCTTTTTCTCCCATCTACTGAGGGTAATCAAATCACACGCTAAAGGTACCTTAATTATGTGCGGTGACTCTAATTTGGTACTCCACTCACATCTTGACAAATCACCCTACTCTCCGGGTCATTATTCCCCTTCATCACAATTACGTAGACTACTACACCAATTTTCCTTGTTGGACACATGGAGAGAGTGTAATCCGCTGAAGAAAAATTACACTTATTACTCCTACCCGCACAATTCCTTCTCTAGAATTGACCATATCCTTGTGCCAATCGCATCCTCTCCAATCCTGCAACATTCCATTATACACCCCATTACATGGTCGGACCACTGTGCTGTGATCACCACGATATCTTCGTTAATACCCCGTCCTGAGGCCAAAACTTGGTGCATGAACGAAGCCCTCCTAACAAATCAGTCCTACTGCCTAGACATCCAATCGGCTCTTAACGACTATCTCTTACATAATTCCATACCCGATGTCTCATGCTTTGGGAAGCCCACAAACCAGTAGTCAGAGGTACTTGTATTTCCGTTGCCACCCACCTTAAGCGGGAGAAGAAAGCCAGGCTCCAACAGTTGGAATCTGACTTTCACCACCAGTTTTTACAATTTCAGGCATCCCCATCTAGTACTAATAAAAAGCTGCTGGAGAAAACCAGACTGGAACTGGACCTTCTTCTGGCTGAATCTGCGGAAAAGTCTATCCGCCGGTCTGGCCACAAGATTTATACCAAGGCCAATAAACCAGATACCTTTTTGGCACTCCGCCTCAGGCGACCGGATCATACCCACGCTCCAGTTAGGCTTCGGCTGGCTAACGGCAACCATACCAGTAAACCCGTCAGAGTCCTCTCTGAATTTCGTAGGCATCTTGCTGATTTATATAAGAAACAGGGGCCTTTTCCCTCCCAGGAGGCAGAGATGTTATTTCAGGACATGCCTATACCTAAATTGCCTGACGCTAGTCGAGAGTCTATCGACAAACAAATCTCGGTCGATGAGGTACTCGGAGCTATCAAAACACTCAAACCCCACAAGCGCCCTGGTCCAGACGGCCTTCCTGGCTTATATTATAAAAAATTTGCAACCACCTTGACCCCACTTCTTGCCAATTCGTTTAACGCCTTACTAAAGCAACAATCCCTCGGTCGTGACACTTTGACTGCCATCATTGCTATGATCCCCAAACCCAGCACTGATCACACCCTCTGGTCCAACTATAGGCCCATTTCCCTTTTAAATTTGGATGTGAAAATCCTAGCTAAAATTCTTGCTTTGAGGCTCAATCCGATAATCGGTCACTTGATTCATGAAGACCAGGTGGGCTTTATCCCCCGTCGTCAGGCCAGTGATAACATCCGCCGAGTTGTCCTTCTACAGCACATAGCGAAATCCCGTAAGATTCCCATGCATCTCCTATCGCTCGATATCAGGAAAGCCTTTGACACAGTCTCTTGGCCCTATCTTCACTATATATTAGGACGTTGGGGCTTCGGCCCCAATTTTTTGCTTTGGATTAACTCATTATACGTTCACCCACAAGCATTTGTAAAATATTCCGGTTTCAGCTCAGAGTATTTCCCCATCCGTAGGGGAACGAGGCAGGGCTGTCCCTTATCCCCACTATTATTTGCCCTAGTAATCGAACCCCTTGCAGCCCTCATTAGATCGAACCCTAATATTCATGGTCTAGACATAGCCTCCACATCTCACAAACTTTGCCTCTTTGCCAATGACGCTTTACTATTCATTACTTCCCCACACATCTCCCTGCCCAACCTCCTACAACTCCTATCCAAGTTTGCAAAGATTTCAGGACTGGAAGTTAATCAAGCGAAATCCAAAGCCCTTAATGTGTCCCTTCCATTGACTGACCTTAAACTCATACAGATGAACTTCCCTTTCCAATGGTCCTCTTCCTCGATCCCCTACTTAGGAATTAAATTAACTAGTGACCCCGTCCAACTGTTCCATTCTAACTATCTCCCAATGCTAAAATACCTGTCCTCCCTACTTAATACTTGGCTACCCCTCCACGTATCCTGGCTTGGTCGCATCTCAGCTGTGAAAATGTCCCTACTGCCTAAACTGCTTTACTTATACAGGGTTCTCCCGGTCACCGTTCCACCCTACTTCCATAGAGTGATCCAGAGCAGGGTATATAAATATATCTGGGGTTCTAAGACTCCACGCATCTCCAGACCTACCCTACTCCGCAGTAAACTTAAAGGGGGCCTGGGAGTTCCTAATTTCCTCCATTACTATCACTCCGCTCAACTTGCACAACTAACCCTCTATCACGCAAAGACAGAGATTCCCCTATGGGTCGCCCTGGAGGCAATAGATATACATCCCATCTCTATCGCCAATCTTATGTGGCTCCCTGCTTCGGCTCGGGGCCCTTTATCTAACCCCTTAACCCAGCACTCCCTTAAAATCTGGGACAAGCTGTGTAAACCGTTTAAATTGCTCTCTCCACATTCGCTTTTACTCTCCCTATTTGGCCAACCACTCTTTTACCCAGCCTTTTACCAGCCTGCCTCTTTCCAGACATGGTCTCAGGCCGGTCTGGAACGTATTCGAGATTTCGTCTCTAACGGAACCATCAAACCCTTTCCAGTCCTCCAGTCGCAGTTAAACATTCCTCCACAGGAATGCTTCCGATACATTCAAATCACCCACTTTATCCATACAATCATGGGCCCGCACAGAGTCTCAAACAATCTATCTATATTTGAGAGTGTATGTGACTCTGACCCACATGCTCCAGGTATAATTTCCAATCTTTATGCTCACCTCACGTCCCCTCCATCCTCACTCCCATCATATGCCTCGGCCTGGTCTACGGACCTGTCCCTCAACTTGGATGCGGACGATTGGACAGGGATATGGGCAACAACCAAATTAACATCGCAGAATGTGATCGCATTGGAGGCCAGCTATAAAGTTCTCATGAGGTGGTACCTGGTCCCGACTAGGATCGCTCGATACACCCCAGCCTACTCCCCTAATTGTTTTCGTGGTTGTGATTCAAGGGGCACACACCTCCATATATGGTGGACATGTCCAGTAGTAGAACACTTTTGGGGAATGATATTTCAAATGGCTTCTGTCTTGTTTAATACTACCCTTATTCCTGATCCGGCCCTTGCCTTACTTAACCTTCCTTCTCATAATTTGTCTAGGGCACAATTGCGACTCCTCCTTCAACTTACCACGGCCGCCAAGCAGACCATTGCGAAAGCTTGGAAGACACCACTTTTACATATAGCAGAAGTTAAATGTAGAGTTACCCAAGCCATGATTCACAGTAAAATTGAGGCTACAATACTAGACAAAATTCCCCTCCAAACTCCTTAAAATTTGGCGCCCATGGTCTGATCACTATCTTCCCCATGACTTTGATAAACGCCTCCTGGAGCCCTGATTTTTTCTTTTAAGACTTGGGGGGTGGGGTGTTTCCAGCCCCCACAGCACTTGTGGACCACCTGGCAAGTACTTGCTCCCTCTTTACCCCACTTTCCTTTCCATCTTTTATCTCTATTTTTCTCTCTCCTTTCTTTTTTCGCTCCCTTTCCCCCTTTTCCTATCATAACTACTACTTTTCACACCTTTCTTTCCATTCTTTAAACTTTATTGATGATGTAGCACACATTTCTCTTTACATCTCCATTACTGTTGCCCAGCTTGCTCGGGCAGAGTCTCTTTTCTCATTGGCTGTTTTAATATAAATTGGGCCTATAACCTTATGATGTCAACATTGCTACCGATTTCTGATATTTGCTTCCTATTGAATGTCAAAACGTTATATAATCTATATATATTTTTATATATAGCCTTTATCCCCCCATATCTTCCTGTACAAAAGCTCTGCTAACCGTGTTTTTCTTATGAAAACGATTGTAACAGTGACTGTATCATTTGTATCTTCTGCTTGTTGTCAATAAAATTTTGGAACAATAAAATAAATATTCATTTGCTTTTCTAACACACCTGGGTGGGCTCTGAGCACAATGCTCTGTACTCCAAGCTCACCCTATTGAAGCCTATTAGAACCTATGGCTCTAATCTGGTTCTTCAACCCCCCCCCCCCCCCCCCCGTCGCTATAATTCAAAATAGGGGATGGCCGCGGATAGAGTTATGCTATGCATGACTCTATCCGTTACACATATAGGGGTGTGGCATGATAGAGGGGGTGATGCCCTTGAGCCCAGGTTCCCACTAGTGCAATCGCAGACATTGTACTGGATTGACACCCGTGGTGGCAGTAACATGCAATGTCTGTGAGATACGAGTTCAGCTGAACTCTTATTTTTTTTGCAGGAAAAAAAGTGCAGGGACTCTCGTTTTGTGGGAGTTCATCGCTTGCTACAAAACTGAAGTACTTCCTGTATGGGAGGGGGACTTTTTTTATTCTGCCAGTGTCCATTCACCTATAGGGGGCGTGTAACCCGGGTAGTAATGTATATAGATGCTCTGTGTCCCGTGATGTACTCAAATGAATTTTACAGGTAAGTTAGTAGAAAAAATCAAATTGTTTGCTTGCACATGTTTAGAAGATAGAAACCAGTGCACAGTATATTTGCCTTTAGCAAATCTACCTCCCTATGTGACAGAGGTTCTAGCCTCCCCTTAATCTGTTAAAAAGGAAAGAAATAAAGAAAAAAAAAATTCTGACCTTTGTCACAGTGACAGTAAGTGAAGGGAACTTTTCCTAACAACAATTCTGGATGGACCCCTCTGCACAATGCTACACCCTTCCCAATAAACTATGCAACGAAAAACAGGGATATTTAGTTTGCATATATTGCAATACATGTTTAAGCTGACCAACTGCGTCAATGTAATCCCTCTTCTGGCCAGTCCTACACTGCCTTGCCACTGCAATTGCTAAGATGGGCATCATGCCAACACGGGGCATAAAGACCCAAGGTCTTTTCTCTCTTTTCCTAACAGAGTCCCAGAGAGTAGTAAAAACCCGCCAGGGGGTTTAAGGGGGAATTCCTGCCTAACATTAACTATTCTTAAATTTACCCCCCCCCCCCCCAACCTCCCCTTCCTGCTACCTTTCTTGCCTACCTATGTAAAAAAAAAAAAGAAAAGAACTGTATACTTACCTTTTTTCAGTCTGCTCTGGTATGGTTCCATGATCCCACATCTCCAGCTCTCCTGTGTCAGGAAGTAATGGCTTGAAATTCTAGTGATATCACCTATAGGCTCCCTAGCCCAGCCATTATCAGAGCTCTCTCCACTTCCCTACTGCTGCTTACTGACACAGGGAAGCTGCAGGATTATGCAACCAGACCGGAGCAAACTGAAAAAGGTAAGTATACAGTTTTTTTTTTACATAGGGTAGGCAGAATAGGTACCAGGAAGCCGAAGCGAACATTTTTAAGAATAGTGGTAGGCAGGAAATCAATCTGCTTTAACCACTTCATGCAAAATCATGCACCAGTATGTAATTTTGTTGAAGTGGCTGTACCTCTGGTTGCAGGCATCACCCCGGTACTGTTTTATAGAGATGGCGGTCAGCTTTCAATTGATAACAACTGATGTGGCTAATGAGCCGCTCGGTCGTCCCTCCTCCCGCCACCTTCCGCCACTCTGCCCATATCTCCCATCCCACCGGGAGACCAGAGCGACTGATGTAGTAATCAGGAAGCGACATCACAATGACACTTCCAGTTTACTCGGCTGCAAACAGCACCCATTTTAGAAAATACACAGCATTCAAAAATGCATATTTTGGTGTTTTGAATACTTTGAAGTGCAGAGTAGGGATTTGGGGTCTTTGAGACCCTAAATCCCTCCATAAAGAGTACCTGGCTCTGCCTATTACTGTCACAAAGGATGTTTACATTCCTTGTGCCAGCAATAAAAGTGATCAGTGTTTTTGTTTTGTTTTTTGTTTTTGAGGGACAGTGTTAAATAAAATAAAAAAATAAATGATGAAAAAAACCAAAAAATTTAAAGCACTCCCATCCCCACGAGCTCGCTCACCAAAGAAAACGCATACGTAAGTCACGCACGCAAATATAACCATTGTTCCAATTACACATGTGAAGTATCGCCAAAATCGTTAGAGAGAGAGCTATAATTCTAGCAGAAGACCTCCACTGTGACTCTAAATTGGTAACCATTAAAAAATGTTAAACTTCGCCTATGGAGATTTTTAAGTACCGTATTTTGTCACCATTCCATTAGTGCAATTTGAAAGCATAAAGCATGTTGGGTATTTATTTACTCGGCGTAACAGCATCTTTCAAAATATGGAAAAAAATTGGGCTAACTTTACTGTTTTCTTATTTTTTAATTAGAAAAAAGTGTATTTTAAAAAAAAGTGTTTGAAAGACCGCTGCACAAACAACTTGTGTGACAGGAGTCACTTTGCACAGGGGGCTTGTGGAACCCAACTTACCTTAGAGAGCTCTGGAAACTCCTTGTCCAGCTCCCTCAAGAAATATATTAAGAAAAATTCCACCTTCTGTCTCAGACCATTGCTAGATAGTTTGAGGGTGAGGTGGGGGTTGTTATGTGTTTGTTAAGTCCCTGTGCCCTATTGTTCTATTGTTTCTTCTTGCCTTGGGAGCAAAGTATTATGGAATGTATATGTGTATGTGAATTAGATGCATGGGGGGGTGGGGGTTTTCTCCAGCAGCCACTCCTAAAGACTGTCTACTGGTGGAAAGTGGAATACACCTGTGTGTCATGTTACTAGATGAGGTAAAGTTTACCCTGTGCTGTGTCATTATGCAAAGAAGGGGGATTGTCCCCTGGGTGCATATCTCTTTTTGCCTGTGTTTGAATAAACAGTCTTATGCTTTCCTTCCTACACTGATATGGGGTAAGGGATCTTGGATCATGCTGGTACCGAACACAGGAAGCATATATGGCGGACATACTCTTCTTGAGTACGGGGGTCTGTCATACCGTGTGACATGAAATATTGCAACAACCGCCATGCTATTCTCCAGAGTCTTTGGTGGGCAGGAATTCAACTAAAAAAATGTTAATTTAATCTTTTCTAATTCTAAAAAAAAATGTTTTTTGGGCTTTGCATATGCTTTAAAGAGAGCATAGTTATTGTCTGTGCCCCCTGCATGTATCTATGTTTTCCAAGAAATGACACCAATTGCAAAATAACTAATCCAGTAAATTTTTTTAATCAGATTTAGATTTATTTCGATTTTAAATGCATAAACTTAGAATTTTTAATACTTATCTAACCTGCAGGAGTACCCCATGAGACTATTGCAAATACCCCTGAAGATACTTTGTAGACACATAAACCATTAGGTGTGAAAGTCTGATTTAGACCAATGAAAGCTCAATGTTAATAGATTACTATAGGGTTACTGTCCTTTGGTAAGGAGCCTTCTATTATGCCTATACACTAAATTCCCTCCTAAACATTTTAACAATTAAAACTGTACTCTAGACAGATACAAACAATTTAATGCAGCTATGTATTCATTAATACATTATTTCATATATTTTTCATTTAACCACTTTAAGACCGGACCATTTTGCTGGTAAATGACCAGAGGTCTTTTTACACTTTGGCACTGCGCTGCTTTAACTGGTAATTGCGCGGTCATGCAATGTTGTACCCAAACAAAATTTGCGTCCTTTTCTTCCCACAAATAGAGCTTTCTTTTGATGGTATTTGATTGCCTCTGCGATTTTTATTTTTTGCGATATAAACGTAAAAAGACCGCAAATTTTGAAAAAAAATGATATTTTCTACTTTTTGTTATTAGAAAAATCCAATAAACTCAATTTTAGTCATACATTTAGGCCAAAATGTATTCAGCCACATGTCTTTGGTAAAAAAAAAGTCAATAATTGTATATTTATTGGTTTGCGCAAAAGTTGTCACATCTACAAACTAAGGTACGTTTTCTGGAATTTACGCAGCTTTTAGTTTACGACTGCCTATCTCATTTCTTGAGGTGCTAAAATGGCAGGGCAGTACAAAACCCCCCCAAATGACCCCATTTTGGAAAGTAGACCCCCTAAGGAAATTGATAAGAGGCATGTTGAGCCCATTGAATATTTTATTTTTTTGCCTCAAGCGATTGAATAATGACAAAAAAAAAATTTTTTTTTTTTTTTTACACAAAGTTGTCACTAAATGATATATTGCTCACACATGCTATGGGCGTATGTGAAATGACACCCCAAAATAAATTCTGCTGCTTCTCCTGAGTACGGGGATACCACATATGTGGGACTTTTTGGGAGCCTAGCCGCGTACGGGGCCCCGAAAACCAAGCACCGCCTTCAGGCTTTCTAAGGGCGTAAATTTTTGAGTTCACTTCTCACTACCTATTACAGTTTTGAAGGCCATAAAATGCCAAGATGGCACAAAACCCCCACAAATGACCCCATTTTAGAAAGTAGACACCCCAAGCTATTTGCTGAGAGGCATGTTGAGTTCATGGAATATTTTATATTTTGCCACAAGTTGCGGGAAAATTACAAACTTTTTTTTTTTTTTTTTTTTTTTCACAAAGTTGTCACTAAATGATATATTGCTCACACATGCCATGGGCATATGTGAAATGACACCCCAAAATAAATTCTGCTGCTTCTCCTGAGTACGGGGATACCACATATGTGGGACTTTTTGGGAGCCTAGCCGCGTACGGGGCCCCGAAAACCAAGCACCGCCTTCAGGCTTTCTAAGGGCGTAAATATTTGACTTCACTCCTCACTACCTATTACAGTTTTGAAGGCCATAAAATGCCAAGATGGCACAAAACCCCCACAAATGACCCCATTTTAGAAAGTAGACACCCCAAGCTATTTGCTGAGAGGCATGTTGAGTCCATGGAATATTTTATATTTTGCCACAAGTTGCGGGAAAATTACAAACTTTTTTTTTTTTTTTTTTTTTTTCACAAAGTTGTCACTAAATGATATATTGCTCACGCATGCCATGGGCATATGTGAAATGACACCCCAAAATAAATTCTGCTGCTTCTCCTGAGTACGGGGATACCACATATGTGGGACTTTTTGGGAGCCTAGCCGCGTACGGGGCCCCGAAAACCAAGCACCGCCTTCAGGCTTTCTAAGGGCGTTACAGTTTTGAAGGCCATAAAATGCCAAGATGGCACAAACCCCCCCCAAATGACCCCATTTTGGAAAGTAGACACCCCTAAATTTAGGGGTACACTAGTGAGACTAGGTAATAAATGGCGGGTGCCCTGAAACTATAAAAAAATAACTAACCAACCAGCGTCACCTGTAACAGTTATATGGTGATCACTGGTGAAAGGGTTAACTAGGGGGCAATCAGGGGGCTTTATGCGGTAGTATATGGGGGTCCCTGGCGCTATAAAAAGCTGCGGCGAACCTAAATACCTACTTGCCTAACTAGCGTCACCTGTGACACTAATACAGCGATCAGAAAAACGATCGCTTATTAGGCTGGGTTCACACTGGAGCGATGCGGGAACGCCACGAATGCGCGGCGGGTTCCCGCATCGCATGCCTCCCGGCGGCAGTTCACACTGCCCTATGCGAACTGCTGGGAGTGTCAGTGAAATGTTACTGACACCCCCAGATCAGTTCGCATATCGCAGTGCGATCTGAAAACTCGGATCGCATGGTGTGAACACCCATGCGATCCGATTCTGCTGCGGGCCAAAAAAAGGGTCCCGTGCGAATTTGCGGCGGGTGCGGCGGGTGTGGCGGGTGCGGCGAATGGCTGAACTCGAATCGCACAGAGATCGGATGTGATTTGCACTGCAGTGCGGTGCGAATCACATCCGTTCTCAAACCGCTGCAATCTGAACCCAGCCTTAGTGACACTGGCGACGGGGGGTGATCACGGGGTTAAACCTTTATTGGGGGGGTTAGGGGGGTACCTTAGAACTAAAGGGGGCTAACCCTAACTGCCCTAACAGTTATTAGTCACAAATGACACCCGCCGGGTGATCAGGGGGTTAAACCTTTATTAGGTAATAAATGGCGGGTGCCCTGAAACTATAAAAAAATAACTAACCAACCAGCGTCACCTGTAACAGTTATATGGTGATCACTGGTGAAAGGGTTAACTAGGGGGCAATCAGGGGGCTTTATGCGGTAGTATATGGGGGTCCCTGGCGCTATAAAAAGCTGCGGCGAACCTAAATACCTACCTGCCTAACTAGCGTCACCTGTGACACTAATACGGCGATCAGAAAAATGATCGCTTATTAGGCTGGGTTCACACTGGAGCGATGCGGAAACGCCGCGAATCCGCGGCGGGTTCCCGCATCGCATGCCTCCCGGCGGCAGTTCACACTGCCCTATGCGAACTGCTGGGAGTGTCAGTGAAATGTTACTGACACCCCCAGATCAGTTCGCATATCGCAGTGCGATCTGCAAACTCGGATCGCATGGTGTGAACACCCATGCGATCCGATTCTGCTGCGGGCCAAAAAAAGGGTCCCGTGCGAATTTGCGGCGGGTGCGGCGGGTGTGGCGGGTGCGGCGGGTGCGGCGAATGGCTGAACTCGAATCGCACAGAGATCGGATGTGATTTGCACTGCAGTGCGGTGCGAATCACATTCGTTCTCATAAACCGCTGCAATGTGAACCCAGCCTTAGTGACACTGGCGACGGGGGGTGATCACGGGGTTAAACCTTTATTGGGGGGGTTAGGGGGGTACATTAGAACTAAAGGGGGCTAACTCTAACTGCCCTAACAGTTATTACAGTCACAAATGACACCAATGCAAAAAAAAAAAAAAAAAAAAAAAAAATGACATTGGTGTCACTGTGACTGGGGGGCAGGGGTAATTGGGGGGGTGATCGGGGGGTAAAGGGGGGGTGTGAGTGTGCCTGGCATGTTCTACTGTGTGTGTAGAGTGTTGGTGCAACTCACCGATCCGCTCTCCTCCGTGTCGGAATGGAAAATACCGACACGGAGGAGAGAATACATCACTTCCTCTCCTGTGTTTACATTACAGGAGAGGAAGTGATGTCACGGGGGATTTCCATTCGTCGAGAGCGATCGCGAGGGGGTGGCCATGAATGAATGGCCGTCCCCTCATCCCTGATCTCTCCCGAACGAATGCCGACCGCCGCAGGCACCGGGGGGGGGCCCGATCGGGCCCCCCACCCGCGGGCAGGCATGGACTTATATATACGCCAATATGCCTGCCCGTGCCATTCTGCCGACGTATATCGTCGTGCGGCGGTCGGCAAGTGGTTAAATATATCTAGTGCAAGTGTTGGAATTTGACTTAGGGATTGGCCCAGGGCTGACACATGGGGCGGAGATGAAGTCCATAGACTTGGAACTTTCAAAGGACTTCTTTTCTGTGCTTCCAATTGCCAAATGGAGGGGCAGAGGGGAAAAGGAAGGTCAGTGTGTGTGGCTGAGGTGAGCATTACCTTAAACCTTCACATATTCATATATAAAAACAATGTGCTACCATGCAACAATGTAGTGTACATTAATAACTTGATGTGATGCACATCTTACCAAAAGTTATACAAATGTCAAAAAACAATAACCATGTGCAAGAAAATAAAATGTGAAAATCAAAAAAAATAAAACATGAAACAATAGTCCATATCTCCATGTGCAATCTTAAATAATCAATAAATCCACGAGGTGTTACACTTGGAGTTGGGTAGAGTGATTCATTAAAAATTGCACATAGAGATTTGGACTTGTTTCATGTTTTATTTTGTTTGATTTACTCATTTAATTATTTTATATGTTATTATGTGCACCACATTTTTATGTCTTTAAAGTGGTTGTAAACCTCATTCATGAAAGGTGAACTAAGCACATATATCTGTAGTGTTTACTTATCTCTCTTCAAAGCTCTAAGTGCTGTTTTTCTCTGATGCTAAATTCCTCTGTTATCAGCATGAGTCCCTTCTGACAAGTTCTCCGACACATGGGATAACAGTAGCTGAAAGTTTGTGTTGGGGAGGGAGTTTAGAGGTAGATTAGCAGGGAGCTTGTCTATTCAGATTATGTGGAGGGGGGTGTGTCCCTTTCCTCCAATCAGCTCACGCACAGTGTAAACCCATTCTCCCTACCCCTATGTGCTTCTGGAAGAGGAAGAAAGATTTTTAACATGATCTGCACTTTCTAAAGAGTGTAGAAAGATGAAGACAGCAGATATACATGTACAACGTATGTAGGAGGATTTGTTTCATCTCTGTGTATCATCTGAGGATGCTCACTTCACTATGTATATGTGAGGGTTTACATCCACTTTAACTTAAACCTGTTGTTTCAACCTGAGTGTGAAAAGTGCAAGTTTAGTGAGTGTACAACCACATTTTTTATTTTATTTTTTGGATAGAGTAAGGAAGGTTTAGGACCCATGTCAGTTTATTTTTAGCTGTCTGTCCCAATCTGCTGTCTTCGCTGTCTGTCCCAGTGGAAACACTGCTCTACAGGTAATCCCTTCCCTTCTTAGACAGTTGTAACCAGAGTAGGTGTCCTCATTGGACATTTTCCCCTTTATTCCCGTTCCAATGACAATTCCAAAATTTTGGATTACCCTTTACTTTCTCTTTCAGTGAAAATGGCCATGGGACAAATAGAGAAGTTAAAGTGGTTGTAAAACTCAGACATAAAATAAGAACAAAGCATATCCCTCTATAGTGTGTATTTGTCTCAATTAAGAGCACTAAGTGTCATTTCTGGCTGGTGCTTCTTTCCTCTGCTATCAGCATGAATCACTACTAACAAGTTTTCCTGACACCAAGAGAAAAATGATGACAGGGGAGGGACCTCTAACAGATTGACAGCCTCAGCTCTGTTCATGTGTGCTGAGTGGATGAGGTGTGTTCCTTACCTCCAATCAGCTCTCAGAGTTCTCTGCATTGAGCTCTGCAGAGTAAAAAATTCAGTTCTCCGCCCCCTCTTTTCTGACAGCTTAGACAAGCTTATATAAAGTTTGGACTTTGAACTGATGTTCGAGAAGAGAAGACTACAGATAAACAGGTACAACTTCTATAGAAGGATGTGTTTCATCTCTGTGTATCACCTGAGGTCAGTCACTTCACTGGATATATTGAAGGGTTTACAACCACTTTAAATCTCCCCAGCAGGGACAAAGACAGCAATAAAAATTTGACAGAAGTCCTAAACCATCCCCACTCTATCCAAAATTAAATAATAAAAAGCTCTGACTATACATTCACATTAAAGTAGAATTCATATACTTTAAAGTAGTGATGTTTGGTCCATCTGGTAACATAAATTTGGGAATTTGGAATGCTGTGCAGTGCCTAGGACCTGCTGCAGGTCTAAGGCTGCATTCACACCTGAGCGTAGCGCTTTCAAGCGGTTTTTGCTGCGTTTTTTACCGCGATTTGCAGCGTTTTTTACCGCGATTCGCAGCGGTTTTTACCGTGTTTTTTTACCGCGATTTGCCGCGAATTTGTGCAGGGCAAAAGGTCACCAATGGTAAAAGAAGAAAAACGCCCAAATCAGCCCGATTCACGCGACAAAAAAGGGTCTGGAACTTGTCTGAGCTTCAGGCGTAGGGCTTCAGGCGACATGGAGTGGAGATGTGAACCATCCCCATTGAGAATAATAGATTTTTTCCCCTCCAGCGTTTTGTAGCTTCAGGCGTCAAGCTACAAAACGCTCAGGTGTGAATGGGGTCTAAGTGACCTATTCATGGGCACAGAGAGATCCCAAATTAATTAAAATTAATTGGTTGACACAGAGGATCAGGTGACTGAACTGGAATTGCCTGAAAATAGATACACGTAAGTATACAGATCTTTCGTACGCAGATTAATTAATATAGGTGTTAGGATGGGAGAGGAAGCTTTTTTAACTACTTCCTGGCCACCATACATATATATATATACACACACACACACACACACACACACACACACACATATATATATATACACAAGAGCAGTGATATAACAATTATGGCTGAAGCTGCAACCATGACCATGACATCATTTTTTAGAGCAGGTCCCATCACTATTACAGGCGGCTCGTGCCACAGTCTGTACCGAACTCCAATCCCAGAAGTAATTACCGGCTTGTAAAGCATTTGATTAAACTGATTTTGGTTCAACCACTTCAGCTCCGAAAGGTTTTTACCTCCTTCCTGACCAGACCATTTTGCACTGTTTTGTTTTAACTGACAACTGCGACGCTGTACCCAAATAAAACTGATGTCCTTTTTTCCCCACAAATAGAGCTTTCTTTTGGTGGTATTTGATCACCTCTGCGTTTTTTTTTTTTTGCGTTATAAACAAAAAAAGGGCGACAATTTCGAAAAACAATATTTTTTACTTTCTGCTATAATACATATCCAATACAAAAAATAACAAAATGGTAAAATCAAATTTCTTCATAAATTTAGGCCAATATGTATTCTGCTACATTTTTGGTAAAAAAAATCCCAATATGCGTACATTGTTTACTGTCGTTCTGCCTCTCCTGTAAATGATCGCCGGGTCCTGGCGGCCGTGATGGCTCCCGTTGTGTCCAATCACAGTGGGAGCAGTGCTCTGGTGGCGCGTGCCCCAGAGCCAAAGAGAAAAATCATGTACAGGTACGTGATTTTATGCTCAAGTGCAGCCCTGCCGCAGAATTTGTACGTGGGGCGGTCCTTAAGTGGTTAACCACTTACTGACCGGGCCATAGCCGAAAAAACGCTACAGTGAGGTTGGATACATATAATGTCCTCCCAGAATTATACTCCCGTGTGCCCCCTGGGGCGGGCACCCGGGAATGTCCATGACCGTCGGGTCTCTCGGACCCAATATGTCACAGATCGGGGCAAAGGGCCAATTGACAGCGGCCCTTTACCTTGTGATCATGCCATCCAATGACAGCTCAACCACTTGTAAACAAACAGGAGCATGTCTGGTTCAACTCCACCCCTCTCCTCACGCCAATCGGCGTATGAGGAGAGGAGAGAGCTGGGTGCAGCAGCGCTGTGGGCTGGATCTGAAGTGTCCACAGCACTGATCTGTGCCCATCCTTGGCTTATCCATTCATCCCTGGCTCATCCATCCATATTCATGCTCAGCCATGCTCCATCCTTGGCCACATCAGTGCTCATCCGTGCCATATCAGTGATCATTTGTGCCACATTCATGCCACATCAGTGCTCATCCGTGCCACATCCATGCCACATCAGTACTCATTCATGCCACATCAGTGATTATCCATGCCACATCAGTGCTCACCCATGCCACATCCATGCCACAACAGTGCTCATCCATGCCACAACAGTGCTCATCCATGCCACAACAGTGATCATCTGTGCCACATCCATGCTGCATCAGTGGTCATCAGTGCCACATTAATGCCACATCAGTGATCATTCATGCCACATCAGTGCTTATCCATGCCACATTCATTGCACATCAGTGATCATCTGTGCCACTTCAGGGCTCATCTGTTTCATATCCATGCCACATCAGTGCTCATCAATGCCACATCATTTCTCATTAATGCCACATCCGTGCCACATTAGTGCTCATCCATGCCACTACAGTGCTCATCAGTGTCTCAAAAAGTGTAATAGGTAGTCAAATTAGATTTGAAATGTATGTCCCTAGAACACCTGACGGCGCTCCCTGCATGTTGGGCCTCTGTATGTGGCCAGGCTGTGTAAAAGTCTCACACATGTGGTATCACCATACTTGGGACAAGTAGCGGAATGTATTTTGGGGGGTCATTTTTTCTATGTACATGCCATGTGTTAGAAATATCTTAGAAATTGACAACTTTGTGTAAAAAAAAAGCATTTTCATTTTCTTTCCACATTTTCCAAAAATTGTGGGAAAAACTTACATGTTCAAAAGACTCATTATGCCTCATAGAATATACATAGGGATGTTTACTTTCCAAAATGGGGTCATTTTTGGGGCATTTCCATTGTCCTGGTGCTCCAGGGCCTTCAAAAGTGTAAGAGGTAGTCTAGAAATTTTATGTGTAATTTATGCTCCTAGAATGCCTGATGGTGCTCCTTACATGTTGGGCCTCTGTATGTGGCCAGGCTGTGTAAAAGTCTCACACGTGTGGTATTGTCATACTCATACTATAAGAATGTATTTTAGGGTGTAATTTATGGTATACATATGATGTGTGTGAGAAATAACTTGTTTTTATGACAATTTTGTGAAAAAAAATATTCATTCTGCAAAGAATTGTGGGAAGAAATTGGTAAAAAAACTTTAAAAAACTCACCATGCCTCTTACTAAATATCTTGAAATGGCTACTTTCTAAAAAGGTGTCATTTGGGGGGTATTTGTTCTTTCCTGGCTTGTTAGGGTCTCAAGAAATGAGATAGGCCTTCGGTACATTTTCAGTGATTGGCACCATAGTTTGTAGACTCTACAACTTTCACAAAGACCAAATAATATACACCGATTTTGGCCAAAATTTATGAAGAAAAATTGATAATTTACATATAATGTTTGGAGGTTCTAAGTAAGCAAAAAAAATGTATGAGAGAAATGTCACAATTAGACTGGGCTGGAGGTAGTAATAATAAGTTAAATATAACTCAGAATTCTATCTTAAGTCCTTCTATGCCCAGGAATAGGTCACTTAGACCTGTAGTAGGTCCTGGGCACTAATCAACATTCCAACTTTGTTATCAGATGGACAAAAACATCACTTATCTTTCATTACTTATAAAAAGTGCAGCATGAAAACCATTTTTTTTTCTGTACATTGGTTATATGACACAGAATAGCTTTAAATAGGTTCAAAAGTATCCTACAAAATTGAAAACTATCTTTTATTAAAGCATTCCATTTATTAAACAAAATATTTTTCTTTATTTAAAAACTAAAACCCACTAGAAAATAACAGGAAAACACATTGCAGTTACTGCCATAACAGTTGAGAGCGTCTCATTAAATGGTTGTTGTATAGCCATTGCGGTCGTAAAAGTTACAATGCAAGCAGATGGCACATTAAGTGATTGTTTGCACTTGCTCATGTGAAGGACTCAGCCTCCTCCATAAGGCAGTACAAGAGCGATGGGATTCAGTAACCCTTAACAACCCAATTTCACCTTGTATTTATGCCGTGCAGGCAGAGTCGTGAAAGGCAACTCTATACATTTCTGTACTATTCTTTTCCTTTACTAAACCAGCCAGACAATGCGTATTCAATGTGCTTGTATGTAAGTGTCACTGTACACAGCAACCTTGTTTACTGCTTCTGTACATTTTTTGCTATATAGATCCTATCTTAGTTTCATCAATTTAAACAATTGTGGCACTTATCATGAATTTACGTTAGTAACTTTAAAAAAAAAAAAAAACACACAGTAATCTTAGCTCAGTAACAAATGTGCATTGTCACATTATATTCTAATTGTGGTCAAAGATTCACAAAGCTTCAACACAAGAATTTTTTTTTTGAGCCACGGGACTGTCATTTTCAAATCTCATTGGAATTGACTGAAAATAACCGTCACTTTTTTTTTTTTTTAATCTGTATCCTTATCCTGGTGTGTTGGCTTTGCAAATTGAGTGTAATGTGTTATAACAATTTAATAAAATGCTTAGGAAAAGGGTTAGTCCAATCATGACTGATGCTTCGGTTTTCCACAGATGCCAATGGCTTTTATGACCATCTGGCATCTGAATTTCTTGGGAACTCCAATAGTAAATATTGACCTCTACACCCCCCTACACTACTCAGTTCTTAAAGGGGACATGTCAGGGTAATGGTATAAGAGTTGCATTTTCTATTTAAGGTGCCTTTTTTCCTTTTACTTGCCTAAAGTGTTACTAAACCCAGGAGCCTGCATTCACTATATTTGGTCTCCCACAGTACACAGCACATGGAAATGCAATAGTTTTAGTAAATATAAACGGCTTAATACCTTAACTCATCAGCAGTGTAAAGCAGTCTTGTGATTTCTGTCAGTACCTAGTTAAGGCCTGTAGGAGGTGTTTTCATACTTCACTGGCTGTCATATCAGGAAGCAGGACCCCTGACCCTCTGTCTGGACAGTGCTGATTGGCCCTGTGTTGATTACATGCACCCTCCCAAGAAAAAAAGAACCTCTCTAGCCATACACACCAAACTGAGCATGTGCAGCCTGACTCCACAGACTCTGCCTAATCTGGACCTGTTTTGGAGTCAGTGGAAGAAAAAGACAGGATTAAACAGCCCTTTTTACACAGTGCAGAGGATTAACCCCTTAGGTTCCACGGTGAGTATAACATGCATGCTTTACTGCATATACAGACTGATTTTACTGTTCTGGTTTAGTAACAGTTTAACTAGGTAATTGGTTTCATTTACAAAAAAAGAAGATACACGTAGCAAAATGATGCTTTGTTCAGTGCATTTTTAATGCATTCCCGCACATCACGTGTAGGGGCAGCACATTCATTTCAATGGGCTGCCATATGTGTGAGAAATGCAGAAAAGGAAACCTAGATTTTTTTTTTTATTCCAAAATTGTGCCATACCAAACAGCTTGGTGCTGCGGCACCATTTGGTTTGGCGTGCACAAAAATGCATGCGTTTGAAGATGCATGGGGGAGCTATTAATGATTAGAGACACTGCCATACATCTGCTAAAATGGCAGTGTGTTTCTGTGTGTTAGGAAAGCATGCAAAAGTACACATGTTCCCAACATACATAGTTGGGAAATTAGCCTCAGTCTTTTGCCAGACACAGAATATTCTCCAGCACATGATTAGGTATTATGAATGAAAACAATGTCATTTTGCTGCATGCATTTTCTCTACACCTTTACTAAATAAATACCAAGGAGTTGCTGACCTAAGACAAGTATTCGGGTTCAAGAAGTCCTTTCAGTAATTTTACAAGCCTGCGTGACTAAATACCTGACATCATTTCATAGTATAATTTTTTTTTTTTTAGGAGGCTTTTATTATTAAAAAGCAGACAATATGCTCCAGGAAAGTGACTTTGCCAAGGATGCTGTGGTCAGTCTGCTGCCAAGGATGCTGTGGTCAGTCTGCTGCAGGCAGGAGGAAGCATTTCCTCAGTCTCCACCGACAAAGTGATCAGTTTGCAGCATTGTAACTTTGTGATAAGTCCCAAAGGGGAAGGATGCAGCAGGGGTTGATTCATGTCAGGTATTTATAAACACTGCACTGCACAGGATCTACATGATCATCTAGTATCTTAGTCCAGGAAGTAGATACAAATCCTGAATAATGCCTGGAGAGAGATGACATTGTCCTTCTGATAAGAAAATGAGATGTACACTTTGGGCCCCTTGGTACCAATTAACAATTGTTTAAATGACTACAGTGTATCCATCTTCTGATGGATCCTTCCAGCAGGATAATGCACCATGTGACAGAGCCAAAATAATCTCACCACTGGTTTCTTGAAAACAATGAGATCACTGTACTCCAATGGCCTCCACAGTCACCACATCTCAAATTCAATAGAGCACCTTTGGGACGTGGTGGAATGGGATATTCGCATCATGGATGTGCAGCCAACAAATCTGCTGCAACTGCGTGATGCTATCATGTCACTATGGACCAAAATCTCTGAGGAATGTTTCCAAGACCTTGTTATATCTATGCCACAAAGAATTAGTGCAGTTCTGAAGGCAAAAGGGGGTCCAACTTGGGACTAGCAAGGTGTAGCTAGTAAAGTGGATGGAGAGTATTTACCTGTAAGGTAAGACCTGCACATTATGTAACCTGCATGCACTTAACATGAAAAAATATATCTCATGATATGTCCACTTTAGGAGTTCTATTTGACTCTCACTTGTTCTAGGTTATTGGCTAAGTAGTAAAAGCAAGAATAATGGCTCCAGTGTTGCAACTATGAAAAAAAGTTGGCAACCATACTTGTATCCTGGTTCCCTTTAAGAAGCCACGTATGACAGCCCCATACTCTGTCTTTCAAAAAGTAGCATGAATGAAGATTATGTGGGCTCTTCATAACTGCTGTAGCTGGTGGGCTATGTTGGGGGAGTGCTCACCACAGAGAACCCTGGAAAATGTACAAATCTGGAAGGTTACCCACATGGACAAGAAACTAAAATATCAGTACTGAGTAGACTTTCCCTTTACATGTACAACTTTTTTTGCTGTAAGTTTATATAGCCAAAAACCATATAAAAAATGTTTGTTTTAATTACATGTCCATAATATGTTCTTTATAAACATAGTATATCTACATTTCATATAAATTTATATCCATAAAACAATTCTCTTAAATAATATTAAATATATAAATCATAGGTTCTATAATAAATTTTCAGAGATCTTACATACACTGTACATTGTCAGCTACAGTACAAGGACGGAACGTAGAGTAGCAGCCCTCATGGATCAACCTCCTTGGGAGTTTGGCAAAGCTGATGCTCATAGTCAGTACCGCTGTTCAGTTGAACTGTTGGGCAGAAGATCATACCTGCCATTGTAGATGACAGCTCCAGGGGGGTAACAGATGACATCAGGCTCTACAGGATTGAGGGGGACCATGCCATGTCCCTGTTCATCTTGCTCTGGTTTGGTGGTGGCTGTAAATGGTCGCATGTTAGTCAGAGAAGGGGAGGTCATCCTCCAAAAGAGGTTTTTTAATGCTTTGCGGAACTCTCTGCGCATTAAGCAGTACAGAATGGGATTTAGGCAACTGTTTGAGTGAGCCAAGCAGACAGTTATGGGAAAAATATAAGCTTGAGTGGTAAAGTACTCATAGCTAAATTGCACTACATTCAGTTTGATAAGGATCCCCCAGGTCGTCAAGGCTTGGTTTGGAAGCCAACACAAGAAGAAAGATAGTACAACAATAGTCACAGATTTAGTGACTTTAGACCTCCTCTTAGTGCTCGAGGTGCTCACGTTTCTATCAGTGATGAAGCGAACCAAGAGAAGGTAACAAATTGTGATGATGAATAAGGGGATGACAAATCCCAGCAGAACCTTCTGAGCATGATAGAGTCCCAGCCAAAACTGCGCATTACCATAGTTAACTGGAAACTTGACCAAACAGAGGACCTCACTGGAGACAGTGGCTGTGGTGGAGAAGATAGCGTGCGGCAAAGATGCTACAATGGCAAAAACCCAAATAAGGACACTTACCCACTTGGCAGAGCAGCTTATAGGTCTTCGTTTAGACTTAAGGGCAGAAGCCACTGAGTAGTATCTGGCCACACTCATGGCTGTGAGGAAAAAGACACTAGCATACATGTTCATGGCAGTAACATAGGACACTATTTTACACATGGCTTTGCCAAAGAGCCAGCTAAAATCCAAAGCATTCTCTACAGCCCAGAAAGGCAGAGTAAGCACAAACTGGAAATCTGTCACTGCAAGGCTGGTCACAAACAGATTAATGGAGGATTTTTTCCAGCCTTGTTTGGTCTTCATTAGGTACAGTACCAGCACATTGCCCACCAGTCCCAGGGCACAAACAACAGAGTACACTATGGAGATCATAATCCTTACTATAGCGGAGCTGTCTCCTACTTTGTCTGATTTCTCAAAGTTGAAACTTCTCAGGAGGTCCTGTAGCGTCTCATTGGTCCTGTTAAGCTGCTTCTCCTCAAAGTAGAGTGGAAACATCCCCAGAAGATCGCTCTGCTCTGCTTCCTGCATGATGGTTATTAAAGAACACGAGGTGAGGTTACATCTGAACCCCATGCCATGATATTGAACTCGGGCTCCTCAGAGGGATTCAGCAACTGTCAAAAAGCCAGAGCAGATAGCATTAGTCTAAAGAGGAAATGTAGATAGTAAAACACTTGCAAGGTATTCAATTTAAAGCAGTATCTTTATTACAGGTCCTTGTATAGCACCATCAATTTACATATATATTGTACATTCACATCAGTACCTGCCCTCAAGGAGCTTACAATCTGAGGTCCCTAACTCACATTCACACATACACATACTACGGCCAATTTAGACAGGAGCCAATTAAATTACCTGCATGTCTTTGAATGTTGGAGGAAACCCATGCAGGCACAGGGAGAGCATGCAAACTCTGCAAGTAGTGCCACGGTTAGGATTCAAAGTAATCCTAGTGCTGCTAATCAGAAGTGCTAACCACTAAACCACTGTGCTATATAAAAAAAAACAAAAAAATACCATATTGCAGCCTACCGATACCTAAATGGGATGGCTGCATTCATTTTACTTTTTTTTGGCTTTTTGTTTAATTTTACCTGATGATCTGGTCAGTAATATCATTCCTGTCTTATAGTGGCTCCACTCTGGAGGGAAGAGAAATGGAGACAGCAGCATTGGCAATCTGAGAAGAGGGTAGAGTTAGACTAGCAGATTTAGATGGACTTGACTTGCAAATTAAAGCCAAACTCCAGCTAACACTCATTTTTTTCTATTGGGATAAAGGTTTTACATAAATGAATAAAAGTTGACCATTTCCAGCATTCCTGTCAGTGATAACTGGTTTATCTCAACCCCCTGTGACTTTTGCTGGACAGCTTGGTCTGCTAAAGTAAGTTGAAAAATAACAGACTTACTGGCCAGATCAACAGGTGAAAATAAAGAATAAAAGCCATAAAAAGGAGACTAATGAAGCCCTCAAATCTAACATGCCCTATATCTATGCTAATGACACTCAAATCTATCGCTTTACCCCTCATCTCACTCCATCAGTCTCCTAAAACAACACAAATTAATTAACAGACAAATCAGCCTGGATGTCACACCACTTCCTCAACTCAATCTATCCAAAACCGAGCTCATAATATTTCCTTCCCCCACATGCCTCCTCCCCTGACATCTCCGTCAAGATCGATGGCACAACCATCAACCCATCCCCGCACTTCAGGGTGCTAGGGGTAACCCTAGATTCTGGACTCTCCTTACAGCTTGTCGCCTCAACCTCTGCAACATCACCAAAATATGTCCCTTCCTAACCAATGACAAAACAAAGCTCTTAGTTCACTACCTGGTCATCTCTCACCTCGGCTACTGCAACTCCCTTCCCATTAGCTCACCTTTACATAGTCTATCCACCCTTCAGGCCATCATGAATGCTGCTGCCAGGCTCATCCACCTTACCAACCATTCAGCGTCTACTACCCTTCTCTGCTACTCCTCTCCCGCTCACCCAACAAATTAAATTCAAGGTACTATCAATAACTTACAAAAACATCCACAACTCTGCTCTCAGCTACACCATTAACCTAGTCTCAAAATACCAACCTAATCGTTCTCTTCGTTCCTCCCAAGACCTCCTGTCCTCTAGCTCCTTTGTCACCTTCCCCCACACTCGCCTTCATGACTTCTCCTGAGCCTCTCATATCCTCTAGAACTCCCTTCTCCCAATCTGTCCCACTGTCTTTCCAATTTTAGATGAGTTCTGAAAACCCTACTCTCCTTTAGAGAAGTATATCCTGCCTCCACCTAACAACTGTACTTTAATTTTATTTTATTAAATCCCCCACAGCTATTACATTTGGTATAACTTGACCCTCCCTCTTAGATTGTAATCTCTAATGACTAGGTCCCTCTGATGCCTCCTGTAGTGAATTGTATTGTAAGTGTACTGTCTTCCCTCATGTTGTAAAGCATTGCAAAAACTTTTGGTGCTATATACATCCTGTATAATAAGAATAACAACAACAATACATTTTTCATGATGACACAGATAGAGGTATATACAGCAGAGAAATAGATAGATAGATAGATAGATAGATAGATAGATAGATATTAGTAGGGATGGATAGATAGATAGTTAGATAGATAGATAGATAGATAGATAGATAGATAGATAGATAGATAGATAGATAGATAGATAGATAGATAGATATTATGAGGGATGGATAGATAGATAGACAGACAAACAGACAGACAGACAGACAGACAGACAGACAGATAGATAGATAGATAGATAGATAGATAGATAGATAGATATTAGGAGGGATAGATAGATAGATAGATAGATAGATAGATAGATAGATAGATAGATAGATAGATAGATAGAAATAGAAAGTCAATGATAAATAGACACAGATATAGATAGATAGATAGATAGATAGATAGATAGATAGATAGATAGATATTAGGATAGATAGATAGATAGATAGATAGATAGATAGATAGATAGATAGATAGATAGATAGATATTAGGATAGATATATATTAGGATAGATAGATAGATAGATAGATAGATAGATAGATAGATAGATAGATAGATAGATAGATAGAAAGAAAGAAATAGAAAGTCAATGATTAATAGACACAGATATAGATAGATAGATAGATAGATAGATAGACAGATAGATAGATACTGATTTACTAAAACAGTTGCGTGCAAACCAATCAGCTTCCAGATTTTTTTTGTCAAAGCTTAATTGGACAAACTGAAGTTAGAAGCTGACTGGCTAGCATGCACAGCTGTCTGAGATTTTGCCCTCTCCAATTTTGGTAAATCAACTCCCGAGGATCCAAACTGTCAGTAAACTCAGAATAATTGCAAACTGAAGTTGTTATATCAATATTAATGTAATATCAAATCTTGCTATTTCCCTTGAGTTAACCCAACAGGATCAGTCTTAAATAAAGGAAAATACTTACTTTAAAGATCAGTCTGCTTCCCCATACTCTTCACTTCCAAGCTGAAACGAATTATAGATACCTGCTTTTAGATCTCTTGGTTATGCAGACTTCAGACAGTCCAATGTGCTCTGTACTTCAACAGTCTTCAACAGTCTTAAAGATGTATGACCCCTAAACAAAGTCCTTTAGTACTAAATACACCCAGACAGGTTGTACCATTCATGTTGATATATCTGGCTTCTGTAACATCAATGTCGTCCAAGATGATCAAAGCAGCAGGAATCACCTAAGTAATTGTTTGCCTTTAAGGTCAGTCAGTGCTCCTATAAGCAATGGATCCAATGCAGGGTGCATAAGACTGGCATAAGGTCGTTTTACATTCCCTACTTCTGCGGGCTGAAGATCCAAGCTTCTTATTGTGCTTTTGATCACTGCTTGGATAAAAAAGTTTCAATAAATCAGAAGTATCTACTTTCCAAAATCCCCAGCTTCTATAAGCTCCAGACAGTCCATTGCACTGCAACCATCTTCCAAAATCAAAGTATCTGGTGACCACTGTTTGTAAGTGAGGTCAAAATCAAAGTATCTGGAGACCACTGCTTCTAGGTGAAGTCAAAGTATTTGGAGACCACTGCTTGTAGGTGAAGTCAAAATCAAAGTATATGGAGACCACTGCTTGTAGGTGAAGTCAAAATCAAAGTATCTGGAGACCACTGCTTCTAGGTGAAGTCAAAATCAAAGTATATGGACACCACTGCCTGTAGCTGAAGCCAAGATCAAATTGATACATTTAATAGAAATCAGTTAGTTTTAAATGCCATACAAAGAGGTGCACAGGAAGCTTGGAGATGCTGAGAAGTCAGTCTGTTCTATGCTCCCTTCTTAGTAGAGTTAGAAGATCCCTGGTTCTCTGAGCTTCAAATACTCCTACAGGATAAGAGCTGCTGCAGCCTTCAGAAAGCTAGTGCGTACCCTTGTAGAGCTCAGCAGTGCAGGTACAGAGCTGCATGAATCTGTACAGCTCTGTGCATACAGGTCCTGAGTTGTGCATGCCTCCAACTTATATTTCACACTGATCCCTCGTCATAGAGCCCGATAGCCTGTCTATTGATCTGGAACATGCGCAGAGAACACAGGGAGCTATCCTTGGTGCTGACTGTAGCTATCAACGGATCCCAATGACAGCAGCTGCTGTCCAAGGTGCTGAATTAAATGGCTCTAATGACTGCAAGGGTGCACCTTGTCCTCGCTGCTTCCAACAATTATCTTAGCAAGGGAATTATACAAACAGAATACATGGATTAACGTTCTCCCTTAAAATCCACTCTATAAATAAAAGTAGCAAAATCTGCCAACATAAGAAATATTCTAACTGCTTGACAGGCATGTCCTGGCTCTTATGTCACATACAGATCCATTGGAAGACAGACATGAGAGCATTGTTTGGTGAGTCACACAAGTATGTGTTGAGGACAGTCAAAATATATTTTTTTAAAACATTGCAAATCAGTCACAGGATTATTTTTAGTGTTGGGGAAACAGACTTTACATGCCGATGTCATTCTTAAAACAACCACTAGGGGGCAGTAGGGTCTCAAGTTCCTTATATCATAGACCTTTTAAACAGAAAACAATCTAGGAACACCAGCTGTACCTGTATTTGTGTTTAATCAGCGAAAGTTTTTATTTTTTTATTTCTATTTACTTTTTAATTATTTTTGAGCTTCACATCCAGAGTGGCCAATTATATCCCTTTCCAAGTAAACAAAGCATGCAAAAGCAGAAAAGGAGAATGGCATATCATCAGAGCAATGGATGGAATGCAATCCTCAAAGCTTTAAGAATATCTGGCTAGGAGCAGAGGGAGTACTTTACAAAATGTGAATTTGAAAAAAAAATGTTAGAGATTTTTTTTTTTTTACAAACTAGAAAACACTTGTTACATTAAAAAGCCTTCCACTGCTCGGAAATAAGAGTCTTTTGTAATCGGAGTCTTTACTATTGTTCATTAAGAAGATATTAGAACAAATGTTTCATACTGATAACATTTTTAATTTAATATGGCATTTAACAACTCTCCAATACACAACACGCATACAAACTACCGTATGGGGGAGATTTACTAAGGTGGCCATACACAGTTCGAATCTCGGCCAGTACAACAGGAAAAAACACACACACACAAATAAATAAAAATAAAAAAAGATTCAAGTGGTGGTAATCCACTCTTGGTATCCAGCGATGGGTGATCTCTTCTCTGGGGTCCAGCGATGGGTGATCTCTCCCAATGGTCCAGCGATGGGTAATCTCTCTCGATGGTCCAGCACAACGCATCCTGTCTCCAGTAGCTTGACAGGTCTTAGCTGAGGAGGACGAGGCCACCTGTCACCTGACCCTGCCCCCCTCTGATGCAAGGGCAAACCCGGGCATCCCCAGTGATGTGCGTGTGGCCACGCCCCCTCTGATGTAACGGAAACCTGCGTCTGTCTGTCTGTGTGTTGATGGGGACAAGGGATGAGTCACAGACCCCCAAAGCATCCTCCCAATGTTGAGGGCATGTGGCCTGGTACGGTTCGGGCATGCAGCCTGCCAGGTTGCATGCTCGGATAAAGGGTCTGGTATGGATTTTTGGGGGGAACTCCACACCATTTTTTTTAATTTTTAGCGTGGAGTTCCCCTTAAAATCCATACCAGACCTGAAGGGTCTGGTATGGATATTTGGGGGGAACCTCACGTCATTTTTTTTTTATTTGACGCAGGGTTCCCCTTAATCTCCTTACATTAAAAAGCCTTCCACTGTTCAGAAATAAGAGTCTTTTGTAATCGGAGTCTTTACTATTGTTCATTAAGAAGATATTAGAACAAATGTTTCATACTGATAACATTTTTAATTTAATATGGCATTTAACAACTCTCCAATACACAACACGCATACAAACTACAGTATGGGGGAGATTTACTAAGGTGGCCATACACAGTTCGAATCTCGGCCAGTACAACAGGAACCGTCCGAGATTCGAACCATTAATGGGCTCGCTGAATGTACAAAGTTGATTGGTGATTAACTTGGGTACAATCCACCTGTCGGATTCGCTTCCGAATATCACAAGTGGCTGCTTTAGCCTTTAGCAGTAATCACTGTCCTAATCACTGGACAGCTTCCCTTGCCTGCTCCCTGCATGTACCAAGTTAATCGATCAAACAACTTGGGTACAACCAGCCTTCAAGATTCTTGCTGCTAGTGATAATCATTGTCTACTACTAACAGGGACGGCTACAATATATATATATATATATAGCTATAGATATAATGTATGTATATATATATATATATATATATATATATATATATATATATATATATATATATATATAGGCCAGGCCTTCTTGTCAACATCAGTGCCTGACCTCACAAATCCGCTTCTGGAAGAATGGTTCTGGAAGAATGGTCAAGCATTCCCATATACACACTCCTAAACCTTGTAGATAACCTTCCCAGAAGAGTTGAAGCTGTTATAGCTGCAAAGGGTGGGCCAACTCAATATTGAACCCTACGGGCTAAGACTGGGATGCCATTAAAGTTCATGTGCAGACGTCCCAATACTTTTGGAAATATAGTGTGTGTGTGTGTGTATATATATATATATATATATACACACACACTATATTTCCAAAAGTATTGGGACGTCATCATATGAACTTTAATGGCATCCCAGTCTTAGTCCGTAGGGTTCAATATTGAGTTGGCCCACCCTTTGCAGCTATAACAGCTTCAACTCTTCTGGGAAGGTTATCTACAAGGTTTAGGAGTGTGTATATGGGAATGCATGACCATTCTTCCAGAAGCGGATTTGTGAGGTCAGGCACTGATGTTGACAAGAAGGCCTGGCTCACAGTCTCCAATCTAATTCATCCCAAAGGTGTTCTATCAGTTGGAGGTCAGGATTCTGTGCAGGCCAGTCAAGTTCCTCCACCCCAAACTCACTCATCCCTGTCTTTAAGGATCTTGCTTTGTGCACTGGTCCAAATCATTTGTTGGAGGGGGGATTATGGTGTGGGCTAAGGATAAGCCGAACACCCCTCGGTTCGGTTCGCACCAGAAACTGCAAACAGACCTAAACTTCGTGTGAACTTTGGAACCCTATTAAAGTCTATAGGACTCAAATGTTAAAAATCAAAAGTGCTAATATGTAAGTTATTGTCCTAAAAAGTGTTTGGGGACCTGGGTCCTGCCCCAGGGGACATGTATCAATGCAAAAAAATGGCAGTTTTTTCAGGAGCAGTGATTTTAATAATGCTTAAAGTGAAACAATAAAAGTGTAATATTTCTTTAAATTTCGTACCTGGGGGGTGTGTATAGTATGCCTGTAAAGGGGTGCATGTTTCCCGTGCTTAGAACTGTCCCTGCACAAAGTGTAATTTCTGCAGGAAAAAAAGTCATTTAAAAGCACTTGCAGCTATAATGAATTGTCAGTTCCCCATAATACAGAGAACAGTCATTAAAAGTCATTGATAAAAAAAAAATGCATGGAGTTCCCCCCCAAATTCAATTACCAGGCCCTTCAGGTCTTGTATGGATATTAACGGGAACGCCAGGTCAAATAAAAAAAAAAATGACGTGGGGTTCCCCCCAAAAATCCATACCTGACCCTTTATCCGAGCACGCAACCTGGCAGGCCGCAGGAAAAGAGGGGGGATGAGAGAGTGCCCCCCCTCCTGAACCGTACCAGGCCGCATGCCCTCAACATTGGGAGGATGCTTTTGGGGTCTGTGACCCCTCAAAGCACCATGTCCCCATGCTGATGGGGACAAGGGCCTCATCCCCATAACCCTGGCCGGTAGTTGTGGAGGTCTGCGGGCGGGGGACTTATCAGAATCTGGAAGCCCCCTTTAACAAAGGGACCCCTAGATACCACCCCCCCCCCCCCCGCTGTTTGAAATGGTAACTGGTACATTGTAACCCTACCATTTCACACAGAAAGTGTAAAAACGTGTTAAAAAACACACACACACACCGTTGGGATAAGTCCTTTATTAAAAATAAAAAAGGATTCAAGTGGTGGTAATCCACTCTTGGTATCCAGCGATGGGTGATCTCTTCTCTGGGGTCCAGCGATGGGTGATCTCTCCCGATGGTCCAGCGATGGGTAATCTCTCTCGATGGTCCAGCACAACGCATCCTGTCTCCAGCAGCTTGACAGGTCTTAGCTGAGGAGGACGAGGCCACCTGTCACCTGACCCTGCCCCCCTCTGACGCAAGGGCAAACCCGGGCATCCCCAGTGATGTGCGTGTGGCCACGCCCCCTCTGATGTAACGGAAACCTGCGTCTGTCTGTCTGTGTGTTGATGGGGACAAGGGATGAGTCACAGACCCCCAAAGCATCCTCCCAATGTTGAGGGCATGTGGCCTGGTACGGTTCGGGCATGCAGCCTGCCAGGTTGCATGCTCGGATAAAGGGTCTGGTATGGATTTTTGGGGGGAACTCCACACCATTTTTTTTAATTTTTAGCGTGGAGTTCCCCTTAAAATCCATACCAAACCTGAAGGGTCTGGTATGGATATTTGGGGGGAACCTCACGTCATTTTTTTTTTATTTGACGCGGGGTTCCCCTTAATCTCCATACCAGACCTGAAGGGCGCGGTAATTGAATTGGGGGGAACCCCACACATTTTTTTTTTTAATCAATGACTTTCAATGACTGTTGTCTGTATTACGGGGAGCCGAAAATTCATTATAGCCACGAGTGCTTTTAAATGACTTTTTTTCCTGCAGAAATGACACTTTGTGCGGGGACAGTTCTAAGCATGGGAAACATGCGCCCCTTCACAGGCATACTATACACACCCCCCAGATACAAAATTTAAAGGAATATTACACTTTTATTGTTTCACTTTAAGCATTATTAAAATCACTGCTCCCAAAAAAACTGCCATTTTTAAAACTTTTTTTTGCATTGATACATGTCCCCTGGGGCAGGACCCGGGTCCCCAGACACTTTTTATGACAATAACTTGCATATTAGCCTTTAAAATTAGCACTTTAGATTTCTCCCATAGACTTGTACAGGGTGTTCCGAGGCTTTTCGAATTTCCCGCGAACACATTTTTCGCTGTTCGGCGAACAGGCAATGTTCGAGTCGAACATGAGTTCAACTCGAACTCGAAGCTCATCCCTAGTGTGGGGTCGTTTTTCAGGGGTTGGACTTGGCCCCTTAGTTCCAGTGAAGGGAACTATTATGGCGTCAGCATACCAAGACATTTTGGACAATTTTATGCTCTCAACTTTGTGGGAACAATTTGGGGATGGCCCCTTCCTGTTCCAACATGAGTGCGCACCAATGCACAAAGCAACGTCCTGACCACAACCTGATAGAACACCTTTGGGAAGAATTATTGCAGAGACTGGGAGCCAGGCCTTCTTGTCCAACATCAGTGCCTGACCTCACAAATGCACTTCTGGAAGAATGGTCAAACATTCCCATAGACACACTCCTAAACCTTGTGGACAGGCTTCCCAGAAGAGTTATAGCTGCAAAGGGTGGACAAACTCAATACTGAACCCTACAGACTAAGTCTGGGATGCTATTAAAGTTCATGTGCGTGTAAAGGCAGGCGTCCCAATACTTTTTGCAATATAGTGTTTATGTCACACAATATTACCACAAAGGTGATCGATATAGGTAGGTGGCTCGGCAGTACTGTTCATTGTGGCGGTGTTGTCTCGTGAGCTGCGGAGCTTTATTCAAGCATGTCCGACTTGATCAGCGTCGTGCATGCGCCCCCATTTTATATTGTTTTATCAAGAAAATGTCACCTAATCATAAAATATAGAAAATTTCAGCAAAGGATAGGTTTAACAGACAAATCAATTTCACTTTGTCATGATGAAGCCCCGTGGCTGTGTGAAACAAGCCAGGTTGCATGGCCTGGATGAGGCTGGTCTAATGCTGTTCTTACTCAGCTGGCTGTCGGGCATGGTGGGGCGCTGTGTTTGGGACATTTATTTTCCTAGATTTAGTGCATTGAGCTGAGCTCTCCTCAACCAAGACAGTGTGAGTCACTGAATAGGGATGAAGGAACCTGGAGTGGCATCTGCAGCTTTCTAAGCCAATTCACTGAATATTACTGTATATGCTACTATTTTTTGATGTCAGGGACTGCATATGAGGCTATATGAGAACATTGACCACTATTTTAGACACTGAGGAAGTCTAAGGGATATTGTTTCCAATTTTCAGGTAAGCACCATTAAGCTTAAAGCAGTACTAAAGTTTGAAAAAAGAAAAAAAAAAGATTTCCCCCTGCAAGGCAATGTTATAATTTGCTAGCATGCATTGCATACTAGCACAATATGAGAGACTTATGTTAAAACAAAGACCTCCAGTAGCACGCTGTCACCACTGTCAGGGCTTCAATCTTCATCTGGTCTTCCTACCAGGTTTGTGGACTTCAGCTGTCTGGCTGGCTTAGCTGCGATGATGTCACTCCCGCACATGCGCACAGAGCTCTGAAGGGATGGCACGGGTATGCCGTTCCTTCACAATGCATGCGCCTGTGACGTCACCGGCTGCTGCTCACTGGAATATCTCCTAAACAGTGCATGATTAGGAGATATTGATATTATAGCTAGTGATGGCCGAACGGTTCGCCCAGCGGTCGTTTCGCGGCGAATTTCGGCTGTTCGTGGTCCGCCCGTTCGGCGGACTATTGGCGCCATTCACCCGGCGGACTTCTGTGTTTACTGTGTAAAATAACTTTGCCCTATGGTGACACATCCATCATGGGGTACAGGACAGCCAATTGAGACATTACAGCACATGGACACTTGGACATTCCCCCTAACTTATAAATAGACCCGATCCGGTGGCCATTTTACATTCTTTCTTCTGTCACTATAGGGAGAGGTTGCTGTGTGGAGCAGGGAGAGATTGCAGTGATCCAAATCGCTAGCTATTTGGTACACAAAAGTTCTTTTCAGGACTGGTATAGGTGTTAGGTGTATATAGGTTTTCTGTGCTACTGATTGTTGCAGCAGCCTGAGTGTCTTTTGTCAGTTTAGAGAAAGGGACAGGACGCTGTGTCTGCTGCAGGGATAGTCAGTTTAGTCATTAGCTGTTACTATCAGGTCCACAAAAGTGCTATTCCAGTTATTGTTCCAGTAGCCTCTGTTTTATCAGTTTATATAGGGACAGGCAGGAAGCAGTGTGTGAGGCAGTGAGGGTCAGTTTAATCAGTAGCTGTTAGTATATTAGGTCCACAAAGGTTCTTTTCAGGACTGGTATCAGTGGTATGGTAATAGGCTTGTACACGTATAATATTCTTTCTTCCGAATGTAGAAAGAATATTATACTTGACTGCTGCCCTTCTGCTGCAGTCTGCTAATCATTCACAACCTACTTGTTCCACAACACCACCACCACCACCACCACATACCTTCCGCTTGAGTCACAGGAATTATTTTCCGATCCATATCAAGAGGACATTTCTGATGCGCAGCCACTCTTGGCATTGGATCAGGAAGAGGAGGTAGCAACAACCGCTACTCAGCAGTCTGACGACAGTACCCAGATCAGCCCAAGGAGGAGGTTGGTCCCCGGTGTTGCTGCCTACTCCGAGATCTCTACTTATAGCGGTGGGGAAGGTGATGTTGATGATGACGTGTCTAGTGATGTCACATGGGTGCCCACAAAAGAGGAAGAGGAGGGGAGTTCAGAGGGAGATATGGACCAGCAGATAGGGAGGAGAAGCAGGAATAACTTACATTGCACAGGAGGCACAAAGCAGACTGCAAATGTATCAGGAGCAAGTCATCGACCATGTACGGTCACATCTGGCGCTCCCAGGACACCAGCACATGGCTCCGCAGTGTGGGCTTTTTTTAACGTGTCCGCTGCTGACAATAGCGTTGCCATCTGCAGTCTTTGCAGCGGTAAGCCCAACACTCACCTAGGGACGACCGCCTTAAGAAGGCACATGAGCAGCCATCACCGAGCCAAGTGGGAGCATCCCAGAGCTATATGGCCATGTTCAGCGGCAAGTGAATGTATCTCTGGCACACAGTGTTGAAGCCAAGATACATCTGACCACAGACACGTGGTCTAGCAAACACGGGCAGGGAAGGTATATCACTTTTACTGCCCACTGGGTGAACCTTCTGACGGCCGTCAAGCATGTAACCCGTGGCACCCGTGTAGATTTGGTTTTACCGCCACGGATTGCATGCAGGCCTGACTCTTCTTCTCCTCCTCCTCCTACTCCATCCTCCTCCCTCTCCTCCTCGGCTGACTCCTCCTTTTCCGCTGCTAGCGTCTCTTCCGCTGCGCCGCCCAAGCTCCCCAGAACCTATTCAACATGCCAGGTGAGACGTTGCCATGCCGTGCTGCGTCTGTTGTGCCTGGAAGCCAAGAGCCACACTGGCCCGGCACTCCTTTCAGCTTTGTGTTCACAGGCAGATCAGTGGATAACACCGCTCAATTTAACAGTTGGTAAAGTGGTGTGTGACAACGGTGCCAATCTGCTTAGCGCATTGAAACAGGGCAAAATCACGCACGTGCCATGCATGGCACACGTCTTAAACTTGGTCGTGCAGCGATTCCTTGTCAAATACGCTGGGGTCCAGGACATCTTGCGGCAGGCAAGGAAAATCTCGGCCCATTTCAGAAGATCTTACATGGCCATGGCTCGCCTTGCTGACATTCAGCGGCGACACAATCTGCCGGTCAGACGTCTTATTTGCGATTGCCCGACGCGATGGAACTCAACCTTCTATATGCTTGATAGGCTGCTCCAGCAGAAACGTGCAGTTAACGTCTACCTGTATGAACTCTGTGGCAGAACCGGTTCTGGGGAGCTGTTTTTTTATTCACCGCGGCAGTGGCTGCTCATGCGCGACGCATGCAGACTTCTGCGCCCATTTGAGGAGATCACCAAACTGGTCAGTCGCAGCCATGGCACCATCAGTGACATGGTACCTTATGCCTTCTTTATGGAGCGTGCATTGCGTCGTGTCATTGATCAAGCTGTGGAGGAGCAGGGGCGGGAAGATGAGGAAGTCACAATGCTGGATGAATTCCCAGGGGGGGCTACTCTATCTGAGACAAGTCAACAACAGGAGTCTGAAGAGGAGTCAGAGGAGGATGGTGCCGGGGCGGATGAGGAGGAGCAAGAAGAGCATGCTTTAAACCTTTCTGGGATCCCTGTTGTGCGTGGATGGGGAGAGGAGAATGAAGAGGACGACCTTATCCTGGATGATGAGCAGGAGCCAGGCCACCACACCGCTTCCAGTTTAGTGCAAATGGGGGCCTTCATGCTCCAGTGTTTTAATAGGGACCCCCGTATAAAAAGCATAAGGGTCAAGGACCAGTACTGGGTGGCAACGTACTTAGACCCCCGGGTACAAACACAAAATGGCGGAAATGTTACCGCCGTCACAGAGGGCTGGCAGAATGGAGCACTTCCAGGCCTTGCTTCAAGAAATGCTGCATTCTGCTTTTGCATGCGCTGGCAGAGGAGCAATTCCCACTCCCGGAGAAGGAGTTGCGGGTACCAATCCAACAGCACCTGCAAGAAGAGGCCGGTTTGAAGATGTGTTGGTGACTTCAGATATGAGGTCATTCTTTCAGCCGAGCCATCGACATTTGTCATCCGGATCCAGCATCAGGGAACACCTAGTCCGTCAGGTGTCCGACTACATCGGGTTAACGGCCGATGTGGATGCTCTGAGGAGTGATGAACCCCTGGACTACTGGGTGGGCAGGCTTGACCTCTGGCCAGAGCTTACCCAATTTGCAATCGAACTGTTGGCTTGCCCCTCATCCAGTGTCCTGTCCGAAAGGACGTTCAGCGCAGCAGGGGGGATCGTGACCGATAAGCGTACTCGCCTAGCTCACGACAGTGTTAACTACCTCACATTTCTAAAAATGAATGAGGCATGGATCTCGGAGGAATTCAACACATGTGACCAGTAGACCATGTATATGTCTATAAACAATTTTTAATCGAGCACAGAGACCTTTTTTCTTCATTTGGCTCACTTCCTTGTCCAAAAAAAGCACACCGTACTATATGCCCGTACCCTCCTCTTTGAAGAGGTTGAGCGGTGTCATATTTCTACTGGGGCTGCTTATTATGAGGGGCTCCCACCATCCCTGTGCTGTGCTGACATCCTCCTGGGGCTATACCTCTGCTCTGCATATTATGAGGGGCTCCCACCATCCCTGTGCTGTGCTGACTTCCTTCTGGGGCTGTACCACTGCTGTGCATATTTTGAGGTGCTCCCACCATCCCTGTGCTATGTTTATTATGAGGGGCTCCCACTATCCCTGTGCTATGCTGACATCCTCCTGGGGCTGCTTATTATGAGGGGCTCCCACCATCCCTGTGCTATGCTGACATCCTCCTGGGGCTGCTTATTATGAGGGGCTCCCACCATCCCTGTGCTATGCTCATTATGAGGGGCTCCCACCATCCCTGTGCTATGCTCATTATGAGGGGCTCCCACCATCCCTGTGCTATGCTCATTATGAGGGGCTCCCACCATCCCTGTGCTATGCTGACTTCCTCCAGGGGCTGCTTACGGTGCAGGTGTCAGTGCTGTATATCACGGTGCTGATGTCAGTACTCTTTATCACGGTGCTCCTGTCAGTGCTGTATATCACGGTGCTGGTGTTAGTGCTTTATGTCACCCTGCTGATGTCAGTGCTCTCTATCACGGTGCTGTTGTCAGATGACTCTATCACGGTGCAGGTGTCATTGCTGTATGTCATGCTGCTGGTGATCATCTCCTGTACCCTCTTCTTTGCCTACCCTGGTCCCTGATCTTCCCTCTCCTCCATTGCCTTCATGCACTCCACAGTCCTGAATTGTCACAACAATTTCCCATATAAAAAAAGAATGCTTGTAGTTGTCGATCCCAGATTCACCTCATACATGTGTTATGTCATTGGCCATGTGGTGGGACTATGTTTGCACAGCTATTAATTATTTTGTGGCTGCAAATTTGACCTGTAGGTTTGCGAAGTGCGCCTCCCATTGAAGTCAATGGGGCCCGCCGCGAACGTTCCGGTTCGCAAACTATCGGCCGCGTTCGCAAAACGTGCCGTCGGAAGTTCGTCATCACTAATTATAGCTTTATTATAAGCTGACCTGTAAGTAAAATGTCAGACATTGTCAGAGTCTACCACTTCACCCCTGGAAGGTTTGCCCCCTTTCCTGACCAGGCTATGTTTTATGATACAGCACAACGTTGCTTTAACTGATGATTGTGTGGTTATGTAACACTGTACACAAATAAAATGTATGTCCCCCCCCCCCCACAAATAGTGCTTTCTTTTGGTGGTATTTAATCACCTCTGTTTAATCACCTCCCTATAAACAAAAAGGAACGACAATTTAAAAACTATATATATATATATATATATATATATTTTTTTTTTTTATTTTTTTTTTATTTTTTTTCTGCTATAAAACATTTCTAATAAAATACATTAAAAATCAAATTTCTTCTTCAATTTAGGCCAATATGTATTCTGCTACATGTGTGTTTGGTAAAAAAAATCCCAAAATCCCAATATGCGTATATTGATTGCTTTGCGCACTAGTTAAAGCCTCTACAAACTATGGGATATTTGTATTTATTTGTTTAAATATTTTTACTAGTAATTGTGGCGTTCAGCTTATAGAGGGATGGCAATATTGCGGCGGACAAATCGGACACCTAACTAACACTTTTGACACTTTTTTGGGCACCAGTGACACTAATACAGTGATAAGTGCTAAAAATTAACACTGTCACTGTACTAATGGCACTGGCAAGGAAGGTGTTAACATCAAGGGCGATCAAAGAGTTAACTGTGTGCCTAGCTAATGTTTCAGTGTAGTGGGGGCAGTGCTTTTACCAGTTGAAGGCATAGATCTGTGTCGCTGATTAGCAGGAACATAGGGTCCATGTCTTCCTTACTGACAGAATGGTGATCTGCCTTATTTACGTCAGTGGGTGCCAGAGGACATAGGGCCCGCAGGACACGCTGTGTAAAATCACAGTATGAGCATGCCAGTGTGCACTCGCGCCCAAAACCCGAGAGTGCAGAATCAAGTATATATAATCACGTATATATATACGTGATTCTGCGCAACGCGGCCACCCTGTAGCAGTAAATCTGCTATGGGACGGTCAGGAAGTGGTTTAGGAGCAACTTTTGCTATTACACATGAAACATTTTCCAAATTAATAAGTAAAATAAGATATTTGACATTCATATAACTTTTTTTGTGCAGCTCTTTGGTCCAATTTCTCTTTCCTTTTAGTCTAATGAAGTGGGGTACCAGCCAGCCCTGTGGAATCCTTCCATGTACTCATAATGCTTTACTTTCTTCTTGGGTTTGTTACCACCATGCCATCCAGTGTGCTGGGCTATTGGTGAATGTTCTGTTAGCCATATTGTATTTTATTTAGCAGTTTTTTTACATTACAAATCTATGAGCTGCTTCATGCATATAATCCAGGCCTTTGATTAATACTGGTGTCAGGCATGCTTTACTTTTACTCTTCATGTATGAAAGCTTCTAAGAAAAATGGGATTTAACCTTGGGAGTGACTGGATCCTCTGTAAGCACAAACTGGGATTTTAAAGTGCAAATTTTGTACAGTGGCATCAATCATGTTCAGTTTTGATATATGTACATGGGCCGGTTTAGTAAACTGCATAGAATTTCTGGATGTATGAAAATAGACTACCTAGGCTGTATAGATTGGTTGCAGAATGAGTGATTGCAGAACAACATGTTCATGGCTCCTTTGGACTGGGCTGTGCATACATGTTCATGCTCTTGGTATAGGTTCTTTTTGTTATTAGACCTACAAGGATGACATAGATGCAGTGCTGCTCTGTTGAAAGCACACTTATGGCATTAAGGATAGCAAGGGATATCATTGCCCTTGCCATCTTCATAGATAAAAGCACCTTTTAGTGCTGTTTTTCTCTTTGTATACAAGGTATTCACATACCTTGTGCTCATGGATGTACAGAGTGTATGAGGGATCTCCCTGTGTTATTGTTGGAAGAAGAAAACAAAGGGAAAAATCATACTTCCATCCCAATGTTTCTTAGTATTTTTTCAGTCACAACACTATTTGAAAGAATGAAAAACTTAAATCTAAAAGGTAAATCATTTAAATGTTACTTATCAATCAGCAACTTGAGCCTGGGACAATGCACACGACCTCCTTGATTAGGCTAATGCGTTAATAAAGTCCATTGTTATTTCTTCTTTTTGGGATCCCCCAGGTGGGTTATGCCATAATGTACTAATATGAGCAGCATATAAGCATATTATGTCACAGTTCCCTCTCAAATCAAGCCCTCCTGCACCGCAGGGACGGGCACTTCTATCTTGGCCGGGTCTTCCTTATGGTTTCTGTGCCTTCAGACACTTGAATGGCTGGCTCATGATGATGTCAGTCCTGCGTATGGGCACGGTAGTCACATCACAGCAGCGCAGATCAGGGCCCTAAATGTTTGCTAAGCTGCATATGCGCAGTTCAATGTAGATCACGACTGACAGGCAAAAGGAAGCATTTATGTCATACATTACCCTACCTGTCAGCAACTTTTCACAACACTGACCTTATTACCACTTTATTTATTTACCACTTCACATCAGAGGTTCCCCTATCACATCAGAAGCCCCCTTCACATTAGTGATTCCCCTATCACATCAGAAGCCCCCTTTGCATTAGAGGTCCCTCTATCCCATCAGAAGCCCTTTCACATCAGAGGTTCCCCTATCACATCAGAAGCCCCCTTCACATCAGAGGTTCCCCTATCACATCAGAAGCCCCCTTCACATTAGTGATTCCCCTATCACATCAGAAGCCCCCTTTGCATTAGAGGTCCCTCTATCACATCAGAAGCCCTTTCACATCAGAGGTTCCCCTATCACATCAGAAGCCCCCTTCACATCAGAGGTTCTCCTATCACATCAGAAGGCCCCTTCACATCAGAGGTTCTCCTATCACATCAGAAGACCCCTTCATATCAGAGGTTCCCCTATCACATCAGAAGCCCCCTTCATATCTTCACATCAGAGGTTCCCCCTATCACCTCAGAAGACCCCTTTCGCATCATAGATTCCCCTATCACATCAGAAGCCCCCTTCACATCAGAGGTTCCCCTATCCCATCAGAAGCCCCCTTCACATCAGAGGTTCCCCATCCCATCAGAAGCACCCTTTGCATCAGAGGTTCTCCTATCACATCAGAAGCGCCCTTCACATCTTCACATCAGAGGTTCCCCTATCACATCAGAAGCCCCATTTACATCAGAAATTCCCCTATCACATCAGAAGCCCCCTTCGCATTAGAGGTCCCCCGATCACATCAGAAGCCCCCTTTGCATCAGAGGTTCCCCTATCACATCAGAAGCCCCCTTCACATCAGAGGTTCCCCCATCACAACAGAAGCCCCTCCATATTAGAGGTCCCCCTATCACATCAGAGCCTACTTTAACAGCATAGCCCTCCAGCATATCAGAGGTCTCCCCTTCATGTCAGATTCCCCCCTTCACGTCAGATTCCCCTTATAAACCAGAGGCCCCCTTATACATGAGCCCAACCCCCCCCCCCCCCCCCCTTCAAATCAGAGTCTGCTCCTATACATCAGAGGCCACTTATATATAAGTTCCCCCCTCACCATAGAGTCTCCCATCACAGAGTGCCCCAGTCACACTACCCCCTCGCACCAGAGCCCTAGCTCTTGACCCCAGCAATATGGTAGAGGGCAGGAGGTGGAGTAGGTCTGGAGGAGGCAGACTCCTGCCTTCTCCTAAATGCAGGGGGTGTCCCTGAATGTCGCTTGCCCTGGATGTAACGTCTTTCTTACTTTTCCAAAGAAGTCCAGTTCACAGACAATATGTGCCAGACTATGCATGCTACAAGAGTTTGACTGCATACCCACTGCACTGGTATAGACCCTATGCTACCTTGGATTCCCAGCAGCAAAATAAGCCATGAATGGGATTTTATTTTTTTTTTTATTCTAGCACTAAGTGTAAAATTAGTGCTCCAGTGTCAATGTCCATACGAGTTGTGAAAAGCAGTTGGGAATTTAATTCGGACACCTATTAAGGTGAAGATTTTCAATTAGTTTAGCAATATCTGAACTACATGCTGGCTATACTATGATGCCAAGAGAGAAGTATTTCTTTCCAGCTGATGGATTTTCTCTGGTTGAGGAGGATCTGCTGTGTATTTGATGCTCTACACCAGTGGTCTCCAAACTGCGGCCCTTTGCTTGCCTTTATCCGACCCTTGGAGCACTGTGTTATGAGACACATAACAGAGCATAATTTCTCCCACTTAATGTATACCAATAATAGGGCAGTATTCCTCCAAATGATAACAATAATGGGGCACTATTCCTTCCCCTAATACCAAATATGTTGAAGTTTATGCCTATTGATGCCTGGAAAATTTCCACTGCCTCTGGCCACAGTTCAGCCCCCCTAGAGTCTGAAGCACAATAAACTGGCCCTTTGTTTAGAAAGTTTAGAGACCCCTGCTCTACACAATATAGTGCATAGAAACCTATTAAGCCAGAAGGTTAAACTTGTTTCTGCATATCAAAGGATTGTGTTGCACTTAGGAAAGTAAAGTATTGCCAGTGCCACATATATGGAAAAAATGTCACTAGACCTTGATCGATGGATTTTAAAGGTGTATACAATGGAATACAAAACACCATTTACAATAAGGAATTGCAGGAAATCTTTTATATACTGTACATGGTTTGATATAAAGATACTAAGAGAGGTTTCAATCTTTGTAAGTAACAGGCTGAATGCTTCATATTAAGGGGGCAATTATTAATTGTGCTCCACTTCCTGAACAGAGAGCAGGCAGAAATCATATGGGCATGACTAATCTATGCAACAAACCTAGCCATTAATTACAATTTGACAATTAAATTGTGGTGGTATTTTAATAGAATGACGAATGTGGGCAAATTAATTGAACGTAATTACCACAGGTTCACCCAAGGTCATTTTTGGATGGTTTAATTCATTTTTGTAGTCAAAATAAATATTTTTTAAAACATTTATATTTCGACATGTTGTATACTAAAAGCATAGGGATGTCTTCATTTGGGGTAGTTACAAACGGCCCTTGGAGTGAAAAACAGCCCTTGTCAGTCCAGGGAAGAGTCATGGATGAAGGCAGGGCCGTTTTTAAGGCAGGGAAAAAGGGGCAGCTGTCCTGGGCTCTGTCATTGTTGTGGGGCCCAAACTTGCCAACTATCCTGGTTTAAATTCCCTCGTCCCTTGAGGTTTTAGTCCTGTGCTGTGTCCCGATATCTCAGTGTGAAGTGATGCGACTAATGCTGCCCAGCTCTGCCTTATTGTTGTGTAAAGATGACTCACCTTCAGACCCTGTGTTTACATGTAAATTACCGGCATTTATATGTAAATAGGGGCAGCCAGTGGCATTGATATGTATATCATGCCCCCCTGAGGTCATATCCGCAGTAATCTCTAGCAGCCAATCAACAAGCAGAAATCATGTGCTGTAACCTTTAGCAACTAATCAGTGAGCCATAATGTGTGCTGTAACTTCTAGCAACCAGTCAGCGAGCGGTAATAATACACTGTAACCTCTGGCAACCAATCGCAATAGCTGCCTGATCTGATTCAGTAAACTTATTTTGAGTCTGGCTGCTATTTATTGTATGTCTCAGAGCAGGTGGAGAGCAAAAGTGCATGGGGGGCCCCCAAGAAAAGTTTTGCCCAGGGTCTAATCAATATTAAAGACGGCCCTGGTTACCTGTCACATACATTCTCGTGTTACATAAGATAAACTAGTGGCAGTGATAGGTCTCTAGCAGTATACAAGGGATTAGAGTAAGAAGTTTATGAGCCCCTAAAGATAGGAAATTGGTGTCAGCAGAGGCACCTGAATGTGAAGGAGAAGCTGAGAAATGGATTTGATATTTATTCTGTAGCAAGGTCCCAGGCCTCCTTCAGTCTAATGAGAACCTCCAGGGCCAGAGATAGCTGACATCCTTCTGTATATGGTGGATTGTGAGGCATAGTGGGTGCAAAGCAGTTAGAGTCATTGGGCGCCAGACACTTCTTGAATGCAAAAGAGATTTTATTTCTCTTAACAGAACTTTGGGAGAGAGGGTTAGGGTCAGAACACTCTTAGGTAGTTGAAAGATTAATTGGCAGACTCAGAGACTTCAAAAGGACAGCCATGCAGGGAAAGGCATCCAGCAAGACACCACTTCTGCATGTGTAGGAATGCTGTCTCCTATGGCAACAGTCTTTAACAGTTTCCAATCTTCACTGTAGTATGTTCCTCAAGTATCACCTCTCTGCTGGGTTCCTAGCTTGGCGCTCAAGATACTTCTCAAGTTTCACCCCCCTGGCCTACTTGGTCCCTAGCTTGACACACAAGGCTGTTCTGCAAGCGTCACCTCCGCTGGCTGGGTCCCTGGCATGATTCCCACTGAAGTTTCCAGATTCTTCACCATCCCCAGTTGGTGAGAATACTGCGCTGGTACTTACTTCAGCTACTCACTGTGGTCCCTGGTAATGAGGTGGTTGGTCCCTTAGTGGCGACAACTTCCCCTCTACCTCCAACCACAACAGGTTCTCCGGTCAGCAGAACAGTCACTTCTGGTTGGACTGCAAGTCGCAATCCCAACCCTGCGCTGTTCTCTCTTGCTTCTGGATAGGCAATCAGACAGCCTAGCAACCAGATGTGCCCAGGATAGGCCCAAACTCCAGCCTAACAGCCCAGGCAGTACAACACACGTCCACCCAGACAGCCATCCAGGTAGCACAGAATAGTGATCGCCTAACTCCATCCAAATATATAGGCTCTCCTAGCAGGCCAAGGAGTTTAGGAAAACCTCTGCCCATTGGTTTAGATACCCCATATACCCATAATCTGACCTTGCATTGCCCTTGTCATAGCTAATGCCACCAGGTACCAGTCCACTTAGCGGCAAAAGAGAGAAGTGCAGCAATTACAGAGTTATAGTGAAACCAATTGATCCTTAGTAAATTTAGGAGCAATCCTGCCTAAACACTAGATTGCTAACAGTATAATAAAAACACCATCAATGCATTTCACAAAAGGCATGTGATACAGATCACAGCTGTTTAAGGTGTTTTCTGCACCATCCTGAGGAAGTGGCTAGTGTAGTGCCTTGAAAAACATTGACCGTGTTTTATACTATTTTGAAAGCAATACATATTAAATCAATGAAGAATACATTTCTCACTTTAAATGAGAGGTTTTGGCAGTGGGCATTTGATGTCCATTATTCTCATGGGTGATTGATGCTATGGTGTATTACCTGTGGCATGTTGTGGGCCTCCCATGATTAGTGGCTGGATGAGGGGCTTTCTTCTTAATCTGTCTTTCTGTATGTGGGGGACCCCCTGCATGGACAACAACTGGCTACAGTGGGACATAGTTCCCCTATAGGGCCTAGGTGGTGGTGTTGCGGTGGTATTAGTTGGGCGGATAATAACATATTTTTTCCCCTTATTTTGAATTGACAGATTCATATCCATCTTAATTCCGATACTGTGCTGACATTCGTGGCAAGCTGTTTTATTTTGGCTGTAACACTGATGTACTTGATGTGGCGACATTTTTCGACCCTCTATACTAACCTCTGTTATAGCTATCCCTTACTATAAGCTATTTGTTTTCTAAGTGACGATTTGGTGCTTGTGCACACTTCCGGACTAGTGCCCGTACATTGTGGATGCACTGCTCATGCACGAGAGCCGTACTGCACATGAGAGAAAGTCATGGAGGATTCCATCAGCTTTCAAGGGTTGATTTTTGGGAGGAAAATGTTTATTCCCCCTTGCCCTCTACCACAATGGGAGCGCTGACACAGCTGATGCCAATAATTGCTGTCTAGCTGTTTGGGCCGTTTGCAGGCACTATTTATAGTTCAGTGATGGATGTCTGCCACAGCAGTGGCATGTCTTATGGATTTATCATAACAGGTCTGTTGATACACTTGTTTTCCTTTTTACTCTAGTAAATTGACATGAATCATCTGGTCTTTCAGATTGGGTCTTTGAAGCCACAGGCTTTCCTCCTAATAAATATATTTTGCCAGATCAACATAGGACCTTGGAATTTAATGACCAATAGTGCTCTGGTAAGCCCTTTTTTAGGCATTTTTTATCAAAGTTACCAATATATTAGCTGGTTTCTCCTATTTAGAGAAGTTATCAGTGTGTCATCTGTTATATGTTTTCTCTAGATTGTCACTCATTGTGTCTCCTGGAAATAACTCCTTTAGACATGTGGTGATATCCTTCTACCCCTTATGCCGCGTACACACGATTGGAATTCTCGTTGGAAAAAGCTCCAAAGGTTTTCCTGACGGAATTCCGACGGAATTCGGCTCAAGCCGCCTTGCCTACACACGGTTACATCAAATTCCAATAGTTTATAACGTAGTGACATACAACACGTAGACGGGACTAGAAAAGGAAGTTCAATAGCCAGTAGCCAATAGCATCTGTCTGTTGAATCTGAGCATGTGTGATTTTTGGCGTTTCGGAATTGCATACACACGATCGGAATTACCGACGGAAAAGCTTTCTATCGGTAATTCCGATCGTGTGTATGCAATTCCGACACACCAAAAATCACACATGCTCAGATTCAACAGACAGATGCTATTGGCTACTGGCTATTGAACTTCCTTTTTCTAGTCCCGTCTACGTGTTGTATGTCACTGCGTTATAAACGATTGGAATTTGATGTAACCGTGTGTAGGCAAGATGGCTTGAGCCGAATTCCTTGGGAATTCCGTCGGGAAAACCTTTGGAGCTTTTTCCAACGAGAATTCCAATCGTGTGTACGCGGCATAAGGGGTAGAAGGATATCACCACATGTCTTGAGAACATGCTATCAATTTTTGGCTGGCGGAAATTCGGACGGCTAAATTCCGATGGAGCATACACACGGTTGAATTTTCCGATGAAAAGCTCTCATCGGTCTTTTTCTGGCTGGAAATTCCGATCGTGTGTACGCGGCATTAGAGGTAATTTTTTTTTCATTATTATCTAATGATGGGATATACTATCTTTATCAATAAATGGTCACATTTGATGACTGTTTCTCTTGTCTCTATTTTTATTTGAAAGTAACTGCTATGCTATCCTGAGTCCTCTTGACTTCTAGATGCACACCTGCTAGGCTGTAACGTGATAAATGTAGCGCATTCATAGCTAAGTGAGTATTTGCTCAAATTAATGCTGTCTTGCTCATTCAACATATCTTTTCAGTTACTGACAGCACTTATTCTTTATATGATATAAATCTTTGACTTACTATCTGGATATTTGTATGACCTCCGGTAGTATTCAGCCACTTTGGGATGACGTGGGGTATGCCACATGTATGACACTTTGCTGTTCTATGAGTGGTTATATCTTGCACCATGTCTGTATTTCTGCTATGCAGAAACTTCACCCCTGAGATATATTTATATGTGCCCATTGTCCCCATGTGAAATATGATTTTTTTTCCCCCTTTTCTGACACAGAATCCCTCTGCTTATTGTCAGGCAATTAGGTCCTGAGGAAGCGAAAGCGAAACGTCGACCAGCCTTGTCCAAGCAATAACTGGGGCTACATACACAAATCCATGTGTGGTCAAATACCATTTGCTTTTAGTGTGATATTGTCTTTTTTATATTCATGTTTAATAAATTATTTTTCTAACAATACTTTGTATTCCTTTTCTGGTACCTAGAAAGTCCACTTCAAAGACCTCATTTTTCAATTCTAGTTATATATGGATGTGGTACCCCCTTTACCCCTTTTTTCTATATACATGCTTGAAGATTTTTGTTATCGCTCAGAGTACTTGATACTAACAATGTATTGTTCTAGGTTACTCTAAAACCAACCATATGTCTGGTTCCTGAAGAAGCCAAGTTACTTGCGAAACGTTGACCGCACAGACAACAGACCACATTACTATTTGACCTTTAGCGTTCCAACTGTGTACATTAATTTTAGATTCTATATGTCTTATTTATAAATATTCCCCCTCGGTAGGGTACTTGCTCTTTGTTATTTTTAAATTTGTAAAATAAAGTTGATAATTTTATCTATTATGTTTTACCCCAATATTTGCCTAATATTTTTCTCAATCATTGATTTCTGATTTTATTTCTATAAGGACCAAATGAATGAAAAGTGAAGTTTCAGGTGAGTATGAAACATGGTGAGTAAATGCCATGTTTATTGCATTATATGTTACCTGCACTTTGTTGTGTATGTGGCTGCCTACAATGGGCATGTGAGCATTAGAACTGGAACACGTAGTAATGGAAGAAGATGGCCTGGTCTGATGAATCACACTTTCTTTTACATTTTTACATCATGTGCATTGCTCACCTGGAGAAGAAATAGTACCAGGATGCGACATGAGAAGAAGGCAAGCCGGGGGAGGGAGTGTGATGCTTTAGGCAATGTACTGCCATTCATCAGGCTGTTACTTTAAAAGGTACCACCTACCTAACATTGTCGCTGACCAAGTACACCCCTTCGTGGAAACGGAATTACCTGATGGCAGTGGCCTCTTTTAGCAGGATAATGCACCTTGTACCACTGCAAAAATGGTTCAAAAATGGTTTGAAGAACACAACGAGTTTTAAGGTTTTGACTCGGTCCAGATCTCAATCCAATCCAGGATGATCTGTGGCATTGCTAGAAAAAGTCTAATTCATGGAGGCCCCACTTCACAACTCACAGGACTTAAAGTGGAATTTCACCCTCTCCCCCACCCATTTTTTTTCTCCACCCCCCCCCCCCCCCCGCTTACCTGGTGCTCTGCTGTGCACATTGCAGAGTACTCACCTAAACAGCATTTACAGTGTTGTCATGCTTAGATCCTCTCCTCCTCAGCTGCCGCCAGGTCCCATGCACCATGTTCTCTGTGACGTCAACAAAAAGGCTGCACCGACTCTTCTAGGTTCAGACGGAGCCTCCTAATTATGTGCCACTGGACCGCCCCCCTTCCTGTTAATGAATTGGGGTGATGTGTAGGGTTCTCGGTGCCTCCTGGGATATGAACCTTACATATCCCAGGAGGCATCAGGAATAGGCAAATAACGGAGGTTGGAGGACCAGCCAAAACAAACTCTAAAAAAGGCAAGTAAACGAAAACAAAAAACACAACATATGTGCAGTGGATAGGGTGAGGGATAGAGAGGAGGCAAGTTCATTTAAATGGTAAAGATCCGCTTGAAAGGATCTGCTACTAATGGCTTAGTGCCAGACACCATAACATACACTATATTGTCAAAAGTATTGGGACAGCTGCCTTTATACGCATATGAACTTTGCAGTTATAATATCTTTACTCTTCTGGGAAGGCTGTCCACAAGATTTAGGAGCATGTCTATGAGAATGTTTGACCATTCTTCCAGAAGTGCATTTGTGAGGTTAAGCAACGCCAGGTTGGACGAGAAGGCCGGACTCGTTTACGTTCTAATTTATCCCAAACTTGTTCTTTCAGGTTGAGGTCAGTACTCTGTGCAGGCCATTCAAATTCCTCCACCCCAAACTCACTCATCTACGTCCTTATGGACCTTGCTTTGTGCACTGGTCCAAATCATTTGGTGGAGGGGCGATTATGGTGCGGGGTTGTTTTTCAGGGGTTGGACTTGGTCCCTTAGTTCCAGTGAAGGGAACTCTTAAGGCATCAGCATAACAAGACATTTTGGATAATTTAATGCTCCCAACAGCAAGGGTTCTCTAAATATTCATGCTAATAAAAAAAAACTTCCATTGCTTTCAGTGTCCTTGTTGGATAAGATAAATCTTTCTTGTTCCCAAAGTGACAGCAAAACAAATTAAAGAGAATGTCCCCAGTGGGGTCATAAACAGCAATATATACCTGAAAGAGATCGTAACTCTTTCAACTGGTTGAAGTCAGGATTTAAACAGGTCATCTTGGTACCAAATTCATTCTTTACAAAAGAATGTAGGAAATATAATATGCTGACAATCCTGACATTGCAAACAGCCTCTCACAGGCTCAGTACTACATCTGTCATTGTCACCTTTAAAGGGGTTGTATGCATTGAGGTGAAAAACCTTCTGTAGTTCTGCAGCCCCCCCCCCCCCCCCCCGTTTTACTTATCTGAATGCTGTCATCCTCTGTCTGGGGACTCGCAAACCATCTCTAGCTGGTGTCTTGTGTCCTGATTGGAAAGATTGATAGCAGTGCATTGGCTCCCGCTGCTGTCAATCAAATCCAATTCGGGAGATGTCCACCGTAGGAGAGCCTTCTCCAATGTGGACACTCGATACAGGGGGGGGGGCCACCAGTGCCTGAGGGACCCCAGAAGAGGAGGACCGGGGCCACTCTGTGCAAAACAAACTGCACCATGGAGGATGTTTGTTATTTTTTTTAAAAGGGACAATTACAACCCCTTCAAGGCCCCTTGACAATGAGAGGTGACTTATAAATTGATAAGCTTGCCTGGGATTACTTCAAGGGCAGAAGGTGAAAGCTCTTATCATTTCTAGACAAATTGAAAATATGGAATTACTTATCCTTTTACTGAGATTAAATATTGAAGAAAAACAATGATATTCAATCCACTTGAACATATGTTAAGGGAGAACCACACCATGCTAATTAGGAGATTTGCTATATACTCAGAATCTAGATGATGTGTCTATATGTACATTTCTGCTTTTTATAAACAGATCTTACAGTTGAGTGTGTTCAGGAAAACTCTACCCAAGAACATACATTATGTAGCTCCCTGGCCCTAAACAGGGCTGTTAATAAATCGAGTTGTGCTAGGTGGTAGCTAGCCTGGCTAAATGGTAGTCTTTGATTCACTGATTTCTGTCCTAAGTCTTAGTTTAATTTATAGTCTCTCTCTTTTGTCAATAGGTGGCACTGTTGCCTGTGGCACTAGGATGATGGATTACAGTGAATTCAGGTGATGGGTAAATAAGTTGTCTCAGCCAGTTAGCAGGAGTTTCTTTGGCCGCTTTACATGCTGGGATAGGTTATTTATTCGGCAGTAGTCAAGTGATTGGGGTTCTTCCCACCCAAGGCTGCAGCCTGGGTGGATGTGTGTCAAACAGCTCCTAACTGAGAGGCCTGAAGTCTGAGACCTATCCAGGAGTACTACTGGTTGCTAGACAATGGCATATGTGAGGTCTATCCAGTAATTCAAGGTTCTGCAAAGGAGAAGCAGCAGAGGTTAGGCCCAAAGCCTGGGGCAGAAACACATGTGTTAGAGGCTCAGCCGAGGGGAGCATGTTCGTTGCTGGAGGTAAAGGAAAAGCAATTACCATACGAATGACCACTCCTGTTACCAGGGGCAAGTTTAGAAGGGATGAAGATCTGAAGGAGTACCAGAGCAGACGCTTCACTAGCTGGTGGATGGTGAAGTAAGTGGAAAAGCTTCAGTGGAGACTCATCCAGGAATACAGCTGGTAGCTGTTAATAAAGCTTGAAGGAATATGGCAGGTAGCTGTAAGTAAAGCTTTAAGATAAGTTCAGTGGTTAGCTGTGGGTGAAGCTCGAGGGATCCAACAGGTAGCTGAGAGTCCAAGAAGTCTAGTGAGAGATGGCGAGCTGAGCTTGGGGATCTACATTAGCAGACTGTGGGTTAAGCTGGAAGATCTACAGGGGGATACTGTGAGTGAAACTGGAAAATCTATAGTAGGATACTGTGAGAGATGTTGTTAGAGAGCAGTTGTTACAAGATACAGATTGCTGCATTCAGCTTAAAGGCCCTTTATCTGTATTGATGTCTACCTAGTTCTATTTTTGGTTTGCGGAATTTGCCTAATTGATATTGCATTTGCCCAAGGGTGTCCTGTGCCCTAACCCTCTCTCCCACCGTTCCTTTTAAGAGAAATAAAATCTCTTTGTTCAGTTTATAAAAGTGACTGGCGCCCAATCTTTCCACCTTGCACCACACCCACTATGCCTAGTAACCTGCACCCTGAGGAGAAATGTCAGTTCTCCCTGGCTCTGGTGGTCACCATCAGGCCCTTGGAAGATGGGGAGACCGCTACAACTAGATTATCAAAAGTATTGGAGCAACTGCCTTTACATGCATATGAAATTTAATGGCATCCCAGTCTTAGTCCATCGAGTTCAATATTGAGTTGGCCCACCCTTTGTATCTACAACAGTTTCAACTCTTCTGGGAAGGCTGTTCACAAGGTTTAAGCCCTTGTGCACATGGTCGGACATTCCGACAACCAAATCCGTCGGATTTTGCCCGTCGGATTTTGTCCGACGGATCTTGTCCGAAACTGTTGCATACACACGGTCAGACAAAGTTGTCGGAAAATCTGATCTTTCAGAACGTGATGACGTAATTTCGTTACGATGGGACTATGTTCAGGCTAGTAGCCAATAGCTTTGATGTAGGAATTTGATCTGAGCATGCGTGGCACTTTGTCCGATCGGAATTCTCTACACATGATCGTGGTCCGATCGGACCAGTTTGTCGGAAAATATTTCCAGCAAGTTGGAAAATTTGGTCCGATGGATATTCCGACGGAAACAGTCCGATGCATACCACACACATCATTATTATCCGACAAAACGGTCCGATAGGACACATTCCGACGGATTCTCCGACCGTGTGTACAAGGGCTAAGAGTGTGTCTATGGGAACGTTTGACCATTCTTCCTGAAGTGCATTTGTGAGGTCAGGCACTGATGTGGACAAGAAGGCCTGGCTCGCATTCTCCACTCTAATTCATCCCAAAGGTGTTCTATCAGGTTGAAGTCAGGACTCTGTGCAGGCCAGTCAAGTTCCTCCACCCCAAACTCACTCATCCATGTCTTTATAGACCTTGCTTTGTGCACTGGTCCATATCATCTGGTGGGGGGGGGGATTACCACAATCCATGTGAGGTTGTTTTTCAGGGGTTGGGCTTGGGCCCTTAGTTCCAGTGATGGAAACTCTTAAGGCAGCAACATACCAAGACATTTTGGGCAATTTCATGCTCCCAACTTTGTGGGAGCAGTTTGGGGGTGGCCCCTTTCTGTTCCCACATGACTGAGCACCAGTACACAAAAAGAAGGTCCATAAAGACATGGATAAGTGAGTTTGGATTGGAGAAACTTGACTGGCCTGCACAGAGACCGGACCTCAACCCGCTAGAACACCTTTGGGCTGAATTAGAGTGGAGACTATGAGCAAAGCCTTCATTCCCATAGATGCACTCCTTAACCTTAAAGTGGGGTACCCCCTAAAAAAAGAAAAATTAAAAGTCAGCAGCTACAAATACTGCAGCTGCTGGCTTTTAATAATCGGACACTTACCTGCTCCAGGGTCCAGCGATGCGGGGGAACGAAGCCCCCCCCTCGCTCCCCGCTCCGCTCGCGGCGCCGTCATGCATATTGTGGGCACCCGGCTGTGGCTTCACAGCCGGGCACCCACTGCGCATGCGCGAGCGGCGCAGGGCGCCGTGATACGCCGTACAGTCACCTGGGACACATGACAGGTCCCAGGTGAATGTGCGGCGCGAGGGGAAGTGATGTCACCAGCCCGGGCGATGAAGAAGGCAGACTACGAGGGACCCCCTAGCAACCGGTATTTAGAGGTGAGTAAAAAATTTTTTTTTTGCCAATTATTTTTTTTTTTTTTTTTTTACGAATTCTAAGTAGTTTTATTTTTTTGGTGGCAACACCACTTTAAAGCTGTTATAGCTGCAAAGGATGGGCCAACTCAATATTGAACCTTACAGACTAGGTTGTCATTAACCACTTGCCCACTGGGCACTTAAACCCCCTTCGTAACCAATTTTCAGCTTTCGGTGCTCTCACATTTTGAATGACAATTACTCAGTCATGCAACACTGTACCCATATGAAGCATGGATGCAGCATGGATGGATGGATGAGCCATGGATGCAGCACGCATGGTGCATGGATGGATGGATGATCCATGGATAGAGCATGGATGGAGCACGGTTCCATCCATGCTCCATCCGTGCCAATTCATGGCTTGTCCATCCATTGAGCATGGATGGAGCATGGATGGAAGGATGAGCCATGGTTGGAGCATGGGTGGAGGCATCCATGCTCCATCCTTGCCCATCCATGGCTTATCCATCCATCCATGCTCCATCTATGCTCCATCCATGCTCCATGCGTGCTGCATCCATGGCTCATCCATCTAACCATGCTCCATCCAACAGTCTTTAACAGTTCCTAACCCAAACATAACAGTTCTGTCAGCTTCAATACAACTGCTCCTTGTAGTCCTTCAACACTGAGCTGCCAGTCTCTCACTAGACCCAATGATTCACTGACACTGAATCCCTTGAGCTCCTTCAATCTTTGTGGTGGTATCTTCCTCAAGTGTTACCCAAGATTCCCTGCTGGGTCCCTAGCTTGGCACTCCAAATACTCCTCAAGCTTCACCCCTGCTGACTGGCTTGGTCTCTGGCTTGACACACAAGGCTGATCTGCAAGCGTCACCTCTGCTGGTTGGGTCCCTGATTTGATCACCTCCTGAAGTTTTCTGATTCTCCCGTTTGGTGAGCATATTACAGTACAGTAACAGTACTTGCTTCAGTTACTGTGATCCCTGGTAAAGGTGGTTGGTCCCTTAGTGGCGAAAGCTCCCCCGCTACCTCTGACCAGGACAGGTTTTCCGTCAACAGAACCGTAATTTTTGGTTGGATTGCAAGCCGCAATCCCAACCTTGTGCTGCTCTCTTATTTCTGGATAGGCCCTCACACAGCCTGGCACCCAGATTCCCCCGGGATAGGCCCAATCTCCAGCCTAGCAGCCCGGGGCATACTACACACGTCCACCCAAACAGCCATCCAGGTGGCACAGAACACAGATCACCTCAATCCACCCGAATATATAGGTGCTCCCGGCAGGTAAAGGGATTCAAGAAAACCCCTGCCCATTGTCTGAAATACCCCATATACCCATAACCTGACCTTGTGTTTCCCTTCTTATATCTAGTACCATTAAGTACCCAGCCACCTAGTGATAGAAGAGAAAATTGCAACAAGGCCAAACGTAGGGAGGAATCAATAGATCAATCAACTAAGATAACATCTTCTGGCAAGTAAATTTGTGAGGAGCTCCCTGCCTAAGCTACAGGGTGCTACACCCGCTATACTGATCCATGTAAAGAGAGGGGAGGAGCCAAACCGGACAAGCTCATGTCATTGGGAGGCATGATCGCGTGGTAATGGGCCGCTGTCATTGGCCCTTTATCCTGATTTGTGACACACTGGGTCTGGGAGACCCGCCGGTCACAAGGATTGCCGGGGAGCTGTAGTCATCATTCGGCTGTGGCCCAGTAGGCAAATTGTTAAATTTCATGTGGGTGTAAAGGCAGGTGTCCTAATACTTTTGACAATATAATGTACCTGAGTCCCCTAAGACTCTACAATGTTAGACATGGAGTAAAATTGATGTCAATAAATATTCTAACAGTTTGTTCACAACAGTGTAGTGATGCTGTGTTAACCAATAAAAACATCTGAAATATTGCATTGCATGCAATTCATTAATTCATTCAAGAGAAGCTGTCACCAAAAAAAGGGCAATTGAACATGCAGTAGTGTTCCTATTAGAAAATATACTGAGTCTGCCAGCGTCTGGATTGCAATCTAATGTAAAGTTCACTCTGCCTGGCTGACACCAGCCATCTGTTTTCATTAATTATTTGCATTATTAGGGGGTTCTGAATCCATACGGTTTTACAGCTTCTGCAAATGTGTCAGAGACTGAAAAGAATCCTGTAGTGAGACAGTATGGAGGCTGCTATTGCTGATCACAGATGTTCAGCAGACATAGAAAGTTGTACAGTGTATTTAGGGAACAGAGAACAGTCACTTCCAGAATACAAGAAAAGATACCATGTGCTGTTCATACCAGGGTCATGGCTAGACCCTGACGCCCTGGGCACATGGCCAAGGTCTTCTGCTAAGTTCTTTGGGTCTTCTTTGATATATGGAGATGGTACATTCAAGGTATTGTTTGTATACATAATTTTTGTTCAGGTAAAAAGATTATACCAACGTGTTTTCCAATGGGAAATGTGTAATGTCAGGCTGTTCGTTGACAAAAGTCTAAAGTACAAACACAAGCAAGGATGAGCCAGAAGCGGTCGGTCTTGTAAACTAGCGTTCGTATTTGAGAATCAACATTCGTGACGTGGCAAATTATGAAATCTTGAAATGCAGCGTACAGGCCGGACGGAACCAAGGAAGGACGCACTGTGGCTGTGCTCCGCCGGCCGGATTAGAATCCACAGCCATCCTCCGCTGTGGACTGCATTTTCTCCACCTGAAATACCTCATCCGCTCTATTGGGCTCTCCCCTTCAGCCCCATACAGATTTGGCCGCTCTCCGCTGCCCGCAGGCCACGCGATCCGGCCCGTCGCGGACCCCATCAGCGGCCTGCAGGCCGCCATCTTGTGGCCTACTCGGCCTCCAGGATCGCCGCGTTCGCCTGCTGTGACCGCCGGGAGTCCACACATCGGTGGTGGATGGTCATCCGGAGAGGATCCCTCTAGTCGCCGAGCCCCTGAAAACGGGAGCAGCCACCCGGTCCCCTACACAGACTTTCCTCTGCCTGGTGAGTCCCCTGAGGGGTTGTATCTGGATTCCCCGGCTGATCTCTCCCCACTGGGCGGGCACTGTCTTCCTGGGCTGTGGGGAGGCAGAATTCTGAGCGGGCCCTGATAACTCCTCCTGAACGTGAGCCTAGTATTATCCTGCTGCAGCCTTTTTCAGGAAAGGCCCTGGCTCTGGCCTGCCCAGGATGATGGCAGCCATCTTGCTACACCAAGCATCCTACAGCTCTTATGATCAAAGCCTGCTGGTGTGAGGGGGGAGTGAAATTATTTGAAATTATCTGAAATCATTACAAATTGGGGGCGCTCGTGAACAACACACCAAGATGGCCGCAAGCTAAAGGCGCTTCTCCACCACCAACCACACCGGCTGTGATATCGCCGCCCCTGCACATTACTCTGGGCTCGATATATCCCGACATCGTGGCTGACCTTATGGGGCGCAGATCGGGCACATCGCGGAGCTCCACGAGGAGACAAGCCATACGTGCGAGCCTTGCGGCCTTGCTGCTGGACGGCCCACTAGACACGCAGGCCTCAGACATGGACTCTACTCCTCCGCTGTTTTCAGGTGAGCCCGAGGCCTGCTCGGATGCAGAGAGCATACAAGGAGCCCAGAAACCCTATATAGCACCTGCATTGCGGGACGCTGACCTGCTGACTCCATTTAAAACCATGCTGCAGGGGGAACTGTCGGCGGCCACCTCCAAACTGGCCACGCATCTCACAAAGGAAATTAGTGAGCTGGGCAACCGTACGAATGCCCTGGAAGATAGAATGGAGGCTGCAGCAACAGTCATTGACCACCATGAGCAGGACTTGCAGGACCTCCGCAGGGAGCTGGATGCAGCCCTCCTAAAATTAGAGGACTATGAGAACAGGTCTAGACGTGGGAACCTCCGGCTTAGGGGACTCCCCGAAACTATTGAGGACTTAACCTCCACTGCCACGGCCCTATTCCAGGAACTGGTCCCGGGCATCCCCATTGACCACATGGAGTTTGACCGGATCCATCGGGCCCTAGGGCCAAGGAATGAGGGGGGCCCCCTCGGGACGTTATTATCAAGTTCACGTACTACCGCACCAAGGAAACGTTCCTTAAAGCAGCACGGGACAAGCCTTATCTCCAGGGTCACAAGTACCAGCTCTTCACTGATCTGGCCCCCACCAAGGTGCAAAAGAGGCGACTACTAAAACCATACACCTCAGCTCTGTTGGAACGCCACATCAAGCACACCTGGGGCTTTCCTTTTCACCTCGCATTCACTTACCAAGGCAGGGACTACACTGTGCGCACAGCGGAGGAAGCCCAGGCGACTTTTGAAGCACTGCATTTGCTCCCCCCTCCAGAAAATCCCAGCCACCGGGAGAGGTCTTCGGGTCCTCGGCCCTCTTCTAGGCGCATGGGCCGTGTGTGTGAACCAGTCAGCAACCGAAAACGGGCCCCTACGGATACCGCTTGCACGATCCCCTTATTCAGATCCAGGATGAAGATCGCATGGGTGAGCCCGCCCACAATTCTTTGCTTTTTGTTCGGTTGCCTTCCCCAGGCCTCTGAAGTACTTTTTTTTCTTTTCCTGGTGCTGGAACTTGTTTTATACTAGGTGATGTGACCATGCTCTCTTTGCCCCTACCTCCCCCCCCCCCCCCCTTCTCTATTTTTGTTTTATAAATTTATTGTTATTTTTTACTTTCTATTTTTTATTCAGTCTAAAGGCCTTTAAGCGCCTTCATCTTGGACCTTGGGCTTCTGCCGATGACCCAGCCCTAATAAGACTGCCTAGTTTTGCCCAGGCCCCCCAGTTAACCCGGGGGCCTTCTCTTGGGACATACACCCCCCCCCTTTTTGGTTTTATTTTGTTTTGTTTTGTGTGGGACCATATCCCAGGTGGGATGGGCGCAGTCTGGGGGGCCTGTACCAGGGATTACTATGTATAACGCTTAATTTTCTATGTATGCTGGTTGGTTATTGGACCCTGGGAACAATAAAGTGTTCTAATCCCCTTCCCACTTTCTACCCTACCTTCCCTCCCTAATCCCTTCCCTCCTCCCCCCACTTCCTCCCCTCCTCTCCCCCACTCCCTCCCCATTTCCCTTCCATTTCCCCGCTCCCCATACCCTGCTCCTCTCTTCCCCCCTTCCTGCCCTTCCCTTCTCACCTCCTTTTCCCCCTCTTACTCCCCCCTTCCCCCCTCCCCCCCTCCTCTCCTCTTACCTCCCTCCCCTTCCCCCCCTTTTTTTTTTTCTCTCTCCATTCCCTCCACTTCCTTCCTACCCTCCCTTCCTTGCCCGGGTCAAGCCATGTTTTTTTTCGGGTTTACCTCCCCATGGGGAGGCGGGTCATGATCCATGCTGGTGGCTCCCCACTGGACTGTGGCCCTGGGCCTTAGGGGTCCCTCCCTTTTTTCTGGACCCTGGGTGGCCTGGCGGCGCTCCAGCGTGGGGGTCACGGTCGGGGACCGAGGTTGCGCTCTCCCCTCGGGCGCTCCCTGCGGGGTGACGCCGGTTGGGGAGAGCCTCTAATTGCATTGTTTGTTATGTTCACTGCTACCCAGTAAAGGTACTGCGAGATGGGCTTAGCTCGTCTCTTCTGTTTTTGTTCTAGTTTAATAGCCCTGTGCAGGGGCGGTAGAATTGATTGCTGTTAATACTGTTATGTTTTACTTATTTACTAGCCTTGTGGTTGGTGGTAGAGCCACCCCCCTTTAGTGTCAGGATGCAATGCCCACCAAGTGTGGTGTTTATGTGTTTTACTTGTCTATTCTGTGTCTTCTTTTCTCTCTCTTTCTTTTCTTCTCTATACTCTCCCCCCTCCCGTTCCCCTACTCGGGCTCATATTGCCTCGCCTTGGGATCAAGGTAGGTACGTGCCTAGTCGGCCGCTCTATAATTATATGAACCTTGCTTTCCCCCTCAGATGGCTCAGAATGTGTTGAAAATATTCTCTCAGAATATCCATGAGTTCAATTCCCCCATTAAAATGTTGAAGATCTTCCGTCACTTAAAATCTCAATCAATTGATGTGGTGTGTCTGCAGGAAACCAGGTTCTCCCTATCCTCATCTCCAAAATACTTGTCCTCCCATTATCCAGTGTTTTTTACAGCCTCCGCTTCTGAGAAGCATAGAGGGGTGCTGATAGCCTTTCGGCGTAACCTCCAATTTAACTGTTCTAAGGAAATAGCGGACCCTATGGGTAGATATTTGATCTTGCAGAGCACCCTGTGGGACCAGGAGGTCACTTTGGTTGGATACTACGCTCCTAATTCATTTCAGCAGAGTTTTTTTTCGCATTTGTTCCATGTGATCACTAGGCATCAAAAGGGCCTGTTGATTATGATGGGAGACTCTAACTCTGTTTTTAACTCCACTCTGGATAGGCATAGTCTCAGGGAAGTGCCTCCGTCCCGTGATGCCTCTCAAGAGCAAATGCTGCGCGATCTTTTCCAATCATATGGTGTGGTGGACGTGTGGCGCGAGCAACACCCGTAGTCCCAGAAATTCACCTTTTTCTCTAACCCCCACCAGAGTTTTTGTAGAATAGATCACGTGTTTCTGCAACTCAGCTCCCTGCCGTTGGTACATAGGGTCATTATTGCCACCTCTCCATGGTCTGACCATGACCCCCTGATTCTTGGAATCTCCTTGGCGGGATTCTCCCGCCCGGCCTACCTTTGGTGGATTAATGAATCCCTCCTAAGTACGCAAGCCACATGCTCCCAGATAGAAACACATATCCAAACTTATTTCACGGAAAATGTAGGCTCGGTCGATTCTCCAGTTGCTTTGTGGGAAGCCCACAAGGTGACAGTCAGGGGACATCTGATCCAGATCGCTTCCCATACGAAGCGAGCCAGGGAGCAGCGGAAACGGGATTTGACCTCCTTGTTAGAAGCAGCAGATGCGACGTGGAAGGCGCGTCCTACGGTAGCCCATAGGCAGACCCGTGACAACTTGGCCACTGAGTTGGACCTGCTCGCCTCTACTCAGGCGGAGAAGGCCCTGCGCTGGTCCAAGTATAAATGTTACAGTTGCTCGAACAAACATGGTCCTATGTTGGCTAGGAAATTTAATTCAGTGGGGTGCCCGAGCAGGCCGATTTGACTACAGGTGAGAGGAGGGGGATTCACGTCAAATCCATCTAAGGTAGAGGCTGGCTTTGCCTCCTTCCTCTCATCTCTATATAGTGGCCCAGCTGCCTTCGACCAGGACAAGGCCGAGAGTTTCTTCCAATCGTTTAGTCTTCCTTTATTGTCCTCGGTGGCACAGGATAATTTGAATGCTCCTATAACTGAACTGGAGGTCCTCCAAGCCCTAAAGTCCCTTAAGCCATCCAAGGCCCCCGGGCCCCGGACGGCTTTACCAGTCTTTACTATAAGACATTTGCACCCCTGCTCACGCCCCACCTAACTTCCTATTTCAACTCCTGGCGGGAAGGTACGAGTCCCTCCCCAGACTCGCTGAAAGACTTTATTTCTATGATCCCCAAGTCACCCAAGGAAGCCACGGACCCGCAGTCTTTTCGTCCCATTTCCCTGTTGAATGTTGACCTGAAGGTTCTGGGAAAGGTTCTGAGCACGCGAGTCAACAGATACCTTCAGGCCCTCATTCACAGGGATCAGGTGGGCTTTGTGCCCAGTCGCCAGGCGGGGGACAATGTCCGCAAGGCCGTCCATCTCCTCCATATACTCCGTCAGCGTAAAATACCAGTACTTTAGCTTTCCTTGGATATTTATAAAGCATTTGACTCTCCTGGGACTACCTTTATTTTGTTTTAGCCAAATGGGGATTTGGGCCACATTTCCTGCAATGGATCCAAGCCCTCTATTCCGCACCGTCGGCGTCGGTAAAATATGCGGGTTTTCTTTCTGATCCTTTCCCTATACTTCGGGGGACCAGGCAGGGATGCCCCCTGTCCCCGGCGCTCTTTATCCTGGCATTGGAGCCGCTGGCGGCGGCGATCAGGGCCAATGGTGACATCTCGGGAGTCCCTTACACGGGCACTCAATATAAAGTGAACTTCTTTGCGGACTACACCCTTTTGACTCTGTCTAACCCACTCGTTTCCCTGCCCAACCTGCAACTAGTATTGGACCGATTTTCAGCCTTCTCAGGTCTTCAAATTAACCCCTCTAAGACCACAGCGCTGAACGTCAACCTCCCTCTGGAACTGGTGCAGCGCCTCCAGGACCATTTCTTCTACCGTTGGGCATCCCACTCGATTGATTATTTAGGTGTCAAACTAACGCCATATTATTCTTCCCTTTTCTCTGCCAATTACTATCCCCTGTTGCGAACGGTGTCCACCCTTATGCAGGCTTGGCAATTTCCCAAGCTCTCATGGGTAGGCAGGATCTCGGCGGCAAAGATGACGATCCTACCTAAAGTCCTTTATTATTTTCACACTTTGCCTGTCCGTTGACTATGCTTCATGCAACCACGGATGTTCCTCTGTGGGTGCTCTTGGAGGTGCCTGGCTGTGACCCATGTTCACTTCAGGCACTACTCTGGCTCCCCAGGAACCTGCGCCCTCCCTCTCTGAGTCCCATGCTGCTACATGGTCTGCAGGTTTGGGACTCAGTTCGCTTTTCCGGCAATCTGATATCCCCCTTTCTACCCCTGCTCCCCATCACCCATAACCCTCTTTTCCCCCTGGGTCTGGAGGAGCCCCAAGCATTTGCCTGGTGGCCCTCTCATGGCTACCCACGAGTCCAAAATTTTCTTTCTTCACGCTCCTACCCCTCCTGAGAGGGTATTCGGGAAGCACAATTGGCACCGGCAAACGAGCATTATCATTTTATCCAATTAAAGCACTGGATTGCAACATTGCGCCGCACGTCCATCTACCCATTCCCAAAAAATGTTTTCGAGCATGCATACCAACATGCCCCGGGGTCCCCAGGCCTTATTTCGCCATTTATGCATTCTTGAACGGACGCCCGCCATCAGCATCCCTCTCTTATATGGCTCAATGGGAAAAGGACCTTCAGGCCCCAGTAGACTTAGAGGACTGGAGCAAGGCCTGGAGAATGATCGCCAAATGCTCGTTCAACACAAATACCCTGGAGACCACATACAAAGTATTGTTCCGATGGTACTGGGTACCAGCCCGCACAGCTCGGGCTTTCCCTGGGAGTACTGACAGATGCTTTCGCAACTGTGAGCAGCGGGGTGATGTCATGCACACATGGTGGGCCTGCCCAAAGCTAGTGGGGTTCTGGTCTAGGGTTTTTGGTTTGCTGCAGACACTCTTTAACCTAATGATCAGAAGGGACGCTAAGCTAGCTCTCCTTCATTGTCCGATACCTGGTTTGCGAGGCCCTCAGCAGAAGCTGGCTACCTATCTATTTATAGTGGCCAAGCGGACCATTGCCCAAGCCTGGAAGGCCCAACGGGTTGATTTCCAAGGGGTTAAAACCCGCATGACTGCTATGCTACTTCAAGAACGTATGTCCAGTATTGTTCATGATTCTCATGCTAAATTTCTAAAAATTTGGGAGCCGTGGATCTCCTATGAGTTCCCTGCGCTCCAGGCCGCATGTCTGGGCTTGGTTTGACTCCCCTCGGCGAGGCGTCCACGTCCGAGCTTCCCCCTTCTCCCCCCCCCCCTCTTCTCTCTAACCTTCTTTCTTTTGTTCCCTATCTCTTTTTACTCTTCTTTATAATCTCTCCCATTGCTAACAAATAATGCTGCCCCCCATGGAAGGGGGTAGTGGGAGAAGGGCCTTCCCCCCAGTAGCCAGTCTCGATACCATCCCCTACTCATCTTTTGTTATAAGTACAATGCGATGGTTTGCCCTTTGGTTTTGTATTCATGTTCTGTAGCCCCTGCGAGGGCGTTCAAGGAGCAGATTGTATTTTCTTGTTTATTTGAATTTCAAATAAACATATTGAAACAGAAATGCAGCGCACAATTCTCTTCTTCTTTAATGGGATAATAATTAAGCTGTTTTGCTGATGATAATGATGGAATGATTACAAAGGAATTTTCAAAGGCTTTTTGTTTTTCTAGTGATATCAAGAATAATATTATTATGCTTATTTTTTTTATTTGGGCTAGTTACCACAACACCATTATCCCGTTGTTTTTAAGATCAAAGGTACAGCTATGTTGGTGTCCCTTTTTAATTTTACATTGTATTTTTTGAAATGTAACTGACTACGCCCAAACTGTCATTTGAAGTAAAAATAGCCAAGTATTGTTCTCCACAATTTTTATATTGTGCATTAAAAAAAGAAAACAAATACAAATTAGACATGCTATCTGCCAATATAACTTAACCAAAAAGGGCATTCTCTGCATCCAAACATATAGAAAATATACCATATCAAATCATTATTATTTAACCAAAAAATAAAATAAAAACCTCATGCATGTGTCTTGCTTCTTAAAGAGGAAGTAAACCCTGAGTTAGTATGACGCAACGCTGTGACTGGCCGGAGAAGTGTCGATGTCACTCTGGCACATGAGAGCAGGAGCCATCGGTGACTGCATGATCACCTTCACTAACGGCACGCTCAGTGTGCCTGCGCCGTTCTCTATGGCGCATTTGCGCCGTTGTCTATGGCGCGCATGCACCGTAGACATCGGTGCCTGTTTTTAGGAAAATATCTCCTTAACCCTGTAGGTTAAGGAGATATTTCTTGCACCTACAGATAAGCCTTAAGGTAAGGCTTACCTGTAGGTTAAAGTGGTCTGTAAGGCCCCTTTCACACCAGGGCGGGAGCCGCGTCGGCGGTAAAGCTTTACCGTTGCTTTAGCGGCAGTATGCGGCTGCTAGCGGGCAGTTTTAACCCCCCGCTAGCGGCCAAAAAAGGGTTAAAATTGCCGGCGGTATAGCCGCGCTGCCCCATTGATTTCAATGGGTAGGAGCGGTTTAGGAGCGGTGAATACACTTCTCCTAAACCGCTCCAAAGATGCAGCTAGCAGGACTTTCTTCACCGTCCTGCTAGCGCTCCGCTCCAGTGTGAAAGCCCTCTGGCTTTCACACTGGAGTGAAATGGGACAGATTTTTTCAGGTACTATACAGGCGCTATTTTTAGCGCTGTAGTGACTGAAAACGCCCCAGTGTGAAAGGCGCCTTAGGGTTCACAACCACTTTAATATAGGGGGTCAACAATGCCAAGAGTTGGTGACAGCAGTGGTTCGTCATCCGGAGATAATTCCGAACATCTGGATTATTCTCCTGGAGCTCCCACAGCAAAGGCATATGACATAATTGGTCCCGATTAATAAAGCAGCCAGTTTTTGGTCCATGAAATCCTTCTCCTCCTGTTCCTAGGCCAATAATAAATAACACGTTATCTCCTCCGAATTCGCAACATGGCTGGTTGACAAACAGCCGTTCAGAAACTAACTGAAAAGCGCAAAATGAAAAGTGCAAAATGAAAAGCGCAAATCAACACGCATCAAACTTCTACTAACATGAAATTAGCAGGAGCCCAAAGGGTGGCGCAAAAGAGCTGAAAAACAATCTAGTACGTCACTAAGTTCATATTTGTTGGCCGACAATTCTTTGCCGTTTGTATGCAAGACAAGTTTGGCCCAACGCCCTTCGGACAAAAGTCCACAGTTTTGTTGGCCAACAATCCGAACGTGTGTACGAGGCTTAAGGCCCTGTTCACATCTGGCAATTCTGTTTGTGATCCCAAATCATAATGCAATAGCGGCAAAACACACCACATGTGTTTGAGTGTTATTAATTTTCAATGGCACCTAACTGCGGTGTAGTTTTGCTGCGATTGTCATACGAAAAATTGTCTGGAAATCGGGGTAACCCGCAATGCACAAAGCTTCTCACCCGAAAAGGAGCAGGAGCACCACTACTGGGTGTCAACCTCACGCAATGCGGTTTGCTGCAAATTCTGTGCGATATCTCGTGTGCCAATGGCGGCAATAGCACAACGCATTTAGGTGCCATTGAAAGTGAATGACACCCGAACATGTGTGATGTGTTTTGCCACTATTGCAGTGCGATTTGGAAGCCTGGGCAGAATCACAGTAATTCTGCCCAAGATCCCAAAACACCATATGTGAATGGGGAGATTTTTGATCAAAAGAGATCATCATGGTACCACCCCCTAAATATTTTAATCTAGGTGCCTAGATGTACCCCTGGTTAATTGGGACCAGAGAAACCTTCCTGCTGTGTGCACTGCTGTAGTTGACCTTTCTGTTACCTATCTGATTGAGCAACCTACCAGGTCTATCAGATAAAAAGCTCAATTGGCATTTAAAGGGGAGATACGGCAGGCTGACAATGATGTTGGTAATTGGGAGGCAGTGACATCACAATGTAAGCCTGAAACATGAAACACTGCTGCTGGCAGGATCTCCAGGAAAGAAACTTTGCAACAGATGAACAAAATGAGTTGCTTAGGAAATATGCATATGTAGCACCCTCCTATATACTGTATAGTAGGTGCTAGGATTAGTTAGATTCAGTGCTGGCTCACTGTGTTCAGTGGAGCTGGGTGTGTTTTTGTTAGGTACATTTAGTTTGCCTCAGTGTAAGGCCGCGTACACACGCGGGGACTGTTCGCCCAACTTTGTCCGTCAAACAGTTTCGGCAAACAGTCCGCTCAAAATTAGCATGGACGGACATGGCCACACACGACGGACGAACAGTTTGCTGAAACCGTGCGCGATGACGTGAACGGCACGTACGACGGGACGAAAAATACGACGTCCTATACACTGCATTATAACTTTCGGCGTGTAAATCCTTTCTGAGCATGCGCGGAACTTAGTTTGACGAACAAGCCTACACACGAGCGGACTGTTCGCTGAAACAAGGTTTCAGCGGACAGTTTTTCGGAAATTCCGAAAAACCTTGTTCGTCAAACTGTCCGCTGAAACTGTCCGCTGAAAGCCCACACACGAGCGGACTGTCCGCCCAAACACTGTTCAGCGGACAAAGTTGGGCGAACAGTCCGCCCGTGTGTACGCGGCCTTACCCATGTGGCTCTAATTATTGTATTAGGCAAATCTAGCTGTGCTGACTATAAGGCTACATGGGATGTTTTTACAACCTCTCCTGAATGATTTAACTTGACAGATAGTAACCCACGTTTAAATCAGTTTTTTTTTTTAAATAGCCAAAAATGAAAAACGCCTGTAAACAAAACACGGCTAAATGTGAGTTGCTGCATTTAGCCGCGTTTAGAAACGTTTGGCACTTGAAATGCCTCTAAACTCATTTTTTTGCTTTCCAAAAAAGGCCTCTAAACTCAACTGCCTAAAAATGACATTAAACAAACCTGTGTACATGTACACATAAGATAACATTGGATGAGTTCAGGGGCAGTTGAAAAAAGCAACCAACTGTCTCTGAAAGTCTGTATAGCAGCAGCAATGTACATGAGGCCTAACCAGTTCAGTGTTCTCAGCTGCTGCTAGTCTCATAGCTCCCTCTGCTTTCCAAAGAGCTTCAGAATTCTCTGGATCATAGGTGTGCAGCTATGCAAGTAGATGTATGAATATTTATGCAACCCTGGCCAATCCCAAGGAGTGGGGCCCTGAAGGCCGTCGGGAGACATAAATAAACGCATAAATATCAAGGGCTACTGAGTTTCGGGGTCTTTTCCTGCAGAAGATCAGTCCAGGGCAATGCTACCATGTGCTTGCTGTTTGTGAGGTCTCAGGTGGGCAACCTGAGGGCCTAGATGCTGAAGCTATAGAGAGCTGACTGCTGAAGATCTAATCTGATATCACAGGAGAAAGGTGTTGCTTGGAAGTTGGAAGGAGGCAACCAACTGTCCCTTGACATTTCGTGAGTCCATTACATTTAACAGGGGGAGGGGTGTGATAGTGGAATTCTTCTTTCTAAGGGCAACTACACTTACAGTTTTTCCTTAGCCCTGCAAAGTACCACAAGTACTAATTTAGTCTGCCAGTGAAATCTACCTAAACCAGGGGTGTCCAAACTTTTTTCAAAGTGGGCCGGATTTGATGAAGTGAACATGCCTGAGGGCCGACCATTTTGCCTGACATTCTTTGAACCATTGAAAATTCGGTCTAAGTGTGTCCATCCGAGCGCTAATACACGGCCCAACAAGAATTCTCTTGCCTTTGTCGCACTCGTTCCCAACACACAGACGAATGCTCTGCACTTTAGGGGGCACCGTTAATTCTTAATGGTACCCCACACATTGGAAAATGTAGGGTGCTTTTGGTGCAGTGCAATAAAAAAAAAAAAAAAAACACACACAGACACATGTGCGCACACGCGCACACACACATACAGACACATGTGCACACACACACACGCACACACACATGTGCACACACACACACATACAGACACATGTGCACACACACATACAGACACATGTGCACACACACACACTCACACACACATGTGCACACACACACACTCACACACACATGTGCACACACACACACATACAGACACATGTGCACACACACATACAGACACATGTGCACACACACAGACACATGTGCACACACACACATACAGACACATGTGCAGACACACACATACAGACACATGTGCACACACACATACAGACACATGTGCACACACACACACACAGACACATGTGCACACACACACACAGACACATGTGCACACACACACAGACACATGTGCACACACACACATACAGACACATGTGCACACACACACATACAGACACATGTGCGCGCACACATACAGACACATGTGCGCGCACACACACATACAGACACATGTGCACACACACACACGCACACACACATGTGCACACACACACATACAGACACATGTGCACACACACATACAGACACATGTGCACACACACAGACACATGTGCACACACACACACATACAGACACATGTGCACACACACACATACAGACACATGTGCACACACACATACAGACACATGTGCACACACACACACACAGACACATGTGCACACACACATACAGACACATATGCACACACACAGACACATGTGCACACACACACAGACACATGTGCACACACACACATACAGACACATGTGCACACACACACATACAGACACATGTGCACACACACACATACAGACACATGTGCGCGCACACATACAGACACATGTGCGCGCACACACACATACAGACACATGTGCACACACACACACACACATACAGACACATGTGCACACACACATACAGACACATGTGCACACACACATACAGACACATGTGCACACACACAGACACATGTGCACACACACACATACAGACACGTGCACACACACATACAGACACATGTGCGCACACACACACAGACACATGTGCACACACACACACACAGACACATGTGCACACACACAGACACAGACACATGTGCACACACACACATACAGACACATGTGCACACACACACATACAGACACATGTGCACACACACACATACAGACACATGTGCGCACACACATACAGACACATGTGCGCACACACATACAGACACATGTGCGCACACACACACATACAGACACATGTGCGCACACACACACATACAGACACATGCGCACACACACATACAGACACATGTGCACACACACACACATACAGACACATGTGCACACACACACACATACAGACACATGTGCACACACACATACAGACACATGTGCACACACATACAGACACATGTGCACACACACATACAGACACATGTGCACACACACACATACAGACACATGTGCACACACACACATACAGACACATGTGCACACACACATACAGACACATGTGCGCACACATATACAGACACATGTGCGCACACACATACAGACACATGTGCACACACACACACATACAGACACATGTGCACACACACATACAGACACATGTGCACACACACATACAGACACATGTGCACACACACACATACAGACACATGTGCACACACACATACAGACACATGTGCACACACATATACAGACACATGTGCACACACACACATACAGACACATGTGCGCACACACATACAGACACATGTGCGCACACACTCACAGACACATGTGCACACACACACAGACACATGTGCACACACACAGACACATGTGCACACACACAGACACATGTGCACACACACACATACAGACACATGTGCGCGCACACACACATACAGACACATGTGCACACACACACATACAGACACATGTGCGCACACACACACATACAGACACATGTGCACACACACACACATACAGACACATGTGCACACACACATACAGACACATGTGCACACACACATACAGACACATGTGCACACACACACATACAGACACGTGCACACACACATACAGACACATGTGCGCACACACACATAGACACATGTGCACACACACACACACAGACACATGTGCACACACACAGACACAGACACATGTGCACACACACAGACACATGTGCACACACACACATACAGACACATGTGCACACACACATACAGACACATGTGCGCACACACACACATGCAGACACATGTGCGCACACACACACATACAGACACATGTGCACACACACACACATACAGACACATGTGCACACACACATACAGACACATGTGCACACACACACATACAGACACATGTGCGCACACACATACAGACACATGTGCGCGCACACACACATACAGACACATGTGCGCGCACACACACATACAGACACATGTGCATGCACACACACATACAGACACATGTGCACACACACACACACATACAGACACATGTGCACACACACACACATACAGACACATGTGCACACACACATACAGACACATGTGCACACACACAGACACATGTGCACACACACACATACAGACACATGTGCACACACACATACAGACACAGGTGCGCACACACACACACAGACACATGTGCACACACACACACACAGACACATGTGCACACACACAGACACATGTGCACACACACACATACAGACACATGTGCACACACACATACAGACACATGTGCGCACACACACACATACAGACACATGTGCGCACACACACACATACAGACACATGTGCACACGCACACACACATACAGACACATGTGCACACACACATACAGACACATGTGCACACACACACATACAGACACATGTGCGCACACACATACAGACACATGTGCGCACACACACACACAGACACATGTGCACACACACACACAGACACATGTGCGCACACACATACAGACACATGTGCACACACACAGACACATGTGCACTCACACAGACACATGTGCACTCACACACATACAGACACATGTGCACACACACATACAGACACATGTGCACATACACACACACATACAGACATACATGCACACAAATACAGACACATGCATACACATACATACACAAACATGAATAAAGGCCTTTTTAACACGAATCTAGCTTATAGTACAGTACCTTTGCAGCTTCCTCATTCAGCCGGGTACTGCACTGTAGGGGGAAGCAGAGAGCACAGCACAATCCTCTGCACTTTACTTTCACTTTTGAAGCTCATGGAGCTTCTCACAGTGCCAGGGATCGGCTGATCTGACAGCCCTGCTCCCATGGCACAATAAATTGAGAAAGATCAGGCGGGCCGTTCAAAACCGGACCGCGGGCCGCAACTGACATAAACCGTCAAATGCAGATGGAATGGAAACAATGCTGCACTGCTACTGAATTCAGAGCAGAGTTGTCACTCTCATATCAGCTGTGCCTACCTGCAACACAGTTACATGAGAAGATGTTTCAGGGAATGTGGCTATCAGCATGGTCACTGTTCTGTCACAAGCTTCTGGGATGTTAGTCAGAACCTGGCCACACCTAGTCCTGCCACTCCTTTCTGGATTGACAGCACTGTTTCTGCTGCTGAAACATTCCCAATGAGAGCAGCAGTGTCTGGGAGGGGGAGCATGTGAAGCACAAATGGAGGAGAAGTTGGCTCAGTCAGGGAATGTAAAGAATGTTTCTTGTCTCCTTTATGTGGCTTGTGCATAACATAGTAGCTGGACTTGGGACTTTTCATATAGGAGCTTTTAGTCATACTTGCACATGCTGCCAGAGCCAATGCGCGTGCCCGGCGGGCGCGATGTCCGCCGGTCACCCGCAATCGCTCCTTACAGAACGAGAACGGGGATCTGGGTGTGTTAACACACAAATCCCAGTTCTGTCAGGGGAGTAGAGACAGATCGTGTGTTTCTACCAAGTAGGAACAACAATATGTCTCCTCCCCCAGTCACTCCCATCCCCCCACAGTTAGAAACAAACATAGGGAACACAGTTAACCCCTTCCCCGCCAATGACATTTATACAGCAATCAGTGGCTATTTTTTTTAGCTCTGATCGCTGTATAAATGTCACTGGTCTCAAAAAAGTGTCCGATCTGTCCGCCACAATGTTGAAGTCACGATAAAAATCGCAGATTGCAGCCATTACTGGTAAAAAAATAATGATAATAAAAAGGACCTCAATCTTTCCCCTATTTTGTAGATGCTATAACTTTTGTGCAAACCAATCATCACACGCTTATTGTGATTTTTTTTATAACAAAAATATGTAGAAGAATACATATCGGCCTAAACTAATGAAGAAATTTGTTTTTTTACTTTTGTTTGGAGATATTTATTATAGAAAAAAGTACAAAATATTGTGTTTTTGTTCAAAATTTTCGCTTTTTTTGTTTATAGTGCAAAAATGTAAAAATGCAGAGGTGATCAACTAAACTAAAGCCACTAAAAGAAAGCTCTATTTGTGGGGAAAAAAAGAACATCAGTTTTGCTTGGGTACAACGTTGCATGACCAAGCAATTGTCAGTTAAAGCGACGCAGTGGCGTATCGCAAAAAAATGGCCTGGTCAGGAAGGGGAAAATCCTTCCAGGGCTGAAGTGGTGAACTTACACAAGGATTTCTTTCACTTTCTAATTTTCACAGCCACCTCCTACCTAATGAGTGCTGAGTAGCAAGCAGAGACGTAGCTTGAAGCTTGTGGACCCAGATGCAAAAGTTGACCTGGGCTCCCCCACTACTTCCAACGTGCGTGCAGATACATCCACCACATGGCAAGATACTCAAATTGGCTTAAGGGTTTTGAGTTCCAAGAGTTCCTCTTTACATCAGAGGATTGAGACAACTGGAAGGTCACTTGGCAGGGCTCCTTTCCCATCCCAGCACTGTATACAGCCCCCCCCCCCCACACACACACACATACACACACACATACACACACACACACTACACAGGGCTTAAATCACAGAGTCTGTCCGTCTTCACAGGGTGTATCTGGCTTTTATATTGCCCTTCTGACCTGTGAAATTCTCTGGTCGGCAGTGTAGTTGCAGTAGGCATACACACCCTGTGCAGATCATGGCTAACTGGCTGTGCTGTAAAGGAATGTGATTTCAGCCCTGCAGAGGAGGAGAAGTATAGAGTGCTCTAATGGGAAAGGAGATCAGAAGCCGGGCATAGCATACAGGGTGAAGGGGGTGGTCAGGGGGCAACTTAGATCTGGGAGGGAAAAGCTATGTGACACAAAATCTGGAGCCTGCAGACCTTCAGGGGTCCCCTGAAGCCGTGTTAAGGGACTTGTTTTAGCAATTTCTGAAGGTTTCTCTGTCAGTGTTGGCAGGTGTTGGGGGAAGGTCACCTCCCAGAGGTTTGTGGCTTTTCCCCAGTTGTCAATTTTGTGTTTACAGTGACAATGGGGCTTATTTACTAAAGAAAAATCCACTTGGCACTACAAGTGCACTAGGAGAACCTAGGAGACAGCCAAAAACAAACACTAGCAATAAACAAAATTAAGATTTTATCAGATCTTTTTTTTTTATTATTAAAAAAATATTTACACATTGTCTGACACAGTAATGGCCCCATTACCCTTAAAATAATTTACATATTTCTGCCAACTTTACGGGTGCTTTGGGGTGCCAAGCCAGGATGGCCAGTATTCAGGCCCGTCAGGGGATTCTCAGGAAGTCCCGCCTCAGGCCCAACTAATCCAATAGAATTTTGGCCATTTTTGCTTACAAAATTGTGCAATATGCAGCAGGATAATATGATGTGGTTGATTTTGTAGTCCGCCATATGGATTGCTGTCAGAAACAGGTGGAACTGGCTGGCCATTATCCTGAAGGTATTCTCAACAACTCTTCTCGCTCTGGCCAGCCGGTAGTTAAAAACTCTTCTCTCTGGTGTGAGGGTCTTTTGGGGGAATGGCCTCATCAGGTGCTTCCCCAGACTGAACGCTTCATCAGCAATAAAGACGAATGGGAGTCCTTCCATGTTGTCCGCATCAGGTGACAATGCCAGGCCACCAGTCTGGAGACGTTGGTAAAACTCCATCTGGGCAAAGTCTCCTCCATCTGGCCATTCTTCCCCACATCCACATAGAGGAACTCATATTGTGCCGACACCACTGCCATTAACACTATACTATTAAACCCCTTATAGTTATAATAGTAAGACCCCGAATGGGGTGGTGGCATGATGTGGACGTGCTTCCCATCTATAGTCCCTTCACAGTTGGCAAAGTCCCAACGGTCGGAAAAATGGGATGCCACAGTCTGCCATTCCTGTGGCGTTGAAGGAAACTGTGGTGTCAAAACAGAAAAAAAATATTAGTACTTTTGCACATAACATTGCAAGCAGGTTAGACACAAATATTCTTGGCCAACATCAGTATAAAATTTTTTTAAGGAATATTTAAGACAAAAATCTAAGGTCCACTGATCAGATTCCTCACCCCCTCTGATGGCCCATTGTAAAAATGTTAGGGGGGGGGGGGGAGGTTCAAGCTGAGTTTAAACATTAAATACAGATAATGTGATGTTAAAGGAGAAAACTTACCTTAATATAGTCCTTCTGCAGGACCCGAATGATGGCAGAACAGGTCTCTGGATTAATGCTGCTATTGAACTTCCTTTTTCTAGTCCCATCGTACGTGCTGTAGGTCACCGTGTTCTTGGCGGTCGGACTTTGGTATGATCGTGTGTACGCAAGACAGTTTCCGGAATTCTGTCCGAAAAACCTTCAGAGTTTATTCCGATGGGAAAACTGGTCATATGTACATGGCATTAGAGTATGCAGCTTCTTTATTTTTATATTCTTGCCTATGTTCAAATTGAAGCTGGTGCCATGACTGTTTCAGGGTGGCTCCTTTCTCTTGCAGCATCCTATGGAGTCACCCTTGCCTACAGGGGGCTAGAATTATGTCTCCCTATGATGCGTGTACCAGTAGAAACACACAGCCCCATAGCCTAGGATAGCAAGGCACTCCTCCTTTCTCCAAGCTAACAGAATGGCTGTAGAATGCACTGTCCACTGTAACTCTTTCTTGTGAGGAACAGAAGTTCTGGGAAACAGCACTAAGAAAGCAGGAGCCAGCAGCATTGAATGTTGTAAACTGCTATTGCCGGAGTAAAAATGTAACCATTTGCTGAGAGCTCTATAGCCAAATGACAGCTGCAGCACGGCCAGCTAGTTCTGGGTGACCATCATATCCAGAGGACACTGCTGATTAGAGACTGAAGTAAAGAGCCAATCATCGGCTCTTTATCACGTAATCAGCTGTGTCCAATCACAGCTGATCACGGATGTAAACAGAATCCGGTTATCGGCACTCCTTTCCTCATGCTAACAACATGAGGAGAGAAGAGCAGATAACCGGCTTCTCTAAAAGGGACATTTACACTGATAATCAGGGCACTGATTAACAGTATTCTGATTATCAGTGCAGTACAACCAGTGCTGCCAATCTGTGCCCACCAGTGCTGCCAATAAGTGCCTCCTCATCAGTGTCACCAATAATGCCACCTACCAGTGCCCATCAGTGCTGCCAATCAGTGCCCATCATTGCCACCTATCAGTGCCCATCAGCACCATCTATTAGTGAAGCCCCATCAATGCCAATCAGTGCCCATCAGTGCAGCCTATCAGTGTGGATCAGTGCAGTCTCATCAGCGCACATCAGTATTGGAGAAGAATTACCTGTTTGCAAAATGTTATAACAAACTATTAAATGTTGTTTGTTTGTTTTTTTTTCAAAATTGGTGGTCTTTTTTTGTTAATTTAGCACAAAAAAACCTAGTGGGGATTAAATATCACCAAAAAATAGCTCTATTTGTATAGAAAAAAATTATAAAAATGTAATTTGAGTACAGTGTTGCATGACCCCTCAATTGCCATTCAAAGTGCGACCGCTTACAGGAGGGAATGCTATTATTATATTGTGTTCAGTGTGTCAATGTGTTAAGTTGAAAAACGTGATGAGAGTTTAATACTACTTTAAGACAAAAAAAGTGTCAGATCTACTTATCCAAAACTACAATTTTTGTCATCAAAGAATCTCCATATTGTTATATAACGTCTCAAAAGGTGACCTTCTCCATCAATACAGAAAGAAAACGTGTGAAAAAGTTAAAAAGTAAAAGGTAAGAATAAAGAAAAATTTCTTCAAAAAGTTCATCTGTCTCAAAGTCAAACATTTTGTATTCTTTTGAGGCTTGGCAAAACAGACATACCTTGTTAAATCTCAGATACTGAAAGAAAAAATAAAGAAGTGTAACCTTTACACGGGATACTAAATATAAATGTGAATTATCCAGCTGGTTCTTGCAAGAGTTTTTACAGGGAAGAATAGTTTGTTCAGTACCTTTTGTAGAATAGACCTGTCGGAACTGAGAGACAAAAAGGTTGATTTACTAAAGGCAAATAGACTATTCGCTTTGTAAGGTAATTTGCACTTCCAAATAGTGAACGAGGTGAAACTTCCATCATCCAATCATGTGCAAGCAAAATACATTTTTTTCTTTCATGTGATTGGATGTTGTGTGTTTAGCCTGATGTTTGGCTGGCACTGTGTGAAAAGTCACTGCTGTTGCTGCTCTGTGTGTATCCATGCAAGACTTCTATACTGATATGGTCAGTGTTCAGCTTCCATCCACCAGAGGGAGCCTGTGGGATATGAAATACCAGAGAGATTCTGATGCAAGATTGTTTTGGATTGTGGGAAGTTTAGTTCACAGGAAGGACTCAACAATTACTGCAGATGGGCTGAAAAATGATAATTCTCAACAGAGGGACATAATAGTGAAGGAACAGATATAGTTTGAGATAGGAAGAAACATTTTCTGCAGAAGACCAGGATGGAATACACCATAAAACACCTACGTGCATTGCAAGCAGAGAGCGGGACTGATTTATCTGGAAGCAGAAGGATACTATCCTTGTGCCATGGATCTCGGGTAGCCTGCTTTATAGCAAGAAAACACACGTTTAGAATATAATTAGGGAAGTCCCCATTTTGCCAGACGCATTGATTGAAGGTTGCTGTGTACACAGGACTAGTAAGTGGCCGCTGGTCAACCATACACTGCAAATGCTAGCAGAGAGACAGATTTCCAGTTAGGAACACTTCCTCACTGCATGCAAAACTCTCAAAGGTAAAGTACATCAAGACAAGCACATCAACGCAAAGTTCTTGGCCCCATCTAGATGGCCAGCAGAAGGTTTAAACCAAGCGTTTTTTTGTTATTCTTGACTGCTGCTGTGGAGATCCCCTCTAGGTTATTTTACTAGTTAGGGCTACCTATAGAAATATAAAAAAGTATTGCACCCTAGGACATTTTACTGTTTGCTGCCTGATAAGCAAATTGATAAGCTGTTGCATTATCACCATCTGATACTGTTTGATTGATGCTGTTATTCTTTATTTGTTTATAATGTTGTGGTACATCTTCCAACTGTGAGCTAATACAGCATAAAACCGGCCATAGATGGAACAATTTTCTTTGGTTGCGGGAAAAAAAAATCACTTGATTCAACCGTCAACACAGTCAACACAGTCAGGGCCATTGTGTTCACCCAGCAGCAGTGGATGTATTTTCGTTTTGTGCTGCCCTAGGCAAGACTAAAATTGGACACCTCATGTAAATTTGCCCTACCCCTTCCTATTTAAGAGCCACCCCTTCATCCATAATCTCTACCCCTTCTTGTTTAGGCTCTGCCTCTTCCTATTAGAATGCCACCCCCTGTGCAGACTCCCTGGTGGCTATGTGGGGTTTATGGTGGGCTGTGCCTCCTGTGCAGAGTCTCAAGTGGCTATATGAGGTCTCTGGTGGTCTGTGCCACCTGTACTGACTCTCAAGTGGCTATGTAGCATCTCTGGTGGGATGTGCCACCTGTGCAGTCTCTAAAGTTGCTATGTGGGGTCTCTGGTGGGCTGTGTGGACTCGCAAGTGGCCATGTGGGGTCTCTGGTAACTGTGTGGGGGAGTCTCTTCTGGACTATGTGTGGTCTCTGGTGGACTGTGTGGGGTCTGCATCTCTGCGGCAGACTCTTTTTAGGGCATGAGAGTGGTGGCCAAGTCCGCCCCTGTTCTTGGCACTCCTTGGTGGGTAGACTGCTCGCTAGTGTCCCTTCTGCATGGGGAGTGGCTCAGTCCTGCGGTAAAATGTCACCCAAGGCAAACAACTTGTTTGTACAGTGGCAGATACACCCTTGCCTGCAGGGTTGGGGGGAAGTCATCCCCGCCGGAAGAACACAGTGATTATTGCTAGTGACTATAACAGGTGCTAGCAATACTTGCTTGTAAAATTCAGCAGGCTGGTTGTACCCAAGCTGATTGATTGATCAACTTGGGTACATTCAGCCTGCCCATACATAGGTTGACATTTGAACTGTCTATGATCAGCTTAATACGTCTTTCTTGTTAATTCACCATTGCATGGTTCTCTTGCACATTCACCTGTGATGATATACTTTTGTTTATAGTCATTTTCTAGTGCTTTTGCTTTACTACATTTGGGAATATATACAAGCACAGGTGTCTCCAGCTATATCCTCAGCCCAGCCAGGAGGACCCGATACATCAAGAGTCTAGATCAGCGGTAAGCGGCACATTTGCAGTGAATTTTTACCATATTCAGTAAACTAAGAGTAAATCCCTTGCAAAATGAACAGCCAGTTTGCCTTTAGTAAGTAAACCCCAAAGTATGAACTTTGCCTATGCTATAGTGTAGGTTATGTGGCATATGTGAATGACAGGATCCCTTTCATTTAGGAACCAGGGAGAAACAAATAGGGTGCCAAAGTGACTATTGGCACAGTTTAAAAAAAACACACAAAGGACCCCAGTAAAAGAAAAGATTTGATGCTTACCTTTTTCAGCAAGCAGTGGGGTTGATTTACAAAAGGCAAATAGGCTGTGCTGACTTCCATCACCAAACATGTGCAAGTAAAAGTGTGCGTTTTTTTTTTTATATTCCTTGCTTGTGATTGGGTATACTTTGCAAAGTGAAACTTCTCCTTATCCACTAAGCTCTGGAGCAAATTCCCTTGCAACTTTCCTTGCAGTGAACATTAGTATTAATTTGCCTTTAGCATATCAACTCCACCATTTTAATTTTTTACTCTCTTCTACAACTACAGGCAGAAATGCTATCCAACATTTCTGGGTGTGTCTGATAGTGTCCAGTGTGTCCCCTCATTGGGCACTATGGTACCTACCACTGACCCCAACATCATTATGTTTCCTGTAGCAGTTGGCTGCACCTAAAACTGTATCTGAAGAACCCAGATGCATTGAATAGCATCAGCCCCCCTTAGCTCTAGAAGAAAATGAAAATGTAAAGGGTTGGTTCAGAAAAAATGAAAAGGCAAACTAACACCTTACACCATCTCCACTCCCCCTCCCAGTCCCCAATGTACTTACCTCCTTAGGTGATGAGCTATTAGTGCCCATGCAGCCAAGATAGCAGTCCACGGATTTTAAAATCCCCACTGGGACAGAAAGAGATGTGATATATCCAAAATGTCACAAATAAAACAGGGTGTGAGGGTTCATTTTCCTTTCAAAATCTCAGAAAATAGATATTTTATCAACTAAAATCGAATCAAAAATGGCACATTAGGGTTGATTTACTTGATTTAGGCAAACAGACCGTGCGCCTCGCAAATGTGGTAAAGCTTTGCTGATTTCCATTATCCAATCATGTGCAAGCAAAAATGCTTTTTTTAAATTTTCCTTGCACCTAATTGGGTAATATTTGCAAATTTTAGCTTCACCACATTTACATTTAGTAAGGAAAATTAGTGCAACTGCACTTTGCCAGAGCCTCTCTGAATTAAAAATGATAACATATAACTTCTCAATGAATTATGCTGATCAGCCTATGGATGAACCTTTTTAACGCAGAAAACTAAAAGAATCTGAGAATTTGCTGAGAGTCTGAAAGGTTATTTGAGCTTCAGAACAATGGGTTGTATTGTTACGTAAACAGACAAGGCCTGGACCCAGAGAAGTAAATCTTTTTATTTTTTTATTGGAAGTGGTCCATCTTTACAATACCTTCAGAACTTACAAGTTTTGGGAAGAGACAGCGCTTATAACTTTATTTTTACCCAAGCTACCGCAAAACAAATCTAAACCTGTCTATTCAGCTGACCAAAAGTCAACACTCCTGTGTACTCAATTCAATGACGGTGTCCTCTATTGTTGAACGTAATGAGATCTATCAACAATTGAAGAACATCACGGGAAACCTTTACCCAAAAGACAACCTTCTTGAACTTCTTTATAAGTATCTTAGAATTAAAGGAGAAATGGATTTAACTTTGAAATATTTTATCAGACAAAACTTGAGACTTGTGGGACATTTTAGAAAAGATTGGAAAAAGTTAAAGTATCAAGACACTTGTTCAATTATCTACATATCTATGCGAGATATATATACACCCTCTAAATAAAATTACATATAAAGCAATCTAAGGATAAAAATGGTTCTATAAAGATTGAATCAATCACGGTTTATTCCCCATATCCTTATACAGGGATCTCTAGTGTTGGAGTGCCATCTAGTGGTCATATTAAGTTATAACTTATGCAAACAAATAGTTAAACGATAATAGGACCCTCCAATCAGGAGTGAGTAAATATTACAAACTGTGCCCTCTAGGAGGATCCCTAAGGTTAATCGCTCAGAGAGAGAGGGTGGGACACATCATTCAACTCCAGAGGCATCCATCTCCATCATTAACATTCCCATTGGTAGACTCCTAGATCTGCTCCATTTTGAAAGACAGACTCCACCTTAAGCTTGATTCATCTCCACCCAACAGTAGCCATTTTGAGGGTTTGGTCGGCAGTCATCTTAAGGCCAGATCCATTCATTCCAATTAATCCATTTCATCTGCTTCTGAGGTTAATTAACAGTGTGCTATTATTTAAATGATTCTTGCCTGTTTCATTTACTATTATGATTGCAATAGTTTTTGTTGGGTTAATTAGTTATTCCGCTAATGATATCATAACCTCTAGGGTTAGATATTTACATTTGGTTTCCTTTTTTTTTTTTTTTTTTTTTTTTTTTTTTAGTATTGGCACAACCCACAGACAGACTCCACCCTTTACTCCTGCTGCAGAGGAATAACAAGTATAGTTCACCAAATGCAGATTATTGTCTGCTAGGTTTAGTGATAGTTGGTTATGGTATCTACAAGAGGAAATTATTAATTCCTTATAGTTCCCAGTATCAATATCTGTTTTAGCCATATAAATTTAGGGATTCATTGTCGAATATAAATTTCGGTGTCTGTGTTCCACTATCAATCTCACTATTATGCGTGATTGTTAAAGACTTAATTGTAAAAAGAAGTTATTCTTCTATTTTCACTCAATTTTATTGTGCTTTACAAAATAGCTGCATAGAGTAATGAATTTTAGGACTATTTATTTGGTCAGCATAATTATATTTATAATTTATTTTTATATCCGAGGCATTGTCATACATTGATCAATTAAACAATTAATATAGATGACTCAATTAATCACTCAAACATCCAACTTGCAAAATTCATGGTCTATTTTCCTTTTAGACATCAACCCAACCATGTCAAGATGACAAGTAAAATGTTGAAAACAGATCCTGTTTAGCCTGCAAGCACAACCTGATGCATCATTTTCCTAACATAAATTGTTATAGCAAGCATATTTTATTAATTTATATTTTTTATGTGTTTCTTACATTGTCTTTTTATATATATATATATATTGTTCTTGGTTTGTAAGATAAAACTCGTACCTTAACCACGTCAGCCCTGGAAGGATTTACCATTCTCCTGACCAAGTGTCAGAAACCATGAATCAGACCGAGACAGAAGTACAATTAAATCACACTTGTTTATTAAATAAAAAGGTAAATGGAGTAAGCATAGTCAAAGCATAGCCAGAGTCCAGTAACCGGATCGAGTAGTCAGCCAGGACAGAGTTCAATAACCAGATCGGGTAATCAGCCAGGCCAGAAGTCAGGGATACAATTGGAGGAACAGCAAGCAGGATAAGGAGCCAGAAGGGATGTCAGCAAGCCAGTCTTTAAACAGATACACAGGAGATGGTTTCTTGTGATGTGACCAAGGCGAAGGCAGAGGTGAAGTGAGCTGGACAGCTATAAGTAGGCGGATCAGACGAGCAGGATCAGGAACAGCTGGGTAATTGTGGGGAGAGATGAAAGCTGGCTAAGCCAGCCCTAACAGTACCCCCTCCTCAATGACCCCTCTCCCTCGGAGGGCCACCTGGCTTGAGAGGAAAACGCCTATGGAACTCAAGGAGGAGGACAGGGGCATGTACGTCCGAGGATGAAACCCAGGAGCATTCCTCCGGACCGTACCCCTTCCAATGCACCAGGTACTGTATGCGCCCACGGAACTTATTGAAGTCAACAATGGATTGTACCTCATACTCCACATGGTTTTCAACCTGAATAGGGTGAGGACGTGGCACGGAGGTGGTAAATTGGTTACAGACCAATGGTTTCAATAAGGAGAAATGAAACACATTTGAGATGCGTATACTAGGAGGAAGGTCCAACGCGTAAGCCACTGGGTTAATCATGCGAAGGATACGGAAAGGCCCAATAAACTGAGGTTCAAACTTCAGTGAGGAAACACGAAGCCGGAGGTTGCGAGATGACAGCCAGACCCTGTCCCCAACCTGGTAGGAAGGCGCAGGCAGGCGTCTGCGGTTTACATGGAGTCTGTACCTATCATTAGCATGATGCAAAGCCTCCTGGACTTGTAACCAAGTGGAACGAAGACCACGGAGATGCTCCTCTAACGCAGGAATAGGCTTGTGCAATTCGTTTCGTAACTAATCGAAATTCGGCCAAATTTTGCATCTTTTGGACATTCGGATGCATCCGAATGTCCGAATAAAAAAATAACGAATAACAACAAATACGAAAGAAATATAATGAATGAATTTGAATGAATTCTAATGAATTCGACATGATTTGGTAATTCTTTAAAGCTCTAATGAAACAAAAGGTCAGCTCAAAGTAAATCTTTTAGTCCAATCAGCTAATTAATTTTGTGCCGGAGAATGGATTACTGGCAAAATACATTCCTGAGAACTGAGTTAGAAGGGTGTTGTATTGTATTTGAGCCGAGGAGAAGAGACGTCGTCATTATGTGTGTTAAAAGATTCAATAAATAAACGACTTTTCAAACTACCAATCATTATCACGAATGTCTATACATACATAAATAGCGAATTTCAACGAATACGAATGAATGAATTCGACACTCTACGAATAATAACGAATTATCCGAAAACGTACTAACGTAACATAACGAATATAACAGAACGAAATGATGTATTTTACGAATGACAACGAACCGAAACTAAACGAAATTTTCTGTTGTGCACAAGTCTACGCAGGAATACTCCGCGAAACAAGGATCAGGAACAGCTGGGTAACTGTGGAGAGAGATGAGAGCTGGCAATTACCCGACAGATGAGCAGCCAGCCCAGAGTAGGAAGCGCTAAGCCAGCCCTGACACCAAGCCTTTTTTTGTGAACTGACAATTGCGCAGTCCTGTGATGCTGTACCCTAACAAAACTGATGTTCTTTTTTTTCCACAAATAGAGCTTTCTTTTGGTGGTATTTGATCACATCTGCGATTTTTAATTTTTTGGTCTATAAACAAAAAAAGAGCGAACATTTTGAAAAAAAAGAAATATTTTTTACTTTTTGCTATAATAAATATTCCTCAAAAATATATATAAAAAACAATTTTTTTTCCTCAGTTTAGGCCGATATGTATTCTTCTACATATTTTTGGTTAAAAAAATTGCAATAAGCGTATATTGGTTGGTTTGCTCAAAAGTAATCACGTCTACAATATAAGGGATAGATTTATGGCATTTTTATTATTAATTATTTTTATTAGTAATTGCGGCGATCTGTGATTTTTATCATGACTGTGACATTGTGGCAGACAGATCAGACACTTTTGACACTATTTGGGACCTTTGGCATTTATACAGCGATCAGTGCTATAAAAATGCACTGATTACTGTGTAAATGCCACTGGCAGGGAAGGGGTAAAACACTAGGGGGTGATCAAGGGGTTAAGTGTGTTCCCTGGGCGTGTTCTAACTGTAGTGGGGGTGGGCTCAGTTGAGAAGTACAAATATGTTTTTTGCGCACCCGTGCCACATGTATATCGGCGTGAGCTGGTCAGCAAGTGGTTAAAATTGATAATAATAACACACCATCTGTTAAGATTCAGCAGGAAGTTCTGCAGGGAAGCAAATGTGATAGTTTCTTACAGGGTGGATTTAATTGAAATCAAGCCAATTTAAATCATGATTTATATCACTAGTAAAATAGCTTGGTTTAAATCAACTTGATTTAAATCATAATTTTTAAAGAGCAACTGTCATCCCTGTCCCGCAGCAGCTCCTCCTCTGACCCTCTGTTGACTCACCAACAGTCCCATTCACTTTAATGGGATGGCTGGTGATGTGGCAGTGACACGACAACGTGAGGGGATGTGGCCACAGCAGGTGAGAGGATGCCCACTAACAGTCACTGCCATGATGAATTTGAAATGACAGGTAATCTTTAAATGTAAGGACTCGTTCTTGCTGGTAGTTCAAATTTTTTATATTTGCAGACAAATTAAAGGTTTCCTATTTAGAATAATAAGCTGTCAGGTTAGTAAAACAGCGATATCAGAACCAATTCAATCATACAGTTTGTAGTGTACATAGATTTGCAAAACTATGGGATAAAGGAATATTCATTAACGTTGTTTTATCGGTTACTGTAAAATTGTGTAAATGCATTAATGCAGTGCATGTTATCTCAGCTTGCAGAGCTTGGATTCATTGAATGAGTTTACTAAAAATTTCAATATTGCAAAGATTGTCACATGCCACATGTTGCGGATTGTCATTTGCCACGTCACCTGCCATCAGATGTGGATTGTTACTTGCCACGTCACCTGCCACATGTTGTGGATTGTCACCTGCCACTCCTTTGCGGATTTTCACTTGCCATGTCACATGCCACCAGATGCGGATTGTCACTTGCCACGTCAGCTGCCACACATTACGGATTGTCACTTGCCACGTCACCTGCCACCAGATGCAGATTGTCACTTGCCACATCACCTGCCACACCTTGCTTATTGTCACGTGCCTGCTAAGGTGGTGTTTTGCTTGTCTCTTGCTTCTTTGTCCCAGAGTTAGGCAGCAGAGATATAATGTAATCTCTCTGCTGCCCACGCTGCCTGCACAGTGAGGGCGGAAGTTACTGCAGGGATGCGGGGGCGGTGAGAGATGATGTCAACTCTCTGCTCCCCTGCCCACTGGCTCATTGATTGGCCAGCTGCCCACTCACACCTAGCCTGCTCTCACCCGCCCACGCACTGAGCCACGCGCCCACAAACTGAGCCATCCGGTCAGCCCGCTGGGCCGTCCACTCTGTCACCTGCCCATGGAGCCACCTGCTCTCTCATCCGCCTGGCCCACAACAAATTTCTCGGGGTGCCAATTGCCCCGTTGCCCCCCAGGATCCACCCCTGATGCAGCATTACTGCCCTCCACTGACCACCTGGCAGTGGCATCCAGAGCACTGTGCATTATAGGACATCCTTCAGACCACCGTTCAGAGCAGTATGCAGCATTACAGGTCTCCTCCTCAGACCACCATCCATAGAACTGTGCAGCATTACTGGCCTCCTCAGACCACCATCCAGAGCACTGTGCAGCATTACAAGAGTCCTCAGACTGACCTGAGCTGCTAAATATGTATCTGTGAGTTTGTTCAAACCTTAATACCATAAATAAAAACATGATATTAGATTTTGATTTTTTTACTCCAGGAGAATATAATGAGTTTTGAAATTCTAGAGAGATTCCTTTATTTTCTATTCTTTTCCTTTATTTTCTGTTCTATTCCTTTCTATTCTACCCTATTCTGTTCTAATATTTTGTATTCTATTCCTTTATTTTCTATTCTATTTTATTGTATTCGGAAATTAAAATTTGAATCAAATTAGAAAACAATTTGAATTGAATTTGAAAACGATTCGAATTCTAAAACTATTCAAATCAAATTAGGAAACTATTCAAATCAAACTTGAAACTGTTTGAATTGTATTCAATTTCGTCCGAAATTTTGTTTCATTATTTTGAATTTGTTAAAATTTGTTAATATTAAAATTAAAAAAATTCAGATACATCCGATGTTCTGAATAACAACAAATTCATCCGAATTTCAAATTGCAACGAAGCAAACCATACATGCCTATCATGGCCGGCTACGGGCGCTTACACGTAGGAGGAGAGGGTGGACATGGCCACTCAAACAGGAGAAGAAGAACCAGGGTCGGTGGGAGAAAATGGGCGGAGAGGGGGTCGCCCTGAACTGGGAGCAGACCAACAAGCTGAGAACTGAGCCAAGGGGCTGTTCTTGGAAGTGGTGCTGGGAAAAACAGTGAGGATCACCGCAAGTATCAGAGCAACATGCTCGTTACTGGGGCCACATAGTGGCTGCTCCTTTTAAATATGCTGATGTAGGCAATTTCTGATTATCACTACATGTTCCTCCAGGTAAGCAACTAAAATTTGACACATCAGCTCTTTGCACCCAGTAACCTTCTTTTTGTGTTTACTAAAATTGTATTTGTGAATCTGCCTTTCCCTAACTTTATAGAAGCTAGTTTGAGCTTAGTAACAGAGATGGCTTAACTTTCTTTCAAAAACGTATTTTTGGGGGATTTTGTTACTGTATGATGCTGGTTTTGATTGGAAATAGCACAATCCCAACTTACCACTAACCTTTTTGGTCAACTGGAAAACTTTGATAAAATTTACTTTTATTGAGATCAAATATAATCTGATAGGAAATATCTTGATTTCCTGCTGCATTTAAAGGATAATTTCACCTTTGGGATCATGTTGTACCGTATAATTGTTAGAAGAACAACAGCAAGTTTCTTATGTACTTTGACTATATCTATGCAGTATACCTATCTATGCAGCAGGTGGCGCTGTAGTGTTATAGTGTAATGTGCATGTAACTCTATGGTGTGATGTAAGGAGAGGAAGTGTTTTTCCTCACTGTTCTGTTGTGTTCCTGTTTTCATGCTGTTAAAATATGTACTGCTTTCCTCCATGCAAGTAAAGTTGTTTTGTGTATTTAAGAAGCTTCCAGCGCATCATATTAATACTTGGCCACATGCTTGGCTAATCACAGCGCCGGCAGCGAGGAGAGCCATAATTGGCTACAGGCAGGATGCCTATAGCCAATTATAGCTCAGGGGGTTTAGTACACGCCCGCACTATATAAGGCTGCCAGCGCGGCGGCCTTGTGTAGTGTGTTCCGGCGTGCAGGGAATGAGCTAGATAGGCAGGGACTGTGTGTTCTTTTCTCAGGCATCTTAAAGTTAAAGTGGGTGTTGTGTGCCTCCAGCACAGTATACACCTGTATCTACCCTTTATTGCTGTTTTTCTCTAATTAAGCTATCTGCAGGAGTTAGTGGGTGTTGTGTGCCTCCAGCACAGTATACACCTGTATCTACCCTTTATTGCTGTTTTTCTCTAATTAAGGCATCTGCAGGAGTTAGTGGGGGTTGTGTGCCTCCAGCACAGTATATACCTGTATCTACCCTTTATTGCTGGTGTTCTCTAATACAGACATCTGAAGGAGTTAGTGGGTGTTGTGTGCCTCCAGCACAGCACAGTATACACCTGTATCTACCCTTTATTGCTGGTGTTCTCTAATACAGGCATCTGCAGGAGTTAAAGTGGGTGTTGTGTGCCTCCAGCACAGTATACACCTGAAGATACCCCTTATTGCTGGTGTTGTCTGTTGCATATCTTGCATATTAGCCTTTAAAATTAGCACTTTTGATTTCGAACGTTCGAGTCCCATAGACTTTAATAGGGTTCTAAAGTTCATACGAATTTTAGGTCTGTTCGAAGATTCTGGTGCGAACCAAACCGAGGGGTGTTCGGCTCATCCCTACCTATAGGCATTCCTTCTTTTGCACTGGCTTCCACATCTGTAGGAAGGGAACTCATCATCACTCCACTCAGAGCTTACACAGGGTTGAGGACCAAGCACCTGCTCTGCCAAAGGAAGGAAAGTCATTTGCTCCTCCATATCCACATCTAATTGACCATTTCTTTGCTCCTAGTGGCTGAACAAAGTGGCATTGTAGAGAATACATATCCAAGCCTATGCTACTATAGAGGTCTGCATTATAGCTATCCTGTTGTGTTGTCTTGCATGGGTAAAGTGGATGTTTGCTTAAACGGAAATCTATGATTTTTTTTGTTTTTGTCACCAGAACAACAGAAGTAAACTCTTTTATTGGGGTCACCTGTTCTACTGACATTTGTCAAAGGCAGAGTATACTCTCAGGAATTGGAACTCTTAAGGAAGGGAGCATGTCTTCTGAAACGCGTCCGTGGTCCAACTGTAGAGGTGTGATATCCCTGTCACTGGAGTTTTGTGTTCTATACGCATTTTATCTTCTCATGTTTGTGAGTATGACTTTGGTGGTTTTAATAAATTGCATTGGTGTTGAAGGTAATACACTAGACCAGGGATATGCAATTAGTGGACCTCCAGCTGTTACAGAACTACAAGTCCCATGAGGCATAGCAAGACTCTGACAGCCACAACCATGACGCCCAGAGGCAGAAGCATGATGGGACTTGTAGTTTTGCAACAGCTGGAGGTCCGCTAATTGCATATCCCTGCACTAGATGTTTGCATCCTCCTTTTTTCTTTGTAGGGTATGCTCTCACTTTGACACAGGAAGTAAGGGGAAATCTCACAAGTGGGGACACAGGCAGCAAAATAATCCTGTTTCCAACCTCTCCTCATTTTATCCAAATTGGAAAAAAAAAAAAGACTAGTTTGGCCTCAGATTCACTTTTGTTCCTGAGACTGTTGAACTCTTCTGTTGCTTTCTTTGTGAAAAGGTTTCCCGTAATTGTTTTGCAACTAGCAAATTTCATTATTTGACTGTATTGATCGACTTTAATGCCATTGGCATACTGCTATTGAGTTAGCCATTTTTTTTATTTCATATTTCAAGATTTTTGTGCCTGAGATGAAGCCGCGAGGTGTGGATACAATTCACAGGTTTTTCCTTTTCATGCATTGTTAACCACTTCATTGCATTTGATCTGATACAGTTTATCTTTGAGGATATGGCTTCCCTGTGTGATAATGCAGTAATGGGAAATTCTTAATATGTGACCCGTCACTCTATGGCTGTATGCACACTTAGCAGCTCCGAGATGTAAAATTCTGGCACTCTCTGGCACCCAGGGAGGTATAAATGCGACATACAAACACCAATGCAAGTTAATGGCTATATGTGACTCTGCTTGAGTAAATATCAATGACCTTGGTGTTTACCCATGCATGTGGGTACGAATGTGCCACTTTCACCTAAAATCTCTGCTGCTTACCGGGGCCTTGGGAGCTGCATATGGCGCGTGCCACCACCAATATGCAATAGTTGTACATGACACATGTGATTCTTCAAGCACCAGAATGTTCTGGGGATTTTATGCCTCAACACGTAGGATCTCTTCTCCTCTTGGTCGATAGCACTCCTCACACGTCCTGATTGGCAGGGAGGCAATGCAAGAAGACAATAGCGAAAATTTATTTGCTATTGTCACACAACTGGGTGGGCTTTGCGCACCGTGCCCACCCTTTTTTGAAGCCAATTAGAGCCTCAGGGGCCGGGCGCATGGATAAGGGGGGCATATGGAGGGACCACCACTGAACAATCAACTTCTATCGACCAGGGACAGCGATAAAATTGGCCACTCCCACTGAAACAACCAAATTTTAGTGTATGGCCAGTAATTATTTTGGTTTATCTTTGACAGAGTGGGGGGTGGGGTATCCAGAATATCCTTTTAAGGTTACTTGGGTCCTGACCCCTCCCATCTCCCAAACTTTATGGCATTTACTGGAAAAGCTCAACTTAATTTCAGTTGCCTACATCTCTGGATCTGCTGCCTATTCTGACATGGTTTCCCCTGCCATGTCACCCCTATGCAATTGCAACCCAACCCCATGCTCCAGGGGGCCTGGGCTGCTCCCCTGTACACCTGGATAGTGGGGGGCAGCAGCTTATAGAAGATCCAATGCTTTTTATATCCTCCTGCAGCCAATGAATGTCTGCCTCTCCTTCTCTCCCTCCGGCAGGCATTCAGCGGTTGTGCGAGGAAGATAAAAGGCATTGGTTTCTCTATATGCCACCCCTGCTGCACCCCTATAGAGATCCTGCTGCCCCGGAGTCCCCTGTGTGCTCTCTTGCCCACCCCTTGTCACCCACAGCTCTACAGGCTTCCCCCATTTCCTCTCACAGACTGCTGCGGAGGATGTGTCAGGATGGAGATTAGGGAAGGGGTCCGTAAATACATCATTTATTGATCCCTTCCTTTTCTGAATGGATAGAGACAGTGATCAGTATCATCACTGACTCTGTCCTTTCATAACTGTGTTTACTATGCTTCTGATTCTAAATGAATGGAAAGCTCTGTAGAGAGCTACAGTGCGTTGAAAAAGTATTCATACCACTTGAAATTTTCCACATTTTGTTATGTTACAACCAAAAATGTAAAGGTATTTTATTGGGATTTTATGTGATAGACCAACACAAAGTGGCACATAATTGTGAAGTGGAAGGAAAATGATAAATGGTTTTCCAATTTTTTTACAAATAAATATCTGAAAAGTGTGGTGTGCATTTGTATTCAGCCCCCTTTACTCTGATACCCCTAACTAAAATCTAGTTGAACTAGTTGCCTTCAGAAGTCACCTAATTAGTACATAGAGTCCACCTGTGTATAATTTAATCTCAGTATAAATACAGCTGTTCTGTGAAGCCCTCAGAGGTTTGTTAGAGGTTTGTTAGAGAAGCTTAGTGAACAAACAGCATCATGTTGCCATGGAACACACCAGACAGGTCAGGGATAAAGTTGTGGAGAAGTTTAAATCAGGGTTAGGTAGGGCCAGAGCTACAATGGAATGGTTTAGATCAAAGCATATTCATGTGTTAGAATGGCCCATTCAAAGTCCAGACCTAAAGCCAAGTGAGAAACTGTGGCAAGACTTGAAAATTGCTGTTCACAGATGCTCTCCATGTAATCTGACAGAGCTTGAGCTATTTTGCAAAGAAGAATGGGCAAATATTCTCTATAGATATGTCACTCTCTGTGCACATTTGGTAGAGACATCCCCAAAAAGACTTTTAGATATAATTGCAGTGAAAGATGATTCTACAAAGTATTGATTCAGGGGGGCTGAATACAAATGCACACCACACTTTTCACATATTTGTTTGTAAAAAAAAAATTGAGAACAATTTATCATTTTCCTTCCACTTCACAATTATGTGCTTCTTTTTGTTGGTCTATCACATAAAATCCCAATAAAATACATTTATGTTTTTGGTTGTAACATGACAAAATGTGGAAAATTTAAGGGGTTATGAATACTTTTTCAAGGCACTGTATTCCTGTCCATTTATTCTGTGCAACTGATGTGCAGAGAAGGAGAAGGAGGGCTGTGATCTCTTTCTCCATCTCAAAGGTGGACCACCAGGGGTCTGTTTAGACTCCTGATATGTTACCAAAGCCCCCCAAATGCAGCTTCTAAATACATTGTAAAAAAAGGATAAAAAATGAAATTGTAAAGGAACTAAACTAAACTAAAATAAAATTGTAAAACATAATTTAAAAAATGAATAAAGGAATATAAATTAACAAACAAAAAAACTACTGATGCCAGTGATGGAATTACCAGGGTCACACGTTCCACCACTGTGCAGGGGCCCCAAGACAGCAGGAAGGGGGCCCACTGAAGAACACATGAAAGAGTCCAACTGCGGGACCATAATGAAGGGTCCTGCAAAAGGAGTAAAGGGTCCTGGGCCTAAGGGCGCCGGCTGGGGGTCAGGGGGGCCCTTCATGGTTTCTTGCATCGAGACCCTGAAAGTTCTAGTAACGCCTCTCTGAACCTATGCATATGTGTATTTTCATTGCATTTATAAAAAGTTTTACTTTAATGTGTAATTATATGACCTGTCAATGCCTTGTTTGTACCTTTTTTTATTTTCCTAAATAAAATAAAAACTTTTAATATCAAAAATGTAATTATATAAATATATATAAGAAAGCAATTAGCAGTGCAATGTAACACAGCAATAGCCATCATCCCACTCAGCAGGTGGCACATACTACATAATTATATAAAGTAACAAGTGTAAAAAATGGCATGGTGCCATTTGGCTCACTCTAGGTATATATGTCACCAAAACAGATGTGTTCATTTCTAGTAAACAAAAAAATTAACTAAGCTATAAATATCATTATAATTCATATTTTTTTTTACAAATTAAGGTAGACTTTTTTGTACTGCTAAAGTGGACTTATATGTACTTTTTTCATGCTAAGTGCATGCATGTTAAGTTATCTGTAATGATAACATTTAAAAGATATAGCTATGTATTTCCCATTTACAAAAGCACAACACTCCACCTGACATTGCCTTCATCTGCTTTTGTCTTAAATAGGTTGGCACCATCCTTGTTCAAAAATCATCCAGGGTCAGCATCTACTTCCTGATCTGAGATAATGGCTCAGAGATGACCCACTCATGTAAATCCTGGTCTAAAATAGGATGGCACCGTCTTTGTTCAGGAATCATCCAGGGTCAGCATTTACTTCCTGATCCGAGATGATGGTTCACAGGTGACCCACTCATGTAAATCATGGTCTCAAATAGGGTGGCCAAATACAGGACCATTCTGGATGAACACCTGTTGGAGTCTGCAAAAGACCTGAAACTGGGACGGAGATTTATCTTCCAACAAGACAATGATCCCAAACATACAGCAAAATCTACAAAGGAATGGTTCACAAATAAACGTATACAGGTATTAGAATGGCCAAGTCAAAATCCAGACCTGAATCCAATCGAGAATATGTGGAAAGAGCTGAAAACTGCTGTTCACAAACGCTCTCCATCCAACCTCACTGAGCTCGAGCTGTTTTGCAAGGAAGAATGGGCAAGAATTTCAGTCTCTCAATGTGCAAAACTGATAGAGACATACCCCAAGCGACTTGCAGCTGTAATCGCAGCAAAAGGTGGCTCTACAAAGTATTAACGCAAGGGGGCCGAATAATTTTGCACGCCCCACTTTTCATTTTTTTATTTGCTAAAAAAGTTTCAAAAATCCAATAGATTTTGTTCCACTTCACAATTGTGTCCCACTTGTTGGTGATTCTTCAGAAAAAATAAAAATGTTATATCTTTATGTTTGAAGCCTGAAATGTGGCAAAAGGTGGGAAAGTTCAAGGGGGCCGAATACTTTCGCAAGGCACTGTATCTTACTCAGTTCTCAACAATGTGGATTAGAGTCAAAATGTCTAAGCCCTTGTACACACGGTCGGACATTCCGATGGAAAATGTCCGATAGGACCGTGTTGTCGGATAATCCCACAGTGTGTGGGCTCCATCGGACTATTTCCGTTGGAATATCCGATGGACCAAGTTTGAGAGCTTGGCTATAAAACTTTCCGACAACATGATCCGATCGGACTTTGTCCGATCATGTGTAGAGAATTCCGATCGGACAAAGTGCCACGCATGCTCAGATCAAATTCCTAGACCAAAGCTATTGGCTACTAGCCTGAACTTTGTCCCGTCGTAACGAAATAACGTCATCACGTTCTGAACGATCAGATTTTCTGACAACTTTGTCCGACCGTGTGTATGCAACACCAGTTTCAGACAAAATCCGATGGATTTTGTTGTCGGAATGTCCGACCGTGTGTACAATGGCTTAGACATGGGGGGGTCCAACATTTCCCCCCAGAATGTCTATGGCACAGCAGCTAGGAGATAGCACTGATTCTCCTCCATAGCCATGGGAGGCTGTAGAATGGGGGTTGGCAACCAATTGATCAAGCCTATGCAACAGGTAGATTGTGACCCTGGAAGGGTACCTTAGATCTTATAGCATTAAAAACTGCATTCTAGGGAAAGTCAAACTCTAGCACATCCAATAAAAGGCATAGTAGTCATAGTATATATTGACATAGTTAGCATTGCATTAAACTTAGGACCACACATACCATGAAAGTGAGTCACAGAATTATAAAATATATGGAATATTCTCTCCATGGGCATCACTGAGTCCATTCTAGAAAGAATTTGGGTAAATGGGACAGAGGTAGATTTCCAAATGAGGGCAATAAACCCTTGTATAACTGAACATAATATATACCGTATATAAGATTTGCAGTCTGGTATAGAACAACATGGGATGGTGCAAACAGCAGGCGTGGACAAGATTTATTGCATTCCCTATCAGAAGAGTTATCAGGTTCATAATACCATGCCATTCTCTCAACTACAAATATGTTTTACAAATGACTCAGGGGTAGGAGAAATTATAATTTTATATAATATTGTAATATAAAAATGTAGTATTTTACATATATTTTCTTCACGTATGCTTTAGATGTAAATCTTTTAACACATTAAAATCCCTTAGATGTTGGTCTAGTTGGTTATGTTCAAAAAAATACATCTCTCCTATACTTTTAGAGCATTGTGCAACCGATATTAGATTAGATTAGATTTGGATTTAATGTGGAACTTAAAGGGGTTGTAAAGGCAGAAGGTTTTTAATCTTAATGCATTCTATGCATTAAGATAAAAAGTCTTGTGTATGCAGAAGCCTCCCTTGCACCCCCTAAAACTTACCTGAGGTGAAAAAAAGGAATTTGGAGACCCGCACTCCAATAAAAGCCTTTATTGTAGCAGATAGTTAAAGTTCATGTAAGAGCAGAAGCATGGTAAGACAGCTTGGGCATTTCACAACATCATAGTTGCTTAACCATTTACCTGAGGTCCCTCTCTGTCCAGCGATGTCCACCAGTATCTCAATTGTCCGATATTCTCCTTCCTGATTGGCTGAGACACAGCAGTGGCACCATTGGCTCCTGCTTCTGTCAATCAAATTTAGCTAGCCAGTCAGGAGAGTGAGGGGGCGGGACCAGGTCCAGGCTCCATGTCTGAATGGACACAGGGAGCTGTGACTCGGCTTGGATGCCCCCATAGCCAGCTGCTTGCTGTGGGGGCACTGAAAAGGAGGGAGGGGCCAGGATCACAGAAGAGGGACCTGAGAAGAGGAAGATCCAGGCAGCTCTGTGCAAATCCACTGTAACAGAGCAGCTAAGTATAATATATTTGTTATTTTTATAGGAAAAAAGTTAGAATTTACAATCACTTTAACTGTATCTGAGCACCACCAACAGAAAACACTTTTTAATTCATTTTTAATATCGAAAGCAAACTCCTCCATCCATTCACGTCTCTATGCTTTATTTTGTTGAGAAATCACTTTAAAAAACAACCCCCTAACATTTCTAGTCATGGCCATCTTGAGTAAAGGTAGATGTTTAATGTAGAATTTACTTCCTAGAATCCATCTGCCTTAAGCTCAGACATGCAGGGAGGAGGGCATGCTTAGCTGTGAAAACCCTTCCTCCCCTCCTCTAGATGAATGAGAAAAGATGCCAATGAAGACAGCTTTGATGTATTATATAATTTTGGCCTAGGCCAGAAACCAGGAAGTAACTATAGAAATGTAAAAAAGAAGAAAATAAAGTTTAAAACAAGTAAATATAATATACAGTACCTTCCTATCTATTTACTAATGCTAGCAGCATGAGGATTAATAGGTAATATTGACTGAGAGAGTTTAGTTCCACTTTAATGCATTTTATTTAGCAAATAAGGAATCACCTGGGTGTGGATGGAGCCAAGGCAGCTATAAAGTTTAATTTTCTATAAAATAAACAGATTGTAGATTTCTCTGACATTTTTGTAACCACTTCATTTCACCTAATTGTAGCAATTAAATACAATTTAATTTAATGGCTCTGTGTATTAGTCAAACCTGAACAATATAAAGAAATGCTTATAATTGTTCAGAGACATAAAAAACTGGTGACAGTTCATTGATCCTATTCCCATAGCCGCCTTGTACATAGCGGTGGGACCCTTATTCCTCTGTGTTTTGCTTTGATTCCTGTACAAAAGCACACACACTATATACATGTAGCACTTACCCCCGAAGGAGGGGGTAAGTGGTTTTGCTGGGCTTACTGTTTACCTTCTGCGCCTCGTTCTTGTCTAGGGGTTCCCGAGGTTGATAGCCCAATAAACTGCAGAGACCGACACTTGAATCCCTTTTTAGGAATATTTATTTGCCAAAAACGTTGAAGAGAACCCATTCTCTACAGTTGGGAATAGAGGGTATGGGTAGTAAAGCTCAGGTACTTTTGGAAACTGCTGACACTTGAAATGTCTCTCTCTAGATGATCCAAGGAATAGCCATTCACAACTGGATATTTCAACTACCAGATAAATCCCTGTTTGTGGAATTTAGTATCGGACAGGTAATTTAAACTTAGCAAAGTCTGTGCCACAGACTTGGTTGTAGAACTTCGAAGGAGCACAGTCTCTGCCACAGACTTGATTGTAGAACTTTAAACTAGCACAGAAACTTAGGCGTAACTGAAGGTTGTACTTAGGAACTTCCTTACAGTACCAGTATCTTGCAGCCGGTCCAGCGATACCGTAAGAATGCGGATTTACTTGGTGTCCTTACAGCTCAGCTTCCAGGCTCTCACCGAGCAGCCAGCCTCGTGCGTGACCCTCTTCTGAAGAGTCCTCCCCTGGTTGCGGTTTGAGTTGCGGGCCTCTCCAAACCCGAGACGGCTCCGGACCACCTTGAAATCCTCCTTCCAGTTACTGTGCCTTGGGCTAGTCAGTCCCGAGACTCAGAAAGGGATGGATCCGCACCCCAGGCCATGCGGGCCTCTGGGGGCTGGTCAGGAGGACCAGGACCATGGAGTCAGAATGTACTTTTGGACCGGAATCCTGAACCACGTGATCTAAGTACCCTCTCCCGGAATGCAAAGCGAGACACAGCACACACTAATTGGCTCAGAGAGAGAGATTGTGTTCCAGTGCCTGTCAAAGGTGATACATGCACCTATGACCAGGCAGAACACAATACAGTCCAGCCAAACTGATGCCAAAATCACAATTTACATAGTTTAACCCTAAGACCCAACTATGGTCTTAGGAAAAACGAAATTTACAAAACATAGCACATGCTCTTCAGGAGTACCGGTGCTACATACAGTATGTTATTACAAATAAAGGCATTGTACCTGCACAACAGAAGAGTACATTCAACTAGCAGGTGATTTAAAATCTAAAATGTTAAAATGGAGATCCACCCAAAAGAGGATGTTCCGCTTTAAGACATCCTCCTACATTCCTCTGCCTAACTTGGCATGTCATTTTGGAAGGGGGGGGGGGGGGGGGTTTGTAGCCGCTGACTTTTATTATTTTTTTTTTTACAGACTGGACAACCGCTTTCATTAAATTTGATATGAGAAATGCAGTGACAGGCTGTCTTGCTTAACCACTTTAATGCTATACTCAAATGCTATGGGGCTCCTTTCAATCTCTGCTTGCCAAGTACCTAGAGGCCTCACAGGACGTAGTACTGGCGGGTCTGTGGCGGCCTAGTCCGAGGCAAACGCTGCTAGCACCCTGGTTGCTTTCCAACAGGAGACCCTAACCAGGACACTGATGCACCTGAGCAACCCACTCTGGGAGAAATCTTATAGGCAGGTAACAAGTGCACAGCCTTGGTGGATAAAATATGTGACCATTTGAGCGGTTTGAAGGAGGAGGTGATCTGGCTATGCCAGGACCTTCAAAGAAACAAAGATATAGAGAATAGGCTTCAGCACAAAATAATATTTGTATTGTGGGCCTAGCAGAGCGCATGTAAGGAGAGTATCCTATGGTTTTTGTAGAGTGTTGGCTTCAGGAGCTTTTTGGTAAAGAAGCCTTTCTGCCTTTGTAGCACCCTCCAAGGGTAAGATGCTAGGTACATATGTTTTTTGGCTCCTTCTGTAATCAAGGGAGCAGTGATTGTTTGGCCTGGTGGGTTCAGGGTTTCACGGGCTGGTAGTTTGATTAGTTCCCCTTGTCTCTGGAAAAAGATTCTAAAACTTAGGGAGGACCAATTCCTTCATCAAGTATACACTAGTGACCAACTAAACGTTTTTAAGAGCTACAGCAGGAATTTGGTGTACACTCTGATAGGTTCTTTTAGTTACTTCAGATCTGCAACGCTCTCTCGGCCCAAGCCATGCTGACTAATTTTAGACAGGTTACCTCTCTGCTTATGGACCAGTTAGCTTCTACAACAGACAGGAAGGAACTCATTTTCTTGATCATACATCACGGGACACAGGAGCTTCATTACATAGTGGGTTATATAGGCACCTCTGGTGATTGGACACTGGTTGACCCAATTAAAGAGAATTCCTCCCCTATATAACCCCTCCCATTAGGGAGGCACCTCAGTTTTTTCGCCAGTGTCTGGTCGATGGTCACGTAAAACTTAGCTCTATGCGGGTCCCGGCGAGGGCCGAAGGGCTACAACAAACCGGATCCATACCTCGGGCCGATAATTGACTCCCAAGATGGTATGGTACCCGGGCCTCGTCTGCCGAAGACACGAGGTTTTGCCTGTAAGTCCTCTCCATTGGAAGACTGGACTCTGGGACAACCAGACTTGGGGTACTGTTTACTCAGGGCGCCCGTAAGTTTCTGGCAGAGTTTTTTACAAGGCCCAGGTAGGAGGATCTTTTCGTAAGAACCCCAGATACGCCTGAAGGTTGGCTAACAATACCCGCCGTGATGGGTGAAGGCTGGAATTGGTCTGAACACAGCAATTCCTGCGGCGGGGAACAGGTATGGGAAGTCATCCTATATATTTAATATATGAATGGATTTCTTCATTGTGAGTAGTTGTATGTCTTACCTGGTTTCCACCACTTGAGGGAGTAAGAGCAAGCCTGATGCATACTTACATGCCTTTCAAACAAACACGCTCAGTGAAATGCCTGGTCCTCCCAGCTACTCACGTCTCCTTGCAGTCCCTGCCACAATGAAGGTAAAAGAGGGGTCCCACGCAGATCAGGGGGTCCCATGTCACTCCCTTTGGGTTCTCCTCCCCCCCCCGGATCCCGCGGTCCTCGTGCACGGGCGCGTGCACGCGCGCCGGGCGCGCTCCCGGCCTAATGGGAAAAGGGGGGGGGGGTGTGGTTGCCAGCTGTGCACTATCAGGTGCTCTATGCTGCAGTGCAGGCGCCAAAACGGCCCTTTTTAAAAGCCCAGAGCGTCAGGGGACTGTAAGGTGAGACACAGGAGCTGTGGGCTGTAAGCATCCGTGGGATTGGATCCAGGCGAACCTTAAGACACCTACTCAGCATCATATTGTGCAGTTAAGCTAATATTGATTTATTGTGAGACTTTAAGCACAAACAAGTGATTGCATTTTACATTAGTAACTCTGCTTTGTAGCTCAGTACTATGTCTCCTCGTAAGAGGGTTTCAGGGGCAGGTAACAAAAGCACTGGCAGGTCACCGCCTAGGTCCATTCCAAAAGTGCATGCAGATTACCATCCCCCTCTGCAAGAGTGGAGCCTGCATCTCAAGACGAGTCAGTGCCCCTTTCAGGCTTTGCAGCCTCTCCTAATGTCGCAGCCCCGGTATATGTCACTGAGGACTCCCTTAGGGCTACATTGGAGAGTTTTGAAGGGAGGATAATGAATTTTATTTCTGCTTCCCTAAAAGATAGCAGAAAAAGGGGTAGATCCCCTCCCTCTGCTGAAATCCCTCTCTCAGACAGTTGTTCTGAAAATGAGGAGAGATCCCTATCTTTGGATAGGGATCATGAGCAGTCGGATCAGTCAGAGGATGAGGAGTTAGTCCCCTCCTCCCAGGCACTCAGAAAGCAGGTGCAGTATTACACTGAATTGGTGCGTACCACATTCAGAATGCCTGCTACTGAAGTCGCTACATCCTCTGTCTCTTCCCTGGGAGTCAGGAAAGCCCCACAGACTGCCTGTTCCTTTCCAATTCATCCTTTAATGGCTGACTTGATGTATAAGGACTGGGGACATCCCGATAAACTGTTTTCTCCTCCCAAGAGGTTTTCTATGTATTATCCCGTGGAGGAAAGTTTCACCAAGAAATGGGGGGCCCCATCTGTTGATGCGGCTATCTCTTGTGTGAATAAAAACCTAACTTGTCCTTTGGATAATGCGCAGGTATTTAAGGATCCAGCTGACAAAGGGCTGGAAACCTTGTTAAAAGCCTCCCTTTCCATGGCCGGCGCTGTGGTGCAACCTACAGTCGCAGCCGTGGGGTTGTGTCAGTTCCTTAAGGAACAGGTTAAACAGATGTTTGAACTCCTTCCCAATGAGGAAGTAGAGAAATATGCAGAAATGCCTCACATCTTATGTTTCATAATTGATGCGATTTTGGATTCTGTCCAACAAGCATCACGTTTGTCCCTCATGTTGGTACACATACGAAGGGCTCTATGGCTAAAGAATTGGGCTGCTGAGATGTCATGCAAAAGCATTTGGCTGGGTTCCCGTTTAAAGGGGAACGGTTGTTTGGAGAGGAATTAGATAAATTCGTCCAAAATATTTCGGGAGGTAAATCTACACTCCTTCCAGTCAAGAAGAGTAAACGTCCTTCATTCAGGCGTACTCTTTCTCCCGAAGCATCAAGCTCTAAACAGTGGCGACGGCCTTCCCAGCCCTCCTCGGCTGGAAAGCCTCAGGGCTGAGCCCAGGGACAGAAAAAGACTTGGGGGCGGAAGCCTGCCAAGCAAACCTCCAAGACCTCCTTGTGAAGGGGCGCCCCCGCTCGGCCGAGTGGGGGGAAGGCTCCTGCGGTTTGCAGGCGCCTGGCGGGAGGAGATTCAGGACAGATGGGTGATCTCTTCAGTGTCTCTGGGCTACAGGCTAGAGTTTCAGGAGATTCCACCTTCTCGTTTTCTAAGGTCAAGGATCCCCAGGGATCCGATAAAGCAGAAACCGCTATTTGTGGCCTTAGATCAATTACTATCCCAGGGTGTGATAGTAGAAGTGAGCCCGAAAGATCAGGGTTCAGGTTTTTATTCGAATCTCTTCACCGTTCCAAAACCAAGCGGAAGTGTCAGACCTATCTTGGATCTGAGAGACTTAAACCGGTTTCTACACATCCAGACCTTCCGGATGCAGTCAATACGCACTGTGCTCTCCTCCCTACAAGGAGGAGAATTCATGGCATCAATAGATATCAGAGACGCATATCTTCATGTGCCAATATTTCCCGCACACCAGAAGTTTCTGAGGTTCGCGGTACAGCAGCGCCATTTTCAATTTGTGGCCCTGCCGTTCGGCCTAGCCACGGCCCCCCGAGTCTTCACGAAGATTCTAGACCCTCTCTTAGCAATCTTAAGAATTCAGGGCATAGCCGTCATGGCTTACCTAGACGACTTACTTCTCGTAGAGAGAACTGCAACATGCCTAAGTCGCAGCGTCACCAAAACGCTAGAACATCTGGGCCACCTAGGTTGGATTATAAACCTAGAAAAGTCGTCTTTACAACCGACCACCAGGTTGGATTACCTGGGTCTGATTATCGACACCGCTCAAGGCAGGGTGTTCCTTCCAAAGCCAAAGGCCTTGGCCATTGGAGATCTGGTGTGCCTGATTCTGGGCAGAAGATCTTCCTCCATTCGGTTGTGCATGAGACTGTTGGGAAAAATGGTCGCCTCTTTCGAGGCCGTTCCATTCGCCCAGTTCCACTCAAGGCCCCTGCAAAGATGCATCCTTGCGATTTGGAACAGGAAGCCCCAATCCCTGGATCTTCCTATGCGTTTATCCCCTCGGGCACGCAAAAGTCTTGTCTGGTGGTTACAGACCGAAAATTTGCTGAAGGGCAAAACCTTTCTTCCCCTCTCGTGGAAGATTGTCACCACGGATGCCAGCCTGACAGGCTGGGGAGCCGTGTTATAGGGAACATGCTCGCAGGGAAAATGGTCTGCGACCGAAAGTCTGCTGCCCATAAATATCTTGGAGATTCGGGCAGTTTACATGGCACTCAGAGAGTGGTCTCACAGACTGCGAGGTTTCCCGGTTCGGATTCAGTCCAACAATGCCACCGCAGTGGCTTATATCAATCACCAGGGCGGTACCAGAAGTCTGGTGGCCCAAAAGGAGGTGAATCGCATACTTGTCTGGGCAGAAGAGCATGTGCCGTGCCTCTCTGCAGTCTTCATCCCAGGAGTGGACAATTGGCAGGCGGATTATTTCAGCCGCCAGCAGTTGTGCCCAGGAGAATGGGCTCTGCACCCCGATGTGTTTCAGGACATATGTTACAAGTGGGGCACTCCAGACGTGGATCTGTTTGCGTCCAGATTCAACAGGAAACTGGACAGCTTTGTATCAAGGACAAGAGATGCACTTGCTCAGGGGTCAGATGCTCTGACAGTTCCCTGGGATCAGTACAATCTGATCTATGCCTTCCCCCCGAGCCCGCTGCTATCGAGGTTCCTGGGAAGGGTCAAGAGGGAGACGAAGCCGGTCCTTCTAGTGGCCTCGGCTTGGCCCAGGCGACCATGGTTCGCAGAAATCATGAAGTTGGCAGTGGGCAGGCCATGGACCCTCCCTCTCCGGCCAGATCTGCTCTCACAGGGCCCAATTTACCATCCTGCTTAACGCAGTCTGAATTTGACGGTCTGGCTGCTGAGACCCACATTTTGAGAGGCCGTGGTCTTTCGGGGCCAGTCCTTTCCACTCTGGTCAATGCCAGAAAACCGGCCTCCAGGCGTATCTATTACATGATCTGGAGGACATATGTTTCCTGGTGTGAACCCAGGAGATGGCATCCTAGAAGGTATGTCATTGGCAGAATCTTGGCCTTTCTCCAGTCAGGCCTTGAAATGAATTTGGCCATAAGCACCATCAAGGTGCAGATTTCGGCCCTATCGGTCTTTTTTCAAAAGATCGCTTGCATCACATTCCCTAGTACGGGCCTTTATCCAGGGGGCTATGCGGATGAGACCGCCAGTCAAACCTCCGGTATGCCCTTGGGATCTGAATTTGGTTCTCTCGGCCTTAGAAGCCCAACCATTTGAACCTCTGCATCTAGCTTCCTTGACTCTCCTGACAAAGAAGCTGGTTTTTCTAGTAGCCATATCCACGGCTAGAAGGGTATCAGAATTGGCAGCTCTTTCCTGTAAAGAGCCCTATTTAATTATCCATAAGGACCGAGTGGTCATGCGTCCCAACAGGTCCTTTCTACCTAAGGTAGTTTCAGGTTTCCACCTGAATCAGGATGTAATCCTACCATCCTTTTTTCCAAATCCTCAGTCCACAGAGGAAAAATCCTTACACACTTTAGATGTGGTTAGAGCAATCAGTCTTTATCTTCAAGCAACTGCTCAGATAAGGAAAACTGACTGTTTATTTATTCTGCCAGAAGGCCCTAAAAGGGGTCAGGCAGCGTCAAAGTCCACTCTCTCAAGGTGGATCAGACAGGTTATTTCTCAGGCCTATGACTTAAAGAGGAAGATTCCTCCTTTTCAGGTGAAAGCGCACTCTACTAGGGCTATCAGTGCTTCTTGGGCAGTGCATCACCAGGCCTCCCTGGCTCAGATCTGTAAGGCTGCGACTTGGTCATCAGTCCACACATTCACCAGATTCTATCAGGTGGATGTCAGAGGGCAAGAGGATATCGCCTTCGGGCGCAGTGTACTGCAAGCTGCAGTTTAGGTCCTCAGGTCCCTGGCGGTCTAGAATTATGATCTGTGTCTCCCTCCCCTCAACCTGAGCATTGCTATGGGACATCCCACTATGTAATGAAGCTCCTGTGTCCCGTGATGTATGATCAAGAAAATAGGATTTTTATATACAGCTTACCTGTAAAATCCTTTTCTTGAGAGTACATCACGGGACACAGGGCTCCCGCCCCTCTTGGGTTTTACGTGGTTTCTTATTGCTTTGCTACAAAACTGAGGTGCCTCCCTAATGGGAGGGGTTATATAGGGGAGGAATTCTCTTTAATTGGGTCAACCAGTGTCCAATCACCAGAGGTGCCTATATAACCCACTATGTAATGAAGCTCCTGTGTCCCGTGATGTACTCTCAAGAAAAGGATTTTACAGGTAAGCTGTATATAAAAATCCTATTTTTTCCCTTTATAGATCATTGCTGGATAGTTCCCTCGGTAACCTAAAGCTTCCTGGTAGGACAGGCTGGACTAAGGACATTGCTGCCTTAGATGGAGAAACCTGGCAGGCTATTTTGGAACAGGTCCTTTTGGTATTCCTTTCACCGACCCAACGTCTATTCCAACTTTTTGTTATACTTAGGGCTTATAGAATGCTGTCTAAATTACATCAATGACATGGTAGAGAGAGTCCAGACTCTTCCAGAGGCGGAACATCCCCTGCCAATCCTCTTTATATTCTCGGGAAATGCCCCAAGCTAGTACGCTCTTGGCAGGGAAATATTGATACCATTAATCAAGCTTTTCAGTCTCATTTACACAATGACCAACTGACATGTGTACTGGGATTACTGGATGAGGAAATATATACACCTAAAGCCAGGACTTCTATCTCTAGGTTACTGTTCTTGACCTATAAATGTATTGTGTTAAAATGGATATCTCCACTCCCTCCTACTTTAGAGGATTGGAGAACGCATGTTAATTCTACCCTGCTAAAAGAATGAGAAATTCTGTTACAATGAGGTACCCCTAAAAATTTAACCAGCTATGGGATCCATAATTGCAGGCTCTGAGATTAGCCTCCCTGACATTGCTGTCTTTGCAGATTTTAGAATGTTAATTTTACTGATGGTGTGGCGGAGTACCCCTTTATCCATAGTCAGGTGCAGGTCCCTTTAATTCAAACTCCCACAATCCTCTGGGTTCCCCTGAATCCCCTGAGAACTTGGACATGCCCAGGGGATATAAATTGCGGCTCCTCCCTGCTTCTTGTGCTCAGAGAAACCTTGCCTGATGGAACAGCAGTGACTGGGCAAGTGAACTGTCACCAGGTGCTGGGTTCTCCCCCATTAAGTGTCACTGGAGAGGACTTTGCTACAGTCCATGTGGAGAGGATGTCCATGTGCATGCACCCAGCCATTAGCTTTCTAGAACCTTCCTTCATAAGATGGACATGTGAGAACTATTAGACCTCTCTCTCTCAGAAGTTGAACTGAACTCAGGAACTCTAGTGCCGTTTAGGCCCCTTTCACACTGGGGCATCAGCGATAAAGCGCCACTATTTTTAGCGGCACTTTACCGTCGTTTTAGTGGCGGTATGCCAAAAAAGGGTTAAAACCGCCGACGGTATAGCCGCACTGCTCCATTGATTTCAATGGGTAGGAGCGGTTTAGGAGCGGTAAATACACCGCTCCTTCACCGCTCCAAATATGTGGCTAGCAGGACTTTTTTCACCGTCCTGCTAGCGCACTGCTCCAGTGTGAAAGCCCTCCGGCTTTTCCACTGGAGTGAAAGGGGCCGTTTTTTTCAGGCACTACATAGGCGCTTTTTTTTTTTTTTTTTTTATTTGTATTTAGGCGGAAGGACCAAACCGGCCACAACATGTACAAAATCAAAACAGTCACAGTGCAATATAAAGTAGCGACAATCTGGGTACATGACATAGTACAACTGTAACACAGGTATCCCCTGACAGTAACATGTAACATCATGCCGTTTAGGTCCGGCCAGGTCTCTCCCCCCTTTTTTTTCCTGTTGGTTGTAGAAGGATGTAAGAGAGCCCAGGAACTCCAACAGAGCCCTGAGGTGCCAAGGAAGGCAAAGCTAGTTAGAAAAACAGTGAATAGAAGAGGAAGTAGGAAGGGAGAGATAAGTAAAGGTCAGACGGGGGGCAGGAGGAAGGAGATTGGGGGGCAGGGTAGGGGAGGGGGGGTACCCATGAGCATGGGTGTCCAGTATACTCAGATTAGGTAAACATGCGAACGATTGGTCATAATATCATCCACTTCACGGTGGGTGAACTAGGGGCCCCCGTAGGGCCTGCCCCTCTTGTGAGAATTTGAAGACATTCCAAAGTTGCCATGTCTTGGTATATAACTCCTGTCTGTGTTGGCTCGTCAGGACAAGGTCTTCCATCTTATTAACGTCTTCGACTTTCCTGACCCAAGTATTCAGAGTAGACGGGAGCAGAGATTTCCAGGCAAGGGGAATGCATGCCTTCGCCGCGTCTACCAAATGTCTGATCAAAGACTTCTTATACAAGCGTGTGGGTATGTCGTTATCATGAAGCAGGAAGAACGCCGGATCATCCGGGATCAGATAATCAGTGAATCCCTGCACGATCCAACGGACCCCCTCCCAAAAACATCTAAGTCTAGGGCAGGACCAAAAAATATGCAACAGAGTCCCCGTCCCCTCCCGGCAGCGCCAGCATTCATCCGACACCGCCGGGAAAAATTTACGCAAAACTACCGGGTCCTATACCATCTCGTGAGGAGTTTGTAATTCGTCTCCTGCACCTTAGAGCAGATTGACAATTTGTGCGTAAACAGCACAATTTTCTGCTTCTGTAGATCTGTGAATGTAAAATTCAGTTCCCTTCCCCATTTAATGAGACTCGGGAGCTGATAGCCTTCCGGCGGAACATTAAGTATCGTGTATGTTAAGGACAGAGTGTGAGCCACCAACCCCGTTCCGGAACATAGATCTTCTATGGGTGTGGGAGGTGAAGACACGGCCCTAGGCGGCGTTATAGTGTCTAAAAAGTGTCGCAGTTGTGCTGTTCTCAAAAAGTCCAGACGGTATGGGCCAGTCGGGTCTGTCAGTTCCGCAGTCGTTCTCCAGCGTCCCGCTACACTAAAATGTGAGGCTAGGTAACACCCCGAATCCCTCAGGGTTCGGAATGCTGCATCAGATGTGCCCGGGGGGAAACGTGGGTCATCCAAAATCGGGCGGAGGGGCGAGTTATCGGAAGACAGGGGGACCCGGGAGGCCAGACGCGTGCAGACTACCACAGTATTGCCTATGAGCGGGTGGCGCATGAGGGCCAGCGGAACATCATTGTAGCACCATGGAATAACATTCAGGAGTATCCCGCTCTGGGCTTGTTCCACCTGCGTCCACAGCTTCACCTTCCCATGACGACACCAGTCAATTAGTCTAACCAGCTGTGCTGCTTTGTAGTACGTGTGCACGTCTGGCATCGCCAGACCCCCAGATCGCTTGGGTAGGGACAGAATTTTCCCCTGTAACCTAGACCTTTTCCCCGCCCACAGAAAGGTCAAAAATACCGACCGGATTTGTGCGAAATAGGATAGAGAGATGCGGATTGGGAGGGCTTGAAGGAGGTAGAGAAATTTGGGAAGAACCATCATTTTCAGGATGTTACAGCGGCCAAACCAAGAATGGAGGCTGCTGTCCCATTTGCATAACAAAGCTCGCGCTTTATGAAGCAAGGGTGGGAAGTTAAGTTGAAAAAGTTGAGATAGTTTCGGGGGTATAAGTGTGCCCAGGTATTTCAAGACTACTGCTGTCCATTTCAGGTTGAAACGTGTTTGTAGATTAGTCAGCTGGGGAGCGGACATGCCTACTCCCATGGCCTCCGATTTACCAAAGTTTATACGGAAGTTGGAGAGTTTGCCATAAGTTTCAAATTCACTAAGTAGGGTAGGTAGCGATAAGGACGGATCAGCCAGAGTAAACATTAAGTCATCGGCGTAAGCCGAGACTTTGTATTGCGCATTCACGACCCACGATCCCTACAATATCTGGGTTTCTCCTAATATGACAAAGGAAAGGCTCCAGGGTCAGAGCAAACAGCAGGGGGGAGAGAGGACACCCCTGCCTGGTCCCATTGGTAATCTCAAAGATGTCCGAGAGAACACCGTTGGCTCTCACCCCGGCCGTCGGGTTGGAATACACCGCCGAAATCCATCGCATCATCCTGTCCCCCAGTCCAATGTGCTCCAGCGTGGAGAACATAAACTGCCAGTTCACTCAGTCGAACGCTTTTTCGGCGTCCGTCCCGAGGAATACGCACGGAATGCGTTCCTTATTCGCCACGTGTAACAGATTCAGGACTTTAATAGTATTGTCCCTGGCTTCTCTGGTCGGTACGAAACCCACCTGGTCCAAGTGAATTAAGCTAGGTAAATGTCGTTGTAGTCTAGTGGCCAAAATTTTTGTGAAGAGTTTCAGGTCTGTATTTAGCAAGGAGATAGGGCGGTAGCTCCCACATTGCGCTGGATCCTTGCCTTCTTTCGGTATCACCGAGATCTGGGCCTGTACCGTAGACTTATGGAAGTGCGCTCCCGTGCTCAGGACATTAAAAAAATGTATCAAATGTGAACCCAAAGACGGAAGAAGGGTTTTATAGTATGTATTCGTGAGACCGTCTGGACCCGGAGCCTTTCCCGTCTTAGTGGTGCCTAGCGCCGACTGAAGTTCTATTAACGTAATTGGCTCCTCTAAGTTCTCTATAACTTCAACCGGTAACGTGGGCATGAGGGAGGCGGCGATATACTGAGAGGTAGCATTTGGGGGCGGCGGGGACGTGTGTAGATTATAAAGGGCGTCATAGAATGTTTTAAATTCTTGTGAAATTTGTTGGGGCAGGGAGATCTTCTGACCCCCCCCAGAGGTGACGTATGGTATATAGAAGGCGAGTGTTTGTTCTTGTAGGTTACGAGCTAAGGTCCTCCCGCACTTATCGGCGGATTTATACACTTTTTTCCGGCATATTTGAAGCATTGCCTTCGCCCTATAATGAAGCAGGTCAGTAATCTGCCTGCGAGCCACATCTAGCTCCCTACCTAAATGTACTGTGGGAGTGCGTTTATGACATACTTCCAGATTCTGCACTTTTAGCAGCAACGCCAACAGTTGGGCCGCCCTCTGCTTGTGGAGCCTAGCACCATGTTTAATAAGCACTCCACGGATCACCGCTTTGTGCGCTTCCCATATCACTCCGGGGCTACTCTCCGAAGTCAAGTTAGTCTGGAAATAACAGTCTATTTCCCTAGTTATGTCCGCGAGGATTTCTGGGTCCTGAAGAAGACTGTCATTCAGGCACCAGGGTGGTCTCTGTGATTTATGAATGTCCGTAATAGTGTATCGCAGGGTGATCGGGGCATGATCCGACCAAGTTATTGAACCTATTGTAACATCTTTAACAGCATGCAAATGTCTATGGGGGATTAGGAAATAGTCTATACGCGAGTATGTATGGTGGGGTCTGGAATAAAAAGTGTAATCCCTTTCCCCGGGATGAAAAAGTCTCCACGTATCAACCAGTTGTGCTGAATGTAAAGACGCAGAGATGTGTTTACGCAGCTCCCGGGAGGTGGAAGAAAGGCCCGTATGTAAGGGCTTACCTAGATTGGAGTCCATGTTGCAGAGATGTAGGCTCACCCTTGCAAATAAACACAGCCCACAGTAAACAAACAGATAAGCTACCTGGGCTGTGAATCTGTGCACGGGGGCTTGACAGGAATTTGCCAAAGGATTGTCCAGGTAAAGCCGTAGTCAGGGATTCCAGAAGACAGAATAAACGATATACAAGCCAGGGTCGGTAGCCGGGGTCAGTCTTGGAAGTCTTGGAACTCAGGAACTCAGGAACTCAGGAACTCAGGAACCTTTGGCAACAAGAGACAATGAACTGACAAAGCCCTCAGAGTGAGGCAGTGTTTTATATCCTAGTTGATTAGGTAACCTGCCACAGCTGATCCAAGAGTGAAAGGTACAAACAGAATTGCCCACAGTACTAATGCAAAACTAGACATGGCTGGAAAGCAGGCAGAATAGAACTGAGGTGTGGCTCAGAGGTAAGGTAACGGGAACAACTACTGGCAGTCATGAGTTCAATACCACCCAGAGCCACTTGAGGCGTGACTACACCTGGCTGTCCAAAATACACGGTAGGGACCGTGACAGTTCCCTCCCCTTAGGAATGCCCTCAGAGCATGGAACATCCTATTTCTTTTGGGCTTTCTTAGTTTTAGAAGTTCCAGTTGGGTAGACTTTCGTCGCTCGCAAGGCTCTTTCGAAAGTCTTCAGGTCCTGCTTACGGACTATGGTGCCATTTGAGGCATACGTACAGTCAGGAGATAGCGGGGTCACCGGCACAGGAACTTCAAGCGGGGTCACCGGCACAGGAACTTCAAGCGGGGTCACCGGCACAGGAACTTCAAGCGGGGACACCGGCACAGGAACTTCAAGCGGGGACACCGGCACAGGAACTTCAAGCGGGGACACCGGCACAGGAACTTCAAGCGGGGACACCGGCACTTCAACAGGAGAAACAGGCACCGACACTTCGAGCTGGATAGCAGGCAGAGATTCAGGGACAGCAGGAAGGATCCTAGAAGTACCCACTTGGAGAACCTTAGACCGAGGTGGGCGAATTGGACAGAGAGATATAAGATGCCCTCTTCCCCCACAGTAAAAACAAAGACCACAGTCTCTCCTCCGCTCTCTTTCACCTTGGGATAGCTTGAGCCGGATGGCCCCTATCTCCATGGGTTCTACGTCTCCCAGGGAAGGTGTGCGTGTGACCTTAGGAGCGTCTAGGCTTTGTGGGGTAAGGACTTCAGCTTCATGACTTGGAACATACTGTGATGGCATGGAGTCGTATCTGTACCGGGTACTTCTGTCCTTGGATTCCCGCAGGCCACGTGAGCAAAGAGTAGACTTGGGAACTCTGGTCTTAGAAACACGAATGTAAGAATCCAGAGCAAACATGAATGCCTCCCAACTATCCAAGACTGGACTCCTTTCCTGTAAAAGCTGATGAGCTAATGTTTTGCATTGTCCAGTGAGCAAGTTGATGGAAGCACAATCTTAATAAAGTCAGTGGCATAGGTCCTAGGCTTAAGGGCAAACAACAGCTCACAATCCATCTTAAAACAAAAGAAGGATGCACGATTACCATCAAACTTCTCAGGCATCAAAACAAACGGTTCTGGACATGCAGGTTCCAGGGTTGGGTGTACTGTGCCTCTAAACAAACGGACTTCTTGCTGCAGCTCAGCAATGGTCTGGCCCAAGCTGGAGATTTGTAGAGCAAGGGAGGTGAGCATCCTGTACATCTCTGCGGACTCCCTGTTGGTCAGTTCATTATGTAAGGGCTTACCTAGATTGGAGTCCATGTTGCAGAGATGTAGGCTCACCCTTGCAAATAAACACAGCCCACAGTAAACAAACAGATAAGCTACCTGGGCTGTGAATCTGTGCACGGGGGCTTGACAGGAATTTGCCAAAGGATTGTCCAGGTAAAGCCGTAGTCAGGGATTCCAGAAGACAGAATAAACGATATACAAGCCAGGGTCGGTAGCCGGGGTCAGTCTTGGAACTCAGGAACTCAGGAACCTTTGGCAACAAGAGACAATGAACTGACAAAGCCCTCAGAGTGAGGCAGTGTTTTATATCCTAGTTGATTAGGTAACCTGCCACAGCTGATCCAAGAGTGAAAGGTACAAACAGAATTGCCCACAGTACTAATGCAAAACTAGACATGGCTGGAAAGCAGGCAGAATAGAACTGAGGTGTGGCTCAGAGGTAAGGTAACGGGAACAACTACTGGCAGTCATGAGTTCAATACCACCCAGAGCCACTTGAGGTGTGACTACACCTGGCTGTCCAAAATACACGGTAGGGACCGTGACACCGTAGAGGTATCTTCCGTGGGAGTAAGAGGGACATTAAGATCGCCCCCTATAATAAGTTGGCCCTCTGTGTATCTAGCAAGGTGCGATAGTCTCGTTTTGAGAAAGGCGTCTTGTCGGTCATTGGGGGAGTAGATATTCGCCAGGGTCATAACCGTCCCCCCACCTTCCCCTTCAAAAACAAATACCGCCCTTCCTTATCATATTGCACGTCCAACAACGTCCATGGTTGAGATCAGAATGGATACTCCCCTCGACTTAGCCTCCGTGTACATGGAGTGATAAACCGTGGGGAAGAACCTATTTTTGAGGAGAGGTAGAGAGTTAGCTCTAAAATGGGTCTCCTGTAAAAATACAACGTCCGCTTTCATGTGTCTCATATCCTGTAGGAGCATCCTCCTCTTCTCCGGGATGTTCAATCCCTTTGAATTCAGGGATATTATTGTAAGATCAGCCATGCTCATGGGTTCTGGGGGAGGGGGGGGGGCGGGGGGGTGTAGGAGGCTGGGGCCCCAGGGGAGGGAAAGTGGATGTGGGAAGGGGAAAAGTGATAGATAGACCCTTAACGGGCCTGAAAAGGAGAGATAGGAACAAGAAGTAGAATTAGGGCGCAATCACAAGAGAGAACTGCGCAAAGAGACAACCAAATGTGCTGAATACAGCTAAAGCGCTCCCCAGTAAGATACCGGGATTTGGGCGCGTTCCTAAGTGGGGTGGTGGTTGGACAGGGCCGAGAAGTTTGGCCCCCGGTCCCACCCAACACCCCCGGCAATCCGGCATATAACAACAACATACAACGGCAAAAACATCTGACCATATTTGTGGAACAGTATATAGCATATAAAGACGTGAAGAATATTCACAGGGAGAGGAAACATGTTAACATCAATGCCCAGCTCAAATATAAAAGGAAGAATAACCTGAAGGAAAGAGGCAACACTAGACAATCATGTGGCTAACAGCATACCCTCTACATCACTCCCCGATAACAAACATGGTTGCTGGTCCCCCCAACGCCCTCAAACCAAAATCAAACTCCTCCACGACCCGAAGGAGCACTCCCACCCCCCAGCACAGTGGAATCACCCCGGGCGTCCCGGGCCACAGGGTAAAACAGGCCCCCCTCGAGCAAAACACCCCCTCCCCCACCAAGATGGAAAAAATAGTCACGTCCCTCTGTTCAAGGCAGTCCAGCACACAAGGCAGTATATAGTATATCCAATACGTGGCGCAGGTCAGGGCCTGCACCTACGAGTTTTCCGGGGAGACAATCCCCACATGGCAAATAAGTCTCCGTCTGGCATCCCAGCGGTCAGGGGGGTGTGTAGGCCGGGCAGCAGGGGAGAGCATAAAACCCAAGAGCATGGTGTAATTCCTGTGGCCATCAACCCTCCTCTCCCCCGCCCTCAACAAAAGCAACTGCCATATCCATCTATTGCCAGGGTACACATCGTCCCGCTGCCATGTATAGAATATCATAGAAAAAAGACCCCCCACCGCATATCAATGTACCTCAGTCTTCCATATAAAAGGAGACACAGCGGGGGTCCGGAGGGGACACAACGGGGCGGGGGGGGGAGCACAAAAAATAAGGGAAAAAATCCGGGCTATGGAGGGCAAGAAAGTCACAAAGCCGCTGGGGGTACTGATAGAGGACAGTTGGGGGAGCCCAAAATAAGTCAGGGGTCAAGCAGCAAAACAAGGGAGCTACTCACGGTGTGGAGGGTCCTCCCGCTGGGCCAACCTAGGCCGCCGTTGGCTGCGCTGCAACCTGGGCTGCAACGGGCCTCTGTACGCTGAGGGACCAGATCTTCCAACCGGGCGAGGTAGCAGTTGTAGCCAGTCAGGGACAGGGATCTGTTCCGCTTCAAGGAACCTGAAGAGGCCGGGTATGTCAGCTGGCGACTGCAGGGTGTACATGTTGCCTTCCCTCCGGAAGGTGACGGCAAGTGGGTATCCCCAACGATAGGTACATCCCTTCGCTTTTGCCAACTCCAGGACAGGGCGTAGTAGGGCCCTACGTTTCAGCGTGGCCCTGGAAAGATCCGGGAGAATGGAAATGGCAGCTCCGTTTAAGTCAACATCTCCCTGCTCCCATGCTCTTCTCAGTATTTCGTCTTTCTGAAGGTATCGTAGCAGTTTGCATAGGACATCCCGCGGACGTTCCGGATCAGCATTTCTAGGTCCCAGAGTCCGGTGAAAACGTTCCACTTCCACAACACCCGCGGGATCCTCCAAGAGGATACAAAAAACTTCTTGCACGGCGGCCTCCATAGTTTCACCCTCGAGGGATTCGGGTACTCCTTGGAGCCGCAGATTGTTCCTGCGGCTCCTGTCTTCCACGTCTTCTAAGTGGAGCTGAAGTGCAATAGCTGTGTCACGATGTTGGTCTCGGGACCTTTCCAAGTCCGCCACTCGGTGCTCCAATGTGGAAAAGGAGGCCTCCCCCGCAGACACCCTTTGCGTCAAAGCGGACACATCTTCCCTCACCTATCGCTGCGGTGCGTCTCCTCGAGGCGTAAAATAAGCGCCTCAATGTCCGTTCTGGTGGGGAGGGCCTGTATCAAGGATCGGAGATCTTGGTCGATTTGGTCCGACCCCGGGAACTTCCTGGTACATCCATTGAAGCCGATGTTACAGGCGGAGTGTCCGCGCCTGGGTGCCGATCCGCCGGGGTGTCCCAACTCTCAGGCCGCGCTTGAGGTTCCCCGCGCGGTGTGCCTCGTGGCGCCGCCAAGGCCGCATCTGTAGACCGTCTTTGCATGGGGTTAAAGTAGCGTTGCATCTCCCCGGCGGGGGTCCCGGAACGATCTCCCTTAGCAGCTGCCCTTGTCCTGCATCTTTCGGGTGATTGCATGCCGATTTAACAGTGGAATACCGGGAGCTCACAGAAAATGCGACTTCACTCCGCCATGTCCAGGCCACGCCCCCCACAGGCGCTATTTTTAAACCGCCCCAGTGTGAAAGAGGCCTTAGTGGCCATTTGTAGAATTGTTCTCATTTCTTCTGTAACTGTTACCCCTACTGTTATAATTAATTTCAATATTGCAGCCCCCTGCTCAAATGCTCAAATGATATCCTGTACATTGTTTAATAAAGTAGAATATGGATATCACCACTGGTCTGATCATTTGGCTGATACCATTGCACAGTAATGGTGTCGTTGCTCAGGGCTCAACTGGATTCTGATACGGGTGAAGATGGGTGGCCGAGGCTCGTAATGGTAAGACATGTTTTTTGAGCGTTGTTTTTTGCTAGTAAATGGAATAGGGCACAGCAGTGGTACTACTTCTAAGATTTTTACTTACCGGTATGTTAAATAATTATTGCTCTATTGCTTCCATTTGTGATTCTAAGCATAGAGAGATCTGAGTGGCGCTACAACTGCATGAAGGCTGCCTCCTTATCCTAAATGTCTTAGGCCGCGTACACACGCGCGGACTGTTCGCCCAACCTTGTCCGCTGAACAGTGTTTGGGCGGACAGTCCGCTCGTGTGTGGGGCTTCAGCGGACAGTTTCAGCGGACAGTTGGCCGAACAAGGTCTTACGGAAATTCCGAAAAACTGTCCGCTGAAACAAGGTTTCAGCGGACTGTTCGCTCGTGTGTAGGCTTGTTCGGCCAACTAAGTCTCGCGCATGCTCAGAAAGGATTTCCACGTCGGAAGGTTGCATTGCAGTGTATTGGACGTCGAAATTTTCGATCCGTCGTGCGTGCCGAAACGTCATCGCGCACGGTTTCAGCAAACTGTTCGTCCGTCGTGTGTGGCCATGTCCGTCCATGCTAAGTTTGAGCGGACTGTTTGCCGAAACTGTTGGACGGACAAAGTTGGGCGAACAGTCCGCGCGTGTGTACGCGGCCTTACTGATATTTGCTTATTCAGCTTATCATATGTTTTTGTTTAGTGCTAGCTATTCTATGTACTAAAGAAATTTATGACTGCTATCATACATTTTGATTTGTTTTGAGTTTTTTTTTTTTACTTTTCTGTAAAAAAAAATCTTAAAAAAAAGTTATTAAAAAAAAAAAAAAAAAAAAAAAATGAACGTAGGAAGGGAGAATTCAAATAACCAGCCTGAAGATTGATCAGGGCCAAGCCAATCTCTGTGGAGGTGTGCCCAGATGGTGCCTTGGAAACTAACAAATAGTCTGGGGCCCTAGGGAGATGGTTTTTCCCCATCAAGGAGAGTTCCAAGCTTCAGAGGGCTATTGCCCCTGCTGCAGCCTGTGGACTGTGTTGCTGTTCTGTGACATCTCTGCGGTGGCAGAGCTTGGACCTGGAAGTGATCTGGAACTGACTGCAGGACTTAACCAAAGGGTACTATCTCACTCACTGGATTGTCTCCAGAGGAAGCTGGAAACTGGCAGCTGTCCTGAGGACATGTGAGTAATGAATTGATTCCTGGTGTGCTTTTGGGCAATCACAGCTGATCACGGATGTAAATAGAAGCTGTATATCGGAACTCCTTTCCTCATGCTGACAGGTAACCAGCTAGTCTAAATGGGACAAGTACACTGATAATCAGGGCACTGATTATCAGTGCAGTCCAAACAGTGCCCACCAGTGCTGCCAATGTGTGCCCACCTTTGCTGCCAATCAGTGCCCATCAGTACCTCCTCATCAGTGTCACCTATCAGTGCCCCCTACCAGTGCTGCCTATCAGTGCCACCTATCAGTGGCCATCAGTGCCACCTATCAGTGAAGCCTATCAGTGCAGCCTCATCAGTGCCCATCAGTACAGCCTCATTAGCGCACATCAGTGAAGGAAAAAAATTACCTGTTTCCAAAATTTTATGAAAAACGATGAAAACGTTTTTTGTTTTCCACATTTTCGGTCTTTATTTGATTTCACAAAAGAAAAAAAAAACAGTGGTGGTTAAATACTGCCAAAATAAAGCTCTATTTGTGTGAAAAATAATGATAAAAATGTTGTTTTGGTACAATGTTACGTTGCGGCACAATTGTCATTCAAAGCGCGACAGCGCTGAAAGCTGAAAATTGGCCTGGGCAGGAAGGGGGTAAAAGTTCTCAGTAGGCAAGTGGTGAAGAAGGAGATTGTCCTCTCACAGCCAATTGCTAACTGTTTTGGACCATCCCATGTCTCAACCCCTCTCCTGGTTTTACAAGCAAATAAATCACAAAAAGACAACCCTTAGACTAATGATGGCGAACCTTGGCACCCCAGATGTTTTGGAACTACATTTCCCATGGTGCTCCTTTGCAGTGTAGTGGAGCATCATGGGAAATGTAGTTCCAAAACATCTGGGGTGCCAAGGTTCACCATCATTGCCCTAGACCGTCTATTAGAGCCAGAGTGAATGGATTGTTGCTTGGGTGGATGGCGGCCTCTGTGCTGTTTTGGGGGAGAACCAGTTAAAATTCAGCGGCCCTTGAGGGGGTAGCATCACACATTTAATCTCAATAGAACAAGCTCACAGAACCACTTTGCCATCAGAAACTAACTGAAAAGCGCAAACTGAAAAGCGCAAAATCAACACTCACCAAACTTCTACTAACACATAATTAGCAGAAGGAGCCTAAAGCGTGGCGCTAAAGAACTGAAAAACCACGTAGTACGTCATTACGTTCATGTTTGTTGGCCGGCAATTCCTTGCCGTTTGTATGCAAGACAAGTTTGGGGTCAACGTGGAAAATCCAATCGTGTGTACGAGGCTTAACGGTGCCAGCTGGAGTGATTTCCAGCTTTCATTGGGATCCCACAGGTATACATATACATATATCTCCTTACATTAGTGCGAGTTTGTACAGGGCCATAGATCATTTTTTTTTCCTGGGGGGTTCGGGTCTTTCAAACTTAAAGGCATTATTTACACTTTTATATTGGGGGAGGTACTGGTAAAAACACGTGACAGCAGAGTGGGGCGATGAGAGTTTGCAATGCAGCACAGCAAAAATGATCCCCATTCAACTGAATAGAACACAATGCATGCAGTTGTGGTGCGGTAGTGTACTCATTACTACAGCAAGCTCCTCCTAAGCTCCTTTGCTTTTTTTTCCTTCAGCCCACTGGGTTGAACAAAAAAAAACTTACTGCGTGAACCAGGATTTAGATCTCATTCATATGTTCTAAATGACCACGGGATGCCAAATATACCATGAATGCCCTGTTTCCCCAAAAATAAGACCTAGCATGATTGTCGGTGATGGCTTCAATATAAGCCCTACCCTGTTTCCCCCGAAAATAAGCCCTACCCTGAAAATAAGACCTACAATGATTTTAACTAGGGCTTATTTGGGGAGTAGGGCTTATATTGCAGCAATCACCAACAATCACGCTAGGTCTTATTTTCGGGGAAACCGGGTACCTACAGCCAGGATCCCAGAAGTTCCAATTTTTGGCAGCTACTCATGTTTAAGCCCCAGGGGACAAAACAAAACAAATTGGGGCGTGGCCTGGTGGGAACAGCACAGTTACAATACAATTCAGTAGAGTAAAATGTTTGCAGATAGTGATATTAATAATAATAATATTAATAATAATAATAAAAGTAGTAGTAGTATTATCATTATTTATAATTAAAGTATTATTATTATTTATAATTATTACTTTCTTTATTATTATTATTATTATTATTATTATTATTAATAATAATAATTTCAAATGTTTATAGTCCAAAAAGTTTATACAGCAGATAGCGATATTATTATTATTATTATTGTTATTATTATTATTAATAATAATAATAATAATACAATTATTTATAATAATATTATTATTACTATTTATAATTAGCACTTTATTATTATTATTATTATTATTTTTTTTTTTTAAGATGTTTATAGACCAACGGCTTATGCAGCACTTTACAAAAAAAAGGGTGACAGCACAGTTACAATACAATTCAATATAGTAAAATGTTTTCAGAAAGTGATATCATCATCATTATTATTTTTTATTAGTAGTAGCAGTCGTATTTATGGTTATTATTTATTATTATTATCTGTATTATTATTGTTATATTAATTATTTTAAGATATTTATAGTCCCAACAGTTTATGCAGCACATTACAAAATATAGGGAGACAGCACAGTTACAATACAATGCAAGGCAGTTAGATGTTTGCAGATAGTGATAGTATTATTAGTAATAATAATAATAATAATAATAATAATAATAATAATAATAATAATATTAATAACATGATTAATACTACTACTACTACTACTACTACTACTAATAATAATAATAATAATAATTATTATTATTATTATTATTATTATTGATTTATTTATTTGTTATTATTATGTTATTATTAATATTTTAAGATGTTTATAGTCCCAACAGTTTATGCAGCACGTTACAAAATATAGGGAGACAGCACAGTTACAATACAATGCAATGCAGTAAAATGTTTGTAAAATTATAGTGATAGTATTATTAGTATTAATAATAATAATAATAATAATAATAACACAATGTATAATAATAATAATAATAATACGTATTATTATTATTATTATTGATTTATTTATTATTATTATTATTATTATTATTATTATTATTATTATTATTATTATTATTATGTTATTATTAACATTTTAAGATGTTTATAGTCCCAACAGTCTATGCAGCACTTTACAAAATATAGGAAGACAGCACAGTTACAAAACAATTCAATAAAAGAGAATTAGGAGGACCCTGCTTCTATGAGCTTACAATCTAATAGAGTAATATGAATGAATGGGGTGGATTTGTATGGCAGTTGTGTAGCTGACTCCACAATAGCAGGGTGAGCCACTTAAAGGTGAACACAAGATTAGAGACTCTTGGAATCACATTACTTTATGTAATTAGTGGACTGCCACATGTCTAAATCTTCTTTCCTAAGAGACGGATTCTCTAGAAGCGCAATGATCAGCAAGTGGTTTGAGGTCACTAAAAGTTTATTGAGAACTCTGGGAAATATGAGAAAAGAAAAAAAATCTTTCCTAAGGCTAATGTAACACAAGCAGTGGAATCTACAACTGCAAGTATGTAAATGGAACAGAAGGGGGACTCCCTGCAAACTCCCAAATGAAACCCTCCTCTACAGAAACCAGATACTCCCAATCACTCCCCTCTCCGAAAAAGAGGAATGCACTGTCCTGATGGTGTTCTGTCCTGATGGTTTTCTCCTTTACTTTGCTTTTTTCTATGAACCAATCTTCTATTCCTCAGGTCACTCCTGTCCTTTCTTATCCAACTTACTGCCCTGCTAAAGTTTCCCAATTCATCCCATATAACTCCATGTATGTTTTCTCTGGCTCTCCCTGGCTGGCTCAGACATGCACTGTGTGCAGAAACATTGGATTACCAGCATTTCCTTTATTATCCAGTTGCTTTATATTTTAGCCTCATGTCATGGTGAGAGCTTCCAGCAGGCTGATTTTCACTCTGGACATGGCAGACAAGGTCAGTGACTTACCCACCAGTCTGGGCTTTATGGTGCACATATTGCTGAATGGAAATTATGTAATGTATTTTATTTTTCTATTTTTTTGTGATATAGCTTATGGCTGTTGCATTGAGCATTTAAACAGTATACAATAAATGCATCAAATGTAGTAATTCCGGATGAGCGCCTGCATTGGTTTGCTATTTTCCCATACTGCGAACAACTTGAGTTGGGTCAAACTTATATTTGACCTGAGCCCAAACTTATCCTTACTTCTTAAAGTGGAAATAAACTTAAAGTGATTCTAAAGGATTTTTTAAAAATAATAATTTTTTTAAAATTTCTTTTAAATAGCAGACATGGTAACTTGACTGCTCTGTGTAATGGTTTTGCACAGAGAAGCCCCGATTCTCTTCTTTTTGGGTTCCCCTTCCAGCGGTCCTGGCTCCTCCCACCTGCCGAGTGCCCCCCCCCCAATAGCAAGCCTCTTGTTATGGAGGCACTCGAGCAGGCTTGCTCCTGAGCCACGCTCTGTGTGTCCAATCTGTGTGGCTCACTGGCTGTGATTAAGCCAATGGCTCCTGCTGCTGTGTGGGCCAATGAAGAGAGAGACACCTGCTCTCATGCACAGCGCTGGATCGAAATGGGGCTTTGGTAAGTGTAAGGAGGGGCTGGGGGAGCTGCACCCATAGAATGCATTAAGATAAAGAACCTTGAACCTTTAAAATCTCTTTAAAGTAAAATTGCAGCAGTCTTAAAATGCTCCCAACTCCTCCTGACATCTATGCTGACTTACCTGTGTAAAAAGACTATACTTGCCTTTTCAGTACAGTCACATGATCCAGCCTCCTGTGTCAGCCAAAATCAGCTGCAGGGGAGAGGAGGGAGACATGGGAGCCTATGGGTGATGTCACCGCTCCTATAATTCCCATCTGTTGTTGAGCGCACTTTGTTGGCCACCGCTGGATGACATAGGGGACCATGTGACTAGACCTGAGATGGCCGAAAATAGGTAAAGCCTTGTATTTCCAACCCAGCAAGTTGAACTAAAAAAACTTTTTTGGTCATGAGCCTTCGTTGGATCGGCTGCCATTCACACGAGCCAAATTTTGGCCAGTTTGTATTAAAACCGACCAATGCCGCCTGACATTCAGCCCGTGTGTACAGTGGAACCTTGGATTATGAGCATGATCTGTTCCAGGAGAATGCTTGTAATCCAAAGCACTTGCATATCAAAGCGAGTATCCCTATAGAAGTCAATGGAAAGCAAACAGATGAACGGTTTTCCCGATAGGAATTGATTCCATCGGAAAGATTTAAAACATGATCTATTTCTAGGTCCTTCAGAATTTTTGAAGAAAAAAGTCAGATGAAGCCCACACACGATCGAAATATCCAATGAAATTATTCTGCCTGACCTTTTCTGCCTGAAAGTTCAGTCGTGTGTACACGGCATCAGATTTGGGGACTTTGGGGATTTATCTATAGTTTGGTTATGCATCTGTGACGAGCCCCAGAAAAGTTTAAACTGGCTTTGCGATATGCTTGACAACTTAAAATTCCAAAGAGCCACTGATGGATCAGGTGGGACAGTAACATCAAATAGTTTTGAAACCAGATCAAAGATAGCCTTCCAACAATTGCGAGCCACTGGACAATCCCACCATATATGAAGGTGTGTGACCAGGTCAGTACAGCCCCGAAAACAAGCCGCAGAATATATAGGGACATACTTTGCTACCCTGGCTGGGACCAAGTACCAGCGAGTGAGTACATTATAATTAGTTTCCATGGCCACAATATTTGGTGAGGAGGACTTAGCTGCAGTCCGTATCTCAGTACATGCTGCTGTATCCAGGGTAGGGTAGGGACTGTAGGGAACGATTTGATCTGGGTAGCATTTACTAGCTTATGTAATGGAAATAGTCTGGTTGCCATCTACGGCTGAAAGGAAGCAGGGGAGCTTCAAGCTGAGTAAAAAGAGGGGCTTCTAATAAACAAGAGGAGATGTATAGTTGGGATTTGGAGGCAATATGTTATCTTGAACCTTCCTCAAACAGACAAAAAATGTTCAGTGACAGGGTTGGTAAGGTGAGTACGATCAGAAGGGCATAGTCACAGCATACTAGCTACCAACAGGGGGTCGCAGTCGACAGACTCCCAGGCAAATCAGAGTGGAGTTTCCTGCACTGGATATTTAGATATTTGCGATAAGTGTGCTGTGTTATAATAAGTGGGAAAATTGGGGAACCTTAAATCCCCTCTCAGTTTGAGTGTTTCCAGAGAATGGAACTGTTATTTTATAGCATACATTTCAGACAGTTGAGCTCTTCCACCTTTGTGACAATTGTTTGAGGAAGGCGAATGTAAGGAGTATTCATTAATTTTGTTGTGGAAAAAGGTTGCTACCATCCCTAATCATAAATAGTAAAATTCAATAAACCTCTATGGGATTTTGAAGGCAACCAAACTAAAGAAAACCATATTTTGTTAAAATTTTCATCTTTAAAAAGTAAAAATAAAAATACAAATTTTAAAATCACAAAACAGATGCAATTGGCCACAGTTAGCTTATGTACGGTTGGCATCAATAAAAAATACATGTTGGGTGGTACTCCCCAAAACCATTGCATTATATAGCTCTAGTATTCCGCATAGTCACTTGCTTAATGGAATCGGATATCCAGCAGGTTTTGAGATTTATTAGATAAGTCTCTTCTTCAGGGTACCTCCCTGAAAAGTTAAAAAGTCTCCCTATAATATCTGTCCATCTAAATCTTGAAATACAGTATGTTGGATACCCAAATCCATTAAGCCAGCGACTATGTGGAACACTAGAACTATACAATGCAGGGGCGGACTGACCATTCGGGCACTGCCCGAGGGCCCCATGCCACTAGGGGGCCCCATCAGGGTTGCCAGCCTCAGTAAAACCAAGTATGTACAAATTTGTGTTTTTTTTTTACATCTGTCCCTGAAATGTCCCTTACCGACATCCTTTTGCTCTAAAAATCCAGAGATTATAGCTGCCCCACCTCTCCAGTACCTTCTCAGCCAATAGAAACATATCTGTGTATACTGTGTGATTGTATACTGTGTGTGCGTGTTTGTGTCTACTGTGTGGCCCCATAATCTCTGATTGCCTGGGGGCCCCATAATCTCCTATTGCCCGGGGGCCCCATGAGTTGTCAGTCCGCCCCTGATACAATGCAATGGCTTTGTGGAGTACCACCCAGCATGTGGTGTGATGTCAACCATACATAAGCTAACTGTGAACAATTTCGGCCTTTTGTGATATTACATTTTGTATTTTTATTTTTAATTAATTCAATATTAAAGATGACATTTTTTATGAAATATGGTTTTCTTTAGTTGGTTTGGTTGCCTTCAAAATCCCATAGCGGTTGATTGAATTGTAATATGTAAGGAGCATTTTTCTCAATGACCCTCAGGCTAATGTACTGTGAGCTGCAGATAAAGTAATGAATAAGCAGGGGTTCCCTGGGCTTTCAAAGTTATTTCAAGGGTTCCTTCGAATTAAATAGCTTGATAAAGGCTTAGAGTGTTTTTGGAGTAATAGTAAAGGCAGCCACATTGACTCCTGTGTGATATGGATTAAGGTGACATCATGGTATAATGTTCTATTTCAGTTCACACATCTATCTTATCAATGTGTCAGTAGTTGTGCTTCCTCTGTAGACCTGTCAGTCACCCTCCTTCCCCCTCACAGTCATGTCTTGTAGAGTTTACAGAAGGCTTCAGACTGCCACACACATTGACTCTCAGCTGTGTTTATTTCACCCGTCTAGGTATTCTGACAAATATGTCTGTGCTCTTAGCTGGACGGATTCCGCCGCACTTCTAAACGTCCCTGCGCACGATCTGGCCTAATGTAACCCTCCAAATCAACCTTATCCACAAAACAAAAGCCACTTCAATAATGCACACAGCTGTGTATGTAATCTTTCCCCTAGTATGACAGAACCTGACATTTGGGCTATACGTTTGTTTACATTTGCTGGGCAGCTGAGTGCAGGCTATTGTCCCCTGCTATCAATCATGTGAAGCGGGGAAAACGGCCACACACACTGCACACTCAATACATTGCCGAATGGCTGAGTGGTGCGGTATGCAGCCGTCTCTCATGTGTATCCATATTACTATTGACATTACTACTGTAATTCAGCTGCACAGGCAACGTCAGCAGACGTAGTCTGCAGAGCTTGGAGCCATCTACCCCTTTGTGACCACACTTATTTTGTGTCCAAGTGCCTAAAGTCAATATGGTCAAAAAGCTATAACATATATAGTGTGTGTAAATCCAAAATAGGTATAGAGGCATTCACAGGTCTTGGAACAGAGATAAGGCAAAGCAACTGGGTTTTATTGTCATTGTCTCAATGGAGCACAGCCCATCTTTCCCCCTTCAGCCCCCCCCCCCCAAAAAAAACAGCCCTGACCCGTCAAAGCATGGACTCTAAAGGGACATCCACTTGAACGGCAGGACCCACGCTTTTGCAGCAGAACATTGCCCAAAGCATCAGATGCTCCCTCCGGCTTTCCTTCTTCCCATACGGCATCTCTTCCCCAGGTAAATGACACACACAGCCATCCACATGAATGAAAAAATATGATTCATCAGATCAGGCCATCTTCTTCCTTTGTTCTGAGGTTTAGAGTTCTAATGTTCATGCACCCATTGTAGTCACTTTTAGCTGTGGGCGCAGGGTCAGCAGGGGCAACCTGATCAGTCTTTGGCTACACTGCCTCATATACAACATACTGAAATGCTCTGTGTGTTCTGACACCATTCTGTGGGAACCAGCATTAAATGTTTCATCAATTTGAGGTAAAGCAGGTCTTCTGTTGGATTGGGCTACAAGGACCGGCCTTTGCTCCTCACATGCTCTGCTTCTCTGTTCTCTGGTTTCCTTCCTTGGACCACTTTTGGTAGGTCCTGACCATTGCAGACCAGAAACATCCCACAAGAGCTGCAGTTTTGGAGTTGCTCTGACCCAGTTGTCTAGCCATTACAACTTGGCCCATGCCAAAGTCACTCAAATCCTTCCGGTTGCCCATTTTTTCTGCTTTCAACACATCGCCTTCAGGGACCACATGTTCATGTGCTGCCTACTATATCCCACACACTTTCAGATGCCATTGTAACAATTCACTTTACCAGTCGGTGGTCATAATATTATGGCTGATTGTTGTATATATACTCTGAGTTGTATCCAATTATTGGTGATTCAGTGGGCCAGCAGTTTGGGCATGATGTCTGATATACTTGAAAGCCTTTTCCAAATAAATTTCTTGGTGAGTTTTTTACAAGGTAGGTCACTAAGTCTTTCCTCAACCCTATTCATTTGCTCAGCTTGGGACTGTATAACACATATCTAAAGCCAAAACTTGTTTTATATCAACCTTTCTCTGAGCCCAAAGACCATTTTCGTTTTGGCAAAAATAGGGATGGGAACATTTCACAGTTGTAACCAGAACAGGGAAACTTTTCAGGACACCAGGATTTCCCCTCACTTTCTTCTAGACATGTGCAGTCTGAAATATTTTGTTTCGGAATTTAGTTTTCGTCCGAAAAATACATTTATTTAGTTACTCCCGAAATTCGTTTTTATTTAGTTAGTTTTTCGTAAAAAAATTGCAGTCGTCCGAAAATCCAAATGAATTACGGTCGAATCTGTCATTGAAGGTTTATGGTGTCTGTTGGAATGTTTAAAGAAGATTTCGACGGAGCAGCGAAACTCACTTATGATGCTGCAATCATACATTCCTGGTTGAATATTTTGACTACAAGCTATAGTAGGATTCTAATGTTGTATGTCTTCTATGAGGTTTTTAAGGCTATTTGCATTGCACACAGGTCATTATCATGAGCATTAAGAAAAAATAAATTAAGAAAAAAAAATGCATGGAAGTCCCCTGAAATTCCATACCAGGCCCTTCGGGGCTGGTATGGATATTAAGGGGAACCCCGTGCCAACAAAAAAATAAAAAATGGCGTGGGGGGTCACCCTCAAAATCCATACCAGACCCTTATCCGAGCACGCAACCTGGCAGGCCACAGGAAATGAGGGGGGGGACGAAAGAGCGCCCCCCATGAACCGTACCAGGCCACATGCCCTCAACATTGGGAGGGTGCTTTGAGGTAGCCCCTCAAAGCACCTTGTCCCCATGTTGATGAGGACAAGGGCCTCATCCCCACAACCCTGGCCGGTGGTTGTGGGGGTCTGCTGGCGGGGGCTTATCGGAATCTGGAAGCCCCCTTTAACAAGGGGACCCCCAGATCCTGGCCTCCTCCCTGTGTGAAATAGTAAGGGGGTACAAAAGTACCCCTACCATTTCACCAAAATAGTGACAAAAAAGTGTTAAAAATGACAGGAGACAGTCTTTGACAATTCCTTTATTAAAGTCATCTTTCATCTTCTTTCTTCTGGTCTTCTTCCTTCTTCTTTTCTTCATCCTTTGGTTCCTTCCTCCAGCTTCTTCTTCATCCGATCCTCTTCTTCCTTAATATCCTTACTTCCCTTCTTCCCTTAATATCCATACTAGACCCAAAGGGCCTGGTATGTTTTTGAAGGGGAACCCATGGCGTTTTTTTTTTTTTACATTGTGTTGTTAGTCTCGCTGTGATTCACACTCAAGTCGTGTCCAAGTTGCCTTGCCTCCCAAAGTTGTGCTGGAAGTCGTGCTGGAAGTCGTGTTGCCCCTGTGTGAATGAATGGACTGTTATGATACAAGTTAAATAAACACAAATTGTTATTGTTAGAGTCACGTTGAATCTCCTATCTGTATGGAACTGTGTCAAAATGAAAATAAAGCATTTATTCATGCCGGATCTTTCATTTTTTGGACTCTGTGCTTTCGTTATCGATTGTCAAAACGATAACGAAAATACCTGAAATTCGGACGAAAATACATTCAGACGAAAACGAATGCACGTGTCTACTTTCTTCTCACTTCCTGTTAGTTCCCCAGAACAGGGAGGGAAGGGAATCTTTTTAATGGGGCACAGACACATAACTGGGCTGATTTACTAAAGAAGTTGAGAATCTTCACACAATAAAAAATATATAATAAAAGTTTTCCAGTCATGTGCAGATGAAATACATAAACTTAAATTTGCTTTTCACCTGACTGAATAATTAATGCTGAAATCCAGGAAAAACTTTTTTTGCATATCTATAAATGTGCCTTCCTACCTTTAACAAATGTTCTAGTTTACATGCAGCAGTATCTAGACAGTGTAGAACCAATACTTATTTTATGGATGTAAAGGCCTCAGTCCCTTCACATCTAGTTCATAAGAATGGTGGCCAATATGTCCCTGGCCACCGGTCTTGTAACGCCCCACTGTAGTTTTCTTTTCAGCAAACGGTGATGTAATTACATCCCTGTGCACTGAAGTGGTGGACCAAGAATCTCAGATTCCTGATCTGAATTTCCCATCTTAACTGTGTCATTTGAGTTACAGGCCAGGAGACTCCCAGTACTTTATATATTGAACATCCATATCAGCCCCTGCCCTCAAGGAGCATATCATCTAAGGTTCCTAGTGTAGCACCCTCTACTGCTAGAGCAGTGGGTTTGTTTTGTACTGTCAGCACAGATAAATTTAAGCAGGCCTATGCTGTGAGCTAGGCCTGTTTGTTTTGATCTGGGGGCAGAGGAGTGGTTTAGTGTAGCAGCAGGTGACTGACATGTGCTTCAGCTCTTGGGCGCCTCCTCTGGTTTTCAGAAGGTTCTGGAAAAGAGGCAGGGCAGAGAGCTGGAGTGACTTGGGGTGTATGTGGGAGCCTTGACCAATCCCCAACTAGGATTGGCAGGGGGCAGGCCTCCTACATATACCCATGGTGAGCCTGCTGTGGTAGGAGTTGTCGGGTGGAAGAACTGAATGATGGAGTGTTAGACTGCCATGGGCTGAGGGAACCCCCTTTCTGGGGGGTGAACTCAGACCTTGAGCTCGGAAGCTGGAAGGGAGCCTCTCTTTACACGTTCATTGAGAGGTGTTATTGAACAGGAGCAGGAAGAGGACAGTTGGGAGCACTGCCAGGCAAGTCATTCAGGATTGATCCATACCGGGGTCAGTAAGTGAGAAGCACAGTGTGAAGCTCTGGGAGAGACATGCCAGGAGTTGGATGTGGAGCCAGAGAGAGAGACCGTTATGTTGTTTTGGAGTCAAGTTGCTGCAGCCATGAGGGCTGGCAGGATTTGCATCGGACATGCTGGGATCAGTTGTCCAAGTGTCAGTTAGCGCATTTACACTTCTCAACTAAACGGTTGCTACCAAGGGGGACTGTAGACCCCTGCCTGTAAAGGGCTACTAGGAAAATGCTAGGACTTATTCTGAGTGAGGCCTAGCCATGTGCTAATGGTGACAGGAATCTAGATTTGGACAGTGAAGTGAAGCAAGTGATCTCGAGTAGTGTGCTGGAGGAGATGTGCAGAGGAAGAGACTGTCAGATCTAGACTCAACCAACATTTATTTAATTGAGAAATATTCATTATCTGGGCATCCCACGTCCCTTTTTTCCCCATCCAAGTTTAATCCACTAATAAAAACAACAAAAACAAGCATGACACTATAAATTGTCTGGGAAAGTGTGCCAAAATGAATGTCTGACCAGCAGGGTGCAATGTGTGGATGCTAGAACACGCAGTGGCCCCACGGTGGCACCACTACACTAGCTTATATGCATACATGCACACTTACATACTAGTACCAGTTTAGACAGAAGTCAATTAACCACTTTCCAACTGCCAACAGTACATTTACTGCTGGTACCTCTTAGTGCTGATTGGTCACCAATGATCATGGTACCTGGGCCAATTACAGCACCCTGTACCATGTGATAGCTGTGTGCAAATCATAGCATTACAATAGTAAATGATGGGGGTTATTTACTAAAGGAAAATCCACTTTGCACTGAAAGTGCACTTGGAAGTAAAGTTGCTGTAGATCTGAGGGGGACATGCAAGGAAAATAAAAAAACAGCATTTTAGCTTGCACATGATTGGATGATAAAATCAGCAGAGCTTCCACCCATTTCAGATCTACAGCGACTGCACTTCCAAGTGCACTTTCAGTGCAAAGTGGATTTGCCTTTTGTAAATAACCCCCTATGAGTCACAAATGAAATAGGCCATCAGTACATCAGGATTGCTCAAATTTCAAATATATACAGTATATACTGTATATATACATATACCTTAGTTTGTATAACTTTTACACAGACTAAATAATATACAGTGATTTGGGTTATTTTTTACCAAAGAAATGTAGCAGAATAAATTTTGATGTAAATGTACGAAAAAAAGATTGTTTGCAAAATTTTATAACAGAAACAGTTGTTTTGTAAATTCTCTGCATTTTTTTTAGTTTATGTAGCAAATAATAAACAACGCAGTGGTAACTAACCCCTTGCTATCTGCCATATAGCAGTTTTACTGCTACAGGGCAGGAGCTATGTGGCTGATCATGTATGTATACGCAATCCGGCACTCCCGGGTAGGGGACACACATGCGTCGACCCTCTCCTTGGGTCCCCAGCTGCGCTTCAACCCTCGTTTTGGATCACACCCAAAGATTCCTGCTGGTCAGGAGTCACGCTGGATCCATCTGGACAAGTGAGACGCGGTTGCCACATACAACATGGATGGTCTATAGTGCGGTTCACTGGACCTCATCATGCCTGTAAACTCAAATGTGAGTTTTTAATGCACCTTTTACTTTTACCATGAAATGCTACAGTCTATACTCAGAGGTGCCTGTGCCTTTCTCTCTCTTTACACATGCGTTGACGGCAGCCCGCTTCCATTGTCCGCTGGCATCCGCAAATTGTTAGGCAGAGACACAGAACTGAGGTCTGCCTATGTAAACAAGGAAGATCTCAGTTCTGACAGAGGGGAAGGGATGAATTTTTTGTCTCTGAAAAGCAGGGAAAAAATTCCATCTTGTGCCCTATTAAAAGCACCTCACGCACTTCACATAAACACTGGTTAGGCACACAGTGAACCCCTTCATTGCCCCTGATTTTAACCACTTCCCATCCAGTGTCATTAGTACAGTGACGGTGCATATTTTTAGCACTGATCACTGTATTATTATCACTGGTTCCCAAAAAGTGAAAACAAGATAATACCAAATACCAGAAAAGGTAATCTATGACCACACAGCCACAGACTACCACTGGTACACTGGTGAGCAGCGCTATATAACAGTGCAACCTTGCTATAAGGACAATCAGATCATAAAATGTTCAAATTATAAAATGTATATAAATGTGTATGACCGTTACATATATCATACACTGTACAATCACATACGATATTATTATACAGTCCGGGTGAGAATATTTAAACTCTCTCCTTTATTACTCTTCTCCCAAAATCAAACACAATGTCACTGCGGGAGGCACTGCACCAATGTCGCCTGTATGTACAAGCCACAATTCATTCCAGGAGAGTAAAGTCCCACATTTCAAACGAATAGTCTCTTTAGTGTTGGAACAGATTAATCACCGCCACCATTCATCTTATCACACCTCCACACGTGGTTTCCACAAACGGGGGTTCTTAGTGACAGGTGGAAAGAAATCCCCTTTTGGTTAAACTCTTACCGGAATATATAGGTCTAATCCGCACGTCACATATACCCAGCGAGATCCTTTCTTTACATCATCCTCCTTTAGAACATGGTTATGTCTGTTACTTCAACAGTTCCAATGATTGTAACGTGAATGGGAAATCAAAAGATATATATAGTGTGATAGGGACCCTCAGATGATGTCCATTAACGGACGAAACGCGTCAGGGGAACGATACGAGGACACACCATAATAAGAAGGTTTGAGGTACACATTCGATTGTATGCCCGATGCTGTCCAGGGGAAGGTGATCCAGTCGATTATGCTGTGATGATAATCTGAATTTGCCTGACTTTTAATTTTCGTTTGTGAGTGTATTCTTTGTTGTATTTTAATAAATCAGAGTGTTTTACGGTATCACACTATATATATCTTTTGATTTCCCATTCACGTTACAATCATTGGAACTGTTGAAGTAACAGACATAACCATGTTCTAAAGGAGGATGATGTAAAGAAAGGATCTCGCTGGGTATATGTGACGTGCGGATTAGACCTATATATTCCGGTAAGAGTTTAACCAAAAGGGGATTTCTTTCCACCTGTCACTAAGAACCCCCGTTTGTGGAAACCACGTGTGGAGGTGTGATAAGATGAATGGTGGCGGTGATTAATCTGTTCCAACACTAAAGAGACTATTCGTTTGAAATGTGGGACTTTACTCTCCTGGAATGAATTGTGGCTTGTACATACAGGCGACATTGGTGCAGTGCCTCCCGCAGTGACATTGTGTTTGATTTTGGGAGAAGAGTAATAAAGGAGAGAGTTTAAATATTCTCACCCGGACTGTATAATAATATCGTATGTGATTGTACAGTGTATGATATATGTAACGGTCATACACATTTATATACATTTTATAATTTGAACATTTTATGATCTGATTGTCCTTATAGCAAGGTTGCACTGTTATATAGCGCTGCTCACCAGTGTACCAGTGGTAGTCTGTGGCTGTGTGGTCATAGATTACCTTTTCTGGTATTTGGTATTATCTTGTTTTCAGTTTTAGATTACTACTCATATGAATAGTAAGTTTGAGCAGCTGCAGATTTGTTTGTGATTTCCACTGTTGCCTACTAAGCGCTTGTGTTTATACATTTTTTGGATTTGGGGCACGAGAGTATAAACATTGTGAGGTTCCCAAAAAGTGTCAGTGTCAGAATGTCCACCTCAATATCTCAGTCCAACTATAAGTTGCTAATCGCCGTCATTACTAGTAAAAAAATTAATTCATTAGAAAAAAAAATATCCTATAGTTTGTAGATATAACTTTTGCGCAAACCAATCAATATATGCCTATTTGGATTTTTTATCAAAAATATGTAGCAGAATACATATTGGCCTAAACTGATAGACTGAATATCCAATAAAAAAAACATTTTTTTCTTATTGGATATGTTTTATAGCAGAAAGTAAAACATTATTTTATTTTTTTATTCAAGATTTTCTGCCTTTTTTGTTTATTGCGCAAAAAAGTTAAAATGCAGAGGGGATCAAATAACACCAAAAGAAAGCTCTACTTGTGAGAGAAAATGATATGATTTATTTTAGTACAGCATTGCATGACCGCACAATTGTCAGTTAAAGTAACGCAGTTACAAAAAAATGGCCTGGTCTTGAAGGTGTGGGGGGGGGGGGGGGGGATACATTTTCCAGAGCTCAAGTGGTTAAATACCACCAAAGTAGACATCAACGGAAAATTGCTGCTATAGGTGAGAAACTCCAGGCACATGGAATAATGTGAGAGCCTTCACATGGGTGAAAGCCCCGGCTCGCCTGCCGTAGAAGACTGAATAAGACCCCTTTCACACTGGGGCGCTTTGCAGGCGCTATAGCACTAAAAATAGTGCCTGCAAAGTGCACTGAAAGAGCCGCTCCTCACACTCCAGTGTGAAAGCCCGAGAGCTTTCACACTGGAGCGGTGTGCTGGCAGGACGGTAAAAAAAGTCCTGCTAGCAGCATCTTTGGAGCGGTGAAGGAGCGGTGTGTATACCGCTCCTTCATCGCTCCTGCCCATTGAAATCAATGGGGCAGAGCGGCTATACTGCCGGCAAAGCGCCGCTGCAGCAACACTTTGTGGTGGTTTTAACCCTTTCTCGGCCGCTGGGGGGGGGGGGGGGGGGTAAAAAGAAATTGGCTGCACACCAACGTTCTTGAAGTCCATAGAGTAAAATAGCGCATGTAAAGCACCTGAAAAACGCCTCCCCTGCAGTCTCAGTGTAAAAGCCAGAGTGCTTTCACACTGAGGCATTGTGCTGGTAGAACATTAAAAAAACTCCTGCAAGCAGCATCTTTATCTGTATACACCGCTCCTCCACCGCTCCTGCCCATTGAAGTGATTGGGCAGCACCACCGAACTGTTGGCAAAGCGCCGCTGCAGCTGCACTTTGCGGGTCGTTTTATCCCTTTTTCGGCAGCTAGCGAAAAGCACCCCACTAGCAGCCGAAAACCTTTGCAAAAACTACGGTAAAGTGCCGCTAAAGATAACGGCGCTTTACCGCCATTGCCACCGATGCCCCAGTGTGAAAGCAGCCTTATTGAATGTTCCATACAAACAATGACACACACCACGGTTGCAATAGCCAGGACAGAGGTGGACTCATCATGGATGAGTAAGCACAGTGTAGCTGTGAAAAACGAATTCACTTCTGTTTCCGGCTATTGCAATGTGTCATTGTTTGTATGGAACATTCAATAAATGGACTTCAAGAACGTTGGTGTGCAGCCAATTTCTTTCCTTATTTGGTTAAATACCACCGAAAAAACGATTTGGGTAATTTTTATTTATTTTTTATAAATTTCATTTAGGTACAGTGCGAGTTAACATAGCACAGTGCTGAATATCAAAAAAACTGCCTATTCATGAAGGGGGTAAAAGCTTCCGGAGGTCAAGTGGTTACCCTACCAGCATGTCTTTGCAGTGTGGGAGAAAACCAGAGTACCCAGAAGTAACCCACACAAGCACAGGGAGAACATGCAAACTCCATGCTGATTTTTTCCTGGACAGGATTCAAACCATTTTATTGCTGCTTGCAGAGCTCTCCAGGTGCACCAAGGTCAATCAGCCAGCTTCAAGCCAACAAATCCCGCTGCACGCTATGCTATAAACTACAGTATTATGCTGCGTGTATCACTGTCTAATATTGCAATCAAAAGCATAATCCCAAAGAGCAGTTGCGCCTCAGGATCTCCTTTCTGAAAGGGCAAGTTTTCTGTCTAAAAAGTACGGTGCTATAAAACATCCCTTTTCTGATCTCAAAAAGCCAGGAGGCATGAGCTGTGTTGCGATCCTTCTATTCTAGCCTTTATTTCTCTTAGCAAAAGGATCTCAAATCATAATGAATTTGCTTCTCTTAAATGTAATGAAACGTGCGCTAAGCTCTCCCTATTTTATTTAGCTCAAGTGTTTCTACAAATGTAAAATTCCTTTTCATTTCTATCCCACAATGGTCAAATTAGCGACACGCTCACTACATGCGATGCCATATAGGGCACTTTGCCAGGGTGAGGACCCATGTTGTTTTACAGATTGAAACTGCAAGGTGCACAATCTGTTTCATCTCCGGGTGCTGTAATATCATTCTTCACGTTTCATTCAAAGAATATAATTATTGGAAGGTTTAATGAGAATGGGGGAATATGAAGAGTAGCGGTATCATAAGGAATGCCTGAGAAGGAGAAATGAAGGGGAAAATAAGTTAAGAAAGTCTGCTTTGGCCTATTTCTTCTTTTACAGATGATCTAAAGCTTTGTTAGGGCCTTTGCTAAAGGGGCTCTATAATCAAGAGTAATAAAATGCATAATACATGTTATATATCCTATCTTTATATGTAGTAATTGCAACCTCTCTGACCCTGTCCCTACACTGCTGCTTGGGGGTGACTAACAATTCTGCTGGGAGGTCTTGCACAACAATTAATGTTTATCTAAAGACATCTTTTTTTTTTTTTTTTTTTTTTTAGATAGTATAGTCACAACACATATGTAGTGCTACCCAGTGCCGGGACAAGGGGTGGGCAGAAGGGAGGCTGCCCTGGGCACAGTTTGTATTGTAGGCATGGGGGCACAGCAAATTTCTTTTACTATAAGGCTAGCAGGAGTAGTGAGCTGCATCACTACTACTGTCAGCCCAGCGCTGGAACTGGCGAGGAGAGTAGGAGAGAGCCAGGAAGAGGTTTGGGCGGTGCTCTCTCTCCTCCTGTTAAGCTCATACATAGTGGGGGGGGGGGGGGGGCACCATCTTTGTCCTGGGCTGATCTTGTCCCAGCGCTGACGCTACCCTCGAAGGAGCCGCTGGTATTAACGGGTTCTTCCCTAAAAGTACAGAGCTGCAAGCACCAGTCCATTCACACTGATACCAATGATACAGTCTAGGGGATGTTTTTTTTAAATGTATTGCTTGAAGGATAGGTTCATCTTTCTGAACATGGAACATGGTACATGTTACACCCATATTTATAGTGTAACATGTAAAATGTTCAGCATCTTTCCCTGATCCCCCCAATCCCCCCTTCCCTGTGACAGCTGCCACAATGGCCTGTAGAACTGCAAGGGTGCTGGTGAGTGATTCTTCCTGCTCTCCAGTTACATGCAGACAGTTATACTGAGAGTCTGCAGGAGCCTGACATTGAACTTGCAATCTGCTGATCGGGGGGCGCAAAGCTCTGAAGGCTCCCTAGAAAAAAAAAATGAATGTAAATTGTTTTAATTGCAAAATAAAATTGCATTTATTATTTTTCTTTTTAAAAGTTTTTTAAAAGTGAACTTATCTTTTACCAGGTGAGGGGTTAGGGCATGGGATACTCCAAAATGATTAACACATAGCAATGGGGGGACAATCTTCTCCTTGAGTAAATGTGAATATCTGAGCAGTCCAAGGCCTCAGAGCTGAGGACCATAAGGCAAGTTAATCTGGCATTTGTTTACCTTGCACCTATGCACAACTACTGATAGCCAATGTGATTTCCACAACACTGCAGAATCACAGCGATCAATTTGGAGTCTTTCCCTACAAGTCCCAGGATAGCTGCCACCTTCCAGCTTCCGCTGAACATTGAGTGAGACAGTGCTTCTTCAGACTAGATCCCTTGTGGTGAGGTTCTGCAATCAGGTCCAGGCCCTCAGCTCTGACACCACTGAGGCATCTAGAACAACTGCACAGTCGATGGGCTGCCTGAGGGCAGCAGCCCCTCCAGATATGGAACCTCCTGGGGGAAAGAACTCAGCTCTCTAGTGCCTCAGACTATTTATCACCCGTCCAGCCCTCTGCGGCAAACTCCTCTCCAGGAATTGACTGGAGCATGATAAATATTCAGGCTGGTTATTTGAATCTCCTGCCCTAAGCTCTGGAAGCTTCTTCCTGAGGCAGGGTAAAGCAATCAATCAAACTCCCATCCTGTGAGACCATAAACAAGCCAAAGCAAACAAACAATCACTGCTCTCTTGATTACAAAAGGAGCCAAAAGCCAAGTTCTTCTACCTGTCCAAAGTAATGTAATTGTTGTAATTCAGTCCCCCTACTTTATAGAACCAATGTTCTTGGATAAATTTGGAGAGCATTTCCTGAAATAGAAGGAAAGGCATTGCATGGTTCCCTAAGGCTGGTGGGAAGTGGGGACTGTAAGGCAATTTGAAAACTAGAGGCACTGTCTTAAAGAAACAATGACACTTTACAATTATGGAAGTAGCACTTTTCACAGTCTCTAGTTCTCAAGACTCCATGCCCCACCACCTGGCAGTTTTTTTGGGGGGGTTTTTGGACTACCAATGGTCTCCTTATACTTGGATTGCATATTGAAATTGTCACTGACCTTTCTGACATCTTAGCTTGCAGGCCCTGTGGAGCAATTCATCCACAAAGATCACAACAGTAGTGGCAGTAGTGCTAAAATAATTCTGAAATAATTCTCTTAGCATTTCAGCCCATCCCCTCCTTTCTCCAGAGCTTCTACTCTGTGTTTACATTAGCCCCTATTCACACATGAAGTTTTGCACGTGTGACAACGGTCAACATTGGGAATCCCATTCTTTTCAACAAGTAGCCACCACGTGATTTAACTTGCTAGACAATTCAGAAGCATGTGCATATGAAGTGTCAGGGCACCTAAAATATGCAGATTAGTTCTGGGTCAGTAGCTGACAATATACATATCATATCAGATTCCCTTTAAAGTCACACTCTCATGAGAGATGCACCAGCCAGCCATTTCGGGCATCCTTCTGAAAATACTAGATGTCTGGATATGTCTGATTTTAGTACCTGTAGGTCACAGACCCAGCACAAGCATGCTGTAAATTTATCGGCAAGGATTCGGAATTCCCCTTCATTATAGCTGAAGCCAAAGAATAAGCATAACAGCCAGAAAATCAGTATTGTCAGGAGAGGTCAGAAATGGCAGCCCATGCATTTCTCTGTTTGCCTATAAAGCATATCTTTACCCAAAACACTTTCAACACTCATTTACAGTGAAAGTGCCCTCTGAAAAATTGAGATTAGGGTAGATCGATCTTCAGAAAGTGTTTGACAAGTAAAATAAAGAAGCGTTATGTGGCCTCCTCACCACCTGTTTTAACCCTTAAAAAACGCATTCGCATGAACAGGGTGTATCATTTTTGCCATGCTGTGATGCAAAGCCACCTTTGCAGCTTAACGGGAAGCTGTTGGAAATGATAAAAATTCAGCTCAATGCCCCCCCCCCCCCCCCCCCAACAATCGCAAGTGTAAATGGGCCCCAATGCTATATTAAACAGACAATGAGGGACCAAATAAAAGAAGCTCATTGTTAGGGTTTTAAATACACTTTAAATCAGGGGTCACAAACTGGTGACCCTCCGGCTGTTGCGAAACTACAAGTACCATAAGACATTGCAAGGCTGACAGTTACAAGTATGACTCCCTCAGACAGAGGCATGATGGGACTTGTAGTTCCGCAACAGCTGGAGGGCCACTAGTTTGAGACCCCTGTTTTAAATAATTTAGGCTGCAATTGATGTGTATTTTCTTTTAACATTAAACTAAGCAATGTTTTGGTCCACCCAAGATCCATTCCATCCAGAGTTTGACAATAACAACATGTGTTCAGGAAGTGCTTGACAAGGAGCATATGTAATTTGTTTTGCTATGTCAATTCTTTAATAAAAAAAAGATAAAATGCGTACAAGGATAACCTTGGACTAATCTGCATCAGTACATAAGATGTAACAAAGCAGACGTCAGCAATGTAGAATAATAAGTGCTTTAGATAAAAGGGGTGGTTATTCCATGCAGCATTACAAGTCAATAAAGCAATGTTACTAGTTGTTGAAGTTCTGATCTTGCTGTAATTTGTGTGTGATGGATATCCTAAAATATTTTCCAAGCTTTGGACTGCATGTTGTTTGTCCAGCAGTTCAAGCATTTCTTTCTTTATCTCTAGTCCGTTTTTATGATCATTGCCCCCACGTTCCAGTTTGTGGGTGGCTCTGTTCCCTTGCCGAGAGAATGATGTAGTCCAAGGCACCATAAGTAATTGGCCTCCATCCCAAATATGAACAAAAAGAGAGGAAATTTGGTTGGCGGGACTTTGAATGAGGCCAATCACTATGTAGAGTAAGCATCTGGGATACAAAACACAGTATTGTTTTTATGGGTTCCAACAAAAAGGGGGGAGTTTTTTGGGGACTTTGAATGAGAGATGTATACCAAAGAGCAGTCTTGGCAAAGAAAATTAATATAATGTTCTTTGCCAAAACTGCTCTTGCTATTTAACCACCTAGCAACCGGCCCATAGCTGAATGATGGCTACAGGGCAGTTGCTTAACCCAGGGAGGGCGTACTATGACATCCTCCCAGAATTCCGCTCTTGCGCGCCCCCTGGGGCGTGCACCCAAGAACAGGATCGTGTCTGTTTACCACATGATCGCTCCATCAAATGACGGAGCATAATAGAGGCGTGGAATAGTGTAATTCCGTTTAAAAAGATTTCATGGCAACTAAAACCTCATCACATTACACTCACATTTAATATATTTAAAAACCGCATTGAGCCTCTTCCAGAGGAAGTCACGAGGTGTGACGAAACTGGTAGGAAGAGTCTGGCTGACTGATGCACAAGGAAGTGCTGTGGAGAAAATAGGACAGGGGAAACGCCATACGCCGGGACAACAGACTGGAACACAGGTGACTATTTCATCCTTTCACACCAGCACAGCTCAGTGCGGTTTTTAAATATATTAAATGTGAGTGTAATGTTATGAGTTTTTAGTTGCCATTAAATCTTTTTAAATGGAATTACACTATAGCACGCCTCTATTATTCCCTGTATGCATAGGAGGTGATCTTTGAAAATACCAGACAGAAGTTGTGGCTTTATTGATCAGCATTTTTACCAGGAGGTGGAGTGAATATGGGATCTGTGTTTACCATTAACCAGCCACTATATGGATGATGACCATCTAAGCTGTTTTCATTTACTACAGGCTTGTTTTTAAAGCCCTTAAAGCGGAGTTCCAACTACAATCAATATATATATATTTTTAACCTTTTACAAGCATTTCAAATGCCATTGTAACACTCACTTCTTCTGTAAAATTTGTCCCCCGATGTCCGGTTTCATCTGTAAAAAGAAATTTGACAACGGTGTTCTGGCCGTTTTCATTTTGCTTGTGGGCATGTGAAGCCCACAAGCATCCTGTTCCGATCCTGTTCCAGGATACGGTGCTGCTGCTAGACCAGCATGCATCGCCCGTTCTCTCCCGGAACTCGCGCATGCGCATTCTGCCACTGCAGCGCGGTCAACTACTCAGGTTGCCATCACAAAGGGCTTCGGAAGTACCCGCCCCGTTGTGATGGCAACGAAGCCCTCTGACTCTTGGGAAATGATGACACACATCTCCCAGGAGCAGTAGCGAGTGGAGGCTCCTAGGGAAGTGACGTCAGGAGCCGAGGGGATGAAGGAGGAAGATTTCAATGGACCGCATAGCAACAGGCAAAAAGAGGTAGTAAAAATAAAAATTAAAATTTCATGCACAAATTAATGAATTTTTTTTTTTTGGTTGGAACTAGACTTTAAGGTGAGGGCATACCTGAAGGGGGAGAGTGCACATTGCATGAAGACACCATTTGTTTCACCTTTTTTCTTTGTTATGTTTATGGACCTTTTTTTGATAATCAATAGTGAGGACTATGTATAACACAGTGATGGTGAACCTTGGTACCCCACATGTTTTGAAAATACATTTCCCATGATGTTCAACTACACTGCAGAGTGCATGAGCATCATGGGAAATGTAGTTCCAAAACATCTGGGGTGCCAAGGTTTGCCATCACTGGTAAAACACAACACTTGGGCACTTGCACTTTTTTCATCTGCTAATGAGCACCTGCACTATAACAGGGAATACTTTACTTAATTATCCTATTATCTGTTTATTTATTTCATATTACCATTTTTATAGTTTTAGTATATTGCATAATTCTTAGTGCTGCACATTTGGTATATATGCTTTTCATTTATGGAAGCAATAGTACAGCTTCTATGAATGGAGGAGGGTAGCGCAATGGGCGCACATATTTTGCATTCTTGACAAGTGCCCAGGACAGGTGCAGTTGTTCATATTAATCCCCCACAGCACCAGAAAAGTACTGCTGTGGGGTAAGGAAGGGGGTGGGGGGGTCAGAGGACAGATGATTTCAACAGTCGCTATGTGGTTAGCACGTCCACCTAGCGGCATCAGGGTTTTTCGTTTGAATTCCAACCACCACACTACTTGCCTGGAGTACATGTTCTCCCTGTACCTGCATTGGTTTCCTCCCACTCTCCAAAGACATGCTGGTAAACTAAGTTTTACATTTGTCTTACAGAATAAGCAAGGACATTATTCTCTCTCCTGTATCATACATTTGCCTAGTTGGCTAAAGCCATTATAAATGAAAAAAGTGTTTCCTTTTGACTGGATTGCACTTTGCAAACCTCTGAAAATGAAGAATTCCTTGTAGTTATTACGAATATGTCTGCAGAATTTTAAAGGCCAACGTCAATAAGTACTCCTCTGTATCTCTACTTCCCAGTCTCACACTGGTAATAATCAACAGAAGTAATGGTGTGGTTTCGCAGTATCTCTGTTATCTTCTCTTGTAGTTTTCTAGTTCCCCTGTTACCTGCGCTGCAAAGCTCGGCAGAACATGAATGACACCAATCCATCTTTGTTATTACGAGAAACTAGCAGTTTTCTGAAGAACGGTCTCCAGGCTCTCAGTACTATGAATTGATTTATTTGTGTCTGCGTAATCTACTCCGGCAAAGGAAAGTCTGCCAAATTACAGTAGTTTCTGCCTTTCACTTAAAGTCCTTCAAACTGTACTTCTATATTGCGCTATGTGAGAGATTTGCTTATTAACATGACTACAAAATTAGGTAAAAGCTAAAAATAAACAGGACCGTTTTACATCACCGTATTTATCGGCGTATAACACACACTTTTTTCCCCTTAAAATCAGGGGAAAACCGTTGGTGCGTGTTATACGCCGATCCCCCGCCGATCTCCCGCTGATGGGGAAAGGAGCGAGCGGAGCTGAGATACACAAAGCCAAAGTACACTCAGCTTTACTTGGCTCCTCTCACAGTCTCGCCCACCTCCACTGATTGCGAGAGGAGCGAGCGCCGCTGACATACAGAAAGCCGAGTGTACTTCGGCTAGACTCGGCTCCTCTCGCAGTCCCGCCCCTGACTGTGAGCAGGGCCGAGTCTAGCCAAAATACACTCGGCTTTCTGTATGTCAGCGGCGCTCGCTCCTCTCGCAATCAGTGGAGGTGGGCGGGACTGAGAGAGGAGCCTCTCGCAATCAGTGGAGGTGGGCGGGACTGCGAGAGGAGCCTCTCGCAATCAGTGGAGGTGGGTGGGACTGCGAGAGGAGCCGAGTAAAGCTGAGTGTACTTCGGCTTTGTGTATCTTGGCTCCGCTAGCTCCTCTCTGCTCAGTCAGCGGAGATCAGCACCAAATTTAAATCAGGGCAATCCTGAAAAGAGACTGATACACTAATCTGTCACGCACAACCTCTTGAGGAGTTGTAGGGTTCCTCAACCCTGGTTGAAAACGGCAGATATAATGTATAAGGGGTTGTTGAACTGGATCTGTATCCACTTGGTATTGATACAGGCAGGGCCATCTTTAACCACTTGCTTGCTGGGCACTTAAACCCCCCTCAGTCCCAGACCAATTTTCAGCTTTCAGCGCTGATGCACTTTGAATGACAATTGCGCGGGCATACAACACTGTACCCAAATGAAATTTTTATAATTTTTTTCCCACAAATAGAGCTTTCCTTTGGTGGTATTTAATCACAGCTGGGAGTTTTATTTTTTGCTAAACAAACAAAAAAGATGCAAAAAAAAAATAAAAAATCATGTTTAATAGTTTGTTATAAAATTTTGCAAACAGGTCATTTTTCTCCTTCGTTGAAGTGCGCTGATGAGGCGGCACTGATAGGCTGCATTGGTGGGCACTGATAGGCATAGTTAAGGCGGCACTAATAGGCACAGATAAGGCGGCACCGATGGGCACAGATAAGGCGGCACTGATGGGCAAAGATGGGCACAGATAAGATGGCACGGATGGGTGGCACAGATGGGTGGCACGGATGGGTGGCACTAAGGGGCACTGATAGGTACCACTGATAGATGGGACTGATGGGCACTGATAGGTGGCACTGATAGGTGGCTCTGATAGGTGGCACTGCTGGGCACTGATGGGTGGCACTTCTGGGCACTGATGGGCGCTGATGGGCGGCACTGCTGGGCACGGATATGTGGCACTGGGGTGCAGCACCTTTGTTGAGGCAGACTGTGGGCACTGCTGGGTGGCACTGTGGGCACTGCTGGGTGGCACTGTGGGCACTGCTGGGTGGCACTATGGGCACTGCTGGGTGGCACTGACAGGGGGGACACATTTTTTATTCAGGCAGGCAAAGCAGGGGGCAGGTGGGCACTGGCAGGGGGCAGGTGGGCACTGGCAGGGCTGGCCGTGATCGGGACTGATGTCCCGATCACGGCCGCCGGTGATCGGCTTTTTTTTTTCTCCTCGCGCTGTCAGCGCGAGGAGGAATAATAGCCGATTACCGGCTCCGTTATATCACATGATCAGCTGTCATTGGCTGACAGCTGATCACGTGATAAGGGGTCGGGATCGACCCCTTGCATGGATCGGTGATCAGGCGAGTCTCGTAGACTCACCGATCACAGAGCGCACCTCGCGCGCCCCTCAGGGGGCACGCAGGCCGCTCGTGCACGGGACTACGTCAATAGACGTAGTCCCGGAAAAGGAGATCCGCACTGTAGCCGTCATTCGGCTATAGCGCGGGTCTCAAGTGGTTAATATTGATTGGGCCCGGGCAAACATTTTCTTGCCCCCCTCCACCCCATTCTGAGACTTACAAAAAATAACAGGTGGACTCAGAATCAGTTTACTGCAGCAGATCACGCAGCGATTGCAGTTGGTTGCCAGAGGTTACAGCCTATCCCTACCGCTCACTGGCTGGTTGCTAGAAGTTACAACACATAATTTATGCTTGCCGATTGGTTTCTAGAGGTTACTGCACATTATTAGAGCTCACTGGTTGTTTGCTAGGGGTTACAGCCCTTCATTACCACTTACAGATTGGTTGCTAGAGATTACAGCAAATCACTACTGTTCACTGATTGGTTGCAGATTAACGCACATTATTGCCACTCTCTGAGAAGTGGAGTAATCTCCAATAATTGAGCAAGTAAAGCAGCACATTAATACAAATACTAAAGGAGAGGATCGGAGACTGCAAATATACTGCAGGAGAGCATCAGCGACTCAAAATATACTGCAGGAGATGACCAGAGACTGTGGACATGCTACAGATGACAGAGACTGGGGACATGCTACAGGTGACAGTCAGAGACTGCGGACATGTTACAGGTGACAATCGGACACTGTGGAAATGCTACAGGAGACAATCAGAGACCGCAGACATGCTACAGGTGACAGTCAGAGACTGTGGACATTCTACAGGTGACAATCAGAAACCGCGGACATGCTACAGGAGACAATCAGAGACTGTGGACATGCTACAGGAGATAATCAGAGACTCTGGGAAAGCTACAGGTGACAATCAGAGACTGCAGACATTCTACAGGTGACAATCGGAGATGGTCAGAGAACTTTCAGCAATACACAGCGTTACAGTAGAATAACACAGCTCATGGTTTCAGAAGTCAGGCATTTTATGGGTGTAAGGACATACCTGGTCAGCTTAGCTCACTGCATACATTCAGAGGTCAGAGGGCGGGGTTTCCACTCTCTGCTCTAACTACAACAGCTACATTGTGAGCATACAGACATGGGGCGGGGTTAGAGCATCAGTGGAGCACCCAGACCTCTGTATTCCCCAGCCAGTATAGAGGGGGTGTGGCCTGAAGCTCCATCGACGCTCCCACTCTGATCACTGCTCTCACTACAGCCGCTCTGCTCTGTTCCGAGCATACAGGCTGCATAGGGTGAGGTCAGAGCTTCAGTGGAGCTCCCGGCCCTATCCCCTCTCTGCTGGCTACCACGGGAATACAGCCTCCAGTGTCCTCTGTGTGCTCTGCAAAGCCATCTTTGGGGCCCCAATTTGTGGTTAGAGCGGGCTCAATGCTTTGGGCCTCCCAACAAAGATTGGGCCCAGGGCAAGTGCCCTGTTTACCCTGCGTTAAAGATGGGCCCTGGATACAAGCACAGTGGAGATACCATGACAATGGGTAGTACAAGAGAAACAGACCTACCATTGATGTCTCCTTTTGCGTGACCACTACAGCAAACAGATGTGTGGGAAAAGAATTATAAGTCAGGATAACCTTGGCTTTCTTATTATATGGATATCATGAGTTACAGTAGCGAGACATGTGTTTTATTTACTATAAGAGCAAAAGTCTATTTGTGTGTAAAAGAATAATCTAGTTTATTCAGTTTAGTACATCAATTTTCCATCACTGCAGGATAATTAGATTTATTATTGTCACTGGTTATCTGCTACTAGATGCACATCTTTATTTTAATTTTATTAGGGTTGTAATTACACTTGCATTGCCCCAAAGACTGAGAAAAATCATTCAGTAGACTAAAGATGTTATTGCTAAGGTCGGAAAGTTCATGCTATTTACATTGTATGCTGTGTTTCATTAACATTTGCCATTGAGACACATTGAGCAGGGATTTCACAATGCAGCCTCTTGGGAGGCTCCCTCTCTCACATCTTACTTCATTTGATTCCATGAGAGTGCAGACGAAAAGTCAATAAAAATTATATTCATTTGAAATGATTAGGGGAGTGTATGGATACGATTGCAGTGTTAAAAATGACTGGTTGTTAAAGCAGACCTTGCACAAAAACTGCAGTAGTCGCTAATTTAACTCCCCTCCTTATTATTTTTTTTTTTTCAGGGGTATTTAGGAGGAGGGCCCTTACTAATCAAGCAGAGTGCATGGTTTGCTTTAGTCTTTAAGGTCTGATTTGCCAATTTGCACATCTCTCAAGGTACATAAATAAACATGTTTATATAGTTCAGGCAAATCAAGACACAATCAACTTACCTACAGTAGATGCACCCTTTTAGTCAATACATATTTGCATTGGGAGTGGAAGTTGCGTACTGCTAAATGGCTAGTAAGGCATTTAATGTTTAAAATCCTAATTTTATCCCTTCTTATTACGTGCAAAATATGTTTGTGGTGCGTAAGCGCACAGGAGCAGATACGGTAGGTCCTCTATGTTAAAGCTGATGTCCAGGCTGCTTGGCAACCTCCTCCATACCCTTATTTAAGAAGTACAGCTTCGTTCTGCACTCTTGCTTCTGATCCTAGGCCAGCCACTCCTGCCCTCTCCACAGCCCAGCGCTCCAGTGGGCGTGCGGGGGGGGGGGGCTAATCATAAAAAACGGTGACAGTCACCAGCAATGAGAACCGAGCGGTCAGCTGTGTTTGATTGCTCAATTCTCGGTCTTAGGCCGCGTACACACGGGCGGACTGTTCGCCCAACTTTGTCCGCTGAACAGTGTTTGGGCGGACAGTCCGCTCGTGTGTGGGCTTTCAGCGGACAGTTTCAGCGGACAGTTTGACGAACAAGGTTTTTCGGAAATTCCGTAAAACTGTCCGCTGAAACCTTGTTTGAGCGAACAGTCCACCCGTGTGTAGGCTTGTTCGACAAACTAAGTTCCGCGCATGCTCAGAAAGGCTTAACACGCCGAAAGTTATAATGCAGTGTATAGGACGTCGTATTTTTCGTCCCCCCGTACGTGCCGTTCACGTCATCGCGCACGGTTTCAGCAAACTGTTCGTTCGTCGTGTGTGGCCATGTCCGTCCATGCTAATTTTGAGCGGACTGTTTGCCGAAACTGTTTGACGGACAAAGTTGGGCGAACAGTCCCCGCGTGTGTACGCGGCCTTAGTGCCAGTGGGGGACAGATGCTTTATCCACCTAGGTAAGTATGATTGTTAAAAAAAAATTCCCTTAAAACCCTCCTCTAACTAACTGTTAAAGCGGGGTTCCACCCAAAAATTGAACTTCCGCTTATCTGTTTCCTCCCCCCCTCCAGTGTCACTTTTGGCAGCTTTCAGGGGGAGGGGTAGCAGATACCTATCTAATACAGGTATTTGCTCCCACTTTCGGCGAGAAATCACCGCAGAATCTACAGTGATCTACACCATGTCCAGCCCCTGCTCTGTTACCCCCTGCTGGGAGACACACAGGTCCTAGAAAACAACAGGGACCAGTCAGGATGCGCAGAGCGACTCACCCATGCGCAGTAGGGAACCAGGCTGTGAAGCCACAAGGCTTCACCTTCTGATTCCCTTACTGAAGATGCTGGCGTCTCCACCTGTGAGCCGAGGGATGGGTCGGCTTCGGGCGAGGACATCATGGGCTCCCTGGACAGGTAAGTGTCCTTATTTTAAAAGTCAGCAGCTGCAGTATTTGTAGCTGCTGACTTTTTTTTTGCCAGAACTTTAAATCATAAATGTACCAGTCAACAAAATCCATGGCCACATGAAGTGTCTCAGAATGGTCCTGAAGTTTCTATCTTTTGGACTTTAGAACTTCTTTCATGTGCCATGTCCCTGCTTTTTGTGAAGTGGACATTTGGTTTACATTGGCTTTCCAATAGGAACTGGCCATCTAACTAGCAGCATTATATACTGCATGCAGGTTTCACTGGAACTTTACTCATGTGAACCACTGTAAAAACTGGGCCCCAATGCTAGCCAGCTGACAAACTAGAGCTAAAGATTCAGATAGCTGCTTTACAAGAACGTTGCCTATTATCCATAGTAAGAGGAACCTCTTTAGAAAGTTTAAAATGTCATTGCCGCCATTCATTTAGAGTGGATATAGCCATCTGCTTACAGAGGAGTTATGTTCCAGCTGTTCCAGTTTTCTAATGCCTTTACTTAATACTGATTTTGTGGATTACCAGGTTTACTGTAATTTAGCTGCATAAAACTCCATTCTATGCTGTTATAGCCTGGTGAAAATATTATCTAGTGAACCGTGATTGACCTAATCCTTTACTTACTCATTTATAGGGATGAGCCGATCACCCCCCAGTTCGGTTCGCACCAGAACATTTCACCATAATGAAAAATCAAAAGTGCTTATATGCAAGCTATTGCCATAAAACGTGTATGGGGACCTGGATTCTGCCCCAGGGGACATGTATCAATGCAAAAAAAAAGTTTTAAAAATGAAAGTTTTTTTCAGGAGCAGTGATTTAACCACTTAAGCCCTGGACCATTTTGCAGGCCAAAGACCAGGGCACTTTTTGCGATTCGGCACTGCGTCGCTTTAACTGACGATTGCGCGGTCATGCGACGTGGCTCACAAACAAAATTGACGTGTTTTTTTCCCACAAATAGAGCTTTCTTTTAGTGGTATTTGGTCACCCCTGCTGTTTTTATTTTTTGCACTATAAACAAAAAAAGAGAGTCAGTTTTGAAAAAAAAGCATTATTTTTTACATTTTGCTATAATAAATATCCCCCAATAATATATAAAAAAAACAATTTTTTTCCTCAGTTTAGGCCGATACGTATTCTTCTACATATTTTTGGTAAAAAAATTGCAATAAGTGATTATTGATTGGTTTGCATAAAAGTTTTAGCGTTTACAAAATAGGAGATAGTTTTATGGCATTTTTATTAATAGTTTTTTTTTACTAGTAATGGTGGCAATTTTTATCATGACTGCGACATTATGGCGCACACACCAGACATTTTTGACACATTTTTGGGACTATTGTCATTTATACAGCAATCAGTGCTATACAAATGCACTGATTCCTGTGTAAATGACATTGGCAGTAAAGGGGTTAACCACTAGGTGGCAGTGTAGGGGTTAAGTGAGCCCTGGGGAGTGATTCTAACTGTGGGGGGCATCTCCCTGTTCTTCCTCCCCATAAGATGATCGTGGGTATCCCCGCGGCGATCGAGTCTGCGGGACCCACGATTAGACTCACGACCGGCGCGCGCATGCGATGGCACTGCAGCAAATTTAAAGGGATGTACCTGTACGCCCATTTGCCTGTCCGTGCCATTCTGCCGACGTACATCAGTGTGCGCCATTGGCCAGTGGTTAATAATGCTTAAAGTGAAACAATAAAAATGAAATATTCCTTTAAATGTCAGGCCTGGGGGTGTCTCTAGTATGCCTGTAAAGTAGCGCATCTTTCCTGTGTTTAAAACAATACCACAGCAAAAATTTAATTTCTAAAGGAAAAAATCTCATTTAAAGCTGCTCGTGGCTGTATTGAATTGTCGGATACTGGCAATATAGATAAAAATACCAAAAATGCTAAAAAAAATGGCGTGGATGCCCCCCCCCCCAATCCATACCAGACCCTTCAGGTTCAGTGTGGATATTAAGGGGAACCCTGCACTAAAATGTTTAAAACAATGGCATGGGGGTCCCCCAGGCCCCCAGGCACTATATACTCTGAACATCAGTATATATACTATATGGCCTGCTCTATATACTCTGCAGAAAATTGGGCCTTAGGTGTTGGAGGTACCAGAACACTGTAAGCCCTCACAGTTACTCTTGTTAGGTGCAGGAACGGGCCCTGCGTTGAAATATTACATAGTTACATAGCTATTAAAGTTGAATAAACACACCAGTCCATCCAGCTCAACCTGAGTGAATTGTCCCTATCCCTGTGCATCATGTCTCATTAAGATGAAGATAAAGATTACTTTATATTTAAGGTACCAATATAGCGCCGACAATTTACGCAGCGCTCCACACATATATATCGTACACTCACATCGGTCCCTACCCTCAAGGAGCCCACAATCCAAGGTCCCCAACTCATATACTAGGGCCAATTTTTTTGACAGAAGCCAATTAACCTACCAGCATGTCTTTGAGTATTGTATGAAAATGTTTAATTACATGACCCTGTTAAACAGGGCCTTGGGTGGTGGTGGTGGTGGTGCCACAATACTGTAACCCCTCACAGATATTAATGTTGGATGCAGCAATGGACCCTACTGTGAAACATGACTGCCAGTTTCATGTCCTTCTGTGGCAACCCCTCTCTCTAGGCTCACGTTACTCCCTTCCTCAACCTGGGAACCAACATCGGAGCCTTCAAATCGCTGCGCATCCTCAAGCAGCATATAACCGACACTGTGGTTGAATAATTTTGGGGACTCCTCCGTGCATGATGGTGGAGCTACAGAAGGAGTGACTGTGGACAAGGAGCTGGTGGAATAGGCCTCTGGAGGATATTAGTTATGAGGAAAGGTTGTGAGCACTGAACTTATTCTCTCTGGAGAAGAGACGCTGGAGACCCTTTATTAGCTTTGTTGACCTTCTTTGTACTCGCTCCATTTCAAGTACATCCTTCCTGAGGACTGGTGCCCAGAACTGGACAGCATACTCTAGGCGCAGCCGGACCAGAGTTGATCCTCTTTTTAATGCATGCCATTATTCTGTTTGCTTTGTTAGCAGCAGCTTGTCATTGCACGCCATTGCTGAGCCTATCATCTACTAGGACCCCCAGGTCCCTTTCCATTCTAGATTCCACCAGAGGTTCTCCCACCAGTGTATAGATTGCATTCATATTTTTGCCACAAAAATGCATTATTTTAAATTGTTCTACATTGAATCTCATTTCCCATGTAGTTGCCAACCCAATTAATTTGTTCAGATCTTTTTGCAAGGTTTCCACATCCTGCGGAGAAGTTATTGCCCTGCTTAGCTTAGTATCGTCCACAAATATAGAGATTGAACTGTTTACCCCATCCTCCAGGTCGTTTATGAACAAATTAAATAGGATTGACCCCACTACCCACCCCTGACCATTTCGAGTACTCTTCATTTATCACCACCCTCTGAACTCGCCCTTGTAGCCAGTTTCCAATCCATGTACTCATCTTATGGTCCATACCAACGGACCTTATTTTGTACAGTAAACGTTTATGGGGAACTGTGTCAAACCAGATACACCACGTCTACGAGCCTTTCTTTATCTAGGTGGCAACTCACCTCCTCATAGAAGGTTAATAGATTGGTTTGCCAAGAACGATTCTTCATAAATCCATGCTGATTACTGCCAATCAGGGCTTTTTTTCAGCCGGAATGTGGGAGAACGCAGTTCTGGCACCTCCAGCACTGAATATATGTAATAGCATGGGGTATGGGGTGTGCTGGAGGGTCTATTGATGTTGGCTGCTGGGGAATCTATTGTCACTGGTGGGGATCTGATTTTGTGTGAGGGTCTATTGTTGCTGATGGGGAATCTATTGTTGCTGGGGGGTCGTATGTTGCTGGAAGGGATCTACTGTTGAGGGAGAGGTCTATTTTTACTGGTTGCTGAAGGATCTATTGATGCTGGCTGCTGGGAGACCTGTTGTTGCTGCTGGGGGGGGGGGGGGCGTAATGTTGCTTGGGTGGATATTTTGTTACTGGGTATGATATTTTGCTGTAGGTAGTTCACTGTTGCTGCAGGGAAGCTATTGTTGTTGGGGTGGAGTCCATTGTTGCTGGTGGAGTCTATTGTTGTGTGGGGATCTATTGCTGGGATTATATTGTTGCTGTCTGCAGGGGATCTATTTTACTGCTTTTCTTTTTATCATCAACATGTTCCATACAAATTATTTAGCACCACAAAATGATACTTGGTTATGTATTCTCTAAAATTGGCAGTACTGGTAGGTGGGTAGGGGGTGGAATCAAGGGACGGTGGTCAGAGGTGGGTAGGGGGCAGAGACAAGTGGTGACTCAGACGGGGGGAGTTTCTGCACCTATTCTCCGAGAAAAAAAAGCCCTGCTGCTACTGATACCATTCTTATTACTAAAATCTTGTATATAGTCCCTTATCATCCCCTCGGTCGAATTGAGGGCAAAAAAAACAAAACGAATTCCGAAAACGAATAAAATGAATTTAACTAAACATTTTAATTTGTATAAATAACAAATCGGAACAAAACTATTTTTTTTTCATTCTCCACAAGCAGATATAACACAGCACTTTCAATTTTATATCCACTTTGGTGGGTAAAAAAATAACATAGCATATACAATTGCGACACAAATTACCCTTCCTTTTCAATCTGCAGCTCTGTAAGTTTCTTAAAATGAAATGCAATATGGCTACATGGAGGTGTTCTCTACACAAAATGTATACAGAACACCACCCAGAAACATAATTTCCTGCTTGTGTGATTGGCTCACTGATTTTGCCCGAAGTCTGCACTAAGATACAAGTCAGATTTCAGGCATCCCCTGCAACAAAAATGCAATTTTTGGTGAGATGCTTCTAAAAGGAACATGTCTAAAGGGATGCAGAACCTGTAATATTCCTTATTAGAGTCCTCCAGGTGCTCCAGCTGACTGATAATTATGAAACCACTCCCATTAGATTCACTTTCCACACGGACACAGACAAACACACAGGGATTTCTTCAGGATAACAAAAGGTAGGAATCCACAGCAAAGTTTGTTAAAATCCTTACAATGTACATAGATCACCCAGAGGGGAATGTTTTTTTTCTCAACAGAAGTGGAGTTACACTTTAAAGGGGAAGTAAACCCTGATGGGTTTACTTCCTCTTTGTCTCCCTGCAAAGGTAAAGCATAATGGACTACTATGCATCGCATTGTAGCCCGTTATGTGTCACTTACCTGACACAGGAACCAGCGATGTCACCGCTGCCCCCTGTAGCACGGACCGTCCATCTTCTTCCGGGTATCGCTGCTCCGGCCACTCACAGCGCTGGAGCAGCGATGACGTCACTCCCGCACATGTGCACGGGAGCCGCCACTAACGGCATATCGCCGTTAGCAGAGGCATGCTCGGCGCACCTGCGCGCCTCTGTGCCTATTTTTTTGTAAATATCTCCTAAACCGTGTAGGTTTAGGAGATATTTCTTGGACCTACAGGTAAGCCTTAATCTAGGCTTACCTGTAGGTCAAAGTGGTTTGTAAGGGTTTACAACCACTTTAATAGAGCAAAGGGAGCCAATGAAAGTTCATTATTGGGGTTTACATACACTTAAACTTAAATGTTCATTAACAGCAGGTCACATTTTGTTCCTGACAATTTTATTTTCTTAGCATGTGTGCTTGAAGCTGTATATTGTTCCTTTTTGTATCATACCCTGCCTAATATATAGAAGTAGCCTTGGAAGCGTACAGCTAAATTCCAGGTAGTTACTAGTAAATGTATTAATATAGCCCTGCTGTATATGTACCCCTTGAAGATGGATTGCCTGCTGTAAATAGCTGTATGGGCCTAATTCTCTATTCAGTTTGAACATATTTTTCTTTCACAAGAGCCTCTTGAATGGAATAGTACATAATCCGTACTTATTTCTAAGAGAATATGTACTTTCAATTTTTTCAGAAATAATAAATTGATTTAAAAGAAATTCATACTTTTTTCCCCCGTAAAGACCTATAGGCAGACGGCCACGTAGACCAATGAAATACATACAATATGTGACCTGTTTTACTGGCCAAACGATTTGTCATCTATTGGTCTTATAATCCATAAGGAAATACATATTTTATTAGTACACCTTGGTATGGTGTTAGTCTAGTCAAGGGTCTCCAAACCTTCTAAATAAAGGGCCAGTTAACTGTTCTGCAGACATTAGGGGTGAGAGACTGTGGTCAGTGGGAGCATGAAAAGGCCCTGTGTCAGTGGAAGTAAGCAGTGCCCCATCCTTGGTTTTAGTGAGAGGAATAATGCCCCATTGTTGTTATCAGTGGAAGAAACGGTGCCCCATCATTGGTGTCAGTGGGAGGAATAGTACCCCAGAGCTGGTGTCTGTGGGGGGAATGGTGCCCCATGATTGATGTTTTTGGGAGAAATGTTACCCCTTGTTGGTATCAGGAGGAGTAACGGTGCCCCATTGTTGGTATAAGGAAGAGGAATGATGTCCTATTGTTGGTATCAGGAAGAGGAATGGTGTCCTATTGTTGGTATTAGTGGGAGGAATAATGCCCTGTCATTGGTGTCAGTGGAAGGAATAAATCTGGTGTATGTGGGGGAATGGTGCCCCATCATTGGTGTTTTTGGGAGAAATGATACCCCCTTGTTGGTATCAGGAGATGGAATGGTGCCCCCTTGTTGGTATCAGGAAGAGGAATGATGTCCTATTGTAGGTATCGGGAAGAGGAATGGTGTCCTATTGTTGGCATCAGTGGGAGGAATTGGGCCCTGCTGTTGATATCAGTGGGAGTAATAGGGCCCTGTTGTTAGTATCAGTGGGAGGAATAGGGCCCTGTTGTTGGTATCAGTGGGAGGAATAGGACCCTGTTGTTGGTATCAGTGGGAGGAATAGGGCCCTGTTGTTGGTATCAGTGGGATGAATTGGGCCCTGTTGTTGGTATCAGTGGGAGGAATAGGGCCCTGTTGGTATCAGTGGGAGGAATTGGGCCCCGTTGTTGGTATCAGTGGGAGGAATTGGGCCCCGTTGTTGGTATCAGTGGGAAAAATTGGGCCCTGTTGTTAGTATCAGTGGGAGAAATATGGCCCTGTTGTTGGTATCAGTGGGAGGAATTTGGCCCTGTTGTTGGTATCAGTGGGAGGAATAGGGCTCTGTTGTTGGTATTAGTGGGAGGAATAGGGCCCTGTTGTTGGTATCAGTGGGAGGAATTGGGCCCCGTTGTTGGTATCAGTGGGATGAATGGGGCCCTGTTGTTGGTATCAGTGGGAGGAATAGGGCCCTGTTGTTGGTATCAGTGGGAGGAATAGGTCCCCATTTCTGGTATCAGTGGGAAAAATGGCGCCCCATCATTGGTGTATGTGGGAGGAATGGTGACCCATCATTGATGTCATTGGATGAAAAAGGGCCAGATAAAGGCAAGTGTAGGCCACAGTTTGAAAACCAATGGTCTAGTCCTTTATTTACATAAAGCAGAGTGATTGGCTGACAGTCTATCTTGAGAAAGAGATCTTGTGAAATATCAGCTTGTGATGCATGTTGCTTTATGAATAATGAACAAGACTATGACTGTGATGAGCTCAGGTGTGTTTGTATCCTAGTCTGAACCCACCTGAGAGAGCCCACCAGGAAGCTGTCATCTGTACTAGGTCAATCATCTGTGGTCGGGGCATTCCCCACCCCATAGCTGCTTGTATATGATTGGCCATAAATGATTGACCCAGTACAATGACAGCTTCCTGACAGGCTCACTGTCTCACTCAGGTGGGTTTGAACTAGGATACAAATACACCTGAGCTCATCATTACTGGTGAAGATTCTTATTTCCTCATGATAGTATGGTGGTGCCTTGAAGCACACTCGCAGTTTCCAATAACATGAAGAAGTAGGTTCCAGTCGAACAGAAAGCATCTGTTGAGAGGGGACAAAGTGCGGCCTGGCCATCTCTTGCCCAGTCAGGAAGGTCTCCAGAGAGATGCAACCCTACGCTTTCCCTCCTCAAATGGAACCTTTCCCCGATTGCTAGTACTGTCACTAACAGACAGGGTACCTTTCCCTACACTACCCACTCACGTACAGCACACCAAACTCAGGGGCCAGGGTCTTAACCTCTTGCCAACCACCCACATACAGTACATTTACTGCGGGACGGCGGCTCCTCTGCGCAAAATCACGTACAGGTACATGATTTTGTACTTCCGGGTCTGTGGCGCGCACGCGTGCCGCCGGCGACCTGCTCCAGCTGTGATTGAATCAGTGGGTCCAGCAGACTGCCGATAGTTTCCAACAGAGGCAGAACAGTGGTCTGCCTATGTAAACAAGGCAGATTGCTGTTCTGTCACTAAGGAAGGTAGGGATTCTGTTTCTGTTTCTGATTCTCTCTTTCTACAGTTAAAGCACATCCCACACAGTTACGAAAGCAATCGCTAGGAACACATTTAACCCTTTGATTGCCCCATGATCTTAATCCCTTCCCTGCCAGTGTCATTAGTACAGTGACAGTGCAAATTTTTTAGCACTAATCGCTGCATTGCAGTCACTGGTCCCCAAAAAAGTATCAAAAGTGTCACTTAGTGTAATTAAATAAATAAATAATAATATCCCATAGTTTGTAGACGCTATAACTTTTGTGCAAACCAATCAATATATGCTTATTGGGATTTTTTTTACCAAAAATATGTAGCAGAATACATAGCCTAAATTGATGAAGAAATTTGATTTTTTTTTCTTTTTTTTGTATATGTTTTATAGCAGAAAGTACAAATTGTATTTATTTTTTTTTCAAAATTGTCAGTCTTTTTTTGTTTACAGTGCAAACAATAAAAAACGCAGAGGTGATCAAATACCACCAAAAGAAAGCTCTGTTTGTGAGAAAAAAGGACATCAATTTTATTTGGGTACAGTCTAGAACGGCCACGCAATTGTCAGTTAACCACTTCAGCCCCGGAAGAATTTAACCCCTTCCCAACCGATTTTCGCGATTCGGCACCGCATCGCTTTAACTGACAATTGCGCGTGCAACGTGGCTCCCAAACAAAATGTATGTCCTTTTTTTCCCACAAATAGAGCTTTCTTTTGGTGGTATTTGATCACCTCTGCAATTTTTATTTTTTGCGACAATTTTGAAAAAAAATCATTTTTTTTACTTTTTGCTATAATAAATATCCCCAAAAAATATATAAAAAATGTTTTTTTCCTCAGTTTAGGCCGATACGTATTCTTCTACATATTTGTGGTAAAAAAATTTGCAATAAGCGTTTATTGATTGGTTTGCGCAAAAGTTATAGCGTCTACAAAATAGGGGATAGTTTTATGGCATTTTTATTAATAATTTTTTTTTTTACTAGTAATGGCGGCGATCATCGATTTTTATTGTGACTGTGACATTATATTGGACACATCGAACAATTTTGACACATTTTTTTGGACCATTGGCATTAATACAGCGATCAATGCAAAAAAATGGCAGTGAAGGGATAACCACTAGGTGGCGCTGTAGGAATTAAGTGTGTCCTAGGGAGTGATTCTAACTGTGGGTGGGTGGGGGCTGTGTGTGACACGTCACTGATCACCGCTCCCGATCACAGGAAGAGCTAATCAGTGACAGTGTCACTAGGCAGAGCGGTGAGATGCTTGTTTACATCAGCATCTGCCCGTTCTTCTTCACCGTGAGACGATTGCGGGTCACGGAGCTCCTGGCCAGCAAGCCACCACTTAATCTGCCTGTACATGCCCTTCTGCCACAGTATATCTTTGTGGGGCGGTCGGGAAGCAGTTAAAGTAACTCAGTATCGCAATAAAAATGGCCTGATCATGAAGGGCGGTAAACCTTCCATAGCAGAACTGGTTAAGTAGACTCTGCCACACCTAAGATGGCCACCAGAGTCATATGGGTGATCAGCATTCAATCACATTTCTGCCCCAGTGACTAAGGAAATCATAGAGAAACCCTGCTACTCCTGACTTCATCTCCCTCTGCATTGCCACTGCGGTGGAGGGCCACTTGCAGTGGAGACAGCAGACTGTACCTGTCTCCATGGCGACCACTGCCACCAAGACTGAAAAGTGTGTCATTCAACCTGGAAGAGGATTGAGGCTGGATGAGTGACTGGGTGAGTCTGCAGGAGACAGCATAGGAGAGGAGGTAGGTATAGAAGCCAGAGCTGCATGTACTACACCATGAGAGCGCCTTTATTTTGTTTCTTAGTATCACTGGAACCCAAGGACGGACTGACCATTTGGCCACTCGGGCACTGCCCAGGGGCCCCATCAGAGTTGCAAGCCTCAGTAAAACCAGGGACAGTATGTAAAAATCTGTGTTTTTTTTACATCTGTCTCTGAAATGTCCCTTACCGACATCCTTTTGGTCTAAAAATTCTGAGATTATAGCTGTATCCACATCTCCAGTACCTTCTCAGCCAATAAAAACATGTCTGTGTATACTGTGTGATTGTATACTGTGTGTGTGTATACTGTGTGGCCCCATAATCTCTGATTGCCTGGGGCCCCATGAGTTGTCAGGCCGCCCCTGCTGGAACCATTTGGATGCAGCATGGTTGGAGGGAGACCTTAACTGCCCATGTGTGCTTTGACCACCTATCATCTAGTGGTCACCCCGGTCTGGTAAGCCTTTTTATTATACTGTCTGGCACGGGGATCACGCTAATCCTACTGCTGTCATTCTGGTCCAACCTCACAGCCTTCTGAACCTAATTACTATTCACCAAGGATCACTGAGGAGAAGACCTCATTGATGCCTGTTGGATTACTTTTATGGATTTATTTGCACTTTATGTCACATTTTTCAAGCCTAATTTTACTAAGCTGCTTTCACTATTTAATTGTGTGAGTGAGGGATCTAGTTTTCTCTCTCCTATGATCTAACGTTATTATTGTTCACTACTTTTAGTGCTGCGTTATATTTGTATTATGGCTTTATAGAGCTGCTGAGGGCTAACTTTATTTGTTTTTCCCATTTGGGCTTTTGGGGAAGGGATGAGTTTTGTGTCCCTGCAAAACAGGGGGAAAATCCATCACTTCCCTGAGTTAAAGCAGCACACATAGTACAGTAAAACACTGGCTAGGCACACAGTTAACCCTTTGATCGCCCCTAATGTTAACCCTTTCCCAGCCAGTGTCATTAGTGCTTTATTAGTGTCACTGGTTCCCACAAAGTGTCAAAAGTTTCAGTTAGTGTTCGACTTACCACCGCAATATCGCAGTCCCGCTTTAAGTCGCTGATCGCCACCATTACTAGTATAAAAAAAATATGGTATATATCCCATAGTTTGTAGACTCTATAACTTTTGCACAAACCAATCAATATATGCTTATTGTGATTTTTTTGTACCAAAAATATGTAGCAGAATACATATTGGCCTAAATTTATAAAGAAATTGTTTTTTTTTCTGTTTTTTTTTTTTAATGGATATGTTTTATAGCAGAAAGAAAATTTTATTTTATTTTTTCAAAATTGTCGGTCATTTTTTGATTATAGTGCAAAAAAAAACAACAACACAGTGGTGATCAAATACCACTAAAAGAAAGCTCTATTTGTGGGGAAAAAATTATAAAAATTTAGTACCTGAAAGAAAACAATAAATAGAAATATTATTTGGGTACAGTGTTGCACGACCATGCAATTATCAGTGGCTTGGGATGAATTTTCAGTAAAAAGTGGCAACCCCGAGTCTCACTCGGGATCGCATTGCAGGATCCATGCAAAGTTAGTTACCTTGCTCCAGGATCCTGCAATGTCTCCCCACTATGTGTGCGGACTGTGTCCTCCGCTTGATTCATCACAGTGCCGGACTCCGTTTCTGACGAGCGTCGCAACGCCCCGGGGATGGAGCATGGCACCAAATTCAAAAAGTTAAAAACACACAATACATACAGTACACTGTAATCTTACAGATTACATTACTGTATGAAATCATTTCACTTCTCTTTTGTCTCTAGTGGTTTGTCCAATGCCCTGCATGCAGTTTTATATTATAGGGCTGCAACTAACGATTATTTTCATAATCGATTAGATGACTGATTATTGTTTCGATTAATCGGTTGACAGCCTTAAAAAAAGGTGTGGTGTATAATTTAGTTAATATGTAAAGTTTAAAAAAAAAGGCAATTTATTCTTAAATATCTCTATGCAGTGGTAAATATAAATAACCAACTATATGGTTAGGGAGCGAAATATCTAATCCACTCTGAGAATGACAGAAGAGATATACTGTGTATATTAGAGGGGATATATACTGTTAGAGGAGATATACCGTATATACTATTGAAGGTATACTGTATATACTATTAGAGGATATATACTGTATATACTATTATAGGCTATATACTGTATATACTTTTAGAGGAGAGATACTGTTTATACTATAAGAGGAGAAATATACTGCATATACTATTAGCACTTGTACACATGGTTTGAGATTCCGACAACCAAATCCGTCTGAGTTATTCTGACGGATTAATTCCGGAAGAGGTCTGGAAGTGATGTTGCATACACACGGTCGGACTAAATTGTCGGAAAATCCGATTGTACATAACGTGATGACGTTATTTCGTTACGACGGGACTACGTTCAGGCTAGTAGCCAATAGCTTTGGTCTAGGAATTTGATCTGAGCATGCGTGGCACTTTGTCCATCGGAGTTGGCTACACATGATCGGAGTATGTCCGATCGGAGCATTTTGTCGGAAAATTTTATCGGCAAGTTGGAAAACTTGGTCCTTTGGATATTCCGACGGGAACAGTCCGATACAGACCACACACAGTCAGAATATTCGACAAAACGGTCCGATAGGAAACATTCCGACAGAATCTCCGACCGTGTGTACAAGGGCTTAGAGGGGATATACTGTATATACCATTAGAGGGGAGATATACTGCATATACCATTAGAGGGTAAATATACTGTATATACCATTAGAGGGGAGATATGCTGTATATACCATTAGAGGGGAGATATAGTGTATATAATATTAAAGGAAAGATATAGTGTATATACTATTAAAGGGTCAATCTGGTAAATATCATCAGACTCATTAACTTTAACCCCATTTTGTTACTGGCAGATTAATCGATTATGAAAATAGTAATCAATTCATTTCATAATTGATTAGTTGTTTCAGCCCTAATTATATATACTGTTCTTTCTGCCTGGAAACTTGAAAATGTCCATAGCAACCCAAAAGTGTCCTTTTCTTGTTTGGACAGATTTAAGTGTGTTATTCCTAAAAATTACAGGCCTACAATATAAAATGCCAAATTTCCATGCAAAACATTGTACTGCTCTGAGCATCAAAAATCTTACATAATCATACCACCAGAAAAAATATAGTCGGATCATGAAGGGGGGAAAACTTCCAGAGGTCAAATGGTTAAACAAAATACATTGTGAAAAATTGTTACAATGTATTTATCAGTAAAACCTGCAAATAGTTTTCTAAGTTAATACATAACGTCCTCTTCACTTTTTTTTCTTTTGCAGATCACCAAGCCAGGAATCTGCCTCCAGAATATGAGCTGGTTGAGCCAGTCAAGGTGGACAAAAATGGCAACTTCTTGTCCTACACCGTCACTCATCATGAAACTCTAAACAGAAGAAAACGGGATTTGCAATCAGCAATGGTGCACTACCGCGTTTTACAGGGGACCAAGGATTTACTTTTTAACTTGTCTGTCAGTGAAGGATTTTTGGCAGATAACTATATCCTTGAAAGAAGAACTGGAAATAATAGTGGAATTAGGATTACCCCTCGATCAGGAGTCTTCTGTCACTTTAGTGGAACAGTCCAACAGCGGGATGTGGGGAGTGGATATGCAGCGATCAGCTCATGCAATGGTCTGGTAAGAACCATTCAGCTATGTGTTTATTTAAATATGAAGCCTAATCTGCTTACATGTTACTTTCCATGGTACACATTCTATAAAGGAAAATAAATGCAATTTATTTAGGGAATTGAAAAGAGGACTTTAAAGTAAACCTGTGCCCAGACTATGAACACTAACAGTCCCTCATTCAACTCTCTAGCTATAAGCATTGAGGTGAAATAGATTTTTAAATTCAAATCAGTTTGAAAGTTGTCCATAATATAAGCACAAGCATACTTTAAGGCTGTTTGGTGAATGGTTACTGATCAGATGAGATATTTTCCTGCACTATGTAAGGCGTGTACAACAGAACACTACATCATGTTGGCAGAAAGGATCAAGGCCCCAGAGGATGAGTCTGTGTGGCATACTCTGAGAGCAGCAGACATGGGCATCTGTAGCATAGGGTGGGGGGGGGGCAAATGCCCCCCCTGGAATCATAAGAAGGTGTTGAAGAATGAAGACAGTTGCCCTGTGTAATGCAATGGCCGCCGCAGCTGCCTCTGCAGCAGCCGTGGACTTTTTTTTCTACGTCTACTTGCCTGGGGCTGCTCTCAGTCTGTTCTGACTTATCACAGATTGATACAGACATCCCTCACCCCCGGCCCGTTCATCGGATTGGCTCTGACTGCTGCTGGGGCTCGGCTGCTCCCACAGGTGCGTGCAGTGGCCGAGAGAGAATACACTGGCAGTGCTATTGCATTACTGAAGAACCACAGGTAACAGCACTGCGGTGCCACTGTGCCAGTAAGATGGAGTATATATATATATATATATATATATATCGCTTGGAAAGTTGGACAGCTGAGCTATTGCTGGAAAAATATATTTGTGTGTGTGTTATAATATCTTCTTCAATTTATATGGAAGTTACTCAGTCTCAGGCATACCAGTCCATGATGCCCATATAAATATAGCCTAGAGAATGTACATCTTTCTATATTGCAATGTATTGCAATACATCTGTTGTGGCCATATTTTGATCTTAAAAACAACCTATACAGTATAGGCTGTTTTCAGAAAGATCAAAATATGGCCACAACAGATGCATTGCAATACATTGCAAATGGAAAGATGTACATTCTCTAGGCTATATTTATATGGACATAGAGTGAAGCTGAGTTATCTCAAGACCTATTTCACACTGCCATCTGGCCGCGTTATTGGTAAAGTGCCACTAGTTTTAGCAGCGCTTTACCATAGTTTTAGCAGAGTTTTTAACCCCCGCTAGTGGTCGAAGAAAGGGTTACATGCGACTGTGTATTGCCACTGCCAAAGCCCCCCCCCCCCCCCTGAAAAAAGCTCTACGGATGCCCATGCTCTCAGATATCAGCTATTGATAATGGGGGGATTCTTCCCAATGACCACAAATGTAAGTAGTATTTTTCCCATTGACCCTCACTCTAATGAGTTGCAGTCAGGGGCGGACTGACAACTCATGGGACAATAGGAGATTGTGGGGCCCCCAGGCAATCAGAGATTATGGGGCCACACAGTATACACAAACACACACGCACTGTATACAATCACACAGTATACACAGACATGTTTCTATTGGCTTAGAAGGTACTGGAGAGGTGGGGCAGCTATAATCTCTGGATTTTTAAACCAAAAGGATGTCTGCAAGGGACATTTCACATGGCAGATGTAAAAAAACACAAATTTTTACATACTGTCCCTGGTATTACTGAGGCTGGCAACCCTGATGGGGCTCCCTAGCGGCATGGGGCCCTCGGGCAGTGCCCGAGTGGCCCAATGGTCAGTCCGCCCCTGGTTGCAGTATAGTTATGATTAGCAGGTGTTCCCTGAGACTCAAAGTTATTTTAAGAGATCCCTGCGCTAAAAAGGTTGAGAAAAGCTGAACTAGTCGGTCACAATATAATACACCAACCATACATGTTGGAGATTCCCCCAGAAGATGTTAAAAATTGTATGTGTTTCTTCTTGCAATTATCCTGTTATGTGGTATCTACTGTATCTACTGTTGTCTCCGTGATTCCGTGTGTTGTACTTTGGAAACGGCATTGATTGTTCCAAGAACTTTGCATAGATTCCTCACCTGGCTGCATAGATGAGTGTGTTATGACATGCAGATCAACACACTGACTGGTCTCATTTCATGTTAGCCTTATATCTGGAAAAGTAATATTGTGGCACGGTAGCCGTAAAATCAAGCAGAACTCTGTATAAAGATACTGCAGTCTGTGGAGGGTTGTGAATTATAGCTATCCTGGAATTCATTTATATTCATTCCATTCATTCTAACTTTCACGCATATTCAGTGCACTTCAGAAAAAAACATAGTATAATGCTTTATAGAAAAGGAAGTAAAATTATATTCTGGCTTTGATGGGCCTCCAGTGCAGCACCTTGTCAGAAGGGTTAGATGTTACCCAGAGTTCTCACTTATGCAAGATGAGGGGCTCCAGAATGTCTGCTCTGAATGGAGAAAACAAATGTTTCAGTTTGGACTGGGTTCTGGAGTCCAGAAGCTTTTTAGAGACTTGGGAGAGATAAAACCTCAAACCCTCTGTTCACATTTTCCTGGAATACAGCATCCTGATTGTATAGGTGTGCACAACCTTTTTAGTCAGGAACTGCCTATGGTTCAGAAACCTTCTCCATGGAAATAAAGCTATCACTGTATATATTATGTGTGTGTTATGTCACTTCCTTGTCATGCAAAGAGGAAGTGACATCACCTGTTACCTGAACTATAGCCAGATGGATCACTCCAACCACACATTGCTTTTAAACATATGGACTGCTGGCAGTGCTGTTTGCCACCATTACAATGGACACAAGTCAACAGTACATATCCGTGCATCATACCTGTGGCTCTCAACTGCTAAAGGCAGCAATCAGATAAATACCCATGATCAAGCCTATTGTGTGAAAAAAAATTAAAGAAGAAGGCCCCAATGGGGTCATTTCCTGTTTACTACAACAAAGTTTTACATATATGTTGGAATGTGGCTTCATTCTTTAGAGCATAGCTCTCAACTGTCCGTGATTTCGAGGGACTGTCCCTGATTTGAAGCAATGTCTTCCTTCTTTCCCCCTCATTTGTCCCTGATTTTGGTCTAATCTATATAGTTGTATATAAAAGTCACTTTTTATCTTTCAAAAAATATTTTCCAGTGCTAAACCTTTCATCCAAATTCTAAATTGCTGCATTTGTAAATTTTAAAAGCCAATATACTGTCCCTGATTTGCAACAAAGTCCCTCTGTCCCTCTTTCCTACTCACTTGTCCCTCATTTTGGTCTGATCTATATAGTTGTACATAAAATGCACTTTTTATTGAATTATCAAAATGTGTGTCCCCAGAGTTAAACCTTTCATCCAATTTCTAAATTGCTACATTTGTAAATTGTAAAGGCCAATATAAAGGCATAACAGCAGTAAAAAAAAGCTCTTGTGGGTTTAACCAGTCTTTTTTTTGTTGAATTCTCCTTTAAGGAGGGTTTGACGGGGGTGTGTCCTCGTTCCCATTTCAAAAAGTTGGGAAGTATGAGTATCCCCTGTTGCAAGAACACAGGTGGCTATTGTAACTCAGCACCCTCATTTGCTAGGATGCAGGCGGCTACTGCCACCTAGCACCCCCCTGTTGGTCCTCAGCTGGTAGGATTCAGGTGTCTTCAGTTGCTAGGATGCAGGTGGCTATTGCTGCCTAACATCCTCTGTTGCTAGGGATCAAGCAGCGATTGCCACCTAGGATCTTCTGTTGTTAGGCTGCAGGTCACTATTGCCACCTAGTGCCCACAGTTGCTAGGACGCAAGTAGCTATTGGCACATAGCATCCTTCATTGCTAGGAAGCAGGCAGCTCTTGTACTCCAACAGAGTACATTTGCTTTGTAAACTGTACTCATATTATCGTTAGAACAAACGTTTACATCCATATGGCATAAGAAAAAGACAGTCCATAGGCAGAATCTTGGACATAACTTTTTTTTTTTTTTTTTTAAGGATCTGAATGCAGGGCACGTTTACTAATGTTTACCTTTAAGTAGTAGAGATTACTGAGCATACATGCACCTAACATGGGAACATACAGTATATCTGATGCTAGGTCCAGTTTAGATAAAAGCTATAAATACAGACAAGGTATTTAGATTTCCAGGTCCTGCATATGTTTATTTTTGACCAGTGGCAGCTTAGCTTTTATGTGTACTGGTTAAGCTTCAGCTTCCTCCTTGACTTGTGACATTTACAGAAACAGCTGTCTCTTTATTTTGCTTCTCAGAAATTAATATCCTCATTATGAAACAGCCAGACGTTGTCTGTTGACAGTAACTGCACCAATGTTAGCAGCTGCCTGCTTTGGACGCTGGCTTCATACAATACGGTGCTCTGCTTGCTTAGCATTTCCCAATTTGCTTTGAAGAGTTGTATATTGTGGAAGAGAAAAGGGGCCAGTTATACCGACAGTAAACTGACTGATGTACGCCTCCTTTTTCTTCAGCACTTCTAAATATTCTTGTTTGAGCGGCACATCACTGCTACAGCACACTGTTGTGTTCAGCGCCAAGAACCCCTGGGCTGACTTTTATATTACAGCCTTGTTTCATCTATTGCTCAAGTTATACCTTTCCGGCGAGTGCAATGCCATCATTATCTGAGCTGCTGAGTGAAATGAGATTACAGGGAAAAAAAGGATTCTTAACATGAGAATTGACGGCAGGATACCTTTTTTCTAAATGGCATATAGTGCTAAACCCCCCCGCAAGATGTGGTACTGGAACACCCTGCTGGCTTCAGGCTGACTCCCAGATGATAGCCGCCAATCATGCCTTGGAAGACTAAATGTGGTAATCTGATAAGACTGGTAGGGATTGTGACAGACCCAACCAGCACAGGAACTTTTGGAGGGGACGGCAGGTGTACTGACTATGGGCCCTGGCTTTCGAGGGGGCACTATTCTTTGGAAGGGGGGTGCCTGGGGGACCTTCGGAGTGGTTTGGTTTTGGATTCGGGTCCATTTCTCCCCAAAACACACAGACTCTAAGAACTGGAGGACTAGGATACAGATATGGGGCCTCTATGCTCAAACCAGCAATGACTGCTTAAACCCCCCCCCAGACTCAGAGACGTAGAGCAGATGTTAACATAATCAGCTCAAAACAATCTGATGCTGGAGTCTCCTGCTATAATCTGTCTTTCTCTCTTTGTATTATTCCTGATTCTGTACCTCCTAGATGTGAATTCCCATTGGTAATTGAGTCACCTATTGTTTTTGTCTGTCGGCTAGTATTGTGTCCACTTCACCTCGTTACCAAACTATTGTGGGATGTTTATGTTTATATTAGCTGTTCATTAGATGTACTGATGATATTACTGCTTAAAGTTTGCATTGTTTAGGATAATGTGATCAAGCTCTTATCTGATTCTGTGTGGTATATATTCTGTGTGAGTTTACAATAAAGTCAGTTCCAGTTTGCACCTAAGCTAGTTTTGTCTAGTTCTTGGGTGCTCAGCTATAATACTCATTTCCTGGTTCCAGAGTGGTGGGAGCTGTATCTTGACAGAAGCACAGTGGTGCCAGGTGGTCTGTCGCAGGGATAATCTGGCTACTGAAATTTTCAATCACTTATGCCATATGTTTTTTAAAATGGCGAAGTGGTGGATGAGTATTTTTGGAGCTCTGTTTATAAATGGCGTGCCGAAAAACGCACCCTCTAGTGTTTACATTTCCCTCTCCTTCCTTTCAGAATGGTGATTCGAAAGGGAGGGGTATTTATGATGAACAGATCAATGAAGGGATCAGAGCCCAAGGAGATTCAGGGTGAGGGGTTTTAAGCTGAGTACACACATTTCAAAATCCAACCAGTTCAGTAGGGACCCACCAAATTTCTTGTCAAATGTGTTTATTTTTTTTTAAATATAACAAAGATTGACAAATTGAGTACATACGCGGCTGGTGGCACAATCTTCAAATAACAATAAAACTAAACATATCGATTTATGAACAGGATGAGTACATAACAATGTAAAAATTTAATGAGTAGAGCAACGAATAAACCAATAAAGTATTACATTAAAAGCATTAGAAAATTTCATCAGAAGAAAAAAATGTAACTAGTAACTATTGGTTCATCTTGCAAGAGCAGTAATAAGGTGATCCATCTAATAGGTATATATTAAAAACAGAAGAGATAATGTGTATGTAAGTACCACACAATATAAAAAGAAAGGTAGAAAACAAAAAATAGAAGTAGATAGAAAGAAGAGGGTAGAAAAAAGAGAAGAGAATGTGGGGGGGGGGGGGGGGGGGGTTACAAGTGGTGATGCGATCCCAAATGAATTGTAATTATAGTCGAGGCAAATAGAAATAAAATTACCAAGGCAATAATAGTGTATCTTAAAAGTCTGGAGGTAAACAATGCTTAACCCAAGGAAGCCAGTGTTTCTCAAATGGACCAATTTGATCTCTTTTGATTGCTTCCATTGTAGCATGAGTAAGAGCTTTATTAGTTATGTGTATGGTTTCAGCTATAATTAAATATTGAGTTTTCCATGCCTTAGCAATGGTTAGTTTTGCGGCTGTTAGGAGCTGTGAAAGAAGGTGAAATTGACTTTGTGTGATCCCATCAGGTTTCAGGTTTAACAGGGCTGGACTGGTCTGTATAGATGTATAAAAGATTTTGGGGGCTAAGTCAAAAACTGCCTTCCAGAATTTTTAGGCAATTGGGCAATCCCACCAAATATCAAGTAGAGTGCCAGACTCCGAACAGCCGCGAAAACATGCTCCAGGGTAATCAGAAGCATATTTTAATTTTCTAGCGGGGACCAAATACCAACGGGTTAGCACCTTAAAGTTTGTTTCCACAGCAACAAGCAGACTTAGTGGCGGACCATATGCTAGACAATTCAGTACCATTAAATGAGCGATTAAGGTCTACTCCCCATTTGGAGACATATGAGGGGTGACCAGTGTTAGTACTAGCTAAAATTTGCTTATAGAGAAACTAAATAAGTCCTCTAGGTTGAGGGTCAGAAATACATGAGTTTAAAATGTGACATTTGGGATAGTTGGGAGTTAGAATTGAGATAAGGTTGTAAAAAAATGTTGATTTGCAAATTTCGGAACAGTTCCGACTGAGTCCAAATTTATCACACAATGTAGGAAAAAAATTTATGGAAGAGGTAGCGATCCAGGCAGGGTAAAAAGTAACAAAAGAAAGGAGCAGTAAATGAGGAGATTGAAGGCCAAGGGAAGTTTTGAATCTGTCCCAGATGGATAAAGAATGTTTTGTGATTGCAAATAAAAGTACGATCAGTTGGTCTTAACCATAACATGATAGATACTGAAATAGGGTCACAGTCAATAGACTCAATTGTTATCTATAAAGGAATTTCTTTGATTGCATGTTATTTGGTAAATTTGCAAGGTGTGAGAATGATAGAGGGCCCTTGTGATAATAATTCAGTAACCTGTTTTAGTAATGGAGGAAAGTTAGCTGAATATACAGTGGTGTGAAAAAGTGTTTGCCCCCTTACTCATTTCCTGTTCCTTTGCATGTTTGTCACACTTAAGTGTTTCGGAACATCAAACCAATTTAAACAATAGTCAAGGACAACACAAGTAAACACAAAATGCAATTTGTAAATGAAGATGTTTATTATTAAAGGTGAAAAAAAATCCAAACCATCATGGCCCTGTGTGAAAAAGTGATTGCCCCCCTTGTTAAAACATACTATAACTGTGGTTGTCCACACCTGAGTTCAATTTCTCTAGCCACACCCAGGCCTGATTATTGCTACACCTGTTCACAATCAAGGCATCACTTAAATAGGAGCTGCTTGACACAGTAAGGTCCACCAGAAGATTCTTAAAAGCTACACATCATGCCGAGACCCAAAGAAATTCAGGAACAATTGAGAAAGAAAGTAATTGAGATCTATCAGTCTGGAAAGGGTTATAAAGCCATTTCCAAAGCTTTGGGAATCCAGCGAACCACAGTGAGAGCCATTATCCACAAATGGCGAAGACATGAAACAGTGGTGAACCTTCCCAGGAGTGGCTGGCCCCCCAAAATTACCCCAAGAGCGCAGCGACGACTCATCCAAGAGGTCACAAAAGACCCCACAACAACGTCCAAGGAACTGCAGGCCTCACTTGCCTCAGTTAAGGTCAGCGTTCATGCCTCCACCATCAGGAAAAGACTGGGCAAAAATGGCCTGCATGGCAGAGTTCCAAGGAGAAAACCACTGCTGAGCAAAAAGAACATCAAAGCTCGTCTCAATTTCTCCACAACACATCTTGATGATCCCCAAGACTTTTGGGACAACATTCTGTGGACCGATGAGACAAAAGTGGAACTCTTTGGAAGGTGTGTGTCCAAGTATATCTGGCGTAGAAGGAACACTGCATTTCATAAAAAGAACATTATACCAACAGTAAAATATGGTGGTGGTAGTGTGATGGTCTGGGGCTGTTTTGCTGCTTCAGGACCTGGAAGACTTGCCGTGATAAAAGGAACTATGAATTCTGCTGTCTACCAAGAGATCCTGAAGGAGAATGTCCGACCATCTGTTCGTGTACTCAAGCTGAAACAAACTTGGGTTCTGCAGCAGGACAATGATCCTAAACACACCAGCAAGTCCACCACGAATGGCTGAAGAAAAACAAAATGAAGACTTTGGAGTGGCCTAGCCAAAGTCCTGACCTGAATCCTATTGAGATGTTGTGGTATGACCTTAAAAAGGCCATTCATGCTCGAAAACCCTCTAATGTAACTGAATTAGGACAATTCTGCAAAGATGAGTGGGCCAAAATTCCTCCAGGACGCTGTAAAAGCCTCATTGCACGTTATCGCAAACGCTTGGTTGCAGTTGTTGCTGCTAAGGGTAGCCCAACCAGTTATTAGGTTTAGGGGGCAATCACTTTTTCACACAGGGCCATGATGGTTTGGATTTTTTTTCACCTTTAATAATAAACACCTTCATTTACAAATTGCATTTTGTGTTTACTTGTGTTGTCCTTGACTATTGTTTAAATTGGTTTGATGTTCCGAAACACTTAAGTGTGACAAACATGCAAAGGAACAGGAAATGAGGAAGGGGGCAAACACTTTTTCACACCACTGTAAGTCAGTTATCTTAGGAGTGAGTTGTATACCTACTGTAGATATGGCATTCTATGAGGTGTCAAAGAGAAGGGAAGTGAATCTTTAGCAAGCTGAAGGTCTGAGGTAGGCAAGGAAATGTTGAGTGCAGTCAATTTTTGACCCTCGTGTTTTTTCACCTTAATACATTTCTTGTAGTAGCAAGCAGAAAATCCATCTGGGCCAGGATGTTTATTACGTTTTAAAACCTTAATAGCCACAATGACTTTTGTTGCACACTCAAGTCATTCACAGTGGGTTTGTGAGAGTGTTGGAAGGGTAATTTGTGAAAAAAGGAAATCAGCAGCAGCATGGTCAAATTGATGGTTGGACGAATATAATTTAGCAAGATTTGAGCGGAATGTATGTAAAATTTTGACAGGGCTACTTGTGTATTAGTCACGGTTTAGTTTGAGTCACACAGATGTCCTAGGATTTTGCAATGAGCATAAGGTTAGCACTAACAGGGTACCTGGTTTGTTTGCTTTGAGGTAATAAAGATGTTGTGATTTATGTATTAATTTATCTGCAGAGTCAGTGAGAAACAGGTTGAATCCTAAGCGGGGCTCTATCAAGCTTAGCTTTAGCAGAAGGGGAGGGAGAATTGTGACATGCATCGTGCAGAAGTGTTATTAATGATATAGTAGTTGAGAGCATGTTTAATATCTAGACAATGGGACGGGTGAGCTAGAATGGAATCATTAATGCACCAAGACGAATCCTGGGATCTCAGGATAGGGAAAGAGATGGTAGTATAAACTGCACTATGATGGGACCAAGTAAAGGACATAATAACTGATGATAGGATCTCTAGGGCCATGCTAACAGGAAGATATGATCAATCCTAGAAAATAATTTGTGCTCACGCCAAGAGTCTAACATGTTATGCTTAGAGATAAGTTTCTGAAATGAAAGCTAAGGGCAACAGGAGGAGGGAGAATAGGGACATATATCCAAGAAGGGAAAAAGAACTGGCTTTGAGTCTCCACATAATATCACTGTACCTAACTTGTATGAATCGATTACATGAAAAACTTGGGAAAGAAATGATAATGGATGTTTATTAGGAGGCGGAGCATAATATGATACAATGGTTACAGCAAGATCAGAAATGCGTCCAATAAGAATGAGGTAGCTGCTTTCAGAATCTTTAATTTAGATGAATGTACGAATGGGAACTTGTCAAAATATAGAAATAAAAGTAAAATAAACAATAAAAAAAAATTGAAAGCGCTCCAGTCCCCACGTTCTCGCATGAACAAGTGAACGCATACAAAAACACGCACAAAAAGCTCCCATGGAACATTTTCCATAAGAAAATCTGACTGTGTGGACGAGGCAAAAGGGTGTGAATTGGCTTGGGAGGTAAGTGGTTAATTGATTATGGGATCAATTTTTTTTAACCCTTTCCCCCTCCTCCCCCTCCACTCATGTACATATCATCTCCATCCTGTCTCTCTGCGTGCTCTTTATGTTAACTCCTTCAACTCCAATATCATGCATTTACAGGACCAGTGGATGCTTTGCCATCTATCTCCTCAGTCACTGGTCTTGTACAAACCCTGTTGTGGTTCTTAGTAAAGGCAGAGGAGATGTAATCATGCTACTGCTCACTGCAGTGGGTGGACCCAGGCAGTCGCAGACTCCCGGTCTGATCCACCCAATGTGCTGTGTATTTGGATTTTCTGGCCACAAACTCCCGCTCTGTCCCACCTCCTATGACCAGACATTTCACAGACAGACCAGGATGTGTGGGGCTCAAAGAAGCATTGTGGGAAAACAATGTGCAGTGTACTGGCATAAAGTGATAAGGGAGAGCACAGCGATGTGGGTGGGTGAGTCTGAAGCCTCTGTGTAGCACACTTCAGATCTGCCGCACATATGCCCACAGCCCCACCCACGTAGACTTTGTATCCCATGGCATGCTGCATCGCATAGTAGTCCATTATGTGTCACTTACCTGACACAGGAGCCAGCGAAGTCACCGCTGTCCCCTGTAGTCCGGAGAATCCATCTAATTCTCGGTGGGTCTCACTGCTCCGCCGCTGTCATTCGATGAAGCCGCGATGACGTCACTCCCGCGCATGCGAGCCGCCACTCGCGGCATATCGCCATTGACAGCGGCGCGTTGTGTTTTGGCAAATATCTCATAAACCGTGTAGGTTTAGGAGATATTTCTTGGACCTACAGGCAAGCCTTAAAGGGATTGTAAAGCAACATTTTTTATTTTTTTTAAATAACAAACATGTTATACTTACCTCCACTGTGCAGCTCGTTTTGCACAGAGTGGCCCCGAACCTGCTCTTCTGGGGTCCCTCGGCGGCTGTCTCTGCTTCCTCCCGCAGGTGCTTCTCACGTTCATGCGAGCTCCCTCGCATTGGTGAGAAGCACCTGCGGGCGCGCTCCCGTGATACAGCCGGCGGCTATAGCCGCTCGCTGTATCACAAGGCCCCGCCCCCCGGTGCGCTGTGTCATTGGATGTGATTGACAGCAGCGCAAGCCAATGGCTACGCTGCTTTCAATCCATCCACTCCAGCCAATCAGCGGCCAGGCTGAGTGGCGAAGAGGACGGCGGGGGCGAGCGCGGGATTTTCGAGGGGTCAGGTAAGTAAAACGGGGGGACTGGCGGTGCCGGCAGTGTCAGATGTTTTTTCACCTTAATGCATAGAATGCATTAAGGTGAAAAAACATTTACCTTTACAACCCCTTTAATCTAGGCTTACCTGTAGGTCAAAGTGGTTTGTAAGGATTTACAACCACTTTAAGGACGAGCCTCTTTTTGAGATGTGTTGTGTTGTGTTCAGCTGTAAGTTAAAAACATTTTTTTTTTGCTAGAAAATTACTTAGACCCCCAAACATACTTTTATACTTTTTCAAACACCCTATAGAATAAAATGTTGTTGCAATACTTTCTGTTGCACCGTATTTGCGCAGCGGTCTTACAAACACACTTTTTTTTGGAAAGAATACACTTTTTTGAATTAAAAAATAAGACAACATTAACCACTTCCCGACCGATGCACTCCGATGTACGTCGGCAGAATGGCACGGGCAAGCAAATGGGCGTACCTGTATGTCCCTTTAAATTTGCTGCCCTGCCAGCGTGCTCGCGTGCCAGTCGGGACCCCCGTGAGTCTGGTCGCGGGTCCCGCGGACTTGATCGCCGCGGGCATATCCGCGATCGTCTCACGGGGTGGCTGAACTGGGAGATACCGTTGTAAACAGCATCTCCCCGTTCTGCCTAGCAACAAGTGACGCTGATCTCTGCTCCATGTGATTGGAGCAGAGATCAGTGTTCACTAAAAGAAAGCCTAGCCCCAACAGTTAGTAACATGCCCCTAGGAACCCTTAACCCCTACACTGCCACCCACTGGTTAACCCCTTCACTGCCAGTGTCATTTACACAGGAATCACTGCATTTGTATAGCAGTGATTGCTGTATAAATGACAATTGTCCCAAAAATGTGTCAAAAATGTCCGATGTGTCTGCCATAATGTTGCAGTCACAATAAAAATCACTGATCACCGCCATTACTAGTAAAAAAAAAAAATATTAATAAAAATGCCATAAAACTATCCCCTATATTGTAAACGCTATAACTTTTGCGGAAACCAATCAATAATCGCTTATTGCAATTTTTTTTACCAAAAATATGTAGAAGAATACGTATCGACCTAAACTGAGGGAAAAAAAAAAATTTCTATATTTTTGGGGGATATTTATTATAACAAAAAGTTAAAAATAACAGAGGCGATCAGATACCACCAAAAGAAAGCTCTATTTGTGGGAAAAAAAGGACGTCAATTTTGTTTGGGAGCCACGTCGGGAGCCACGTCGCATGGTCGTACAATCATCAGTTAAATCGATGCAGTGCCGAATCGCAAAAAGTGGTCTGGTCTTAAGCCAGCAAAATGGTCTGGGGCTGAAGTGGTTAAAGTTAGCCCATTTTTTTTTTTTTTATTGTGAAAGATAAAGTTGCGCCGAGTAAATTGATACCCAACATGTCACTGGATTATACTATTATACAGGTATTTGCACTCCCCTCCCCCCTGGAAGGTGCCAAATGTGACACCGGAGGGGGGTAGAAATCCAAAAAGCAGAAGTTCCATTTTTGAGTGGAACTCCGCTTTAATTTCCCCAAAAATTGTGGCAAAAAAGTAAGTGAGTAAGCGTCTACAATTGTCCCTATCCCTGTACATTGCACACTCACATCGGTCCCTACCCTCAAGGAACCCACAATCCGAGGTCATCATTCATATACTAGGGCCAATTATGGTCACAAGCCAATTAACCTACCAGCATGTCTTTGGAGTGTGGGAGGAAACCGGAGTACCCAGAGGAAACCCACACAGGCTCAGGGAGAACATGCAAACTCCAGGCAGGTAGTGTCGTGGATGGGATGGAATTCAAACCAGCAACCCTTTTTTACTGCTAGGTGAGAGTGCTAACCACTACGCCACTGTGCCAGACGGGTGATAACTGCAAGACTGGTTATTCCGCACCATTGGCAATCAACACAATCCCCTTCAGTAAATGAATGGGTAGTGGAAATGGACCATATTGAGAAGATGGAGACCCTCCTGGCATATGAACCGGACATACTAGAAAAATGTTGCCATATATGGGCCCCCTTGAGGGCATTTAGGGAATCGACAGGAAACTACAGGGTTAATCGGTATGTAGAATATAACCTAGGTGTGATTTAACAAGGTCTCAATATAGGATGTATATATGTAAAAAAAAAAAAGAGAAATATAAATTTTTGCCACCCCCCTCCTTTCCCACCTCTTTTTTTTGGGGGGAGGAGATTGTCTTGCCCTTCTGTGGCTATTTTTTGTTGTTGTTTATGTTAGTTTGTATAATGTATTTGTAAGATGTTTTGGTGGTGTGACAGTACCACTAATTTTATATGCTATTTGTCTAATAACTTTTCAAAAAATTAAGATTGATATAAAAATGAACGAGAACAGGTCAAGAGAGGATGATGACTCCTCAACCTACACACTTGACAGTAGAGTACTAAAATAATAATAAAAAAAAAAAATGGCATACAACAAAAACATTGAAAAAAAGGTAAAGGGCGTCACATTATTTTGGTTTATTGTTTTATTTTTTTTAATTACTCCGTTAACGTTCATGACCGGATCTGTGTTTGTAAATGGCATCCATTATAGTAGTCTCCTGTCAAGTGAGCACATTGGTGGGTCACCATACTCCCATGACTTGTTCTCATTCATATTAATAGGTTTTGTTAACCTGAAAACTCCTTCATAAAGGACAAATGGTTTTCTTCTACTAGAAATAAAGCTCAATGAAATCTGCAGATTTTTACTTGCTGTATGCTTGTTACTGGTAAGTATTAAATCCAGAGATATCCAAGGAGCTTTCATTTTCAGTAGGAAAGCAATGGAAGCTTAGATATTTCTTCTTGCCTAGGTTTTCCTTTAAGAAAAAAACAAAACATAACCTCTTCTCCAGACCTTTAGAGGTTGCCGCTGTTTCTCGTACTATCTGTCCGCCTTTTCTAGCAATGTTAATAGACTTAAGTAAGCTGTGGCTCGTGGAAACCCTAAGTGACATGTACACAGCCAACGTGCTAAGACTTCAGTGGGAGGCTTCAGGCTGGATTGTGCAGTAGGTCAAGCTGTCCCTCTAAGCCAGAGCACTGCTTGTACCATGGAGACATTAAACAAGCGTTACGAGAAAGAAGGAATTGATGTTTAAGGTGTTACAGAATAGACCGTGGGTTTCACACATCTTTTTCCTGCGAATCACAGAAACGAAGTAATTGTACTGTCAGCTGCTATCATCCTATTACCAGAGCTGGAAAAAAAAATGATAATGAGAAAAACAGCTACAATAAAAATGGGATAGAGGAAAAGAAATGTTTCCCAATTTCCTTAAAGATGAAGTTTAATGTCATTTTTTTTTTTTTGGGAGGCGATACAGCACCAAACTCATTAGTTATGTGTAATGATGTGTATCCCATTACCTGTAGGTGGCTGCAGAAAAATCTTCCTGCAGTGCCTCCTCCATAGCCGCCGGATACTCCTCTGAGTGGCTGTCTTCTGGCGCAGTAAAGGTTAAAGCGAAGCGGTATCTGAGTCACACAAACTGAAAACTCTATTTAATTCATTTTTAATATTCAAAGTCAACTCCCACCAGCAGCACATAGTCACTTTCCCACCTAACCCAGAGTGGGCATATTGCCCCAGGTGGGGGTAGTTTGTGTGGCTATGAAGTCTGAATATCTATTACGATTTTCCCATCGGTTCCCTTAATCTGTTTCAGAAGATGCCCTTCCCCTGGCTCCTTCTCTCACATTTTTTGGGAACGTGACAAAGTGTCTCACATTTGGCTTCAATTGGGAAATTTCACTTCTAAAATCACTGGTAATTAGATCAGTCTTTCCTTGGCCAAATGCCTATTATTTAAGCTCATCCCAGAGATATCCCTCCCCTACTGTATATGAGACTCATCAACACTATAAGTGTTGCCATACTTTGGCTAATAGCATTCCATTGGAAGTCCTCCTCGGTCCTTATTACGTAACACAACTAAAAACGAGAATAAATACAATAAGCCTCATGGAAAACATTTTTTATACCCTACTTAATTCTACACAAATCTATGAAAAAAAAATGGGATCCTTGGTTTAAACATTCTGAGATTCTCTTTCAACCGTTAGACAATGCATGCTAACATACAGTGGGGAAAATAATTATTTGATCTACCTGTAGATTTTGTAAGTTTGCCCACTTACAAAGAAATGAATTTTAAGAGACAGAATGTCAACCGAAAATCCAGAAAAAAAAACACATGATACAAAAGTTAAAAATTGAGTTGCAGTTCAGTGAGTAAAATAAGTATTTGATCCCCAAGCAAAACATGACTTGGTACTTGGTGAAGAAGGTAAGACATTTCTTGTAGTTAGTGACCATGTTTGCACACATCTCAGGAGGGATTCGTGTCCACTCTTCTTTATAGATCTTCTCTAAATCCTCAAGGGTTTTTGTCTGTCAGTTGGCGATTTGGACTTTCAGCTTCCCCCCCATAAATTTTCTATAGGATTAAGGTCTGGGGATTGACTAAGCCACTCCACTCCACTCTTCTTTAGCCACTCCTCTGTTGCCTTGACAGTTTGTTTTGAGTCATGCTGGAAGACCCATCCACAACCCATCTTCAGTGTTCTGGCTGAGGGAAGACTGTTCTCATCCAGCATTTTACAATACATCGCCCCGTCCATTGGCCCCACAATTGGCCCCTCATTAGCAGAGAAACAGCCCCAAAGCATCATGTTTCCACCTCAATGCTTGACTGTAGGGAGGGTGTTCTTAGGGTCTTAGTTAGCATTTTTCTTCCTTCAAACATGGCGCGTCCCCCTCTTCAAGAAGGCACATGTATAGTCATGCCAGTTAAAGTGGTTGTAAACCCTTACAAACCACTTTGACCTACAGGTAAGCCTAGATTAAGGCTTACCTGTAGATCCAAGAAATATCTCCTAAACCTATACGGTTTAGGAGATATTTACAAAAAGACAGGCACCGCTGTCTACAGCACATGCGCCGTAGACAGCGCCGCGCAGGCGCATTGAGCAGGCCGCAGATCAGTGCAATATGCCGCTTGTGTTGGCTCCTGTGTGCGCATGCGCGGGAGTGACGTCGAATCACAGCGTCGGAGCAGCGAGACCCGGAAGTCACTCCAGGATACATGGCAGCAGTGAAGATGAAGACGGAGGACCGTTTCGGGGGCTTCGTTCTCAGGTAAGTTATTCATAATGAGCTAGTATGCTATGCATACTAGCTCATTATGCCTTTGCCATGCTGATTGCATTTTTTTTTTTAATAGTCTTTACTTCCTCTTTAACATCTAAATGATTCAGAGAAGGATTGGGAGAAAGTGCTGTGGTCAGATGAGACCAAAATTTAGCTTTTTTTGCATTTGACACTGTGTTTGGAGGAAGCACAGTGAGCTAATGGATTAGGGTTTCCAGACTTTAATCCTATGGAAAATTTATGGAGGGAACTGAAACGTCCAGTTGCCAAGAGACAGCCAAGAAACCTTAAGAATTTATAGAAGATCTGTAAAGAAGAGTGGACCAAAATCCCTTCTGAGAGGTGTGCAAACCTGGTCACCAACTACAAGAAACATCTTACCTCTGTGCTTGCCAATTAGGGTTTCTCCACCAAGTACTAAGGCATGTGCCATAGACAGCGGTGCCTGTCTTCGGGCAAATATCTCCTAAACCGTGTAGGTTTAGGAGATATTTCTTGGACCTACAGGTAAGCCTTAATCTAGGCTTACCTGTAGGTCAAAGTGGTTTGTAAGGGTTTACAACCACTTTAATGTTTTTGCATTTATTTTTTGTTGATATTCTGCCCCTATCATTTAAAATGCACCTATGATAACAATTATAGACCCTTCATTTCTTTGTAAGTGGGCAAACTTACAAAATCTGCAGGGGATCAAATAATTATTTTCCGCACTGTATGTTTACTTTTTTGTCATTAAGGGAATATATAAGGCTTCAAAATTTTTTTTTTGCATATTGCTTTTATGAAAAAATGTATATCTGTCAATCTATCACTATGAACTCGCTGTATTGCTTTATTAATGTAATATATCTTATCAACCCTCTTTATTATTTTACAATGCTTTACTTTTGCAGTGATGTATGTACCTGTAACACCATTTTACCCTGAATAAAAAAAGTTTTTAAACAAAAAAAAGTTAACCAGTTTGAATAGAGTAGATTTTCGGGGCACAAGGCACTTGACCTGGGGGCAGGAATTATAAATGTGGCACGGCTATTGAAATATGGCCGTTGGCAAATGCCAGTGTTGCTCAATGGCCATTTTGATCTTGAACTAATTATGGAACTGCTCCTGGAAAAGGCTTTATTGAAAAGTGACTCAAATGAAGGAATGTAAGAGCTTGGAATGCAATTTCCATTCATGTTTGAAAAGCCCAGCATGAGCAATTTAAACTTTGGATGTATCTGGAACACTCATGTGTCAGCAAAACTTTCCAGGAACTTTTTTTTCTATTAATGATAAAATGATTTATTTATGTGCTTTTCCTCTCAGATAAAGTTTATAGCTTTTCCCCCTATATCCAGTAACCTTCTTATATAGACCACCGTTCTGACGTTAAAAATAAATTATTTACCACAGCAATGGAAATTAAATCTTCATCTAATGCGTACAGTGCCTTGAAAAAGTATTCACACCCCTTGAAACTTTCCACATTTTGTCATGTTACAACCAAAAACGTAAAAGTATTTTATTGAGATTTTATGTGATAGACCAACATAAAGTGGCACATAACGGTGAAGTGGAAGGAAAATGATAAATGGTTTTCAAGATTTTCAATACTTTGTAGAACCACCTTTCGCTGCAATTACAGCTGCAAGTCTTTTTGGGGATGTCTCTACCAGCTTTGCACATCTAGAGAGGGACATTTTTGCCCATTCTTCTTTGCAAAATAGCTCAAGTTCTGTCAGATTGGATGGAGAGCGTTTGTGAACAGCAGTTTTCCACAGATTCACAATTGGATTTAGGTCTGGACTTTGACTGGGCTATTCTAACACATGAATATGATTTGATCTAAACCATTCCATTGTAGCTCTGGCTGTATCTTTAGGGTCTTTGTCCTGCTGGAAGGTGATCTCCTGCCCCAGTCTCAAGTCTTTTGCTGACTCTAACAGGTTTTCTTCTAAGATTGCCCTGTATTTGGCTCCATCCATCTTCCCATCAACTCTGACCAGCTTCCCTGTCCCTGCTGAAGAAAAGCATCCCCACAACATGATGCTGCCACCACCATGTTTCACGTGGGGGTGGTGTGTCCAGGGTGAGGTGCAGTGTTTGTTTTTTGCCACACATAGCAATTTGTGTTGCATAACATAGGGGGAGGGGAAGACAGGGGGACTGTGGCCCTGGGCGCAACATTTAGGGGGGCGCAATCCCATGCCAGTGTGTGTCACTGCCTGGCTCCGTCCTCCTAAATTCTGTTTCCGGTGTCGCTGAGCTCGCCCTGTGTCAGCCTGAGACTAAACGTGGTGGCCAGCGCCCTATGATTGGGCGAAAGGGGTCTTGTGCAGCAGCGGAACAGGGCTGGCCTGTCCACAGGTGGCACATACATATAGGCTGTTCCTGGAGTCCCGCCTTCTTATCCTCCTCCTTTTCTCTGGATCGGATCATTTCCCCACTATGGCAGGCCAGTGTGGCAGAGGCAGGGCCGCAGAGAGCAGATCGATGGAATCCAAAAAAAGCAGATGATGCAGACGAGAATCGAGTTGCTAGCCCGATCTGGGGAGAGAGAGGGAGCAGCTGTGGCCACCAGCCAGAGAGGTTAAAGTAGCAGCTAGTCACGTGCCACGTGTGACAGCTTGCAGCAAGAAAACATGCATGCGGTATGCCTGAGCCTCAGACCCTCACCTGCATCTGCCGTCTGCATGGTGCATTACATATCAGGATTAATCATTTAACAGTTTCATGACTCACCATCCCATGTACTATGCCTGCAGTCTGACCGTCTCCTGCAGTATACCTGCAGTCCCTGACCATCTCCTGCAGTGTGTCTGCAGTCTCTAACCATCTCCTGTAGAATGTCTGCAGTTTCTCACCATCTCCTGTGGTATGTCTGCAGTCTCTCACCGTCTCCTGCAGTATCTATGACCATCTCCTGCAGTATGTCTGCAGTCTCGGACCGTCTCCTGCAGTATGTCTGCAGTCTGTGACTGTCTCCCGCAGTATGTCTGCAGTCTCTGACCATCTCCTGTAGTATGTCTGCAGTCTCTGACCATCTCCTGTAGTATGTCTGCAGTCTCTGTCTCCTGTAGTATGTCTGCAGTCTCTGACCGTCTCCTGTAGTATCTCTGACCATCTCCTGCAGTATGTCTGCAGTCTCTGCTCATCTCCTGCAGTATGTCTGCAGTCTCTGCTCATCTCCTGCGGTATGTCTGCAGTCTCTGACCATCTCCTGTAGTATGTCTGCAGTCTTTGACTGTCTCCTGTACCATGTCTGCAGTCTATGACTGTCTCCTGTAGTATCGCTGACCATCTCCTGCAGTATGTCTGCAGTCTCTCACCATCTTCTATAGTATCTCTGACCATCTCCTGCAGTATATCTGCAGTCTCTCACCATCTCCTATAGTATCTCTGCAGTTGTGACTGTCTCCTGTAGTATGTCTACAGTCTGATCATCTCCTGTAGACTCTCTGCAGTCTCTCACCATCTCCTGTAGTACGTTTGCAGTCTCTTACCATCTACTGTAGAATCGCTGCAGTCTCTGACTGTCTCCTATAGAATGCCTGCAGTTTCTGACTGTCTCCTGTAGTATGCCTAGCACTAAATAATATGCACAACCCTTAAGTTTGGGTTATTATTGGCTGCCTGCTCTGCTGTATATGGATGCTCCTCTTTATTTACGACCTAAGCTTCTGATTGGCTGCCCACAGCCTTTTTATATTGGTTGATACTGAAGATATCTGTGACTACTGTAGTCAAAGAGATATCTCAGATCTAAAGACTAATAAAAGCCTGCAGGCAGCCAACCAGAGGCTCAGGCTGTGAGTGGAGGAACCCTTTGCGTTTCAATGGCTACAGCTATGCAGCAGCAGAGCAGGTGAGGGTCCCTGGACCCCCATTCTTAGGTGCTAAAAGTCCACATGTTAGGGGGTGCAAATGACTTGCCTTGCCCCGGGTGCTGACAATGCCACTGCCCACATAGCTTCTCCCAAACTGCAAACAGTACTTCTTATGGCTTTTGTTCAACAATGACTGTCTTCTTGCCACTCTTCCATAAAAGCCAGATTTGTGGAGTGCACGACTAATAGTTGTCCTGTGGACAGATTCTCCCACCTGAGCTGTGGATCTCTGCAGCTCCTCCAGAGTTACCATGGACCTCTTCGCTGCTTCTCTGATTAATGCTCTCCTTGCCCGGCCTGTCAGTTTAGGTGGACGGCCATGTCTTGGTAGTTTGCATACTCTTTCCATTTTCAGATGATGGATTGAACAGTGCTCCGTGAGATGTTCAAAGCTTGGGATATTTTTTTATAACCTAACCCTGCTTTAAACTTCTCCACAACTTTATCCCTGACCTGTCTGGTGTGTTCCTTGGCCTTCATGATGCTGTTTGTTCACTAAGGCTCTCTAGCAAACCTCTGAGGGCTTCACAGAACAGCTGTATTTATACTGAGATTAAATTACACACAGGTGGACTCTATTTACTAATTAGGTGACTTCTGAAGGCAATTGGTCCCTCTAGAATTTAGTTAGGGGTATCAGAGTAAAGGGGGCTGAATACAAATGCATGCCACACTTTTCACATATTTATTTGTAAAATATTTTGAAAACCATTTATAATTTTCCTTCCATTTCACAATTATTTGTCACTTTGTGTTGGTCTATCACATAAAATCACAATGTGAATACATTTACGGTATTGGTTGTAATGCCCCGTACACACAATCAGAAATTCCACCAGCAAAAGACAGATGAGAGCTTTTGGTCAGAAAATGCGTGTGTATGCTCCATCAGACTTTTGCTCAACTTTTAGATCCCTTTCACACTGTAGCATTTTGCAGGCGCTATAGCGTTAAAAATAGCTCCGGCAAAATGCCCTAAAACAGCTGCTCTATGCACTCGAGTGTGAAAGCCCGAGGGCTTTCACACTAGAGCGGTGTGCTGACATGGCATCAGAAAAAGTCCTCCCGGGAGTTTCTTTGGAGCCGCGAAGGAGCGATGAACTCAAATGGGGCAGCACTGTGATACCAGCAGCGTTTTGCGGGCAGATTTAACCCCTTTTAGGGTTAAAACCGCTCCGCTAACAGCCAAATAGTGCCGCTTTACCACTGACGCCCGGGGCAGCTCAATGTGAAATGGGTCTTAGTGAAAATTTACATACTCAATGGCTTACCTTTATGAATGCAGTGTTCTTTTTTATTTTTGCATGAAGTGTTCACTGAAAGTAACCACAGTTTATGCATTTTTTCATGATATGCTCAGTTTGCATTGCCCTTCTTCAAATCTATACCCACAGTTGATTCAGAGGAAGGCGAAAAACTCCAGCAAAGCATGATCCAATTTGCTACAGCAGGGGAAAGAATTCCTTTCTGATCCCCAGAGAGGCAATCAGATATTCCCTGGATCAACTTTACCTATAAGTGTCAATACCCAGTAATATTCTGTACATTTAGGAAAGAATCCAGCCCTTTTTAAAAACAATCTACTGAGCTGGCCAGAACCACCTCTAGAGGGAGTCTATTCCACATTTTCACAGCTCTTACTGTGAAGAAACCTTTCCGTATTTGGATATGCAATCTTTTTTCCTCTAGACGTAAAGAGTTCCCCCGTATCCTCTGTGATGACCTTAAAGTGAATAACTTAACACCAAGTACCCCTTATGTATTTGTACATGTTGATCGTATCCTCCCTTAATCAATAATCCTCCCTTAATCAATAAAATAAATTGAGTTCCACGCGTTTTTGCTTGTTCCCGCTTGGCGCATTTAGGACAGACCATTGATCTCAATGGGCTACCTTATGCGTGTGAAATGTCCATAAGTCCAATTTTTTAAACTGTGTCACATCAAACAGCATGATATTATAGTACCATGCATTTTGGTGGTTTCAAAAGGACCCGTGTTTGCCAGATGTATGGGGGTGCAATTAAGAACTATTGGCACCCATGTGCATCTCCAGAAGGCAGTGTATTTCTATTCGCTGTGGAAAATAACACTATTTCACATGCATTACCACAATGCACCAGGTGTCAACAAGCCCTACCAATGAACCAATGGACTTCTCTTATTTGTTAAATATACCAATGAAACCATTTTGTTATATGTATATATATATATATATATATATATATATATATATATATATATATATATATATATATATATATATATATATATATATGTGTGTGTGTGTTTAATAAGTGCAAAAAAAGTTGATCATGCCAGAAATCTTTTAAGCTGACAACTTCCTCTACCTCTGCTGCACTGGTATCAGTTAAATTTGTTTCCAGTTCTCTCTCTGGGCTACAAAACACCTCCCCATCTGTTATAGAAAAGGGGGGAGGGAGAGGCATTCAGTAGTATTGTACGGTATGTGAGCATTGTCTCTCTAGTAATGCATAATATGTGTGCCAACATATCTAGGGACTGGTAAGATACAATATACTGGATAATATTTTTGTTCTTGAGTTTAGAAGTTTGGATTTATTATTATTATTATTATTATTGTTTATGTGTTTGTTTATTTAGTGAACAAGTTTGGATTTGTAATCCATTTCATTATTTATTTGTTTGCCAAGTACCAAGTTTGGATTTATTTTGCATTTTATTATTTAATTATGTATTTATTGGCCAAGCTTGGATTTGTTATCCAGTTTATTATGTATTTATTTACTTACTTATTTATTTATTGGCTGTGTTTGCATTTATTATCCATTCGATTGTTTATGTATTAATTTATTTATTTTGTTATTGGACACGTTTGGATTTATAATACCCATTCTATTATTTATTGATTTAATGGCCACGTTTGGCTTTATTATCCAGTTTGTAATTTTTTTTTTTATATATTTACTTATTTACTAGCCAAGTTTGGATTTATGATCCATTTTATTCATTTGTTATCTTCTTATTTATTAACCAAGTTTGGATTTATTATCTGCTTTATTTATTTATTTATTGGCCAAATTACGATTTATTATCCATTTTACTATTTTATTTATCGATCAACAAAATAGGTAGTTTTGCGTATTTTCGTGGCACACAGGCCTCTTCTTTAGGCAATATGAACTGATATTGAGAAACAAGCGTGCCACGTGAGCTGGCACTGAGACCTATTTAGTTGGGCAATTTCCTGATGGCTGACATGATACAACACTCTGCTGCTGTTCTTGGCTTTCCATATGTTTGTTTATATGTCCTAATCCACTTGTCCGCTTATCCTGAAAATGCTGGGGAAGTATAGTCCCCTCTGCTCCTTCACAAGCATTGCCAACTTGAAATTCTAGGAACTTTCCTAAATTCTGGCACATTGACACAAATGTAGGCATGAGATGTCATGAACAATTTGCGAAATTCTGCACCTCTTTTTTTTTTTTTAAGTGGCCTTCAGTGTTAAAAGCGTACATTATCTCCATCTGGTGTGAAGGTTTCTCCATGGAATGATTGTTACTTGCAAACGAAAACATATGTGGAACACATGTTAGCAATACTGGTGACCGTCCGCCAACAGACTGTCCTCTGGGGGCTCAAACACGGAAGGTATTTTCATTCTGGCTTTTCCTTTCCGTGTCCCACGGATAAAATTGTGTGTTTTGGAATCGCTTTTGAAATATTCTCTTACAATAAATGTATGTTATTTAAAGCCACTCCTGTTCTAGATTATAACAATATCACCGCTCAAAAGTTCACAGAAGTTAAATCGCTTTGCCAAACTAATGTTGTCTTAACGTGACACTAAAGAGCAAGACCTGTAGATTGGCGCGCTCCACCTTGTGGCTGCCTAGCCATCTGGGAGGATTGGCCCTCCCAAATTTTCAGGTTTACTTTTGGGCCACGATGCTGGTCTCGGTCTACTGGTGGTTCCAGAGCTCCAGATCCAATGCTGCAGTATGTCTAGAAGCGAACTACTTAGGCTCGCTTAATGATCTCCGTAACCTTCCCTATAGAGGCCAGGGGGTATACACTGAGATCCCGGGACCTACGCGTTAGACATGGGCACCATCAAAAAATGTGTTTCATTTCATTCCGTTTCGTTCCGTACGAAAAACAATCGGATTTCGTAATTCGTGTACGAAATTCAATTCGGATTTGTACTAAATACAAATTTTCGTTAGATTCGTAAACTCTTCGTTAAAATAACGAAAGTTTGTTATAATGAATTTATCATTATGAGGGGCTCCCACCATCCCTGTGCTGACTTCCTGGGTTTTTTAACGTTTAGTTTCATTAAAGGGATTGTAAAGTGAATTTTTTTTTTTTAAATAACAAACATGTTATACTTACCTCCACTGTGCAGCTCGTTTTGCACAGCGTGGCCCCGAACCTGCTCTTCTGGGGTCCCTCGGCGGCTGTCTCGGCTTCCTCCCGCAGGTGCTTCTCACGTTAATGCGAGCTCCCTCGCATGGTGAGAACCATCTGCGGGCGCGCTCCCGTGATACAGCCGTCGGCTATAGCCGCTCGCTGTATCACACGGCCCCGCCCCCCGGCGCTCCGCATCAGTGGATGTGATTGACAGCAGCGCAAGCCAATAGCTGCGCTGCTTTCCATCCATCCACTCCAGCCAATCAGCGGCCAGGCTGAACGGTGGAAAGGACGTCGGGGGACGAGCGCGGGACATTCGAGGGGTGAGGTAAGTAAAACGGGGGGCTGGGGGCGTGAATGCATTAAGGTGAAAAAACATTTACCTTTACAACCCCTTTAAATTGATGAAGAAATTCGATTTTTTTTTCTTTTTTTTTTGGATATGTTTTATAGCAAAAAGTAAACTTTTTTTTTTTTTTTTCAAAAATTGGCAGTCTTTTTTTGTTTACAGTGCAAACAATAAAAAACGCAGAGGTGATCAAATACCACCAAAAGAAAGCTCTGTTTGTGAGAAAAAAGGATATCAATTTTATTTGTGTACAGTGTAGAACCTTACAACCCCTTTAACTTTTTGTAAAAATAACGAAAGTTCGTTATGATGAATTTATCATTATGAGGGGTTCCCACCAACCCTGTGCTGTGCTGACTTCCTCTGATTGGTGAACAAAACACCAGTCATGTTTCTGTTAATTTGGATCCGAAATTCGTTAAGGAAATTTTGTATTTTGTATGAAATTCGTAAGCATAGAAATTCCCATAGGGTTCCTACCATCCCTATGCTGAGTTCCCGGGTCTGTATGCCCGCTGTGCCCATTATGAGGGCTTCCCACCATCCCTGTGATGAGTTCCCAGGTCTGTACGACCACTGTGCCCATTATGAGGGGTTCCCACCATCCCTGTGCTGAGCTGACTTCCTCTGATTGGTGAACAAAACACCAGTCATGTTTCTGTTAATTTGGATCCGAAAATTCCAAAATTCGTTAACGAAATTTCATATTTTGTATGAAATTTTTAAGCATAGAAATTCTCATAGGGTTCCCACCATCCCTGTGCTGACTTCCTGGGGTTTTAACTTTTAGGTTCATTAACTTTTTGTAACAATTTCGAATTTTCGTTATGATGAATTTATCATTATGAGGGGCTCCCACCATCGCTGTGCTGTGCTGACTTCCTGGGTTTTTAACTTTTAGGTTTGTTAACTTTTCATTAATTACGAATTTTCGTTATGAATTTGGATCCGAAATTCGTAAATGAAATTTCGTATTTCGTACGCAATTCGTATGCATAAAAATTTGTATTTCGGATTCGCACGAATGTACGAAATTCCGGAAATTCGTATGAATTTTCGTTTCGTACGAATCTAATCGCACATGTCTACAATGCGTGCGATGCAGAGGGTGGGGGTTGCTGCCAGGCGATGTTACTTAAAACCAGGTTAATGGTCCCCTGCACATCCACTCTGGGGAAATCCAACATTGCCACACTTCCGTACTATCTCGGACCCGCAGATGTGGGTCCGTTATGGCATCACGACACTGAGCCAGATTATGCCACAAGGTGATTTAATGCCCCTTTCGGACATGATTACTTAGTACTAGCTTCCCAAAACACCTCCTTCAAACCGATCCCATTGAGGAACTACTGACTCCTGGAGACCTCACTAAACCTCTTTCTACCCTATATAGTGCACTCCTGGGCAAATACTCCCCCAACATAGAGGGACTATGGGAAATATGGCATAGAGACATACCATCATTAGACAAAGAGGGATGGGAAGACTGCCTTGACTATGGCCCTAAGCTCAAAATAGCATCTAAAGATAAACTAATCCAGGTCAAATTCCTTCACAGGATCTACTATACCTCCCAAAGACTCCATCGCATATTTCCAGATAGAGATCCCACATGCCCCAAATGTAAAACTCAAATTGGTACATTCTTTCACATGTTCTGGGAATGCCCCATTAGAGGGACCTACTGGTCAGGGGTCTTTGGTGAAATCAATTATAGGTTGCAAATGTCTATCCCGGTTCTACCTGAACTTGCCCTTCTGGGGGTTCATGACGATGCACAACATTCTCACCACCTAAAGCTGCTCATTTCCTATCTTCTATATCAGGGGTGTCCAAACTTTTTTCAAAGTGGGCCGGATTTGATGAAGTGAACATGCCTGAGGGCCGACCATTTTGCCTGACATTCTTTGAACCATTGAAAATTCGGTCTAAGTGTGTCCATCCGAGCACTAATACACGGCCCAACAAGAATTCTCTTGCCTTTGTCGCACTCGTTCCCAACACACAGACGAATGCTCTGCACTTTAGGGGGCACCGTTAATTCTTAATGGTACCCCACACATTGGAAAATGTAGGGTGCTTTTGGTGCAGTGCAATAAAAAAAAAAAAAAAAAAAAAAAGCTCGGGAACTTCTTTCCCTGCATTTTTGTGAGTAGGGAAGTCCATTGAAATTAATGGGCTGCCCTACACACAGTACACAGCCACACAGATGTTGCATTTACGGGCTTAAAACAGGTGGTGAGGAGGCAACATAATGCCTCTTTACCGCCATTCAAATGCCTCTGAAAAGAGATCTGTGCATGGGTTGCTTTTCAGAGGAGCAGCAGTCCTGACTAATATCACACACAAGCCCTACAAAAGCAGTTTTGATGGTATAAGAATGGGGGGAGGGGGGTCCGGATTAAAAGTAACATACACACAGACACAAGCACACAAATGCAGGCACACATACAGACAAATGCACGCACATATAGACATACATACAGACACATGTGCACACACACATACACACACACATACAGACATACATACACATACTTACAGACACATACAGAAATACATACAGACACACATGCACACACATACAGACATACAGACACATGTGCACACACACGTACATACAGACATATATACAGACACACACATACACATACAGACATACATACAGACACATGTGCACACACACATACATACAGACACATGTGCACACACACATACATACAGACACATGTGCACACACACATACATACAGACACATGTGCACACACACATACAGACACATGTGCACACACACACACACACACATGTGCACACACACATACATACAGACACATGTGTACACACACACACACAGACACATGTGCACACACACATACATACAGACACATGTGCACACACACATACATACAGACACATGTGCACACACACATACATACAGACACATGTGCACACACACATACAGACACATGTGCACATACACACACACATACAGACATACATGCACACAAATACAGACACATGCATACACATACATACACACACGAATAAAGGCCTTTTTAACACTAATCTAGCTTGTAGTACAGTACCTTTGCAGCTTCCTCATTCAGCCGGGTACTGCACTGTAGGGGGAAGCAGAGAGCACAGCACAATCCTCTGCACTTTACTTTCACTTTTGAAGCTCACGGAGCTTCTCACAGTGCCGGGGATCGGCTGATCTGACAGCCCTGATCCCGCAGCACAATAAATTGAGAAAGACCAGGCGGGCCGCAATTGGCCCGCGGGCCGGACTTTGGACATGCCTGTTCTATATCATGCCAAAAAGGAAATTCTCCTAAAGTGGATTAACTCTTCCCCTTCATCCCTCTCCGCCTGGGAAGCACAGATCGAGGCAGCCCTGCCCATGTATAGAATCACATATATGAACCGAGGCTGTCCGTGGAAATTCGAGAACGTATGGGCTCCATGGACATCCTCCTAACCCCCCTGGAATTGTATATATATGACTTTTGGGGAGGGTGGAATGGGAATATGTATGTTGGGAGATTCACCCTTCTTACTATATTAGCACGTGTTGCACTATGGTTTGTTTCCTGCCTACATCACTTTAATTCCTGTAAGCAAGTATGGCTATCTCACATGTAGTGTTCTGTGTCATTTGGTATACTGTAATTTACCCTTTTTATGACAATAAAGCACCTTTGTTTGTTAAAAAAAAAGAAGAGCAAGACCTGTACAGGATATCCCTCACAGGTCCGTATGGAGGAGAACCGATGAGTGAAAGGGATCTCTAAGCCTAAATGAAAAAGGCAAAAAATTACGTAAGGGTTGCATTTGCAACTAATTATAAGTAAAACATCTCTACAAAACTTTGATGTTTGACATTTGTTTAAAATTGATACATTTGTTCTCAGCATTGAGGTCTTGTACAGCAATTCTCAATCTTTGTTCAGTTGAACCTTTAAAGGAGAAGTACAGCCTAAGGCAGGCCATACATGTGTCAAATTTCTAAGGAATTTTCTTTCGAAAATCTTTTCTAAGAATTTTTGTTAGTATTTCGCACCATTAGTGGGCTGCAGCAACAGACGATTTTTATGTGGCCATCCAATTTGAGTAATCGGACATGTTGGAAATTTTTTGAAGAACAAACGATTTTCTAATCAATGATGGGAAAATCGTGCGAGAAATGTAATTGAAAAAGAAATTCGAATGTGCAAGGAAAGAAAATTCCCGGAAAGAAAAGAAGATTCCCAGCCACGGACATTTTTTTTTTTGTAGCAACATGAGGCGAAATTGAAGGCTTGGTTGGCCGAATTTCGAAATCAATGGTGGCACCATCGGATCACAAAACGCACAAATTTTACATTGTATTTCTTTTATGTAACTTGCTATTCCCAAACTGTAATTTGAAGTAAATCATAGCCAAGTATTATTCTCCACAATTATTTTATTGTGCATTAAAAAAAGAAAACAAATACAATTAGACATGCTATCTGCCAATAGAACTCACCAAAAAGTGCATTCTTTGCATCCAAAAATATAGAAAATATAGCAAATCAAAATCATTATTATTCAACCAAAAAATAAATGCATGTGTCCTGCTTCTTAATATAGGGGATCAACAATGGCAAGAGTTGGTGAAAGCAGGGATCCATCATCCGGATATAATTCCAAAAAACATCTGGATTATTCTCTTGGAGCTTCCTCAGCAAAGGCATATGACATAATTGGTGATGATTAACCACTTCAGCCCCAGATTTGCCTGCTGAATGACCAGGCCATTTTTTGCGATTTGGTACTGCGTCGCATTAACTGACAATTGGGCGGTCATGCGACGTTGTACCTAGAGCTGCACAATTAATCGTTAAAAGATAGTAATCTCCATTCACCCCCTCTGACAATCACTCCTGCAGAGGTTGCCGGTTATTTCATATAAACAAGTGGAGAAACGATCTGCTCACTATCTGCTCACTGTCAAAAGAAATCATCCAGGCAGTCTGCCAAGTTTTTTTAACTTGCAACATTGTAACTAAACTTGCTTCTTAGATCAAAGGGATAGAATTTCTGTGTAAATAAATAATCTGGGCAGTCTGCCAAGTTTTCAACAACCTGTAAATGCAGGAAGTTTGACCACTTAAAGTCTAAATCTTTTTCTGACACTTCTTTCTTAAGTTAAAATCAATATTTTTTGCTAGAAATTACTTGGAACCCCCAAACATTATATATATTTTAGCAGAGACCCTAGGAAATAAAATGGCAATTGCTGCAATATTTTATGTCATACTGTATTTGCCCAGCAGTCTTTCAAATGCAATTTTTGGGAAAAAAATTCACTTCAATTAATAAAAAAGAAAACGAAACAGTAAAATTTTTTTGTTTTAATGTGAAAGATGATACGCCGCGAGAATTGTGAGAGAATTGTGATCTATCTTTTAAGCAAAAAAAATTGTGATACTCATTTTAGCCAGAATAGTGCAGCTCTAGTTGTACCCAAACAAAATTGGCCTCCTTTTTTTCCCACAAATAGAGCTTTCTTTTGGTGGTATTTGATCTCCTCTGCGGTTTTTATTTTTTGCGCTATAAGCAAAAAAATAGCAACAATTTTGAAAAAAAATCTATTTTTTTATTTTTTGCTATAATAAATATCTCCCAAAAATATTTAAAAAAGCATTTTTTTCCTCAGTTTAGGCCGATACATATTCTACTACATATTTTTTTCTACATATTTTTGGTAAAAAAAATCGCAATAAGCGTATATTGATTGGTTTGCGCAAATTATAGCGTCTACAAAATAGGGGATAGTTTTATGCCATTTTTATTATAAACTTTTTACTAGTAATGGCGGCGATCTGCGATTTTTATACAGCGATCAGTGCTATAAAAATGCACTGATTACTGTAAAAATGTCACTGGCAGGGAAGAGGTTAACACTGGGGGGCGATTAAGGGGTTAACCATGTTCCCTATTTGTGTTTCTAACTGTAGGGGGGAGTGGACTGACCAAGAAGAAGTGGCGGATCTTGGTTCCTAGATAATAGGAAGCCACGATCTGTATACACTCGTCCCAGTTCTGCTTCTTGTGCCTGTGATCGATAATGGCCAGCGGTAATCGTGACCGTCGGCCATGAGCATCGGCACCCCCACTGTGCAGCAGGCCTGCTATCCTGATCCCACAAGCCGACGTATAGCTACGACAGCTCTCGGGATTGTGCCGACCTGCCGCAGTAAAATGACAGCGGCTGGTCGGCAAGCAGTTAATAAAGCAACCAATTTTTGATCCAAGAACTCCTCCTCCTGTTCCTGGACTGGACTTGGGTCAAAGCAATAACTCCAAGGCCAATAATAAATAACACGTTATTTCCTCCGATTCCGCAACATGGCTGGTTGACGAACAGCCGTTCCGACACTAACTGAAAAGCACGAAATGAAAAGCGCAAAATGAAAAGCGTGAATCAACACTCACCAAACTTCTACTAACACGAAATTAGCAGAAGGAGCCCAAAGGGTGGCGCTAAAGAGCTGAAAAACCATGTAGTACGTCACTACGTTTGTGTTTGTTGGCCAACAATTCCTGTTTGTATGCAAGACAAAATCCAGGCTTTGTCTTGAAAAAATCCGATCTTGTGAACGAGGCTTGTGTACGAGGCTTTAATCTAATTTCTTTAAGGCAATTCTCAGCAGACATGTAAAGCTTTCTAGTAATAGCCGTCGTCTGCTCTGATCCCACCCGCTACCACCAGTAATGTCTCCTTTCCCATCTCTGAATCACCAGCAGATTGAAATCTGTCCTTTAGCAGGTAATTAAGTTTTATCACTTCACTAAGTATCCAGGTCTGCAGTTCAGCAATTTACAGAGGAATGTCATTTACACACTGTCACAATGTATATTTGTGATCCACAGAATGTCATTTTCAGGATATTAAGCCGTGGTTAATGTATCTTCATTCCGCATGTTGTCATCCCTCAGTCACGCATCACCAGAGCGCTGTGGCCGGTTGAGCGACACGCTGCACTATGACTTCTGCCGTGTGCTGTCATCAGCTGAGTATGCTGAACGGCACCGAGCTGCTACCTCTAATCTCAAGATTTCTCACTTGTCACTAAAATTGGCATTGATTTTCAGAAAAAAAAACCTGTACGTTTTTCTTGACGCAAAAGGGTCAGTTCACGTTACCGACCACACATCATGGTCCATATAACTCACCTGGTGTGCGTTGTGTAGGAGTAATGCGATGCATTGTTACAACACAGCGCATGTGTTGACTTTTTCTTTTTTTTAATTATTTTTTTATTTAAATCTATTGAAATAAATTAATAAAAGTTACTAAAACACACTCCATTCAACTCCGTGCATTTTGACGCACTGCGGTGTGTTGACATCTGTTCTGTTTCAAATGCCACTTTATGCATCGCCACACCTAAAGAGATTGAGCCTAGAAAAGTATTAGCACCATTCACAGGCAGCTTAGCTCCTCAATAAGACTCCTTTCACACTCAGGCATTTTAGAACTAGACATTGCGCCTGTAAAGCGCCTGAAAACTGCCTCCCATGCTGCCTGAGTGCTTTCACTGTGTGGCGCGCTGCACTTGCGGGACGTTAGAGAAAAAGTCCTGCAAACAGCTTCTTTGTGGTGGTTTTTGAGAGGTGCATACAGCATTCCCAAAATGTCCTGCCCATTGAAATGAATGGGCAGCGATTCCGAAGCACCTGAAAAGCGTTTCGGAAGCTTTAACCCCTTCTTTGGGGTTAAAAGCCCACCGCTAGCATCGCTTAAACAGCTAAAACAAGCAGCGCTTTAGTGCTAATGCACGGACGGCCCCAGTGCGAAAGGGGTGTGAGACACATGCGTTAAACCCAGTGCAATTTTCCTTTTCACAACTGCAGTACTGAGGGTGTTTTTTCTAGTCTTTTGAAGTGTAAGACCATAACTTGTCTCTGCAAGGAAACAACACTGACTGAGGGAACATGGAAGAAACAAGAAGGGTCTAGCTATGACTAAACTAACTAGCACTAAACAAGAGGGGAAGACAGAGAAAGATACCAATTCACAAAAGTAAACACGTTGTAGTGGCCCTAAATCACCACTAGATGTGAGTGCACAGCAGAAAAATAGTAACCTGTTAAACTCTGAACCATTTGCACAACCAGATTGCATGCGGTATTTATTGTTTTCCCAAATACTGCATGTGATCCTGAGGATGTCAATTCACTACTGCTTTATGCCGTATTTACCGCATAAATTGAAAACGTTTGGTACATACTGCATAAAACAGGAGTTAAAGTCAATTCACGAAAAACAAAAAAATGCATGCGGTAAATAAGCACTGGTACGGGCATATGATATGTAAGGAACCATCAGCTAACCTGGTTGTTAAGGAGCAGGCAGCCGCCGTGTCCTTAACAACCGATGAGTCATCAGATCAGATGTTCCCTGCTGACAGCTGAAAGTAAAAAATAAATTCCGGCAATTAAAAAAATGGCATGGGGGTAGGGTTGCCACATCATCCCTTTAATCCAGGACACATATTAATTACACGGGTTCCGAGGCTGATTTAATACAGATGAGGCACCAAGTGAGTTTAATTACCACCTTAATCAGCCACAGATCCTGTGTAATTAATGTGTGTTCTGGACTAAAGGGATGATGTGGCAACCCTATGTGGGGGTCCCACCCAAAATCTATACCGGACCCTTATTCAAGCATGCAGCCTGGCAGGTCGGGAAAGGGAGGGGACGTACGAGCACCCCCCCTCCTGAACCAGGCCACATGCCCTCAACATGGGGGTGCTTTGGGGTTGGGGGCTCTAACTCCCCCACTCCACCTTATCCCCATGCTGATGGGGACAAGGGCTTCTTCCCCACAACCCTGCGTGCAGGGAGAATATCGGAATCTGGAAGCCCCCTTTAACACCGACCTGAAAAAAGAAGAAAAAAGTTCCGCTCATGCCTGAAGGCTCCCACCACCTGTTACTGGTTGCTAAGGAGGACAGTTATCACCATTACAGTTACTTGTTGTTAAGGACGCCGGCGGCCGCCCTCTCTTAACAACCAGCTAGTGACAGCCTGTGGTTGGGACGCCGACTACCACCAGCGGTAAATTACCACAGGCTTTCAGCACTACCACATGACTTCATAAAATAACTCATGAGGTATTTTAGTAGTGTTTTTTTAGTGAATGCTAAAAAAACTTTTTGAAAAATTCTATCTTGCCACATAGTTGGATGCGGGAAGATACCACTTTGTAAATGTGGAGCCTATGACAAAAGAAAAAAATACATATAAGTGGAACAGAACAACACTTGCTTTTGCAACATTCTACTTTTTATGCAACACACATGTGCAGTATGTGTGAACAGGGCATAGAGATGTGTCCTTGTGTTGAACCTGCTTTGATGAAAGCCATTTAATACACCAGGTGTGAATGAGTCCAAATTTCATTCCTGGAATTTGAACGTAACCTGGGGTTCAACCACCTGTTTTTACTGCCTGTGTAAACCTGTCTTTACAAAGATTACACTTTGAGCCCAGGTTCAGCTGAACTCTCACGATTTCAAACCGGCAATGCAGTCCGACTTCGGGGGCGATTTGACAGACATCTGTGCGGGTTCCTGCAAAGATAAATGCCTTTATTCAATTATAAGCAGCATGACGGCCTACAAGATGTCCCTGCCCAGGACCCACCCCCTCTATGATGCTTTTCACTGTAATAGGCTTACTCGTAAAGATAGACATTATCATTAAAGAGAAATTTAGTCTAGAGTTAAGCTTTTAGGCCTGGTTCACATTGCAGCGATTTGGCATGTAATTTGACATGTCAAATTGCAAGCAAATCAGCGGCTATTTCCAGCAATGGCACAGTCCGAATCGGTGCAACGCCTCACCGATTCCCAAAAGTAGTTTCTGTACTACTTTTGACGACTTTGGGGTGTGATTTCAATAGACATCTGTGCAGAAACCCGCACAGATATCTGAAATCGTGCCCGAATTTGAGACTGACATACGGGAATGAAATTAACAGAACTCGCACGATTTCCTTCCCGCTGTGAACCTAGGCTAAATATCACTTCAAACCCACTTCACCTTCCTCTCTGCTTGTCAGGATCTGGATCACCTGCTGGCGGTACTCTAGTTCCTTGGGCAGAGGGTTGTAGTTCCAGTGTCCACCAGTGGGTGTCTCCCAGCAGCAGATCCCAGTAATCAGTCTCCACCTGGTGCTGGCTACCAGGAGGATAATTAGTTCCTCCAGTACGATTGCCTCTCATGTCAGTGCTTTGCCTGCCAGCCAGATGTATGCTTTCTGTTGAATCCTGAGCCTGATCACGATACCATCTCTGCCCTGCACCCATATCATACCTCTCAACTTTTTGAGATGGGAACGAGGGACACCTATTGGCATTATCAATAGTATGTAGCCATAGGACACACCCCCTGACACGCCTCCTTAACAGAGATGTCTACAAAAAATCAATAGTCAAATACACAAGTAATTTTTTTAACCACTACTATTCCTTTATACTGGCTTTTGAAATATACAAATGCAGCAATTTAGAAATTGGGTGAAAACACTGACATCTATTTATGCAACTATATAGAGCAGTCCAAAATGAGGAACAAATGAGGACGAAAGAGGGACAGAGGGACATTGCTCCAAATCAGGGACCGTCCCTTCGAAATCAGGGACAGTTGAGTGCTATGCTATATATATATATATATATATATATATATATATATATATATATATATATATATATATATATATATATATATATATATATATATATATATATATATATATCTTGACCCTGTCTTGTACCCTGCTGCCTTGAACCTGCTCCCATTGTTCCTAATTTCAGTCTTGGTTCCCCCCCTACCTTGCATGTCCGGTATTCCCAATGATCTGTATTGCTCATTTTATATATATATATTGTATTAGGCTCCATTCACACCTAGGCATTTGAATTGCAGGAGGAATCACCACAATTCTGCAATTAATTTAAAATTACGACAAAATGCGGGGCATATTTGCAATGCCATTACTTCGGAACCCAGATCATGGGTGATTTTGCCCCAGTTGTCGCTCCTGTTACTTTTTGAGCAACAAGCTTCGTGCGTTGCGATTTTGCCGTGATTGCTGTGAGATTTATCGCAGCAAAATCGCACCATGTTTAGGGTGCAATTAAAAAATAATGGTATCCCGGGGGCGTGGCTAACCGCCGAGCTTGATGGACGCCTGAATCTTCAGCTCCTGCACCGACCGGATTACACAGCGGATTCATCGCCGATCGAAACGCTTTTTGTGACTCCTAACCACACGGGGTGACTACCGCAAGCCTCAGCAATGTCCCAAACTAACCGAAAGCGGAAAGATTACAGGCCACCGAAGAAGCTGACAGATTACTTCAATCAGCCGCCTGACACAGGAATCCAAGATGGCGCCCGCGGCCCTGATCGAAATTCATCTGCCTACACCGATCTCCCTGATGCTGATGAACAAACAATATCCAGTCCGCAGCACTCTCCTGAATCCTCCACACAATCTGCTCCCTCATCGGCCAGCAACAGCCCTGCAAAAGCACGGATGCGACTGGATTCCGCGGGGCCTAATCCTGAGGTAAGCCCTGCATCCATTATAATATCACCTCAGCCCTCAGCTATTGCGGCCCACCCCATCTCTGACCAGCCTGTCCTGGACACTACCATGAAGGAGATGCTGATCTCCTTGCAATCCTCCATCCACACAGAGATTGCATCCATGTTCACCAAATTTTCCTCTCATGTGCTGCATTTAGACCAAAAACTCCAACGTGTTGAAAATCATATGGGTGACCTGACTCACACTGTTAATGACTTAGTGGATGCCCAAGATCATACACATGATGAACAACAATGGTTGAAATCCAAAATGGCGGACCTTGAAGACCGCTCTCGACGTAACAACGTCAAAATCAGGGGTATCCCTGAGTCAGTCCTGCCTCATGACCTCAATTCATACGCCAGAAAAATGATTTCCACTATCCTACCAGACTTGTCACCCATGGAGACCATCATAGATCGCATACACCGCATCCCCAAACCACCACACCTTGCAGCAACCGTTCCCAGAGATGTCTTGATGCGGGTCCATTTCTTTCACGCTAAAGACCAACTACTATTCAAGACCAGACACTTGAACAAGCTACCCGAACCATTTACTGACTTGCAGTTATTTGCAGGTTTGTCCCAGCATACTAGACAAATGCGCAGACAGCTGGTCACCATTACTAAGCCGTTGTTTAATCACAAAATTCCCTATCAGTGGGGATTCCCGACTAAACTCATAATCAACAGAAATGGAACGAAACATATCATTACGTCTGTTCCTGAAGGCCTAAAACTCCTGCAACAATGGGAAATCTTCCCGGAAGAGCCTACCCCCATGTCTAATACTCGCAGGGGACCTTCTCAACCCCTATATGCAAAACATCCCCCCAATGCTCGTTGAAGCCACTGTCCAGGCGATGATCACTCTTTTATAAAGTACCTCCGTCTTGAGAAATCTACCTGCAATATCCTCAGGAACTCGCAACCAGGATCCTTTTGCCACTTTCCAGAGACTTCCACATACCGTGAGTACTACTTACTACTCTCACACCTAACACTCAAACCTACTATCCATTATGCCGAAATTTCTTTCACTTAATACAAAAGGACTTAATCATCCAGCGAAAAGGTCTTCCATGTGGAGGACCGCTACTCAGTCCAAATGTGACATCATCTGTCTACAGGAGACACACTTCAAAAAAACGGATGAACCTCGCTTCACTAATCGCCGATTCCCCCACATTTATAAGTCGTCAGGTCCGGAAAAACGCAATGGGGTTTTGATAGCGATTAAAGATACCGTTTCCTTCACCTTACACAACAGCATAGCAGACGAAGATGGGAGATTCATAGCACTAGATTGCAACATTGACAAGACCAGATACACTATTGTAAATGTCTACTCCCCTAACACTGGACAAATCAAATTCCTATCTAAATTGATGAAAAAACTTGAAGCATTTCGACAGGGTTGTTTAATTATCTGTGGAGACTTTAACATAGTACCAGACAATTCGATGGACACTTCCTCACGCTCCTCCAGACGTCCTTCTCCAATGACCTCCTTCATCAGAAACAATAACCTTTACGACATCTGGAGATGCCACCATACCACAGAGAGAGACTACTCCTTTTTTTCACATAGACACAACTGCTACACGAGGATTGACTATTTTCTTGTTGATAAATGGTCTTTGACCAAATCTACTGAATCGAGCATCGGTACAATCACATGGTCCGATCACGCTCCAATAACTCTTAATGTCACTGACTGTCCAAATTCTATGCGACCTGCAGTTTGGAGAGCGGATGCAAGCGTTATTCTTTCCCCAGAACATTCTTCATATATACGTACTAAGCTTGATGAATTTTTTCAGATAAATGCTGGCTCAGTATCCAGCAACACTGTCCTCTGGAATGCCCATAAAGCATTCGTCAGGGGCATCATTATACAACTCTCTGCAAGAGAGAAGAGGAGGAGATCACAGCGTCTAGACACCATTGTAGCCAAGATACATTCGCTTGATGTTCAAAACCAAACCAATCCAGATCCCAAACTAAAAGACCAATTGGTTCTCCTTCGGCAGGAACTTAGAAACTTACTTTTAGAAACACACACTAAGACCTACACGAAACTAAAGGCACACTACTACACTACAGGCAATAAAGCAGGGAAAGCACTAGCGCTCCAAATTAAGGGCCGATACATTAAATCCAAAATTCACTACCTCTTTCATCCCACTTCTAAACAGAAACTCTTAGATCCACAAGCTATTGCTGATGCGTTCAGTCATTATTACCAAACATTGTACAACTTGAAAGAGGACTCTACTACACACCAACCCTCCCTTGCAGACATTAATACATTCCTGCAAACAATTAACGTACCAACACTGTCACAACACCAATTGGATGACCTAAATTTACCCTTTACTAATCTAGAGGTACAAAACATAATCTCGGCTTTACCTGCCAATAAATCTCCAGGGCCTGATGGCTTAACAAACGAATACTACAAAAAATTTAGTGCTACCTTGGCTCCTTACCTCTCTCAGGTATGTAATGATGCTGCCTCCTCCTCTTCTCTCCCGGATGAAATGCTTAGAGCTTTAATAATCACGCTGCCGAAGCCAGGGAAAGAACCCGATACGCCACAAAACTTTCGCCCAATCTCTCTCCTAAATATAGACACCAAAATATTTGCTAAACTTATAGCCAATCGACTGATCACAATTATGCCTAATCTGATCCACCCGGATCAATCGGGTTTTACAAAAGGTAGGCAAACGTATGATGCCTCGAGGAGGCTCATAAACATAATACACCATGCTGAGACCACCAGAACGCCTTCTCTGCTCCTATCCTTGAATGCAGAGAAGGCGTTCGACAGAGTCCATTGGGATTACCTTAAAGCTACACTTCATAAATTCGGATTCCATGGCCATATATTTTCGGCCATTATGGCTTTATATTCCTCTCCATCTGCACAAGTTTACACAGACGGTATTGTCTCTCGTGCGTTTCCAATTACTAATGGCACCCGTCAGGGATGCCCCTTATCCCCCCTCATTTTTAATTTAATTATGGAACCCCTAGCAGCACACATCAGGAAATGTACCACCATAACTGGCTTCAAAATAGGTCACCTTGAACATAAAATAAATCTGTTCGCAGATGACGTCATAATGATGATTACCAATCCTGTGACTTCCCTGGCTTCGGTACAGCGTGTTTTAACTAACTTCAGTTTGGTTTCATACTATAAGGTCAATGAATCCAAATCTCATATTTTAGACCTAGGCCTTGACGCTATTACTAGTTCCATTCTACGTAACCAATATGCTTTTCCATGGGCCGAAGATGGTATACCATACTTGGGTATCGTACTCACCAAATCCATATCTAGGTTATTTCAATTTAATTATATAACCACCAAACAAATGCTAATCAAAGAATTATCTAAACTGTCTCGATTTGAACTCTCATGGTCAGGTAGACTAGCGGCCTTTAAAATGCTCCTGTTACCCAAATTACTATATGTATTTCGCACCCTTCCTATCCCTTTATCCAAATCTTACCTTACATCTTTGCAATCTCTTTTGGCCAACTACGTATGGCAAGGCAAAAAACCGAGAAGCAACCACTCTAAGCTTATCAAACATAAACATGCTGGAGGCATGGGTTATACTGATATTCGGGATTACTACCTAGCTACTATCCTCTCCCAATTACAGGAATGGACTAATCCCCCCCACACCACATTATGGGGTGATATTGAAAATCACTCCACTCCGGGCCCTGATCTCGTCAGCTGGCTACATAGCTCATTAGCTCCCACACCGAACTTACGCCTATATTCTCCCACCATACAGGCATCAATCTTTGCATGGAAAAGTTTAGTCAATAATAAGTGGGTGTCATTTCCCATGAAAGAATTATTGATACCCTTCCGCACTCTTCAGATCATATCCCCTGATTTGCACCTTCCCACCTGGCTCTCATCACGCACATCAAATACGGCTGGACTTAGATCCCTCATTGAACATAAAACTTTCTCTGAGATCCAATCCATGTACGGGGCACCAAATTCAGATTTCCTCACATTTCATAGTTTGCGTTCATGTCTTCACAAGTACAATTACATAGAAAGGAACTTACCTACCAAACTGTGGAATTTCTATTTCTCCCATAACTCCACGACTAGAGGCATATCACTTATCTACCCGTTGCTCCAGGAGAAAAATGTATTTTACAAATCTAAACCCTTCATGGATTGGGAATCAGACTTACACATACAAGTTTCGGATGAGCAATGGCAACAGGCACTAAAGTCTGTCCACAAGGCCACCCGGTGCACGGGCCTATGGGAACTAACTACTAAAATCACACTTAGATGGTACTTAACCCCTCATAGGTTAGCTAAATTCCACGCCTCAGCCACCCCACTATGCTGGCACAATTGTAATCATACAGGGACCTTGATCCATATCCTCTGGCACTGTCCTAGCATACGACCCCTATGGTCGGAGGTCGCACAACTTATCCACGAAATCAGTCATATTGCTCTTCCACTATCACCGCAACTGGCCATACTCAATATCATACCAGAAACTATCCCCCACATCTTTCACACGGTTATCACCCACATCCTACTAGCTACAAGGTTACTTCTAGCTAGAAATTGGAAATCACCCATAGTACCCACTATCAACGACGTCATCACGCTGGTTCACTCACACTCTACCTATGAAATTCTTGGTTCCAGAGGCCTAGCCTCATACGCTAAAACTCGGGACAAATGGATCCCATGGCACAGATGGTATAAAGCTAAGTTAGATTGACCATGCACTTGTTGACTTATATCCTTTATTGCTATTGTTCCTGTGACAGGAGGATTACTCATCATACCACTTTAATCTCAAGACCTTATCCCTACCTAGTTTCCCCTCCCTTCCCTTCCCCCCCATTCCACCCTGCTTACTTCCTACTACCCTTACTTCTTTTAGTACTTAGTACTACATCAAACCTTTCATTTCATTTCCTGTTTTACGCTAATTGATTTTTCCTTTTTTTTTTCTATGTACCAAGTATACTGTTAACAACGACTTCTCTATTGTTAATATGTTACATTTGTAACCGCTGGAAATGTATTTTTTGCTTTTCATTGTTATCCTTTATGAAACTCAATAAAAATCTATTTGAAAAAAAAAAAAATAATGGTATCCCAAATGCGTTCTGCATTTTGTCGGGTTTCCTGTTTGCAATGGATTTTAGTTTCACTGTAAATAAGTGGCTACACTGTCTCAGTGTAGCCACGCATATCTGGCCATCCCTGCTGCTGATTCCTGACACTACTTGAAAAAGAAGGTTTTATTAAAAATTGACATGCCTATGACTTTACTTTATTCAAACTAAATATAATTTTTACCAGTTATTATACAAATGATCCCAGTGCATCTTATATGTTCCTGTATTGTATTTGCAAAAAAAAACAGCCAGTCTTTATTTAGTCTTTTTAATTTTTTTAACATTCTATTAAAAAGTGATTAGCATTTCTGGTGTGTCTTTAACATTTATATTGCATGTGGTCAACTATTCATGTTTTATACACTTTAAGTAAATTTGAAACTTGTAATAGTTTTAAGCATTCTCATTGTATGTGTGCTGTATGTCCCTCTGAGCCTTTGTGTCAGTATGTGCGCACATGCATTATTCATGATTATTCAAACCAATGGCAGGACCTCTCAGTATAAATGTAAAAACAATCTATCTGAGTAACATCCAGGGAATGAATAACAAATACAGCCAGCTCTTGCTTTCTTGCTGCAGATTCTTAAAAAAAAAAAGAAAAAAAAAGATCTAATTTAAGAGTGATCAGCTGAAAATAAAAGACACGGGGTGGAAAGTGCCTGGAAGCAGAGAACAACCCGCTAACCAGACACCTGTAAATTTTTTACATATTTCTTTCATCTCGCAGGACATTGTTCTTAATGAGCGCAGAACAGCAGTTGAAATTAGAGACGATGTGGTACAAGGTCAACTGAAAACGAAAACTGACAGTCGCTGTAGGTAGTCGCTCAGGCGAATACAAAAAAAAAAATGGACGTGTTATAGTTAAGATTTGATAGATTGTTGAACATGTAAGCCACATAATTGCTTTCCTTCATTATGCAATCTGCATATTTATTATTATTATTTATTGATCCTGCCAGTAATGATGGTGTTTAGTCACTTCCTTCAGAAGGGTGACAACGGTGTAGAATGGCTGCTGAGTTGTCTTCAGCGCTCTTGTGCATCCCTGTGGAACCATATGGCTGCACCTCAGCCCCTATGCCACAGCACCAGTCTTCTGTAGACTGACAGCTGGATCAACCAATAGGAAGAGTAGAAATGGGGTGATGAGACTTCTCCTTCTAGTTACATCACAGCCGCTGCTACGCTCCACTCTACACCCATAATTCCAGGAGAACAGAGGAAGGGGGTTGTATGACCATTGCTAAAACTAAAGCCAAAAGGGTACATTTTGCATCACGGTCTCCCTCACAAAGATCACAAGATCTGCGAGTCAGACACATCCTGGAAGACGTTCTCAAACCTACTGTTCTAGTACCGAAAGATGTTCTCTCCTTCTATAGTTCTCCTACATCAAACAGAAAGGGCATCACATGCTTTTACCAGCTATTCTTGGCTTGTCCTCCACATGAGAAAACCAAGTCTATGGAAAAGTGGGAGTCTGATCTCGCCTGCACCTTCAACCACTTAAACTGGCCATAGACCTATAGATTATCTGCAGATTTTCTATGGTTAGATGGAAAAAGTGTGAGATTCCTCCATCCACACAGTTTAGCGAACATGGAGAAATCTGTTGCACTTTTTCCATCTAACCATAGAAAATCTGCAGATAATCTATAGGTGTATGGCCAGCTTTAGGCTGGGTTCACACATGCTGCGGCCAAGGTTCACAGCAAGGGTTCCAGCGCGTCCCTGTTCACTGATTCAGGTGCGAATCAGGTATGAATTTTTGCCAGAATTTGCATCAGAATCGGAACCAAAGACGCACAGGACCCTTTCCAAATGCGGACTGGGGTCGGGCTGTGTGAAGCAGCTCCATTGTGAGCTAGGCACACTCTCCCTATCATGTGAATTGGATGCGGGGAAACATCCAATTTGAATAAGTGTGGACCCAGCCTATCACTGGTTCACTGCAACTTCTAACTTACTTAAAGCATCCCACTGTACATTGCACTGGGAATCTGCTGCACCGCTGGTATTATACACCGCTCTAACTATCTAAATTCTTCAAGTCTACCTCATCGTCATGCTGGAGGAATTGTGGCAAAACTGTCTCTTCTAAACATCTGGTGGCACTGCCCTATCTTGTACCCTATTAGGAAAAAGTGTTCCACTTTGTCCACTTTGTCTTATCTCTCCTTGGCACCAAATGTGCTTCTGATCGAACCATGGTTCTTCTACTCTACTAAGAATGGAGGCCCAAACTCCATTTACCCTTCATTATACACTGTATGATGGCTGCCAAGAAAGCCATTGCACTATGGTGGAAACAACCAGAATCTCCGGAGTTCACTTGCTTTCTGACCCACCTCATCACTCAGACCCTCATGTTTTCTGTGAAAAACTGTAAAAGTCAAAACATTTTTGGCACAATCGTCGGTTTGGCTCCATCACACATTATGCACAGTTCATGTGTAATGGTGGCAACCACAACCCCATTGATACCTTCTGGGATGCCACCCTTGATGTTGAGTTATCTTTCCTTATCTATCCACTCCTCCGCCTACTATTCAAGAGATGTACCCAGAACATGTTTATTTGTTTACCATTCCATTTGCTGTGTCACTTGCTGTAAATTGAGCATCCAGTGACTTTTATGACAAACTTACTTTGTATTGTCCTGTATGTCTATATTTCCAAATACCAATAAACACTACTGAAACAGAAAAGGGTAATTTTTTTTTTTTTTATCCATATGAACAGACAGCACAGAAATTATCATTTGCTTAATTGTGTTTATTGTTATAGCCTTGAAATCCACTTTAATGGAAAACTATATTCAGTTCGGAAAATGGTTCTCTGCCGATTGACTACTTTTTGAGGTTTTCAGGTTTCCTAAACCTCTCAATATTAAATATTGTTTAATAATATTCCATAGTTACCCTCCTTCATCTACACATGGTAAGCCTCATGGGGAAAATAGCTGGCTGTTTACTTTCATTGAGGGTGAAATATGGGGGAGAAAAAAAAACTGGAACTCAGGGGCGGTATAGGAAGGGAAAAGCTGTGGAACTCAGGGGCGGTATAGGAAGGGAAAAGCTGTGGAACTCAGGGGCAGTATAGGAAGGGAAAAGCTGTGGAACTCAGGGGCGGTATAGGAAGGGAAAAGCTGTGGAACTCAGGGGATGGTATAGGGAAAGGAAAGCTCTGGAACTCAGGGGCGGTATAGTAGGGAGAAAAAAGCTCTGGAACTCAGGGGCGGTATAGGAAGGGAAAAGCTGTGGAACTCAGGGGTAGTATAGGGAAAAGAAAGCTCTGGAACTCAGGGGCGGTATAGTAGGGAGAAAAAAGCTCTGGAACTCAGGGGCAGTATAAGGAGGGAAAAACTCTGGAACTCAGGGGTGGTATAAGGAGGGAAAAGCTCTGGAACTCAGGGGCAATATAGGGAGGGAAATGTCCTGGGGCCATAAGGAGGAAAAGGCTTAAAGACTTATAGGGGTATACAGAGAATAAGACTCTGGAAAAAGCTGGGTATCAAATGGTGTATAGGGAAGAAATAGCTCTGGACCTTAAGAAGGGTTTAGAGGGGAAAATACTCAAGAAGGCGTATAAGGAGTAAAAAGCTCTGGGACCTAAGAATGGTAAAAGGAAAAAATAGCCCTAGGACTTAGGGAGGCTCTAGGACCAGGGAATGAGGTTGGGAGGGGGAGGAATATAGGCTAGGCAGAAAACAACTTTGACACTAAATAACCAATATTTTAGTAATTATCAAATCCAATATGCAAATCCAAAATGGGAAGTTATGTATTTTTCATTATTTTGTTTAAAGGTTTCTCTTAATTCTATTGATGATAGTTTTGTACGTGCCCTCCTGCAACTTTAAGGCCTCATGCACACGAGACGCAGATGAAACCTCTGTTAAAAAAAAGCTGAAACGCGCGTTTAGAAACGCGCGTTTTGCCGCGTTTGCATGTCGCGTTTAGACGCGTTTAGACGCGTTTGCGTTTAGACGCGTTTGCGTTTAGACGCGTTTATAAAGATAACATCATGTAGACCCTCCCCAAGCTCTCAAAGCATTTTTTTAAACTATTTCTGCTATTTTGATCAGAGTGAGCAGCAGCAGCATAGAGAGCAGTTGTACACTTGCATTTGCCGTGTCACTTGCCACGGCACCTGCCACAAGTTGTGGATTGTCCACTTGCCACGTCACTTGCCACAAGTTGGGGATTGTCCACTTGCCACATCACCTGCCACGTCACCTGCCACAAATTGTGGATTGTCCACTTGCCACGTCACTTGCCACATCACCTGCCACGTCACTTGCCACGAGATGTGGATTGTCCACTTTCCACGTCATCTGCCATGCCACCTGCCACAAGCTGTGGATTGTCCACTTGCCACGTCACTTGCCACATCACCTGCCACGTCATTTGCCACGAGATGTGGATTGTCCACTTTCCACGTCATCTGCCATGCCACCTGCCACAAGCTGTGGATTGTCCACTTGCCACGTCACCAGCCACATCACCTGCCACAAGTTGTGGATTGTCTACTTGCCGCATCACTTGCCACATCACCTGCCACGTCACTTGCCACGTCACCTGCCACAAGTTGTGGATTGTTCACTTGCCACGTCACCTGCCACAAGTTGTGGATTGTCTACTTGCCGCGTCACTTGCCACATCACCTGCCACATCACTTGCCACGTCACCTGCCACAAGTTGTGGATTGTTCACTTGCCACGTCACCTGCCACGTCACCTGCCACAAGTTGTGGATTGTCCACTTGCCACGTCACTTGCCACAAGCTGTGGATTGTCCACTTGCCACATCACTTGCCACGTCACCTGCCACGTCACTTGCCACGTCACCTGCCACGTCACCTGCCACAAGTTTTGGATTGTCCACTTGCCACGTCACTTGCCACGTCAGCTGCCACGTCACTTGCCACGAGATGTGGATTGTCCACTTTCCACGTCATCTGCCATGCCACCTGCCACAAGCTGTGGATTGTCCACTTGACACGTCACCAGCCACATCACCTGCCACAAGTTGTGGATTGTCCACTTGCCACGTGACTTGCCACATCACCTGCCACGTCACTTGCCACATCACCTGCCACAAGTTGTGGATTGTCTACTTGCCGCGTCACTTGCCACTTCACCTGCCACGTCACCTGCCACAAGTTGTGGATTGTCCACTTGCCACGTCACTTGCCACAAGCTGTGGATTGTCCACTTGCCACATCACTTGCCACGTCACCTGCCACGTCACTTGCCACGTCACCTGCCACAAGTTTTGGATTGTCCACTTGCCACGTCAGCTGCCACGTCACTTGCCACATCACCTGCCACGTCACCTGCCACAAGTTGTGGATTGTCCACTTGCCACGTCACTTGCCACATCACCTGCCATGTCACTTGCCACGAGATGTGGATTGTCCACTTGCCATGTCACTTGCCACGTCACCTGCCACGTCACTTGCCACGTCAGCTGCCACGTCACTTGCCACAAGATGTGGATTGTCCACTTGTCACATCACCTGCCACATCACTTGCCACATCACCTGCCACAAGTTGTGGATTGTCCACTTTCCACGTCACTTGCCACTTCACCTGCCACGTCACTTGCCACAAGTTATGGATTGTCCACTTGCCACATCACTTGCCACCTGCCATGTCACTTGCCACAAGTTGTGGATTGTCCACTTGCCACGTCACTTGCCACAAGTTGTGGATTGTCCACTTGCAATTGCAATTGTTTAAAATATTTTTCTAATGGTTTTTCATCATTTGCAATCATTTTTGAGATTTTTAATGTAAAAAAAAAGGTCACCTTTAAAAACGCATATAAACGCAAACGCGGCTAAACGCGGTAGCGGCGTTTTGCCGCGTTTTACCGCGTTTTGCCGCGTTTTGCGTCTGAAACGCAGAAATTTTTGTTTCTGAACGCATTTTTTTGCTTCTGGAAAAACGAGATTAAACGCAACTGCATATAAACGGAAAAAAACGAGACTGTGTGCATGGACACATAGGATAACATTGAATGAGTTCAGGTGCAGTTGAAAAAACTGTCCAACTGCATCTGAACGCGCGTTTAACTGCGTCTCGTGTGCATGAGGCTTTACTCTCTCTCTCTCTCTCGTATACTGTTTTTATCTGAATCTTCTTTGTCTCTTTTAGCACAGATTTATTTATGTGTTCAGATGGAGCTGACAGGTCACTTTGCCCTGGGATATAACTCAGCACAGTGGTGTTGTCTGCACTGAATTCAGAGCTGAACACAGTAAAATATACCTCCATTGGAGTCCGTTGCAGACAAAACCATCCTGGCTTGCCAGGAATTTTTAGAGCTCCCCTTCAACTGATGCCCCCGTGGAGACACTTATTTACTCTGTATGAAGAGACAAACAGATAGACAAAGAGTAGCCTTTTTTTATACCCTGAACTCTTTCATATTCTAATATGCAATGGTAGACACTACCCATATTCCTGCAAACACCTGTAACCCTTATGACCCGTACACACAATCGGATTTTCCGACAACAAATGTTGGATGTGAGCTTGTTGTCAGAAAGTCCGACCATGTGTATGCTATATAGAACATTTGTTGTCGGAATTTCTGCCAACAAGTGTTTGAGAGCAGGTTCTCAAATTTTCCGACATCAAGACTTGTCAAAAATTATGAGCGTGTGTACGCAATTCCGACGCACAAAAGTGCACGCATGCTCGTAATCAAGCAGAAGAGCCGCACTGGCTATTGAACTTAAATTTTCTCGGCTCATCGTACGTGTTGTATGTCACCGCGTTCTTGACGTTCGGAATTTCCGACAACATTTGTGTGACCGTGTGTGTGCAAGACAGGTTTGAGCCAACATCCTTCAGAAAAAAATCCACGGTTTTGTTGTCGGAAAATCCTATCGTGTGTACATAGCTTACGAGTATAAAGGGGTTCCCAATCCATAGCACATACTTGTATAGCTGCACCATCCACTCAATTGATATATTTTTGCCCTTGGCTGACCTATTCATATGTACATGACCAAAAAGTTCCAAAAGAAAAATAGACTGAATAAGGTTCTCATTCATCTAGGTCATGGTATATCTAGGAGTAGTAGTGACATTCAACTGGACCTGTTCTGTAATGTTGAAGGCATTTCACAACTTATCCAAGCCACTTCTTGGATAGTTCTATCTTCCAGTTCTAAGAGTGTCAGGAAAATACCCCAAGAACCCCAACAATACCCCACACAGGTAACACCTTACTTACAGCAGATGTCAAAATATGACTGTGCAGCCCAACAGCATGAAAGTTAGGCTTAGTGCACTCAGTAATAAATTAGTGCTGTGGAAATTAAAGATTAATTCCTCTATTAATCGATTCATTTTTTTGATTGATCAAAATTCTTTTCATCGATACTCATTTCTCCGCCGGCTTCCGGGTCTTCAGGGAGTTCCATCAGAGATCCGGTGGCATCACGGACACAAGTGCCTCTGTCTGCTAACGAAGGGAAGGGGGGAGGAGTCCGGTGACGTTGAAGTTCTGATTGAATGTAACGCGTACGGGGGAGGAGCTACGCATGATGTGACCCGCTGCTGCCCTACGGAACTAACACGATTGTCGGCTTTACATGTTGTGTTTTTATCATATGTATGTGAGTAGTTTGTGTTTGAACACAAAAATGAAATCTTATACTTAAGCGGTAAGCACTGAGATCTTTTCTTTCTACCTATTACCTGGAGTCCTTGCTGAGATCTAAGGAGACGTGAGAGAAGTTTATGGTCCGTGTTAACCCTTTTGATACCCGCTTGCATGACCACCTGTTTGCACAGGGGTCCATGCCTTAAGGTGAGAGTGATTAGTTAGAGCGGAGGTGGAGGGATTGTCAAGCTACTGTGGAAAAAAAAAATTACTTATGTCAGTGCTACAGTTTGAATTTAAAACGTATTTGTGTGAACTGTGAAGTTAAGTCATAGATTGTGGAAACTAACTAGTGTCGGGTGATTGTATATAGTGTATACCACCACATTTAGTACTGACTAATGCTGAGTTGCAAAGCAAGGAGATCCGCTAAAAGTAGTTGTATCTGTACGTGCGTTATAATTAATTGAAATTAGTCGATTAATTGATTTAAAAACAAATTGATTAATCGAACATGAAAATTTAAATCAGTAACAGCCCTATAAAAAATACATACAAGTCTATGTAAGGACACGAAAAGAGGAGGATCCCTGCTGCTCTGTGCAAAACCACTGCACAGAAAAGGTTAGTATAAGGCCCCTTTCACATGGGGAGAATCCGCTCAGCGGACTCCACTAGCACAGTGGGAGATCGATCCGTTGATCCCCGCTGAGCTGGTGTATGACAAGTCCGTCACCGCTCACTGTGCAGGGACGGACCTATCAGAGCCCCGCTCTCCTCTATGGGAGATCGTATGGAAACGGATCCGCCTGTCCATTTTCATCTGATACAATCCGATCCGCTGGACGGATGGCAAACTTATCGCCACCTGTCTGTTTTCAGCAGATCTTTTCGAATGGGATGACCGCCTGCCCATACCAGTCAATGGTGGCCCGCTCAGATCCGCCTGGAAAAACGGACAGGCGGATCTGAGTGGGCCTATCGTGTGAAAGGGACCTAACATGTTTTTTTTTTTTTTTTTTTTTTTATGAACCTTTCGTGTCACTTTAAATGGTCATAGGAGGGTTTTATTTTATTTTTTTGCAAATGCAAAGATTCACTTTTATCAGTTAATTTACTAGGAACTAATGGCATCACGGTGTTATAGAACTTTACATTGCAGCAATATTCTTAGAAAGCTGATAAGCTTTAATCTCGTGAAGATTTGTCTTCTATAACCCAATGCTGTATAAATAAGACTCATCATTATTCTACTGCTAAGTTGTTCTGAGGACCTGAAATCTTCTAGATCTCATCCTGCAGTTTCCTCGCCCAGGTGTATTCCCTCTGGGTCTGACCTGCAGTACAGAGGGACTTTAAAACTCGGCATGTTTCTTCTGCAATAAAAGCTTATTTAATGCCTACCAACAGTGCTTCTAATGAATGTACCCCAAGCCATGAGTGCGCAGCTCATTGTGCATGCTTGTCGTGTCTTGGTGAGCTGAGGACTCCAAACGCAGAAGAAGATTGGGCAGACAGCGCTGACAACCTAGCAATGCAAGAAATCTCAGCCTTTGCGGCATTGGAGAGGTCCCTTTGGCAGATAAGTCTGCATTATTGTACATTATGGCTATAACCTCCCGGATTTACAACCATGTAATAAAAAGCAACCACTACCCATGGAAGTTATTTCAACATGCATATGTCAAAAACATGATTGAAGTCTTGTGTTACATATATTATTATTATTATTATTAATACTATACAGGATTTATATAGCGCCTACCGTTTACATAGAGCTTTACAACTTGAGAGTAGACAGGACAAATACAATACACTTTAACCTCCCTGGCGGTATTCCCGAGTCTGGCTCGGGGTGGATTTTCATTACCAAAAGCGGTAACCCTGAGCCACACTCTGGATCACATCGCAGGATCCAGCTACAGTTACTTAACTTGTCCCCAGGATCCTGTGATGTCCCCCCGCAGTGTGCGGCGGCTGTGTCTCCGCTTGATTCATCACAGAGCCAAGCTCCATTCCCTGTGAGCGTTGCGATTCACGGGGGCGGAGCATGGTGCCAAATTCAAAAAGTGAAAAACACATAATACATACAGTACACTGTAATCTTACAGATTACATTACTATATCAAATCATTCCACATCCCTTTGTCCCTAGTGGTTTCTCCAGTGTCCTACATGCAGGTTTTTATTATAAATACTGTTCTTTCTGCCTGGAAACTGGAGATTGTCCATGGCAACCAAAACCGTCCCTTTACATCAAAAGCAATTTTAGACCAGCTAGAAAACAGCGATAATAAATTAGAATCACTTGCAGAAATTTGTCATCAAATACTGAAAATTAATGACAGTGACAATTCTGCAACTGAGAAAATTCCAGTGTTTTTGATTTGATTACATTATTGAATAATTTTTATTATTATTATATTATTATTTGTTATAATTATTTATAGTTATTTCTGATATTATAATTTATGGATTTCGTGTTTCAAACTGTATCATACTCGGGATGTCTACTAGACTCTGGTTTGGACAGATTTAAAGGGGTTGTAAAGGTTCATTTTTTATTTTCTACATAGGTTCCTTTAAGCTAGTGCATTGTTGGTTCACTTACCTTTTCCTTCGATTTCCCTTCTAAATGTTTTTTTTTCTTTGTTTGGAAATCTCACTTCCTGTTTCTCCTCAGTAAACTTCACACCATCATCCGAGTGGTGGTTAGTCAGCCAGAACAGCTTACTGAACAACTTATTGAGGAGGAACAGGAAGTGAGAAATTCAGACAAAGAAAACAAAGAAAAAAAAACATTTAGAAGGGAAATCGAAGGAAAAGATAAGTGAACCAACAATGCACTAGCTTAAAGGAACCTATTTAGAAAATAAAAAACGAACCTTTACAACCCCTTTAAGTGTGTTATTCCTAAGAATTACAGGACTACAATATAAAACACCAAATTTCTATGCAAAAGAATTGGACTGCTTTGAGCATCAAAAATATGAAATAATCATACCACCAGGGAGGTTAAAGTGGTTGTAAACCCACTTTGAAAAAAAAAAAATAACACCTGCAAGACAAAGGCATAATGAACTAGTATGCATAGCATACTAGCGCATTATGTAATACTCATCTGAGATCAAAGTCCTCGCTGCAGTGCTTGTACACCACTCCAGCGGCCAACATCACTTCCGGGGGTTACTTCCGGGTATTGCAGCTCCAGTGCTGTGACTGGCCGGAGTCGCAATGACATCACTCCTGCGCGGGAGCCATAGCCATTGCGCGCCATTGCTTTAGTGCGCATGTGCCGATGACATCAGCACATGCAAATACAGGGGATATCTCCTAAACCGTACAGGTTTAGAAGATATCCTGGGTAGCTACAGGTAAGCCTTATTATAGGCTGTAAAAGTGGTCTGTAAGGGTTTACAACCACTTTAATGCAGTAGGAACCAGAGAGCCCTGCTCGTTAGAGCTTACGATATAGGAGGGAGGGTCAAGAGATACAATAGGTAATAGCTGTAGGGGGTGGGCTGATGGAGAAAATAAATGTAGAGTTGTTAGGTAGGGGCCAGATAGGCTTATCCAAAGAGATGAGTTTTCAGGAATCTTGGACAAAGTAGGAGAAAGTCGGACAGATTGGGGTAGAGCATTCCAGAGGATGGGAAAGGCTCTGGAGAAGTCCTGGAGGTGAACATCAGATGAGGTGGCAAGGGAGCTAGAGAGCAGTGGGTCTTGGGAGGAGCGAAGAGAACCATTTGGTTGGTATTTTGAGACTAGGTTAGTGATGTAGCTGGGGGCCAGGTTATGGATGGCTTTGTAAGTTATTGTTAGTATGTTGAATTTAATTGTTGGTTGAGTGGCAGCCAATGGAGGGATTGGCAGAGGGAGGTAGCAGACACCAAGCAGTTTGTAAGGGGGATAAGCCTGGTAGTAGCGTTCATGATGGACTGAAGGGGTGATAGCCTATTTAGAGGTAAGCCAGTGAGGAGGGAGTTGCATTAGTGAAGGTGGGAGATGACCAGGAATGTGGAATAGAAGCTTTGGGGTGATGATTGGCTAGGAAGGGGTATATCTTGGAGATAGTGCGATGTGTTCTGCCTATTGCATTAAGTTCTGTACCCCAAAGCTCAAACACACATGCGTGTGTGTGTATATACTGTATATATATATATATATATATATATATATATATATATATATATATATATATATATATATATATTTCATGGGTGCTCAACGTGGCCCTCCGGCTGTTGCAGAACTACAAGTCCCACAAGGCATTGCAAGCTGTGGACAGTTACAAGCATGACTCTCAAAGGCAGTGGCATGATGGGACTTGTTGTTCCGCAACAGCTGGAGGGCCCCAGGTTGAGCACCGATATTAGAGATATATATATATATATATATATATATATATATATATATATATATATATATATATATATATATATATATATATAAAGGTCCTACATGCGTATTAACATCCAAACAATAACCAGCACCTCTGCCAGACTGAGCCTCAAGGGTTAATACTTTGAACAATATGTGCTCTTGTATGATGTCTGCTCAGTGCTCGATCAGATGGAACCGCAATGACAGGTATTCCAATATGTAACAAATGAAGCAAGCTATAGTGCATTACCAATGATTACAAATGATTTATTAAAGGTTTATGTACTTACAATAGTGTAGACAAGAATACCATCAAGGATAAGACACAAGACTCACACACTACTTTGATCTGCAGGCATGCATAATGACGTCACTGCTAAAGGCTCCACCCTGACATGTTTTGTCCAATGACATCTTTAGGGGACGGCAGATAATGCTAAGTCACACGGGGTGATTAGGATGTGCCCAGGCACACCAGCATACCCTGTGCACATGTCTATAGTTACATATCCCTATGCTCTAAAGAGGAATATGTATAGAATAAAATAGAGTAATTTCAGTCTGTACAATTTCACCGAAGTGGACATTTTCAGTCTTGCTCATTGAGTTGCTTAGAAATTTGCATGGACAAAAAAAATATTTTTGTTTACAGGGTGTTTTTTGTATATTTATTTACTTTATTTCAGGCATTGTTGTTTGCCACAATTTTTTTACAATATTTAATTATTTATTTACTGTTGCACTACATTTTTTTTTTCAGGCTAAAGTAAGGGCATTTTTGGCACAAGAACAAATCCCAGCTAGTTTAAAGGGGCTTCTATAACCAAAGGAGACATTTAAAGCTCTTTGTACTATCAACGAGTTGCAGACATTGGGCATGCTACCCAAAAAAAAACACACTTAGAGACATGGGGTGTGTAGCACACGCTAACCTTCTGTCCTGCTGCCACCCCTCCCTTGCATTTTCCAGCCATCATTTTGACAGCCGGGAGCTACTGTGCAAATACAGCAACTCTTGTGCCCCGCACACACGAGCGGATTTTCCGTTGGAAAAAGCTTTGATGGTTTTTCCGATGGAATTCCGCTCAAGCTTGGCTTGCATACACACGGTCGCACAAAAGTTCTATGAACTTTCTACGGTCAAGAACACGGTGACATACAACACTACGACGAGCCGATAAAGTGAAGTTCAATTCTTCCATGCATGCGTCAAATTGTTTCCAAGCATGCGTAGGAATTTTGCGCGACGGAAATTTGTACAGACGATCAGAATTTCAGATCGTAACTTTTTCCGACCAAGAAATAGAGAACCTGCTCTCAATCTTTTGCTGGCGCCAGCAAAAGTCTGATGGAGCATACACACGGTCAGAATTTCCGACCAAAAACTCTCATCGGAATTTTGCTGGCGGAATTTCCGATCGTGTGTACCGGGCATTAGGGCTCATTTAGATGTGCAAAGAAACTTGAGCACCCATTAACACAGCTAATGCATTGAGATGTGTTTTTGGTAGTTATCATTTTGGCTGGTAACGCTTTCTAAACTCATCTAAAACACGCTGTAAGCACCATAGGAGGTATTTGTGATACATTTGCAGTGTGTTTTTCAGTGCGTTTATACTGACATCAATGTAATAGTTTGCGGAGCAACAAAGCCTGGCAAACCACACTTGCCGGGTGAGTTTTGACCCTAACGCAACTGTGTGAACAACACTGGGCGCTGCAATACACACATTTTTGACAGGCATTCATGGGCTTTCAAAAACGCTCCTGCCTGCTTTTGAAGCTACTGTAAATGTACTTTGCAAAGTGCAGTTGCTCCATGCTTAGTAAATGAGCAGAAGCTCTGCTGACTTTCGTCATTCAATCATGTGCAAGCAAAAATAGTGTTTTTTTTTTTTATTTCCCTTGCACATGATTGGGTACTCTTTGCAAAGTGAAGCCTAAAGCCACATACACACGATCAAACAATCCGGTGGAAAAGTCCGGTGGACAATCCGCCTGTGTGTGGGCTCCAGTGGACTTTTTTTACCCAAAAGTCAGGCAGACTAAGATTGTAGTTTTGCACATCAATCTGTCCGCTGGACTCGCATTTCGGTGGACAATACGGCCGTGTGTGTGCTAGTCCGCCGGACTTTTGAAATGAACTGACTTTTCCCGCCCGGAGAAAAGTCCGCTCATTTTGAGCTCCAGATAGCCGGGACCAGCGAAGGAGGCGTCGCTGGCCCCGTCACCTGGTATGGACTTAAAGGGGAATCCCTACACCGAAAAAACGGCGTGGGGGTCCCCCCAAGGTCCATATCAGACCCTTATCCGAGCACGCTACCCGGACAGCCAGGAAAGGGGGTGGGGACGAGCGCGCGCCCCCCTTCTGAGCCATACCAGGCCACGTGCCCTCAACTTGGGGGGTGTCCTGGGGAAGGGGGGAGCAGGTGGCCCCCACCCCAAAGCACCTTGTCCCCATGTTGATGAGGACAAGGGCCTCTTCCTGACAACCCTGGCCGTTGGTTGTCGGGGCCTGCGGGCGGGGGGGCTTATCGGAATCCAGGAGCCCACTTTAATAAGGGGGCCCCCGGATACCGGCCCACCCACCCTATGTGAATGAGTACCCCTACCCATTCACCTGTGAAAAAAATGTAAAAATAAACTCAACAAACAAGGGTTAAAAATTGTTTATTGCACAGCTCCGGAGGTCTTCTTCCGGGGTCTTCTCACTGGACTCCTCCGCTATCTTCTGCTAGCTCTTTTACTAGCGGAGGAGCCCGGCTTTCTTCTTCGCTGCCGCCGCCCTCTTCTTCCGACTTCGAGGGTCTTGTCCCCCTCTTCGGGGGTCTTGTCCCCCTCTTCGGTTCTTCTTGCCGGGCCACCGCGCCTTCTTCTAGCTCTTTTACAAGCGGTGGCCCAGTCTTCTGTCGCCGCCTTCTGTTCTCTTCTCTTCTTGAGCTGTTGCCTCGTCGTTGTCTCCGGTCACAATGACAGACACGCGGCGTGCGGCGACTTATATAGGGACATCGCCGGATGATGTCCCCGCCCATTATGATTTCACAGTCCCAGCATCCTCCGTTTTTTCGGCGTAGGGATTCCCCTTTAAGTCCATACCAGGTGACGAGGCCAGCGACGCCTCCTTCGCTGGTCCCGGCTACCTGGAGCCGCGCTCAAAATGAGCGGACTTTCCTCCGTGTGTGTAGGCGAGTCCGTTCATTTCAAAAGTACGGTGGATAGTCCAGCGGACTATAAGGCGGATAGTCCGCCGGACCTAGTCTGCTGAAAAAGTCCCGTGTGTGGGCAGGTCCACTCGTTTGGACAGTCCGGCGGTTTGTCCGCCAGACTAAGTTTGCCAGATAGTCTGATCGTGTGTTCGCGGCATTACCTTTACTTAGCTCTGGAGCAACTGCACTTGCAGAAGGCAAATGCATTTTACAAAGTGCACAGTCTATTTGCATTTAGTAAATCAACCCCAAAAAGTAGCATTGGGGTTGAGTTATTAAAGGCAAAAAGACTGTGCACTTTGTAAAGTGCAGTTGCTCCAGAGCTTAGTAAATGAGGTAAAGCTTCACTTTGTAAAGAATACCCAATCACATGCAAGGACAATAAAAAAAACAGCATATTTGCTTGTACATGGAAGTCAGCAGAGCGTCTGCTCATTTGCTAAGCTCTGCAGCTACTGCACTTTCCAAATCGCACAGTCTATTTGCTTTTGTAAATCAACCCCATTGTTTGCACTTTTGTATCTACGCTGTTTTATTTAACTACAGACCAAAGGGATGAGCTTCCATCTGCATATGCAGTCAGTTTTATTTCTATTTTTTAAACCATGAATATATAAAGTGGAAGATCAGGCTAACGCTAATGCACCAGCATCCTCAAGTTTTAATCAAATCTAAGTATTGTTTTTGGCAATTGCCATATGTGGCTTAGTATAGTATTTGTTGATCTTTTCTGATACTAGTTATGGAATTTGTAATAAAATGATCATTTTTAACCATTATATTCTCGTGTGCTTATCTCAGCGACAACCTCACATCCTCTAAAGTCCCAATAAACTATGGGAGATTGGGTTCTCCTATTTTTTAAACATGCTAACTCAAACTGTCCTTACAAAAAATGTCCTCCCCCCACACTCCTCCCAACAACTCCTCATACCCTGTATAAAAAAAAAGATCTGTGTACTTACCTTGTTTAAATTCGGTCCAGTCAAATGATCCTGCAGCTCCCGCTCCCCTGTGTCAGTGTGAGCAGCTGCTGCAGGGGAGAGGAGGGAGCGCTGATAATGGATGGGCCATAGAAGCCTATGAAGGACATCACATTTCCAGGAATTCACAGCCATTGTCAAGTGTTCCTTTATAGAGATATTTTTTATACAGGGTATGCAGGATATTTAAGGAGGGGAGGGAACATTTTCAAGAATAGGTAAAAGTAGCCTTTAACCTCCCTGGCGGTACGATTATTTCGGATTTTAGGTGCTAAAAGCGGTACCATTATTTTGCATGAAAATTTGGCGTTTTATATATGTAGTCCTGCAATTCTTAGGAATAACTCTCTTAAATCTGTCCAAACCAGAGTCTAGCAGACATCCCGGGTATGATAAAGTTTGAAAAATTAAATCATAAATTATAATATAAATAATTATAAATAATTGTACCAAATAATAATATAACAATAATAAAAATTATTCAATAATGTAATCAAATCAAAAACACTGAAATTTGCTCAGTTGCAGAATTGTCACTGTCATTACTTTTCAGTATTTGATGACGGATCTCCCCACAAATCGCTATCGCTCAATTCTGCGAGTGATTCTAATTTATTATCGCTGTTTTCTAGCTGGTCTAAAATCATTTTTGATGTACAGTGACAGTTTTGGTTGCTATGGGCAATCTCCAGTTTCCAGGCATAAAGAACAGTTTTTATTATATAAAACTGCATGCAGGACACTGGGCAGACCACTAGGGACAACGGGGATGTGAAATATTTACATACAGCAATGTAATCTGTAAGATTACATTATACTGTATGTTTACTGTTTGTTTCACTTTTTGAATTTGGCGCCGATCTCCGTGCCCGTGCGTCGCAACGCTCGCAGGGCACGGAGATCGGCGATGTAATGCATCGAGCGAGACACGGCTCGCTCGTACAGCGGGGAGACAACGCTGGATCCGAGGGAGAAGGTAAGTAAACCTCCTCCTGGATCCAGCGATGCAGTCCCGAGTCTGACTCGGGGATACCGCTCTTGGTATAAAAAATCCACCCCGAGTCAGACTCGGGAATACCGTCAGGGGGGTTAATACTACTTTAACTTTCATTTGTTTTGTGTGTTAGCTGTTTTTTTTGTGTTGCATTAACCACTTCAGCCCCAGAAGGATAAACCCCCTTCCTGATCAGAGCACTTTTTGTGATATGGCCCTGCGTCGATTTAACTGACAATTGCGCGGTCATGTGACGTTGCACTCAAACAAAATTGACGTCCTTTTTTTCCCACAAATAGAGCTTTCTTTTGATGGTAATTGATCACACGGTTTTTATTTTTTGCTCTATAAACAAAAAAAGACCGACAATTTTTTACTTTTTGCTATAATAAATATCCTCCAAAAATATATATATAAAAAAAAATTCTGGGCCGGAGCAGGTAGGCTTCATGCCAGGGAGAGAAGCCAAAGACAACATCATAAAGACACTTTTGCTGATGCAGGCAGCCCGCTGGAGGAAGATCAGGCCTTCTCATGTCCATGGATGCGGAGAAGGCCTTCGATCGAGTGGCGTGGGACTACATGATGGCAACGTGTGGCCACATAGGGTTGGGACCACGCATGTTGTCATGGATCTCAGCAATCTACCAAAACCCCACAGCCAAGTTAAAGATAAACTGCTCTCTGTCAGAGAAGGTAATTATCTCGAATGGAACAAGGCAGGGATGCCCCTTATCCCCCCTTTTATTCATTCTGTCTCTTGAGCCATTCATCAGACTAATTAACAATTATAAATCGATCAGGGGATTTAAAATTGGGGACAGCGAGGTCAAGGCCGTGGCATATGTGGACGACTTAATGTTTTTCTTAACAGAACCACACACGACGATCCCCAACCTACTTAAAGCATTCACGAAGTTTGGCTATATTTCAAATTTAAAAATTAATTATACTAAGTCTGAGGCACTGAAAATCATAGAAAAGACTGGGAGAAGCCCCGGGTTCCCCTCTGGACATACTTCCAGATTAGAAGCTATACCAATACTTTAAGTCACAAAAAAGACTTTAATAGATAATTGTCAGAATTCGAACCAGTCTGTGCGTCTGGCGAACAAATCAATAAAGCTACCTCAGTCTCCTACAAATGGCTACAGAAATTAACTCGGCAAACCCGATAACAGCCTTAGAAAAAAGTGGTCTCATGAGCTCCAGAGGAATATTACGGACTCCCAATGGAGGGACGCCTGTGTGTTAGCTCACAAGTGCTCAATTAGCACAAAGATGCAGGAAACGGGGTACAAGCTGCTAACAAAATGGTATCACACTCCAGACAAACTACACAGATGGTTTCCCCAAATGCCAGAGATATGCTAGAGATTCCAGAGAGAGGTGGGGACACTCACACACATTTGGTGGAGCTGTCCCGGCCTGGCCCCCTACTGGGACAAGGTGATGGCACTGATTACGCAGATGACAAGCACTCAAATTAAACTAGACACGGCATCTTGCCTCTTACACGTTTCCAACACATCACTGAAAATTTGCTGCTTAAGCACCTTCTTAATGCAGCCAAAGTGCTTGTGCCGATACACTGGCGTTCCTCTCGAGCTCCAAAAGTTGCAGAATGGTTGGATAAGGTAGCCGACACCTATATGATGGAGGAGACATTAGCCCAAGCACATGAGAATACGGCAAAATTCCATGACACCTGGTCCCCGTGGATCACATTCCGATACTCTAAAAAGTATGCAGATCTTCAAAAAGATAAATTAAACAAGCCTTGATAACACAGGCTATAAACACCAAACTTATAACAGACCCGTAAAAAGACTGCCCCCCTCTCCTTTCATTCCAGCTTTCACTATCTTTCTTACTCTCCCCTCTCTTTTCTCTGCTTCATCTCCTAACTCAGCATCAAATTTTACTAAACCAACAGTTTGGTACAAGAGTTCCACACAGACCTACAGTTTCCCTTTCTTAACATAAAGTTACGATACTTAAAACTTGGTGCTTGAAAAGAATTGTAAGAAGTTCGACCCAACACGTTTTCGACAAGAGTACCACTAGGTTTAAGTGTTTTATATGAAGTTATGAAAATGTTGACTTGAAGGCAATTTCTAGATTGTAAGCTCTAACGAGCAGGGCCCTCTGATCCCTCCTGTATTGATTTGTATTGTAAGTGTACTGTCTGCCCTCATATTGTAAAGCGCTGTGCAAACTGTTGGCGCTATATAAATCCTGAATAATAATAATAAATACCTTTATAACATTCAGAGCCACATGCAGTTTCATGCTTTTGCCATGACAATGATGTACTTCTTAGTAATACACAATAGGATATCACCCGTGCTGTTACTATATGGAAAGTCATTACATATCTATATGTACCGTTGGTTCAAGATGTGACTTTATATTCAATGTTATTGCCTTATGTTTTCTTCAATAAACTTTTCTTGATGTAAAAAAAAAAAAAAAAATTCTTTCTTAGTTTAGGCTGATATGTATTCTTCTACATAATTTTGAAAAAAAAAATTGAAATAAGCGTATATTGATTGGTTTGCGCAAAATTTATACAGTTTACAAAATAGAGGATAGTGTCAGAAACCATGAAACAGACGGAGACAGAAGTACAATCAAATCACACTTGTTTATTAATAAAAATAAAAAGGTAAATAGAAAAAAGGGTAGTCAAGCATAGCCAGAGTCCAGTAGCCAGATCGGGTAGTCAGCCAGTCCAAAGTTCATTAACCAGATCGGGTAATCAGCCAGGCCTGAATTCAGGGATCCAAGGAGAACAACTGCAAGCAGGATAAGAAGCCAGGAGGGATGTCAGCAAACCAGTCTTGAAACAAACAGCAGGAGATGGTTCCTTGTGATGTGACCAACGCGAAGGCAAATTAAAAAGTGAGCAGGAAGGCTTTAAATAGGAAGGTCAGACGAGCATCATCGGGAACAGCTGGTAACTGTGGAAAGAGAAGAGAGCTGGCAATTAGCCGGCAGCTGAGCGGCCAGCCCAGAGGAGGAAGGGCTAAGCCAGCCCTGACAGACAGATTTATGGCATTTTTATTATTATTTTTTTTCATTAGTAATGGCGGCGATCTGTGATTTTTTTCATGACTGTGACATTATAGCGGACACATCGAATACTTTTGACACTATTTTGGGACCATTGTCATTTATACAGTGATCAGTGCTATAAAAATGCACTGATTACTGTGTAAATGACAATAGCAGGGAAGGGGTTAAACACTAGGGGGTGATCAAGGGGTTAAGTGTGTCCTAGGGAGTGATTCTAACTGTGGGGGGGATGGACTACCACTGACACGACAGAGATCACTACTCTCGATGACAGGGAACAGTAGATCTGTCATGTCACTAGGCAGAACAGGGAAATGCCTTGTTTACATAGGCATCTCCCCGTTCTGTCACTCCGTTACACAATCTCGGGCCACCGGCAGACATTGAGCCCACGGCAGGAGCACATGCACCTACAATGCCGTGATTTAAAGTGGACGTACCTGTACGCCCATTTTCCCAGCCGTGCCATTGTGCCAAGGTACATCATCGTGCGCTGGTTGGCATGTGGTTATAAAAAGCACAAGGTTGAAAAAAAAACTTTATTGATTTGTAAATAATTATGCAAAGCTTTGTACTAGAATCGTATTTTTGAACTGGACAGATAACAGAATGGAATTTATACTTTCAATAAAAAAAGTTTTGGCTTTTACTTTAAAAACAACAATAACACTTTACTAATAGGCTCCAAAATATTTTACCAAAAAGACAAAATGAAACCTAAATCTCGTGCTTTGATTTTTTTTTAACAACATAATTTCTTCAAACTATTAACTGCCAGATATTAAATGGAAGTCGTTTCTTCATGTAAGTATTTTGACTTGCACAGCTGTGGCCTTTGCTTTTAATTGCTGGGTCCCTTCCACTGTGCTTTGACCTGTCAACCTCAGAGCAGTGCTACATTGGCGGAGACATCCAGGATAAGTGTCGCTAAGGGATTTATGTAATTTAGTGGGAATTGTATGTACATAGCATTAGGTTACATAACGCCGGGGCTGTGGAAGCTGATTTGTAGCACTGTCTATTTCAGAGTTTCTTCTTTCCTAGAAGAAGTACCCTTTTGTTGATCTGATTTTTCCCCTCAAAGGGTTGGGACTTGGTTGAGTGGATGGGATTTTCCCAAACATGGATATTTTACATATAAGTAATCAATAAAGGCAGCACTAATACGTTAAGGGTGTCAAAATTCAATAAAAAATATGAGAGTTTGGGAGTTTTTCATACATCAAATGTTCTCAGTTTTTTTTAAAAAGAAACAGTTGGGAGAGTTGGTTACTCCCTGGAGTATATTCAACTTTCAACATCTTTATTACTTTGTTTTGGAATTATACTTAAAGTGAAACTTTAGTCAGAAAATTAGAGCATTTGTTAACCCCGCCCCAAAAAAAGGGATCCTTCTCCGTTAAATAATTTTATACAGCACAGTGCTTGTGCTGTGCCATTTGGCCCCCGTAATACCTGAAATACCTGGCCGATCCTGCCAGTTTCTGCCCTCCCCTTTGTAAACTGACCACGGTTCATCATGACTTCTGAGCCCTAACACTGTGGTCAGTTTACATGTCTCCGTCATCTGCAGCCCTCCTGCCCTCCTCTGTGCTCCAGTGTCCTCCTCCCCCCTCCCCTCCCTGCCTGTCTGCACCTGTGTCAGTGCCCGCCCCCTCCGCTCCTCATTTTCCCATAACTGTCTAAAATGTATATAATCCTGCTGGTTCCCTAATGCTAGCTGCTCCTGTCTGTGTGTTTTATTAAAAAAATCCCTCCTTTACTGGGTTTCAGAGCGGCTCCCCACAATCACGTGATCAGCCGACTCTCTCTCTCTCCTCTCCTCCTCGCATCCTGGCTGACATCAGCAGGGGAATCTCGGCCCCGCCCATTGCATCTGTCAGCCGAGCAGAGGAGAGAGACGGCTGGTGATGTGATTTCAAGGAACCTCTCTAAAATCCAGTAAAGGAGGCTTTTTTTTAATAAAACAGAGACAGGAGCAGCTGTAAAGTGTAAAGTGATATAAGTGGGTTAACAACCATTTTAAGTCCTGCTAGATCACTTAAGGCTGGCCCCTTTTGCATGTATTGCTATGTAACACAATAAAATAAAGTCCCTATACTGCTTAAAATCCTAATATACTGTCTCACCCTGTTCTGCACATGCTCAGTTGCTCTCCATTTTTAGGCACTGAGTTTGTAGAGGCCGATCTGCTGACAGCCTTCAAGTGGAAATTAAGCCCTCCTATCTTTTACAGCAAAGGAAGGCGCTTCTGTTTGAACTGCAACTGCCATGGTGCTGCACATGTGATCAGTTATGACAGCAGCCATTGGATGGTTTGACAGTTTGATTGAGGACACAATCAAATCAAACTGTTTTTTTAAACTGGTAAATCGATGGGTTTAGTTCCGTTTTATGAAATACAGCTGAAGCTTTGGGCTTCAGAAAAATGGCAGCTTCCAGCAAGAAGAAACAGTAACAATGCTGGAGGAAATTTACAGCACACACTCATATTGGTAGGATAATTATTAAAGTGGTTGTGCTACAGTGGTTATGTGGTTATGATATACAGGTAAGCCTATATTAAGGCTCACCTGTAACTATCCAGGATATCTCCTAAACCTGCTCGGTTTAGGAGATATCTCCTGTCCCCTGCATGTGCCGATGACATAGGCACATGCGTACTAGAGCAAACTGATGCTATGTGCCGCTGCATCAGTCTGCATGCCGTTACTGGCGTCTCCCGCACGCATGCGCAGGAGTGACGTCATTGTGGCTCCGGCCAATCAAAGTGCTGGAGCCATGATACCCGGAAATAACTCCGGGACAACATGTCGGCGGCCAGAGGGGGAGATGAAGATGGCTCCGGGGGGTTTCAATCTGAGGTAAGTAATACATAATGAGCTAGTATGCTATGCATACTAGCTAATTATGCTTTCGTCTCGCAGGTTGTTTTTTTTTTTTAAGGGTTTACTTCCTCTTTAACCCCCCTGACGGTATTCCCGAGTCTGGCTCGGGGTGGAATTTTTATGCCAAAAGCGGTACCCCCGAGCCAGACTCGGGACCGCATCGCTGGATCCAGGAGGACGCTTACTTACCTTGTCCCTTGGATCCAGCGATGTCCCCACGCTGTACGAGCGGCTTGTCCTCCACTCGATTCATCACATCGCCGATCTCCATTCCCTGCGAGCGTTGCGACACACGGGGACGGAGATCGGCGCCAAATTCAAAAAGTGAAACACACAGTATACATACAGTATAATGTAATCTTACAGATTACATTGCTGTATGTAATTATTTCACATCCCCTTTGTCCCTAGTGGTCTTCCCAGTGTCCTGCATGCAGTTTTATATTATAAAAACTGTTCTTTATGCCTGGAAACTGGAGATTGTCCATAGCAACCAAAACTGTCCATTTACATCAAAAATGATTTTAGACCAGCTAGAAAACAGCGATAATAAATCTGAATCACTCACAGAATTGAGCGATAGCGATTTGTGGGGAGATCCGTCATCAAATATTGAAAAGTAATGACAGTGACAATTCTGCAACTGAGCAAATTTCAGTGTTTTTGATTTGATTACATTATTGAATATTTTTTATTATTGTTATATTATTATTTGGTATAATTATTTATAATTATTTATTATATTATAATTTATGATTTCATTTTTCAAACTTTATCATACCCGGGATGTCTGCTAGACTCTGGTTTGGACAGATTTAAGAGAGTTATTGCTGAGAATTACAGGACTACAATATAAAACGCCAAATTTTCATGCAAAATAATTGTGCCGCTTTTTTAGCACCTACAATCCGAAATAATCATACCGCCAGGGAGGTTAATGTGGAATGTATATTCCTTGCTAAAGAACATTATTTCTTATCAAGTTGTTATGGATAAAGTTACACTTTAATCTGATTGGCTATTGAGGTTCCGAGTGGCATATTTTGGTAGGAAGGAGGGGGAGTCATAGGCTCCTCTATCCTCCCCCTTTGCAGTGAAGGGGGGCTGGGTAATTTATCAGAATATGGAAGCCCGTATATAATAAGTGAAGTCCCAGCTATCCATCCCCCAGGGGAATAACCAGGGGGTACATTAGTACCTCTTGTTACTCATTCCCAGAAAGAGTTAAAGGTAAATAAACACAATAGACAATTTCTTTTTTTTTCCAGTATTTTTCTATATCTCTGAAAAATGTTACTGTATGATCTTCACATGCAGGTTTAGGGCATCCCGGAGCATGTTATTTAGAGGATTTTAAACAACATGCATTGTTATTGTTGCCCTTTAACCACTTGCCTACCAGGCACTTTCACCTCCCTGCCCAGGCCAATTGTCTACTTTCAGTGCTGTCACACAGCTCCCTTCTTTTCATGTTACAGTAATGTAGTGCGCTGCTGTACAGTGACATGCGATCCTGCATGGTGCACTGCGATAAACTGCATTGCAGTCTGCACAGGACACACAGAATACGGTTATTTCACTGCATTGTATGCTGCACTGCATGTAACCGCACATAGGGGGTTATTTACTAAAGGCAAATCCACTTTGCACTATATGTGCAAACTACAAGTGCACTTGAAATTGCACTGAAAGTGCACTTGGAAGTGCAGTCGCTGTAGATGCAAGGAAAATAAAAAACAGCATTTTAGCTTGCACATGATTGGATGATAAAATCAGCAGAGCTTCTCTCAGTACTGCAGCGACTACCTTTCCAATTGCACTTTCAGTGCAATTTTCCAGTTTTTCCCACTTGTAGTGCAAAGTGGATTTACCTTTCGTAAATAACCCCCCATATATTGTAAAGTAGCGGTCATAAAATGGAATAATAAAACTTCTGTTGGTAATTAATGTGCGTGTATGTGAAATGAAATAAGGCTAATGTGAATAATCATATGTATTCAGAAGAAGGTGCATTTCCTTATTACTGTATATGTGCAGGTATTAGCTTATTCTTCTTATTCTTAGTTTATTCTTGTAAAAAGGGTGAAGAAACTGCGCTAAGAAAAAAAAACAAAAAAAACTTCTATAATATGACGCAAGCTGCAATTCTCCTATATAACATAAATACAGTAAGTATAAATAAAAAGAAAATAGAATTGCGCTAAAACTATATGCAATCAATAGTTGATAATTTGCATAAAACCAAAAGTCAATGTGAAGTCCACCAGTGCTCAAAAATTGATATAGTCCATCAATTCATGCAATGGCATCTCCACCCGCTGTAAATTGTGTGCAAAAATCCACCTCCAGATAGAAGAATTCACTTCTTACCAGCTTCCTATGATCCCCCGTTACAGAGGATCAAAAGAGCGCTTGTAGTCTAAGCACAGCCTGACTCCCACTCTCAGTGTGCATGTGCGACGCCAACGCGTCACTCCTCCCTACGCGTTTCGTCAGAGATTATGTTGTCCAGGGCACTGGACCCCCAGTTTGACACCCCTGGGCCACTCCCACCCAGAGACACACAGCCGACATCTCCATGAGGCGTACCGAGGCACCAGCTGTGGCTAACATACAGCACTTGTGGATCCCTGAATAGAGGCTTCCTGGCTTCTTATGCTCCTGTGACACTGCATGTGGAAGCTCCCACCCATTCTAGCACTCTGCAAGTGCTCCAACATTTTTCATGCAAGTTTTTAGTGTTGTTTTTTACTTGTATAATGAATAGATTCCTACGCCGTTTAAAGGATTGGCTTGGCGCTTCTCTCTTCTCCTTTTGCTTTTCTTTTAGACACAGCTGTGTGTATGGGCTCATTGAGTACCAATGATGATGCATACCAAACTATATACTGTATGCATCTAAACACAGCGTTTAGCCCTTAAAGTGGTTGTAAAGGCACAAGGTTTTTTACCTTCATGCATTTTATGCATGAAGTTAAAAAAAAAACTTCTGTGTGCAGTAGCTGCCCCCCCAGCCCTCATTAATACTTACCTGAGCCCCCTCTCAGTCAAGTGATGTCCAGGAGAGCCTTGCCCCCCCCCCCCCCCACAGGGACGTACACTCCTGATTGGCTTTTGGCAGTTGGTTACCGCTGTTGTCAATCACAGCCAGTAAGCCAATCAGGAGATAGAGGGGCGGGCCTGAGCTGTAGATCCCTGTGTGAATGGACACGCAGAGCCCTGTCTCGAGAACATGCCTGCTTGGGTGCCCCTAGAGCAAGCTGTGGAGGGAGGTGCCAGGAGTGCTGGTATGGGACCCGAGAAGAGGAGTATTCGGGCTGCTCTGTGGGCTACATAGAGCAGGTAAGTATAACATGGTAATTATACCATTGTAAGTATAACATGTTTGTTATTTAAAAAACAAAACAAAAAAAACAAGGCTTTAATGTGCCACTCCTTCAAGCACAAGACCTATTGCTCTGCCCCCCCCCCCCCCTGCACAATAGCTGCCTCGTGAATGGATTGTTCCTTGCACCATCACACCCATAGACCAGTTTTAGACATGAGGACGCAGGAACAGTCCACCTATGGACGTGGGGGTGCGCTGTTTTCTGGAGGATCAAAGGATCAGGCAAGTATAACTTTTCCTGGACAAAATGAGCAGTTAACCCATGCATCGGAAAATAACATTTTTGCCTGGAGTTACATAGTTACATAGTAGGTGAGGTTGAAAAAAGACACATCAAGTCCATCAAGTCCAACCTATGTGTGTGATTATATGTCAGTATTACATTGTATATCCCTGTATGTTGTGATTGCTCAGGTGCTTATCTAATAGTTTTTTTGAAACTATTGATGCCCCCCGCTGAGACCACCACCTGTGGAAGGGAATTCCACATCCTTGCCGCTCTTACAGTAAAGAGCCCTCTACATAGTTTCAGGTTTAACCTCTTTTCTTCTAATTTTAATGCGTGGCCACGTGTCTTGTTAAACTCCCTTCCAAAGTTTTATCCCTATTGTGGGGTCACCAGTACGGTATTTGTATATTGAAATCATATCCCCTCTAAAGCATCTCTTCTCCAGAGAGAATAAGTTCAGTGCTCGCAGCCTTTCCTCATAACTAATATCCTCCAGACCCTTTATTAGCTTTGTTGCCCTTCTTTGTACTCACTCCATTTTCAGTACATCCTTCCTGAGGACTGGTGCCCAGAACTGGACAGCATACTCCAGGTGCGGCCGGACCAGAGTCTTGTAGAGCCGGAGAATTATTGTTTTATCTCTGGAGTTGATCCCCTTTTTAATGCATGCCAATATTCTGTTTGCTTTGTTAGCAGCAGCTTGGCATTGCATGCCATTACTGAGCCCATCATCTACTAGGACCCCCAGGTCCTTTTCCATCCTAGATTCCTCCAGAGGTTCTCCCCTCATTTCTTCTCTAAATGTGTATAAACGCGTGCTTTAGGCGCAGGCTCTTTAATGCAGAAAATATGCGTCTAAACACATTGATTTTTTTTGCCACAAGAGTGAATGAGCTTGAGCTCTGGCAGCAATAACCTCTCATTAATGCCGAAAATATGCGTCTAAATGCAGCGTCTTTTTTCTACCCGTGTCAATGAGCAGGTCACATCAAAAGTGACCTCTGATGTAAATATTACAATACTAACTTAGGAATGCAATAAACATACATGATAGCTGCTCATAATCATTGACAGTCTCTGCATAGAGTTGGAAAATATATGATAATGCAATCAGTGTTTAGATTCCGGAAGCCGTCCTTATAGAGGAGCTGTAGGTGGTAGCGGCTCCTGTTTGCATTGTGTGGTGTGGATCATTAGCTTTACATTCCCAGTGATCTGTTTGTGCCTCTGCTCCAGTCTGACCCGTAGCTCCAACACAAGCTGAGATCTCCTCCTCCCTCTTTCTTTGAGAATTGCATTATACGGCTCAGACAAAACATCCATACGATCGTCTTTCTTGTAGCATTTAGCTGTGTTCAATTGATTGTGCATGCATTGTTACCGCTCTCCATAGTACACTGAATAGCGCGGCTTAGTTTAAGCGCCGTCGCTGGTAATGACAATTTAGGTCGTCAAAGGAATTTAATGAGATGGAAAAATGTTGGTAGATTTAAGCAGATGGTTTCTATTTCTTATACATTTTGCTCCTTTTTTTGTCAAAGTTGGAAGTGCACCTGTGGTTTTACAATAAGACAGTATGGTACAACTATGAGAATAAGAAAGACAGACGTGTTCCCGCTATATTCAGTGTATACAGATCAGTGTTTCTCATTCTTTTTCCCATCACCGCGCCCTTGAAAAGTATTTTCAGTCTTGAGGCCCCCCCAGTCTAAGGCTTGGTTCACATTACTGCATGTCGAGGAACGCATGCAAAATCATGCACATTCCCCGACATGATCTTTAGAAGATATACAGGGGTACCCCCCATGCATTGGCCAACCAGGTGCATTTTTGGTGCAGAGCATTTTTAACTACCATATTTATCTGTGTATAACACACACTTTTTACCCTTAAAATCGGGGAAATACATGGGTGTGTGTGTTATACACCGATCCTTGCTGTCTCTGAGGGAAGAGGAGCAAGCGCCGTTGAATTACGCAATCTCCTGTGTATCCGGTGCTCAGTTACTCACTGCCATGCCTCCTGTCCCTGCATTGGCCACTGTTCTTTCTATCACATGAGCAGGGCCAGGAGGCGTGGCTGTGAGTGACAGAGCGCCGGGTACACAGGAGGTCACAGCTCTGTGTAATTCAGTGGTGCTCGCTCCTCTTCCCTCAGAGACAGCGGGGATAATCCAACACTGGTGAGGCTGCCATGATGGGAAAGGCGAGGCTGCAGATGGGCACTGAACAGGCTGCATTGTTGGTCAATTTATAGGATGCAGATGGGCACTAAGCAGGGTGCATTTATGGTCAATTTATAGGATGCAGATGGGCACTAAGCAGGGTGCATTGATGGGCAATTTAGAGGTTGCAGATGGGCACTGAGCAGGGTGCATTGATGGGCAATTTAGAGGCTGCAGATGGGCACTGAGCAAGGTGCATTGATGGGCAATTTAGAGGCTGCAGATGGGCACTGAGCAGGCTGCATTGTTGGGTAATTTATAGGCTGTAGATGGGCACTGAGCAGGGTGCATTGATGGGCAATTTAGTGGCTGTAGATGGGCACTGAGCAGGGTGCATTGATGGGCAATTAAGTGGCTGTAGATGGGCACTGAGCAGGGTGCATTGATGGGAAATTTAGTGGCTGTAGATGGGCACTGAGCAGGGTGCATTGATGAGCTGTGAACCTAATTTTGCTTCAAAGTTCTTTATTGAAAATGTTTTTTCCTTAAACTTCCCTCCTAAAATTGGGGTGCGTGTTATACACAATATGGTACTTGCCTATGCGGAACTTTTAGACCCTTCCTGCCCAGGCCAATTTTCAGCTTTCAATACTGTGGTACTTTGAATGACAATTGTGCGGTCCTTCTATCACTGTACCCAAACAACATTTTTATCATTTTTTTTAGACTTCTAAAACTTTCTTTTGGTGGTATTTAATCATCACTAGGTTTTTTTATTTTTTTGTTAAAAAAAAGGAAAAATTACCTTACATTTTGAAAAAATAACTTTTTCTTAGTTTCTGTTAGAAAATTTGTAAATAAGTAATTTTCCTTCTTCACTGATAAGACTACACTGATGGGCACTAATAGGGTGCACTGATGGGCACTGATAGGCTACACTGAAGGGCACTGATGAGGTGGCACAAATTAGGAGGTACTAATATGCAGCACTGATGAGCACTAATAGACGGCACTGATGGACAGAACTGATAAGCAGGCACTGATGGTCACTGAAAGGCATCACTAACTAGCATCACTGATGGGCACTGATTGGCATCACTGCTGGGAACTGATTGGCATCACTGCCTGGCACTGTTGGGGCTGCACTGATAATCAGTGCCCTGATTATCTGTGCAGATCTCCCCTGTGAGGAAATGCCACTGATCGGCTCTCCTCTCCTCACATGCTGTCAGTGTGAGGAAAGGAATGCTGATAACCAGTATCTCCTTGTTTGCATGTGATTAGCTGTGATTGGACCCAGCTGATCACATAGGTAAAGAGCCTCGTCATCTGCGCTTTCCCGAGATCGGTGATGCGCCCTGAACCAGGGTCAAAGCTCACAACCGATCGCTGCACTGAACTCCCCCACAGGTGTGCAAGCGCTGTGAAAGTGGGATGACATCATATGACATCATCCCAGAACAAGGGAGCCCCTGCCCCTCAAATGACAATACTACAGGTGGGAGGTAGGGTTGCCACCTGTCCAGGATTCCCCTGGATGGTCCAGGTTTTAAATCATGTGTCCGGGTTTCAGGTGGACTGAAACACAGACACATTATTCAGACTGGGCTGTGGCTCCCCAGGTAATTAAGATTTACACACACAAATCTGTTGCCGTCTAGGAGCTGTGGGCGGCTGTCTGAGGGCAGGGCGATGATGTCAGTAAGTGCAATTTGGCCACACCCACTATTCACTGCTATATGCTATGCGCACCACATTACTCTTCTTGGGGCACCCAAAGGTGTGCCAGGCTGTTAAAATGTTCGGGTTTGGCTTGAAGAAAAGGTGGCAAGGTGGTTGAAAAATAGAAATGGTTGGGGACTCCTTTCCCTGTGTTTCTGTGAGTAGGGCAGCCCATTGAATGAATAGAATGTCTTACTCCCAGCACACAGCCGCACAGATGTGAACCAAGGGCTTACTCATACATGTGGTTGGGGTTGGTAAAACCACATGGTTGAGGCACAAAAGAAACTAGTATGTGAGCCTCTCAGGCTTTTAGAAGGGGTGCAAGTCTTCAGTCCACTGCTATGAGTGCCAGCTCCAAACGTCACTGTATGTAGAAAAGGATCTTCCTGTAGCCGCACATCAAAACAATCCCACTGGTCAGTGAGAGAGTGGAAACCTCAGTCTGAGCTCCAACCAAGTGAGCCACATTTTTACCACCCCCAAATACTCCCTGTTTAGCTGCAGAGGCAGCAGCCAGAGGCCAGGGTGGTACACATGCTGTGGCCATGGCAGGAAGTATACCCTTAGGTGAATGGGGCCGCAAAGCAACTACCCCACAATCGCACGCATTGCACTCGATTGTGGCACAGTGATATTGCATTTAGGGGGTCAAAACAGGCATTGAGGGGTTGACAGATCTCTTCTTCTCCCAGTGTAAAAAGTCTCTGAAAAGAGATCTTATCAGAGATCTCTTTTCAGAGGAGCAGCAGTCCTTGCTGCTATTATGAATGAGCCCTAAAAAAGCAGTTTTGATCATACAGTCCTATCAAGAATAAAAGAGAAGTATGTTTTTTTTCTTCTAAATCATACTTACCTAGGTGGACGATGCACCTGGCCCCACAGGCTCTAAGGCTGAGAACTCAGAGATCAAACACCGATGATCACTCGGATCTCAGAGCTCCCTAAGTAGTGATCCGGTGACTGTCACAAGCATGCATACCAGATATAGGTGTAATATCAGTTAGCCAGTTTTTCGTCTGTATTCTCTCATATTCAGAGTGAACTAGCATATCATTCAAATGCTGTGCTCTTCCGGTTCACATCGATGGTCTAGGACCAACTATATCTGAGATGAAGGGGGTAGAACTTAACACATGACAATGTTTTTACAGGACATTTTTAATTTGATTCCATTGGGAACCATGTTTAGTGATTATTCTTGGGTATTCCTTTATTTGTTGAGTTCCCTTTTTGGAGTTTACTGGCAGGGTTTTCCATTTACATTTTGCCGCTTTGCTTTTGGCCTTACTTAGAGATTTATGGGGATACCCTCTTTCCCTAAAACTTTTATACATTTTGTTTGCTTTCGCTTTAAAATGAAAGTCTTCAGAGCAATTTCTCCTGATCCTTAGGAATTGTCCCATTGGTATTCCATGAATCAGGGATTTAGGATGATGGCTTTGAGCCAATAACAATGTATTTGCTGCCGTTTCTTTGCAAAATGTTTGGGTAATGATTTTACTTCCCTCTATAGTAAGTAATAGATCAAGGAAGGGTAGTGATACCTCATGGTGTGAATAAGTGAGTCTTACATTTCTCTCATTCATATTGAGTTGTAACAAAAATTCAGTCAGTTGTTCTACTGTCCCACTCCACACCATGAGGACATCATCGATGTACCTCAGCCACAGGAGACAGTGGCAGAGGATCATCCAGGATTTATACACCACCTCCTCCACCCAGAGGCCCAAATGGAGACACGCATATGCTGGGGCCCAGGGTGCTCCCATACAAGTGCCTCTTTGCTGATGATAATTAACCCCCAGGAATTGGAAATAATTATTCCTGAGCATGTTCAGCTACATATTCAATATGTGCTCCTAACAGAGGATATTCCTTTTCAAGGAAAGGAACTACCACTTTAATTCGCTTCAACAGTATATATTAAAGCATTATGCCCTGTACACACGGTCGGACATTCCGACGACAAAATCCGTATTTTTTTTTCCTGCGGAATTTGGCCCAAACTTGTCTTGCATACACATGGTCGCACAAAGTTGACGGAAAATCTGATCGTTCAGAACACGGTGATGTACAACACGTATGATGGGACTATAAAGAGGGCAGTAGCCACTAGCCAATAGCTTTTGTCTCGTAATTTATTCTGAGCATGCCTGGCACTTTGTCCGTCGGTATTGTCTACACACGATCAGAATGTAAACGATCGGATTTTGTTGTTGGAAAATGTTAGATCCTGCTCTCAAACTTTTTGTGTCGGAAATTCCGATGGAAAAAATCTGATGGAGCCCACACACGATCGGATTTTCCGACAACAAGATCCGATCGCACATTTTCCTTTGGAAAGTCTGACTGTGTGTACAGGGAATAAATGTTAAAGTGCTTTTAATCACTCAGCACTTTGAACAGTACATTAATTATTTACTGGGTATTTGGCCTCTTTATCTTTAATTCTTGCCTATGTTCCATTATAGTATGGTTCCATGATCACTGCCTCAGGTTTCCTGTTTCAGGGCTGCTCCTTTCCCCTACAACATCCTATGCAGTCATCTTGCATACAGAGACTACAGTTGTGTCTCTCTACACAGTGTGCATCAATAGAAACACAGAGCCCTATAATCTAATGCCGCGTACACACAAGCGGACTGTATGGCGTACTTAGTCCGTCATACAATCCGACGGACAGTCCGTCATACTTTCCACTGAACGACCTTGACCACACACGGATACCCAAACAGTCCGTCGAAAGCTTGCGCGATGACGTGTACAGCACGTACGACGGGACTAGAAATAGGAAGTCCAATACACAGCAAAGCACCCTTCCGCCGTGTAAATCCTTTCTGGGCATGCGCCATTCTTAGTCCATCGAACTAGCATACTGACGAGCGGATTGTCCGCTGAAACCAAAGTATGACGGACAGAATTTCGAAAAATCTGAAATTCTTAGTACGCCGGACTGCACGCTGAAAAAGTCCGCTGAAGCCCACACACGAGAGGACTGTCCGCTGAAATGTGTTTCGACGGACTAAGTACGCCATACAGTCCGCCCGTGTGTATGCGGCATTAGATAGCAAGGCCCCCCTACTGACTCCATATCTCCTCCTCCCACGGGACAGCCCTGGCTATTGGCCTCTCAGGAACAAAGTCTTCAACCCTGTATAGCTTCAAGTTATGCCTAAGCCCTTGTACACACGGTCGGAGATTCCGACAACCAAATCCGTCGGAGTAATTCCGACGGATTAATTCCGGAAGAGGTCCGGAAGTGATGTTGCATACACACGATCGGACTAAGTTGTTGGAAAATCCGATTGTACATAACGTGATGACGTTATTTCGTTACGACGGGACTATGTTCAGGCTAGTAGCCAATAGCTTTGGTCTAGGAATTTGATCTGAGTATCCGTCCGTCGGAGTAGGCTACACATGATCGGAGTATGTCCGATCAGAGCATTTTGTCAGAAAATTTTACCGGCAAGTTGGAAAAGTTGGTCCGTCGGATATTCCGACGGAAACAGTCCAATGGAGACCACAAACAGTCGGAATATCCGACAAAACGGTCCGATCGGACACATTCGGTCGGAATCTCCGACCGTGTGTACAAGGGCTTAGAGTTTACAAAGGGTTTCTTTTCTTCATCCTCCATCTAAACAAGGTGGCGGGGAGCAAAAGGAAGGTAAATATCTGCAGTCGGCGGAGACTACAATAAAGTAAACTAATTTATTTTCAATCATCGGCAAAACACACAGTCACTTTAAAAATCAAAACCGGAGCTGCCTGCCACATAATCCCTTCATCATAACATCACGTCACCGTGCATATTTATCCTCGTGTCAGACGTGACGTAAGATATATTGAAATGCAGTGACATGCCCTCCATACATTCCATTGAAAGTAGCTCTATCTTGGAATTACAGTAGCCATGTGGATCCTGCAAGGTGATTACACAGCTTCCCCATTAGGGATGTACGATTGGCCTGTCAAGCTGTACAAGCATCAGCTTGTATTAAATCATCATCCTTTATTAAATGACCTTCTGCTCATTGTGCATGACCAGGTGGTGGATTGATGTAAAATCCTTATTTGGGGAAACACTCGTTATACTGTCATGAATCCAGATGATGCATCCTCCTTATTGCCTTTACAGAAAATACACGGACACGGTCTAAAGAACAATCCATTCACAAATTGGGTTTGCTTCAAGATGACCCGTCATTCAGCACAGTCAAAGAAATAAACTAATAGACATAACTGAAACAGTGAATAATATTTATCAATAATTCATAAACGCAATCAGGTGCATAATTAGTGGGCTACAGTGATATAAGAAAAATAATAATTGTTTCCTTAATAAAATATTAGTGAATAAATCAAAATCATGTGTTTGACCAAAAAAGACCCAGTATTCCTCTTCAAAAACTGGGTATCCGAATCCCACATGTACAAATCCACATCCGAGATTGAAAAACTTTCACCAATTCGTGAAACACCACCACCTTCTAAAATGAACACTCACCAAAGACAAAATAAAAAGATGCCTTTAGTATATGCCTGGGTAAACCACTCCACTCATATGGATCTATCTGAAGGTTTCCAAACAGTATGCCAGTAATCACTCCATACATCTCCACAATGATCTCAGGATGTCATAGAAAGCAAACAGCTATTATTGCACAACATATTATGCTTTATTCAAGCAATAAAATAGATGTTAAAAATTTCCACTCACAAGTATGGTGCCTATAGACCGGTACTGAGTCTTTCCAGCAATACGTTTGGGGTTAGCAAACGCTGTTCCGTCTGCCGGGATCTGCATGCAAGCCTTGAAATGGTGCGGGTTGGGGCAGGAAGTGACGTCAGCGTTACCTAGAAGCCTCTACGCATTTCACATCCAATCATGCATCCTCAGGAGGCTTCACGGGAGATGGAACGGCGTTTACTAAACCCAAAATTATTGCTGGAACGACTCAGTGCCGGTCTATAGGCACCATACCTGTGAGTGGGAATTTTTTACATCTATTTTATTGATTGAATAAAGCATAATATGTTGTGCAATGATGGCTGTTTGCTTTCTATGAGATCCTGAGATCATTGTGGAGATGTATGACGTGATTACTGGCATACCGTTTGGAAACCTTCAGATATATCCATATGAGTGGAGTGGTTAACCCAGGCATAAACCAAAGGCGTCTTTTTATTTTGTCTATGGTAAGTGTTTATTTTAGAAGGTGGTGTTTCACGAATTGGTGAAAGTTTTTAAATCACGGATGTGGATTTGTACACGTGGGATTCGGATGCCCAGTTCTTGAAGAGGAATACTGGGATCTTTTTTGTCAAACACATGATTTTGATTTATTCACTAATATTTTATTAACCGCTTGCCGACCGCCTCACGCCGATATACATCGGGCAGAAGGTCTTGTACAGGCAGAATCATGTACCTGTATGCTGCCCTTTAAGAGGAGGGCAGTGGGCGCTAGCGCGCCCGCGGCAAGCTCTGTGAGTTGGGTCGCGTGTTCCGTGGACTCGATCACCACGGGGATACCCACAATGGTCTCACAGGGAGGAAGAACGGGGAGATGCTAATGTAAACAAGCATCTCCCCATTCTGCCTAGTGACAGTGTCACTGATCTCTGTTCCCTGTCAGCGGGAGCAGAGATCAGTGATGTGTCACACATAGCCACGCCCCCCCAAAGTTAGAAACACGCTTCAGGACACACTTAACCCCTACCCACTGCCCCCTAGTGGTTAACCCCTTCATTGCCAGTGTTATTTACACAGGAATGAGGGCATTTGTATAGTACGGATTGCTGTATAAATGGCAATGGTCCCAAAAATGTGTCAAAAATGTCCGATGTGTCCGCAATAATGTCGCCGTCATGATCAAAATTGCTTATCGCCGCCATTACTAGTAAACAAAAATAATTAATTAATAAAATAAATAAAAATGCTATAAAACTATCCCCTATTTTGTAAACTCTATAACTTTTGCGCAAACCAATAAATATATGTTTATTGCGATTTTTTTTTACCAAAAATATGTAGAAGAATATGTATCGACCTAAACTGAGGAAAAAAATGTTTTTTTTACTTATTTTTGGGGGATATTTATTATAGTGTATCGCTAACCCCCAAAGGAGCTGCTGGTTATTTTTGGGCTTACCGTCACCCTCCGTTCTCCTTGTGACATGTCTAGGGAAAGTCCTGTGGTAAATGGCCCAGTAACTTAAGACTGACAATAGATCCACTTGAATGGATTTTATTTGCAAAAACTCAAACCATTGAACAGTCTTTCAACTTGGGATCAGAGGGTTGGGAAGGAAGGTTCAGGTACTCTCAATGTCAAAGTCCAAAAATATTAAAGAACTTGCTTACTTTGACTGCATCCAGAGAATAGCCATTCGCAGCTGGATGATCACTCGGGTTGGACAGTCCCTCTCTCACAAGGCCTAGCAGCCAACAAGGTGCTTACTCAGGAACAAAGTCTTTGTCACAGAGGTTGTTGCAGAACATGTAGGGAAACTAAGCTGTAGAACACTTGTAGGATACCTGGATCTTTCAGTCTGCTTGGCGATATCCACAAGACCGGATTCTTTCGGTTACGTCAGCCCTTCCAGGCTCTTGTTAAGAAAACCAACCCGTACGTGGTGTTCTTCTAAAGAGTCCTCCCCTGGAATGCTTGAAGTACACTGGGCCTCTCCCGAACCACTCACCCAACCACCTCTGAATCCTCCTTTAGTTTCCTTGCCTTGGGCTAGTCAGCTCCAAGACATTAAAGTCGGGTGGATCTGCACCCCAGGCCGTAGCCTTCCTGGGGGCTGGTTAGGAGGGCCAGGACTTTGTAATCAGCACATCATACTGGACCGGAAATCCTGAACCACGTGACGTCTGCATCTTAAATACCCTCTCCCAGAGGGCACAGCGAGAGGGCCACTCCCACTGACCTGGCTCTGAAAGAGAGTACCCAAGCACCCAACCAGACCATAGTTCCTCGCCTGCCACAAGAGACAGTGCCCCCTGTCGCCAGGCTGAACATCTCACAGTCCAGCTAGACTGATGCAGAGGTCCAATTTAGACAAATAAACCCAAACCAAACTGCAGTTTAGGTAAAGTTTAACTTTGAAAAACGCATAGCTCGTGCTCTTTAGGAGCTGCCACTACAATAGCAAAATGTAAAAAAATAATGCGTTTTTTTTTTCAAAATTGTCGCTATTTTTTGGTTTATAGGGCAAAAATAAAAAGGAACGTCAATTTTGTTTGGGAGCCACGTCGCATGACCGCGCAATTGTCAGTTAAAGCGTCGCAGTGCTGAATCGCAAAAAGTGCTCTGGTCAGGAAGGGGGTAAATTCTTTCGGGGCTGAAGTGGTTAAGGAAAAAAAAAATTATTTTTCTTATATCACTGTAGCCCACTAATTATGCAGTTGATTGCATTTATGAATTATTGATAAATATTATTCACCGTTTTAGTTATGTGGTAAGTTTTGTATCTTATTTAGGGTCAGCGCAGTTACACTTTTTATTGTAACATTGTTTATTTCACATTACTGGTGGGGAATATATGACTGCGGCAGATTTGCTATTTGAAGGCACATTCACACATATTTTTGACATAGACTTTTATTTTTTCACCAGTGACACATTTTTCCCAAACTAATAGACATGTCTACCAATTTTATCTGAAATGGGAAAGAGTGATGCAAGTGATACCGCTGTCACAACTGCAGTCAGAGGGGCTATGTAGAATTAATGAGCCATAAACACATTTTCAGGCAATAGTTAATGTGTTACTAAACCCAGGAGCCTGCATTCACTATATCTGATCTCCCACAGTACACAGAACATGGAAATGCAGTTATTTTATAAATATAAACTGCTAAATATAATTTCCCATCAACAGTCTAAGTCTTGTAACTTCTATCAGTGTCTGGTTAACCACCTGCTTACAGGGCACTTATACCCCCTTCCTACCCAAGCCAATTTTTAGCTTTCAGTGCTGTTGCACTTTGAATGGCAATTGCGGGGTCATGCAACACTGTAGCCAATACATTTTTAGAATTTATTACACAAATAGAGCGCTCTTTTGGTGGTATTGATTCACCACTGGGGTTTTTAATTTTTTGCTAAAGAAACAAAAAAATACAGAAAATTTTGAAAAACAAAACAAAAAAAAAGAAATAATTTTTCAGTTTGTTATAAATTTTGCCAACAGATAATTTTTCTCCTTATGTGTGCTGATGAGGCTGCTCTGATGGGCACTGATGGGCACTGATGATGCAGCACTGGTGGGCACTGATTAGAAGGCACTGATAGGTGGTACTGATGGGCACTGACAGGTGGCACTAATGGGCTCTGATAGGCAGCACTGATGGACACTGATAGGCAGCACTGATGGACACTGATAGGCGGCACTGATAGGCAGCACTTATAGGTGCCACTGATGTTGAGACACTGATGGGCACTGATAGGTGGCAATGGCGGACACTGATAGATGGCACTAGTGGGCATTGATTAGCAGCACTGGCAGGCGCAGATTGGGACTGATGTCCCTGTAATAGATGCCGGGTACCAGATTTCTTCTATTCTCCGCACGCTGGTCATGGAGAGAAAAGTTGCTGCACACAGAAAACTTTAATCTTAATGCATAGAATGCATTAAGATTAAAAAAAAAAAAAAAGTATGCCTTTATAACCTATTTAAAGGGCCGCTGTGGTTGTTCATTTACCCTGTTCTGTGATTAGCAGAGTCCGAGTCAGTGATCACAGAGCGTGCCGCATGCCGCAGGGGGGCGCGCAAGCATGGGAGGACATCTATTGATGCCCTCCCAGAAATGGAAGCCTGCACTGTAGCCATCTTTTTGAAAGTGGTTAACTTGTAGGAGGAGTTTTCATTTTGTTCTGACTGTCCCATGAGGCTGCAGGACCCCTGACTGTCTGGACAGTGCTGATTGTCCCTGTGCCAATCACATGCACCCTCCCAAGAAAAAAAGGACAGTGGAAGAAGGGGAGGATTTGAGAAGACAGGGATCAAACAGCCTTTTTACACAATGCATAGGATTAACCCCTTAGGGTTCCACCATGAGTGTAACAAGCATGCTTTACTGCATATACAGACTGATTTTACTGTTATGGGTTTAGTAACACTTTTATTTTAATAAGGTCGTTGCGAATGGTGAAAGCAGGGTTCTATGCTGGATTTGGTAGTTTTGGATCAGGCTGGGTGCTTGAAGGTTCCAAAGAGTATTGGGGCGGGACAGAACCTTTAATTCGGTGTTCAGGCTTCACTTTACTCTTGCAGCCTGTGTGAGTGTTGGTCTGAGCATAGCTCAGGGAAGGTGGAGTTGAAGTTGTTGCAGCCAGGAGGGAGGTGTGCTCCTGTCTGGAGACCAAGGAAATATCCTCGAGACAGCACTTCATGCGGTAGAGGTTTCAGGTCATTGAACCGGCAGTTGGTCCAACTGAGAGAGCTTGGGAGACTAGAGCTGAGGCAACTGGGAGAGAATCCAGGGTAGCCAGAGGAATCTGTGAGTCTCGGAGGAGTGAGAGCTCCTGGGTATCAGGAGAACCTCTACCTAGGGGCTAATAGTGGGCCCATGTAGCAAGATACTTCAATTAAAGCTGAGTGAGCTTAAGATCCAGGTGTCTCAGTAATTTTTGTTTTGTGTGTAGCGGAAACCCCTGCATGGAAGACCTATTATTATTATTATTATTATTATTATTATAATACAGGTTTTATATAGCGCCAGCAGTTTGTTTAGCACTTTACAACGTGAGGGCAGACATTACAGTTACATTACAATTTGGTACAAGAGGAATCAGAGGGCCCTGCTCGTTAGAGCTTACAATTTAAAAAGGAAGGGTCAATTGATACAAAAGGTAATAGCTGTGGGGGATGAGCTGATGGAGGAAGTAAAACAGTGTTAGTTAGAAGCAGGATAGGCTTCTTTGAAGAGAAGAGTTTTCAGGGATCGTCTAAAGATGAATCCAGTAGAGGACAGTCGGACAGATCGGGGACAGTCGGACAGACCTATGTTGTAAAGACTTTGCTTTTCTGTTTTCTTTTTAAATAAGTGGGCTACCAGGCCCTTAACTATAGTCCCTATCTGCCGTTGACAAAATGCATCTACCACAAGAGCTAAGCACCCCATATCATAGTTGCATAATCTGTAGAGTTACACTGCTACCTGACTGGGAGTAGTGACAAAATATGTTCAGGCATTTTAGGCTGAGGATAGGAATTAGGCTATCAGTACAATTAGGGTATAGAGAGAAGCTAATGTTTGGCCCTGGGAACTGTCACATGATAAAAGGCTGCCAGCGCAGCTAACTGTGGCTGTAGAATTTCCTGCTCCACAGCCGCATGTAACAAAGGGGTGAGGATGCTGGTGACATCATTGACCTAATATGGCCACATATCCATGTGGCCATATTAGGTCAATAATGTCATCAGCATCCCTGAGTTTAGCCCAAACCCATGGTGAAACTGTCAGGCCTCCAGCCAAATCAGCTAAGGCCATGGCTTGCAGCCACATATAACACATTGATGGGGATGTTGGTGACATTATTGATGAATGGACTTCTGACAGGATCAACAGGTATTTATAAAGATGAAACCTTGGGAAATGAACATATATTGCAGAGAATGTGCATTTTTTTAGTTTTGCCCAGACATATCATCTAGGTGCCCAAAGTTTCCCCAGGTCTATACCAATGGTCCTGCATTCTAGAAATAGTTTTGTGCACATACATTTATTATTCACTCTACTTTGTCAAATTGGCATAACTATTTTAAGTTAAGTTGCATCCCACAATGGAATGCTCGTACAGTAGCAACTTTTTTGAACATTGTCATTATTTTTACTTGCTGTTCACGTGCCACCTAATTAAACCGCTGTAACCTTAATCTAAAACCAGCAAAGCCCTCATTTAATTGACATTTTTGCTCTGGGAAAAAGTGTTTTTCCTATTGTCCTATACAAAATCCATAGGGAAATATGGTTTCCGTAGATTACATATAATTACCATACTAAGCTGAATAATAAAGTGGAAAGTATGTCAATTACTGACTGAAATTATATAGAAGTTTCAATAAGAAAAGTGCATTTATCTTGTATGAAGTGCAGAATTCCCAGTTCTTTCACTAATACACTCATTCTGGGCTTGCCACATATTCAGAAGCTAAATTAGACTTTAAAATAAGTGTTCAAGTTAAACATCTTTTAATATGTTAGAATAAGCTGGAAAAGAACTTTCACAAATAACTCAACCACTATTCAGAGCTTAAAACTCTGAGCAGCAATTCTCAACTAGAGTTCCATCAACCTCTTTCTTTCTGGTTGATCTTTTTATCTTTCCGAAAGGGTAGTATTCTGACCACCACTGTAAGGTGCATTTTCCCACTAACACCCGAAGGAATGCATTTTATAAGGAATGCTCTGCTATTTTAAGGGTTCCTCTAGGGTAAAAAGCTTGAGAAGGGCTATCCTAGAAATCTGGCTGCAATATTCATCTTCTTTTCGGTGCCGTCCCCCACAGTAAAGCCTCATACACACTAACAGTTTTTTTTTCATTCAACCCAGCGGGCTGAAAGAAAAAAAATCTGAACAGCTTGGAAGGAGCCACTGTATTAACCATCCAATATTAGTACAGTGATCTCCCCCGCTGAGCTATTGTGTTCTGATAGAGGGCTGCCCCCATTGCCAGAACACACCGGTCAGCGCTCTCAGCCAATTGGTGCTGATCAGCAGACCTTTATTCGGTCATGCCACTTTGATAGAGGCTGGCCGAATAGTAGACTTTAGACTTTTGTCAGACCAGTTGCAGTAGACACAGGCTAAATGTTGGCTGGTTTCCATAGAACCGGCTGATGCCACCCGACATTCCGCCCATTTGTATGGCTCTCAGGCTGGGTTCACACTGATGCTATTGGATGCAGGTTTCTCCACATCCAATTCTTAATGAAGCCGGTTCACACATCTCCGGCTGGTTGCAGAGTGCATTGCACAGAGGTCCTGTGCATTTTTTGCTCCATTTCAGGTCCGAATGCAGGTAAAAATTCGGGCCTGATTCGTCCCTGAAACTGAGAACTGGGACGCATTGGACCCCTGCTGTGAGCCGCTCCACACAATGTTGTGAACCCAGCCTTAAATGCTTTGTGCCACAAAATGTCCTCAGATACAAAAGGGAAATTGGGACTTTAAATGAAGCATTTGGTTAGTGGAGGAAAAAATGGACCATGTTTGAATTTCAATGTAGAATGTTTATTAATTGCAAAATGAAGAGTATTGATTTCATAAGCATAAAAAAGAGTACACATGGCATAAATGTAGTAAAGACAGTATACATCTATTGGCATATGATTATGATAGTGAATAAATTACATAGCATAATGATACCAATGACAGCATGCCTAATATTTACCAATATATCCAGATGGTAAGTATGCGTCCACTAAATACAGAAACGATTTTTTGTATTGTAGTTAAAAGAGTCAAATAATAATGAAATCAGTATGGTTCCATATGAGGTGTAGATGGGGCATCAAAATCAAAGCTCAACGTGTTTGGTGGATGTTTCTCCTCTCATCAGGAGCAGGCTATGAAGGGAGTGCAGGAGATGATCAGTGGTGCCACACTCAGGGCAGCGCAGTCCTGTGCCAGTGTCCCAGTGTGCCAACCTGTGCTTGAGCCCTTCCCTCTGCCCGGCCCTTACCCCCAGCTATGCAGGACTCCACTGCGGTGATCTGCCTGCCTGCTGATTGGCTGCTCTGCTGCTATCTTCCTCACTGTCTGAAATCCATCACCGCGATAGAGACTGAGCACTGACACCAGCACCGTGATAGAGAGCACTGACACCAGCACCTTGATAGAGAGCACTGACACCAGCACCGTGATAGAGAGCACTGGCACCAGCACCGAGATAGAGAGCACTGACACCAGCACCGTGATAGAGAACACTGACATCAGCACCGTAATAGAGAGCAGTGACACCAGCGCCGTGAGGGCACTGACACCAGCACCGTGATAGAGAGCACTGGCACCAGCACCGAGATAGAGAGCACTGACACCAGCACCGTGATAGAGAACACTGACATCAGCACCGTAATAGAGAGCAGTGACACCAGCGCCGTGAGGGCACTGACACCAGCACCGTGATAGAGAGCACTGACACCAGCACCGAGATAGAGAGCACTGACACCAGCACCAAGATAGAGAGCACTTCTGCAATTTCCCACTTTGGCTCAAGCCTGTTGCTCCTGCCTACCCCTACCACCCCTGTGGAAGGGTCTGCCTCTTCCTCTGCCTGTCATTTTTTAAATGACCCTGTGACAAAAGTCTTTAGAGAAGTGCAGTATGTATGTGGAAGAAGGTATATAACACCCCGCTTCAATCTGTTGTTTTTTGGGGGGCCACTGGTCTATCACACCAGTTATAATACTTTTTTCTAATTGCGTTTGTCACTCTTTGTAGTATTGCTGCAGAACAGCTAAGCAGTCACAATGCTGCACAGTGGAAATGCACTATACTATGCTTTCTATATTTGAAAGTATTTTATACGTGTATTACACCCCTATATACTGCACACCAAATAGTACACCTATACCAGTCCTTAAAAGGACCTTTGTGGACCTAATAGTAGCTAGCTAGTAGCTAGTGAATTGCAGACTGTCCTTGCTCCAAAAAACCAAACTGTCCCTCCCTACACTGAGAAACGACAGCTGCAGAATCGGTCAGCAGCACTGCATGCAGTGCACTATAATATGCTTTCTATATTTGAAAGAAAGTATATTATACGCGAATTACAACCCTATATACTGTACACCTATACCAGTCCTTAAAGTGGGACTGCACTGCGGAAAAAAATATTAAAAGCCAGCAGCTACAAATACTGCAGCTGCTGACTTTTAATAAATGGACACTCACCTGTCCCGGGGTCCAGCGATGTCGGCAGCCGAGGCCGATCGATCGCTCGGCTCTCGGCTGCTGCCGCCACCATTCTAGGTGAGGGAATCAGGAAGTGAAGCGAAGCGACTTCACTTCCCGGTTCCCTACTGCGCATGCGCGAGTCGCGCAGCACAATAGGAATTGTCCGTGCTGTCTCTGGGACCCGTGTGTGTCCCAGCAGACAGCGCGCAGGGACAGGAAGAGGCATAGACTCCCGTGGGAGTCTATGCCCAGAAGTGGGTGTAAATACCTGTCTTTGACAGGTATCTGCACCCCCCTCCCCCCTGAAAGGTGCCAATTGTGACACCGGAGGGGGGGAGGGTTCCGATCAGCGGAAGTTCCACTTTAGGGTGGAACCCCGCTTTAAAAGGACCTTTGTGGACCTAGTAGCTAGTGAATTGCAGACTGTCCCTGCTCCAAAAACCAAACTGTTACTACACTGCGAAACGACAGCTGCAGAATCGTTCAGCACTGCATGCAGTGCGCTATAATATGCTTTCTATATTTGAAAGAAAGTATATTATACGTGTATTACAACCCTATGTACTGTACACCTATACCAGTCCTTAAAAGGACTTTTGTGGACCTAATAGTAATAGCTAGTGATTAGACTGACTGTCCCTGCTCCACACAGCATCCTTTCCCTACACTGACAAAAGACAGAATGTAAAATGGCCACCAGATCAGGTCTATTTATAAGGTAGGGGGTATGCCCATGTGCTGAAATGTCTCAATTGGCTGTCCTGTACCCCATGACGGATGTGCCATGGGTCAAAGTTCTTCACAATGTAAACGAATATGTCCGCCGCAAAATCTCTTCTTTACCTTTAAAAAAAAAAAAGGTAAATTTGTATAGTCCTCCACTGCATGCATGTATAATGTCTGTGCAAGGTCTTTGTATTTCCATTATTTTTTCTAATAAACGTTATTATGGAAAAAAAAAAGGTACCCCAGAAAAAAAAAACTGTGTTTTTACTTGTATACGATTAGATGATGAAGTCAAAAGAACGTCACCTCATCCCCTAAGTTAAGGGAACATTTCCTTGCAAAGTGGACAACCCAACTTTATATCCAAATTATCCCCACCTGATTCTCTTCCTAGTGTGTGCACAAGCTGTGGCCCCTTTCATTTTTCATTCCTATGAATGGTCTGTAAGTGACTGGATGCGTGGGGGGGGGGGGGGGGGGTTTGGGGTGTGGCACCATACAGTTAGTATGGATCATCTATAGGAATTAATAGGGTAGGAGCACAATGGGCCGAGCAGAGGACCTAGATGGAATGTTGCTGTTTAGGGGTTAGATCAAGGGTTAGTTAGGGTAAATTTAAGAGCCTGATAAATTCATTTCAGGGGTCATAAACTGGGTGACAACTGTTTTTACTAACATGCAAATGGACCTCCTGTAATGAGTTGAGACCTCAGAAGCGGGACATTTATGTGTAATGTACCCAAGGCTGGTTAATAGATCATTGATCAATATACCTAACCCATGCACTTCATCTTAGGATGGGTTTGGGTAAAGCATAGTGGACTGTTTTAGTTTATTCATCTATCCATACAACATAGTCCATGAAACTTAAAGGGTTACTGCACCACAACAGTAAAATCATTCTGTATATGCAGTACAGCGTGCTTGTTATACTCACTGTGGAATCTAAGGGGGTATTCCTCTGCATTGTATAAAAACGTTGTTTGATCCTGTCTTATCTGACCCCCCCCCCCTTTCTTCCACAGTCCCCAAACCATCTCCTGATAGAAAAGAGCCTTGGGGGCAGGGTACACATGCTCAGTTTGGTGTGTATTGCTATAGAGTTATTTTTATTGTTCTTGGGCACAGGGCCAATCAGCACTGTCCAGACAGAGGGTCAGGGGTCATCCAGGCTCATAGGACAAGTCAGAGCAGAATGAAAACAAGCTTTAACCAGACACTGATAGAAGCCACAGGAATGCTAAATACTGCTGATGAGAAAAGGTATTTAACAGTTTATATTTACTAAAACTATTGCATGTTTTGTGTACTGTGGCAGACCAGAAATAGTGAATGCAGGCTCCTGGGTTTAGTAACACTTTACATACACAACATATAACTAAGCTGGTGTGATTCTAGGCATGTAACTTCGATTTCATTTAGCTGTGGTTTTCTATATTTTGATAGCACACATCTGTCACATATATAGGGATCAGTAGTATTAAGTGGCAAGGAACAGAGGCAGTGTGAAAAGCTGTGTCTTAAAATATCTAGTAAATAAATGGAATCTTGACAAATAGGCATACACAAGGGGCAGCAATGATTGCAGAGTCCCATCTGCTTTTCTGAAAAGAGGTATTCTGAAGGTCATATCATCCAATGGCTACCTGTCTGTCTGTGTCTATCTATATATTTATCTATCTATCTTGATATATATATATATATATATATATATATATACATATATATATATATATATAAAACAAAAAAAATGAATGAATGAAGCATTGCATGCTGTCTTTAACAGAATTTGAAAATCTACATTGATACATTATTTTATGATTCAGGGTTTAAATTACTACTGCGCCAGATTTTGCAGTCTCCCGTTTTAGTATCATCTTCTACAAAAAAGAAATACTGTAGATAGATAGACAAATAAATATTAGAATATACAGTATGTATGGCTCAGCCTAGATTGGATAGATAGAGCCCTCACTGCATGAGTATTGGAACACCCCATAAACTCTCTATTCTATCACAACTCGAAAAAAGGTCCAGATAAGCTCATATACATAGAATTTAGAATTTACTATACAAAATGGTAGTTAAACAGATGAATAAATCAAATAACATGCTAATTCTCTTCTCCATTTAAACCTTTATGACGTAGGAGCGATGGACCATATGGAGATACGTTATAACATTCTGGGTGGTTTGTGGTCCTAAAGGCTGCCCACCAGCAACTGTGGGGTCCTTATGGACCCCCGGAGGAGTTTTGAAGGATGGGAGCACCACACCAGCTTATATTGCCTTTGAATGGATATCACTAAACAGTGAAGTGTTTGCACCTCAGAGTCTCCTCCTTCATCTTAAGCCAGCCATAAATGGTTCGAATCTTGGCTTCAGCGGGGTCAGCCGAGTTTTGAACCATGCATGGGCAGGCTGATTGTACCCAAATTGATCGATTTATTACCTTGGTTACAACCAGCCTGACAGATTTTTCATGTGATTATTGCCAGCAGCAATAGCTGCTACCAATAATCACTGTGTGTTCTCCCGGCCAGGGCGGCTTACCATGACCCCCCTTCCCCATTGGGAGAACAAAATAGCTCCATGGGAGGGACTCACCCGTCAATAGTGAATGTGTTAATGGGGGAATCTAGCAAAACCTAGCAATTTTCTTTCCTGTAGGTTATTAACATTGCACCATATATGGCCGACTTTACAGCGGGGAAGAGGATGGGGAGAAACTAGTTAACAAATGACTCATTCACTCATTAGTTCCAGATCAGCTGATGCAGCAGCCCTCCCATTCCTCCCCTGTGTATCTCCACACCATTCTTTCTTTGCAGTTAAATTATATTAACACATTTATCTCTTTATCCTGCACATCTGATTTATCTCCATCCCTCCACTGATAGACTGCACTGATGGGTACTGATGAGGCGGCACTGATAGCCACTGATGAGGTGGCACTGATAGGCACTGATGGACGGTACTAATGGGCAATGATAGGTGGCACTGATAGACGGCACTGATGGGCACTGATAGACGGCACTGATGGGCACTGATATGCAGCATTGATGGGCATCACTGATGGGTACTGATATGCAGCATTGATGGGCATCACTGATGGGTACTGATATGCAGCATTGATGGGCATCACTGATGGGCACTGATAGGCATTACTGATGGGCACTAATTGGCACTGATAGGGCTGCATGTTTTATTCCCTCAAAACCAGCAACTTTACACATTTCCAGAACATTGTGGTAAAAAATTAGATCACCTTGTGGTGTTTACTTTCCAAAAGGGGGTCACTTTGAGGGTGTTTATACTATCCTGGCATTTTATTTTTCTATTTTTTTTTTTATAACAGAAAATAAACCGTATTTTTCCCCAAAATGTTTAGTCTTTTTTTCATTTCTATAGTAAAGTAAGAAAAAACATTGTCATAATTAATACCACCAAAAGAAAGCTCTATATGTAAAAAAAAAATTGAAAAATTTACATGGCCAAGCAATTGTCAAAGTATCACAGCACTGAAAACTGAAAAATGGTCTGATAATGAAGGGATATTACAGGCAGGCATTGAAGGAGTTAAATACAAACTAATGAAAAACTTAGCCGGGGGACTAGTACAGGATTGTAAATGTAAAATGCTCAGTGAACGAATCTTTTAAGCAATTCAGGAAACATTGCAAAGGGGTTAAAAAAGTACACTCAGTGTACTTTTAAAATGATAATATAATTCAATTATGTGATATTTATAACTCCTTCCAGCTAGATTCATCAGGCTTTTCACTAAGGCCCCTTTCACACTGGGGCAGGAACGGTGTCGGCGGTAAAGAGGCGCTATTTTTAGCGCAGCTTTACTGTCATTTTAGCGGCGGTATGCGGGCGCTAGCGGGGAGGTTTTAACAGGTTTTAGCTGCGCTTTGCCGGCGGTATAGCCGCACTGCCCCATTGATTTCAATGGGTAGGAGCAGTTTAGGAGGGGTGAATACACCGCTCCTTCACCACTCCAAAGATGCAGCTAGCAGGACTTTTTTCACCATCCTGCTAGCGCACCGCAAGCCAAGCTTGAGCGGAATTCCGTCGGAAAACCATCCAAGATTTTTCAAACAGAAATTCCGCTTGTGTGTAACATGTTGTACAGTGTTAGTTTTGCGCCACACATAGAGTTTCGCTTTTAGGCCAAAAAGTTCAATTTTGGTCTCATCTGACCAAAGTCCCTTTTTTCACATGTTTGCTGGGTCCCGCACATGGTTTGTCGCAAGCTTCAAATTGGAATTCTTATGGCTTTCTTTCAACAATGACTTTCTTCTTGCCACCCTTCCATAAAAGCCATATTTGTAGAGAGCACGACTAATAGTTGTCCTGTGGACAGATTCTCCCACCTGAGCTGTGGATCTCTGCAGCTCCTCCAGAGTTACCATGGGCCTCTTGGCTGCTTCTCTGATGAATGCTCTCCTTGCCCAGCCTGTCAGTTTAGGTGGTCGGCCATGTCTTGGTAGGTTTGTAGTTGTGCCATATGCTTTCCATTTTCAGATGATGGACTGAACAGTGCTCTGTGAGATGTTCAAAGCTTGGGATATTTCTTATAACCTAACCCTGCAAAACTTTATCCCTGATCTGTCTGGTGTGTTCCTTGGCCTTCATAATGTTGTTTGTTCACTAAAGGTTCTCTAACAAACCTCTGAGGACTTTACAGAACAGCTGTATTTATATTGAGCTTAAATTACACACAGGTGGACTCTATTTACTAATTAGATGACTTCTGAAGGCAATTGGTTCCACTAGATTTTAGTTATGGGTTTCAGAGTAAAGGGGGCTGAATATGTCACATTTTTTAGATATTTATTTGTAAAAAAAAGCCATTTATTATTTTCCTTCCGATTCACAATTATGTGCCACTTTGTGTTGGTCTATCACATAAAATCCCAGTAAAATACATTTACGTTTTTGGTTGTTACATGACAAAATGTGGAACATTTCAATGGGTATGAATCATTTTTCAAGGCACTGTACAAGTGCAAATTCTCTCATGTTTCTTGGATCTCACCTTCATTAACAGATTCCCAGTAGAATTACTATTATAGCTTGTATCTGTTTTAATTAGTCCACTCACTTTTAAGAAACAATTTAAAAAATTCAGTTAATCAGCACAATGAAACAGCCTTGCTGAAATGTGTATTCATGCTCATTTGGAAATTAATAATGCAACTTTTCATAGGTCATCAGCAACCCGCTCAGTGTCAGCACTCCCCTGTTTATGTGTACGGCTGCCATATCACTCCTAATTAAAGTATATGTAACCCCATTTACTAAAATTCCATACAAGCGTTAAAATTGCAATGTCATTTCCACAGTCATTTTTAATAGGTAGCTTTTTATTAAAATAATACCAGAGAAATGTTTACAGATACAGTATGGGCAGTCATCGCTGACACTGCGTGCAACCATTTTGTGATTATTTAAGAGAAAGCCATACACATGTTGTTGTTTTTTTGGGGGGGGGGCATGGTTTCTTTTGGCAAAATTGACTTGCAAAACTATTAGATTTTTTTTTTTATGTATATAGAGAAAAAAAACATTTAACCACTTCAATACAGGGCACTTTCACCCCCTTCCTGCCCAGGCCAATTTTCAGCTTTCAGCGCCCATCACAGTTTGAATGACAATTACGCGGTCATACAACGCTCTACCCATATAACATTTCTAAAAAAAAATTTTCACAAATAGAGCTTTCTTTTGATGGTATTTAATCACTACTGTTTTTTTTTTTTTGCTAAATAAACAAACAAAGACCGAAAATTCTGAAAAAAAATTGCTTTTCTTCGTTTCTGTTATACAGCTTTCCAAATAAATAACCTTTCTTCATAAATTTAGGCAAAAATGTATTCTGCTACATTTCTTTGGTGAAAATAACCCAAATCAGTGTATATTATTGAAGCGGAGTTCCGGCCACACTGCCCCTCACACTGCAGTAATAACACACATAAACTATATGTATATTAGCTAGTGGATAGTAAGTATTTTTTTTTTTAAACCTTACGATTTAGATCGTCTTCTGGCCTTTGCCATGATGAGTGTGGGCATATGAAGCCCAGTCGCAACCTCTTCCTGGATAACCAATCGAGAGGTGCATGCTGGGTAACCAGCATGCACCTCTCGATCTCGCACATGCATGATGCTCCAGCGGCCGTAGCGCCGATTGTTTAGCAAGTTGCCATAACAATGGGCAGTGACGGAGAAAGGTCCCACCCAGTTGTTATGGCAACATAGACAACATTATCTATGCAGAGCAAAATCAGGAAGCCTCATCCTTCCAAGCAGCTCAATAATTTGCAGGGCTTGGATAAGGTGCAGTATTGCTGAGATCTTGACACAAACACTCTTTATAATTATGGATTATAAATTAATGTGCAGGGCCGCAGAAGGTCCTTAACCCATCAGCAGGACCAGTATCTACTCCTATGTGCAAGGAGGAACAGGATGAGTGCTGCCAAAGCCCTACAAAATGACGTCCAGCAGGCCACTGGTGTGAATGTCTCTGACCAGAAAATCAGTAACAGACGTCAGGAGGGTGGCCTGAGGGCCTGATGTCCTCTAGTGGGCCCTGTGCTCACTGCCACGTAGAGCTTGATTGCCATTTGCCATTGAACTCCAGAATAGGTAGGTCCGCCACTGGCCCCCTGTGCTTTTCATAGATGAGCAAGTTCACCCTAGACATGTGCATTTCGTTTCATTCCCAATCAAAATTCGGACGAATTTTCATTATTCGGACATTCGGATGCATCCGAATTACCGAATTACAATGCTAACGAATTTAAACGAAATCAAATTCGAAAAATGACATTTTGCAACCCGACTTTGGGGCCACGTATCTCGGGTTGTTTGAATACTATGAATTCAAAATTTTAAATTAATTAATTTTAAATTTGGATAGAAAAGATTATAATAAAATAGAAAATAGACTAGAAAAATGATAGAACAGAACAGATTTACCACGTGACCTGACACGAGTGCCATGTGACCGGCCATGAGTGCCATGTGACCAAGTTGTGGATTGTCCACTTGCCACGTCACCTGCCACCTAGCGACCCCAGATATGGGCAATATGAAAGTACTTTTCTGCAGCAGAGAATGACATTTTGCGACCCGAATTTGGGGCCACATATCTCGGGGTCACTTATAGCTAGAAACACTAAATTTGGTATGCAAACACAATAGAACTATCACTATAACAAATACAAATTTGGGGTTTCTAGCACCAAGTGACCCCGAGATACGTGGCCCCAAAGTCGAATCACAAAATGTCAAGCACTTTTGTGCAGCAGAGAATTACATTTTGCGACCTGAATTTGGGGCCACATATCTCTGGGTCAATTCTAGCTAGAAACACCAAATTTGGTATGCAAACACAATATAACTAGCACTACATCATATCCAAATTTGGGGTTTCTAGCACCAAGTGACCCCGAGATACATGGCCCTAAAATCAGTCGCAAAATATTTTCAAATCCGGTTGAAATAGTTTCGAATGCGGTTGAAATAATTTTGAATCATGTTGAAATCATTTTGAATTCGGTAGAAATATTTTCAAATGTGACCGATTTTTCAAATTCGGCAGAAAACTAAATGAAATATGAAAACGAATTTAACGTATTTAACTAATATAACTAAACTAAATGAATTAATTAACACAAAACAAAACTAAACACATTTTTCCCTTTTGCACATGTCTAGTTCACCCTGAGCACATGTGACAGAAGTGATAGGGTCTGGAGAAGCCACGGAGAATGTTATGCTGCCTGTAACATCTTTCATCATTACCGGTCTGGTGGTGGGTCAGTGGTGGTCTGGGGAGGCATATCCATGGAGGGACACACAGACCTCTACATAGACAATGGCACCTTGACTGCCATTAGGTATCGGGATTAAATCTTTGCACCCACTGTAAGACTCTATGCTGGTGCAGTGGGTCCTGGGTTCCTCCTGGTGCATGATAATGACTGGCCTCATGTGGTGAGAGTAGGCAGCCAGTTCCTGGAGGATGAAGGAATTGATATCATTGAATGGCCCCCACGCTCGTCTGACCTAATCCCAATAGAACACCTCTGGGACATTTTGTGTTCGGTCCATCCGATGTCGCCAGGTTGCACCTCCATCTGTTCAGGAGCTCAGTGATGCCCTGGTCTAGATTTGGGAGGAAATACCCCAGGACGCCATCCATTGTCTCATTAGGACCATGCCCCGATGTTGTCAGGCATGCATACAAGCACATGGGGGCCATACAAACTAATGAGTACCATTTTAGAATTGCCGCAATGAAATTTCAGAAAAATAGACTAGCTTGTGGCATTATTTTTTCACTTTGATTTTCGGGGTGTCTTTGAATTCAGTAGGTTGATAATTTTCCTTTTCCATCAAACGATGTGGCATCCTTTCATTTCTAACACATTACCCAGTCCATGTCAGTATAAATATCCAGCATTATATGTTTCCCTATTGAGATCTGATGTGTTTTCAAAGTGTATATATTGCACCTCTCTGAAGTTTGTGACCGGCTGTCTCAAAAATGATCATTTATCCCTTCAGGCTACTGCCCACAAGGTTATAAATTGTATGTATGTAGAGTGAGCTACTACTGTACTGCAAGAGATTATCAAAGGAATAATGGATGGAATTCTGCTGTCATTAGTTATACGATACAGAAATGGAAGAGACAGATAAAAGGAATAATAATATCCAAGAAACGTCTGTCTCAGAAAAGGTCAGCAGTGAATTCAAGCAGAGCCGACATAGTCGGATGGTGATATTGGCTTTGTCTGACCGTTGTGTTTCTTGTGTAAAATATCTTGTACTTTTTGAAGAAACAAGAAATGACAGTATATATTGAAAACAATGGGTGTGAAGAAAGTGCAATTGATTTATATAACCAATCAATACAAACAATAAGGCCTCGTGCACACTTGATGTTTTTACAGCTGCTGTTTTTGGCTTCCGACGTTTTTTTCTGCAGTCAATAAACTCCCCAGCATATTATCCTATTTAACCCCTTGCCACCCAGGCCAATTCTGACATTTCCCTCCTACATGTACATTATATATGTTTTTTTTAGCAAAGACCCTAGAGAATACAATGGCGGTCGTTGTAACTTTTTATCTTGCACGGTATTTGCGCAGCTTTTTTTGGGGGAAAAAAAGGTTTTGTGCTTTAAAAAAAAAACAGTAAGGTACATACAATTTTTTTGGGGGGGGGGGGGGGGAATCGGGCACCTAGTTTTGATAGATACCCACTCCCACTTCCGCTTGTATCAACTAGGCTGGAACTTTGCCCCCCCTACTCTTTGTACCCGCAGTCTCGGGGATGGGCAGTGGGAAGCCAACTGTGAAGTCACAGCTGGCAGCTTCCTACAGTAAACATGCTGATGCCGAGGACCCCAAGCGCAGCAAAGAACTGGCGGGGTGAGGATTTTATTGGATTCCTGGACAGGTAAGTGTCTGTTTATTAGTCAGAAGCTACAGGATTTGTAGCTGAGGACTTTTATTTTTTTAGGGTCAAGATCTCTTTAACCACCTCAACACAGTGCACTTACACCCCCTTCCTGACCAGAACAATTTTCAGCTTTCAGCACTCTCACAGTTGGAATGACAATTACACACTCATGCAACACTGTACTCATATGAAACTTGCATCCTTTTTTCCACACAAATAGAGCTTTCTTTTAGTGGTATTTAATCACTAGTGGGTTTTTTATTTTTTGTGCTATAAATAAAAAAAAACGTAAATTTTGTGAAAAAGGGCCTTTTTCTTTGTTTCTGTCATAAAATTTTGCTAAGTAGTAATTTTTCTATGTAACTTTTGGCCAAAATGTATACTGCTACATATCTTTGGTAAAAATAACCAACATTAGTGTATATTATATGGTCGTTGTGAAAGTTATAGAGTCTACAAACTATGGTGCCAATCACTGAAAATTGATTACATCTGATCAGGCCTTCAGTACATCAGGTGTCTCTCATTTCTTGAGACACTAACAAGTCAGGAAAGTACAAATACCCCCCAAATGACCCCTTTTTAGAAAGTAGACATTCCAAGGTATTAAGTAAGTAGCATGGTGAGTTTTTTTAAGTTGTAATTTTTCCCACAATTCTTTGCAAAATTAAGATTGTTTTTATTATTTTTTTTTTTTACAAAATTGTCATATTATCAGGTTATTTCTCACACACAGCATATGCATACCACAAATTACACCCCCAAAATACATTCTGCTACTCTTCCTGAGTACGGCAATACCACATGTGTGAGACTTTTACACAGCCTGGCCACATACAGAGGACCAACATTGAAGGGGCACTTTCAGACGTTCTACGAGCAAAAATTACACATCTCATTTTACAGCCACCTATTACAATTTTGAAGGCCCTGGAGCACCAGGACAATAGAATTGCCCATAAAATGACCCCATTTTGGAAAGCTAACACCCCAACGTATAATCTGTGAGGCATAATGAGTCTTTTGAATGTTTCATTTTTTTCCAGAAGTTTTTCGAAAATGTGGAAAAAAATGAAAATGCATTTTTTTTTTACACAAAGTTGTCAATTTATAAGATATTTCTAACACATAGCATGTATATAGCAAAAATTACACCCCAAAATACATTCTGCTACTCCTTCCGAGTATGGCGATACCACATGTGTAGGACTTTTACACAGCCTGGCCACATAGAGAGGCCGAACATTGAAGTAGTACCTTCAGGCGTTCTAGGAGTATAAACAACACATCTCATTTCATTCCTACCCATCACACTTTTGAAGGTCCTGGAGCACCAGGACAGTGGAATTACCTACAAAATGACCCCATTTTGGAAAGCAAACACCCCAATGTATATTCTATGAGGCATGGGCTGCAAATAGGTACTCGGGTACTCTGATGGGCTGGTGACAGGTACTTGAGTACACTGATGGCCTGGTGACAAGTACTTTAGTACTCTGATGGCCTGTTGACAGGTACTCAGGTACTCTGATGGCCTGGTGACAGGTTCTCTGATGGGCTGGTGACAGGTACTTGAGTACTCTGATGGCCTGGTGACAGGTACTCGGGTACTCTGATGGCCTGGTGACAGGTACTGGGGTACTCTGATGGCCTGGTGACAGGTACTGGGGTACTCTGATGGCCTGGTGACAGGTTCTCTGATGGCCTGGTGACTGGTGATAGGCACTCAGGTACTCATATGGACTGTGACAGGTACTCGGGTACTCTGATGGGCTGTGACAGGTACTCGGGTACTCAGATGGACTGTGACGGGTACTCGGGTACTTGGATGGACTGTGACAGGTACTTTGATGGGCTATGACAGGTAGTCGGGTACTTTGATGGGCTGTGACAGGTACTCGGGTACTCAGATGGACTGTGACGGGTACTCGGGTACTCGGATGGACTGTGATAGGTACTCTGATGGACTGTGACAGGTACTCGGGTACTCTGATGGACTGTGACAGGTACTCGGATACTCTGTGACAGGTACTCGGATACTCTGATGGACTGTGACAGTTACTCGGGTACTCTGATGGACTGTGAGTGACAGGTACTATGATGGGTGGTGACAGGTCCTCTTTATCGGGGGGCAATCAGTGTGATTTGTGTGTACTGTAAGCGGTAACGAGATGTGCACGAGCAGCTCGCTTGTGATCTCGCTCATGCGCCGTGCACAGTGGGGATGTAACCATCTGTGATCGACCGTGATGAAGTGGTAAACAGCCATGCCCAATGGCTGTTCACCCCCCTTGGTGGCGATCGGTGTCTCTGTGACACGCCGCCACTAAAGGAACAGGGATGCGCGCGCACGATTGCGCGCATTCCCTGTTTAAACAGGAGGATGTCATATGACGCCCTCCCGCCACAATAGGTGTGCCGCCTGGCTGTCATTTGATGGCCGGCGTTCAGCAACTAGTTAAAATGGTTCTAAAGGCAGATTTTTTTTTTTTTTTTTTTAATCCTAATGCATTCTAAGCTTTAAGATTAAAGAAAAAAAAAACGTTAGTGTGCAGTAGCCCTCCTCAGCCCACCCTGATACTTACCTGAGCCCCATCTCGTGAGTTGCACATGAGTCTCAGCTATCCAGGGACTCTCCCTCCTCATTGGCTGAGACAGCAGTGGGCTCCACTGGCTCCTGCTGCTGTCATTTTAAGTCAGTGAACCAATGAGGAGAGAGAGGGGGTGGGGCCCGGACCACAGCTCCAAGTCTGAATGGACACACAGAGCAGGGTCTCAGCTTGAGTGCCACCATTGCATGCTGCTTGCTCTGGGGGCACTCAACAGGAGGGAGGGGCTAGGAGAGCCAGCGAGGGACCCGGGAAGAGGAGGATCAGGGAAGTATAATATGTTTGTTATTTTTAAGCAAAAAAATTACTTTAATATTTAACCTAGAAAAAGAAAAACAAATGCAGCCTCCACAGGACCTGTAAAATGCTAAAAATTACATATTTGTTCTTGGGTTTAGATCAGCGCTCAACAAAACCCGGTCGCCAGGTCGCATTGGCGACTAGAATCAGCGACCTTGCGCCTGGGGCAGCATAGCTGGGGGTATCCCGTCTCTGTGGACCCCCCTCGCGCGATCGCGTCGGGCCGCGCCGCAGGCGGCCGGTAATTGAGCCCCCGGCTTTGAGGCCTTCTGTGATCCTATGGTTCCTTCTGGAATCTGGCGCCCTCTTGTGGTGGCCGTTGGAATTACAACCAACAATGCTAATGGGCCAGTCTTTCTCCATCCCTTTACTAAGAACCCCTAAACAAAACAAAAAAAAAAAAAAATATATAAATATATATATATATATATATATATATATATATATAAATATTTTTTTTTTTATTATTTATTCTAACACCCTAGAGAGTAAAATGGTGGTCGTGGCAATACTGTCTGTCACACCATATTTGCACAGCGGACTTACAAGCGCACTTTTTTTGGGGAAAAAATTTTTATTTAATAAAAAAAAAAAAGACAACAGTAAAGTTAGCCCAATTTTTTTTTTTTTTATATTGTGAAAGATAATGTTACGCCGAGTAAATCGATACCCAACATGTCACGCTTCAAAATTGCGCCCGCTCATGGAATGGCGACAAACTTTTACCCTTTAAAATCTCCATAGGCGACGTTTAAAAAATTCTTCAGGTTGCACGTTTTGAGTTACAGAGGAGGTCTGGGGCTAAAATTATTGCTCTTACTCTACCGATCGCAGCGATACCTCACATGTGTGGTTTGAACACCGCTTTCATATATGCGTTCGCTTCTGCACGCAAGCTTGGCAAGACAGGGCGCATTTAAAACAATTTTTTTTTCTTATTTTAACTTTTATTTTTATTTTTTTCACTGTTCTTTTAAAAAAAAAAAAAATGTGTGTCACTTTTATTCCTATTACAAGGAATGTAAAAATCCCTTGTAATAGAAAAAAGCATGACAGGTCCTCTTTTATATATGAGATCTGGGGTCAGAGAGACCTCACATCTCATATTTACACTAAAATGCAATTTAAAAATGTCCCTCTAAGAGCTATGGGCAATGACTTGGAGACAGGTGGGGGGCTGGGGGCTATCTTCCCCTCACTCGTCTCCATGTCAGGCAAGGGACAGGTCCAGATTGCCGTCACGGACCTGGCTCCTAACTTTTTTAGCTGGCTCCTAGATTCCAAGCAAATTTGTCAACCCCTGGTTTAGATATTCTTTACACCTGCCAATAGGCATAAAAGTCAAGGACATTTGCATAGCTGCCTAGCACATCTATCCAAAATTATAGCCAGGCAGCTAGCATTTTCAGAAAAAGGTGGGTTTTTGGCAGCCCCTATGTTTTGCTAATGGAAGGTTCATATAAAGAAGGGAGGTACAACTTATAAATAATTCTGGGTGCCTGGCTCAGAGATCAGAACATTTGCATGTTACACTTCAGATGGTTGTTATACTGTATTTAGGGTCTAGCTGAACCATAAAAAAATGTTTTGTTTTAATTAATTAATGTCTTTCCAGCTGTCTATTTCAAAATTGCCTTTTCTAATTCTATGAATCATTCTTATGACTCATGCTGAAATACTCCGGTAATCATACAGCTGTGTCTAGGATCTTTCATTCTGACAGCTGAGTGAGTTTGAAAGTTTGGGACGTATTAAACATGCTTGAGTTTTCATCAGATCCAGGTGAACATGGCCTATATTTTACAATTCACCTATTCTCTACTATAAAGGATGTTCGGCATGGAGCTCCTGAAAATGGAGGCTCTTTCGCACGGGTGGCCAGGTGGGGGGGGGGGGGGGGGCATTTAAAGCAGTTGAGCCAAAGTTTTACTGATACTGGTTCATGACAGCCACTGCCTAATCGTAATCCAGGCTATGAGGCCTGATTCATAACCTGTGCATTTTTAGTGCTTTTTGCATTTTGCAGATTTGTCCATTTAAAGCTGCCAAATGCAAAAAGCACTAAAAATGCCTAGGTGTGAATCAAACCTAAGGCCGCGTACACACGCGGGGACTGTTCGCCCAACTTTGTCCGCTGAACAGTGTTTCAGCGGACAGTCCGCTCGTGTGTGGGCTTTCAGCGGACAGTTTCAGCGAACAGTCCGCTGAACAAGGTTTTTCGGAAATTCCGAAAAACTGTCCGCTGAAACCTTGTTTCAGCGAACAGTTCCCTCGTGTGTAGGCTTGTTCGACAAACTAAGTTCCGCGCATGCTCAGAAAGGCTTTACACGCCGAAAGTTATAATGCAGTGTATAGGACGTCGTATTTTTCGTCCCGTCGTACGTGCCGTTCACGTCATCGCGCACGGTTTCAGCAAACTGTTCGTTCGTCGTGTGTGGCCATGTCCGTCCATGCTAATTTTGAGCGGACTGTTTGCCGAAACTGTTTGACGGACAAAGTTGGGCGAACAGTCCCCGCGTGTGTACGCGGCCTTAGGCTCGGTTCACACCTAAGACAGATCAGTCTCCCAGCAGGGGTCCGGTGCATCCTGGTTAACCTTTTTAGGTCCAATTTCAGCCTGAATTTTGGGCTGAATTCGGACCTGGAACGGGCCAAAAGACGCACAGCGTTTTTTCTGCAAAACACACCGGACCTGCTATGGAGATATGTGAACCAACTCCATAGAGAGCCGGTCAAAATCTCACGCTATTGCGCATTGGATACGGCAATCCTGCATTCAATTCGCAATGGTGTGAACCAAGCCTTAGAATTCACATATCCTAGAACAGCCTTTCTCAACCTTTTCAACACAGAGGAACCTTTGAAATAGTTCTCCACTCTCAGGGAACCCCTGCTAAAAAATAGAAATCTACAACTCATTATTGGTCAGTGGAAAGAATGGTCCTTACACCATACCTCCCAACTTTTTGAGATGGGAATGAGGGACACCTATGAGCAAAAGTATGCAGGCATAGGACACACCCCTGGCCACGCCTCCTTAAAGGAGAATTGTACAAAAAAACAACATTGGTTAAACCCACAAGTGCTTTTTTTACCACTACTATTCCTTTATATTGGCTTTTGGAAATTACAAATGCAGCAATTTAGAAATCAGATAAAAGGTTTAGTGCTGGAAAACACTTTTTGATAGATAAAAAGTTCATTTTATATACAACTATATAGATCAGACCAAAATGAGGAGGAATGAGGAGGAATGAGGGACAGAGGGACATTGCTCCAAATCAGGGACAGTCCCTCGAAATCAGGGACAGTTGGAAACTATGCTTACACTTGTGGTCATTGGGAAGAATGACCCCCTTACAGATGGCTAAAAAGATCAATGGTGCCAGTGGGAACTTATCTGTGAGGCAGAAATGGCCCAATGCTGAAGGAACCCCTAACAACCTCTGGAGGAACCCTGGTTGAGAAGTACTGTCCTAGAAGGCATAGAACGGGGTCTGGAATCTGCATAGCGTCATATACAGATATATAAAAAATTTAACAAATTCAACACTTCCTGCCAATACCGAAATAGTTTTGGGCATGGTCCTGGTGAACAGTGTCTATTTTTACCAATTCACCTTTCGGTAAAGTAAAGGATGTGCGGCATGCAGCTCCTGCATAATGGGGGCTCTTTCACATGGGTGGCCGGGGGGGGGGGAGCTGTTCAAAACAGCTGAGTTGTTTTACTCCCCCCGACCTTCTCACTGATTGCTAACATTACAGCATTACAGCTCTTATTTTCGGGCTGCAGAGTTTGGCAGGCATTGCCATTTATTCTGATATGTGTTGCAGTCGGCCGCCAGAAATAAGACACCGCCCAGTTTTGGTCCGCTTTGGTGAATTTGCAAGAGAAATTCAAATAGGCTTCTAGAGTCAACAGAGGTTGAAATCGCAAAGAAATTGTCCTATGTGCTGCTTGGGGGGGTGTCAGGTTTGTTTAACATTAATATGTGTGCATGTACATTCATAAGTTTTACACGCATTTCAATGGGATGCCCTATTACTATTATACAGGATTTATATAGCACTAACAGTTTTTGCAGCCCTTTACAACATGGGGGCAGACAGTACAGTTACAGTACAAATCAATACAGGAGGGATCAGAGGGCCCTGCTCATTAGAGCTTACAATCTAGAATTCCCTATATGCAAGAAACATATATAAGGATAAGCAATCCTCAACCCTTTTGTAAAATTACGCTGCACCGAATCGCATGGTGTTGCGACACCATGTGGTTTGGCATGCGTTTAAAACACACACGTTTTCCAATGTGTAGGAGTTCCATTAACCACTTCCCGACCAGCGCACGGCGATGTACGTCGACAGAATGGCACGGGCAGGCATATTGGCGTACATGTACATCCAATCTTCAATGCCGCCCTGCCATCTGGTCGGGACCCCCCTGAGTCCGGTCGCGGGACCTGCGGACTCGATCGCCACGGGCATACCCACGATCGTCTCACGGGACGGCTGAATGGAGGAAATGCCGTGTAAACAGCATTTCTCCATTCTGCCTAGCAACTAGTGACGCTGATCTCTGCTCCATGTGATTGGAGCAGAGATCAGTGTTCACTAAATGAAAGCCCAACCCCCCCCACAGTTAGTAACACACCCCCAGGAACGCTTAACCCCTACACTGCCACCCACTGGTTAACCCTTTCACTGCCAGTGTCATTTACACAGGAATCACTGCATTTATATAGCAGTGATTACTGTATAAATGACAATGGTCCCAAAAATGTGTCAAAAATGTCCGATGGGTCTCCCACAATGTCGCAGTCACAATAAAAATCACTGCTCGCCGCCATTACTAGTAAAAAAATAAAAATAAAAAATTAATAATTATTAATAAAAATGCTATAAAACTATCCCTATTTTGTAAACGCTATAACTTTTGCGCAAACCAATCAATAATCGCTTATTGCGATTTTTTTTACCAAACATATGTAGAAGAATACGTATCAGCCTAAACTGAGGGAAAAAAATGTTTTTTTATATATTTTTGGGGGATATTTATTATAACAAAAAGTAAAAAATAATGTGTTTTTTTCAAAATTGTCGCTCTATTTTTGTTTATAGCGCAAAAAATAAAAACCGCCGGGGGTGATCAAATACCACCAAAAGAAAGCTCTATTTGTGGGAAAAAAAGGACATCAATTTTGTTTGGGAGCCATGTCGCACGACCGCGCAATTGTCAGTTAAAGCGACACAGTGCTGAATCGCAAAAAGTGGTCTGGTCTTTGACCAGCAAAATGGTCCGGTCTGAAAGTGGTTAACCACTTAAGGACCAAGCCTCTTTCTGAGATTTTTTGTTTCCAAGTTAAAAACTGTTTTGTTTTTTGCTAGAAAATTACTTCGAAACCCCCCAAACATTATAAAAAAAATTCTAACACCCTAGAGAATAAAATGGCAGTCGTTGCAATACTTTCTGTCACACTGTATTTGCGCAGTGGTCTTACAAGTGCACTTTTTTTTGGAAAAAATACACTTTATTGGATTAAAAAATGTGTAAAGTTAGCCCCATTTTTTTTTTTTTTTTATATTAAGATACTGTTACGTTTATAACATAGGATAATGTTACGCTAAGCAAATTGATACCCAACATGTCACACTTCAAAATTGCGCCCACTTGTGGAATGGCGACAAACTTTTAACCTTAAAAATCTCCAATGGTATGGAGATGAGTGGCCATCTTTCCCTCACTCATCTCCATACCCAGGAAAGACAAGGATCCAATCTCCTCCGACGCTACCGATGGCTCTGGTAAGCGGCGGAGGGCACCGGAGCGCTGATAAAAGTGATCTTGCGGTTAATCCGCTGCAGAGACCACTATTATTGGAAACCGGACCGCCCACCATAGAAGAAGATACCAGGGTTATGGCAGCTAGCTGCTGTCATAACAATGATATTCCACTTCAAAGTTAGGACATATATTGGCGTGCAGCGGCCCGGAAGTGGGTAAGAATTACTGGTACCTTGTTAGATTACCTTAATTTGGTTACCTTTTGTTGTAGTTTGCTCTATTAATGGACATCCGACTACTACATTTCTTGATATATGCATTACTGCATTCCATCCTCTGCAAGTGGTATGTCTCTCTTTAACCATTAAATGACCGCATTCTGTAGATTTACTGTTACAGGCTGGCCGCTGTGCACATAGTCTAATATATATATATATATATATATATATATATATATATATATATATATATATATATAATGTATATATATACGTATATATATATATATATATATATATATATATATATATATATATATATATATATACATGGCCACTGATTGGCCGCTGGCACCCGTTGATCGGCTCTGAGCTCTGTGAATGTAAATAACACTGAGCTGTGTTCAGTGACAGGGGATCTCGTTTCTTCATTCCCTGCTAAGCAGTAAAAGTAGCACACAGTGCACACATTTAACCCCTTCATCGCCCTAGTTGTTAACCTTTTCCTGTCCAGTGTCAATAGTACAGTGACACTGCATATTATTAGCACTGATCACTGTAATAATGTCACTGGTGATGTCAGTGGCAGTTAGTTAGTTCCCCCCCAGCATCAGTTAGTGTCAGATTGTCTGCCACACTATCACAGTCGCCATTACTAGTATAAAAAATAATTAATTACAGTATATATCCCATTGTTTGTAGACTCTCTAACTTTCATACAAACCAATTAACATACACTTATTGTGATTTTTTTTTTTTACCAAAGACATATAGCAGAATACATTCAGTCAAAAATGTATTAAGAGATTCGTTTTTTTTTTGGGGGGGAGATGTTTTATAGCAGGAAAAAAATATATTTTTTTTTTCCAAAATTGTTGGTCTTTTTTGTTTATTTAATAAAAAATAACCCAGTGGTGATCGAATACCACAAAAAAAAAGCTCTATTTGTGTAAAAAACAAAAAAAACAAAAAAAAAGAGTTTTAATTTTGATTGGGTACAGCATTGCATGACCACGTAATTGTCAGTTAAAGTGGCACATAGCAAAAAAAGGCCTGGTCATGAAGGGGTGGGGGGGTAAAACCTTCTGGAGCTGAAGTGGTGATTTCTTTCAATAAAAAATATTGTTAAAGTATTGCTGGCACCCCCCCCCCCCCCCCCATGCATCTGCTAAAGAACAGCATGTTTCTATGCATGTCAAGAAAGCGTTTTCCAGACACGCAGTTATGTGAACCTATCCGGAAGTGTTGCTTTTCCCTGCATTGCCACAGCGCAGGTTTGCTTTATACTTCTAATTTGAATTATCCCTGTTGCTGGCCCTTGTTTGTATCATATTCATTTATTCAAGGGATGATAACACTAAAAATTTAAAAAGAAGAATTATACCGATTTGCATGAGCGGCCCACCCACTCTCATGCAGGAAGAATATATGTATTAAAAGGGGAATCAGCTGTACCAAGAATGTGGCAACGAAAAACTGTTATCTGCCAAATGTGTAATTCTTTCTCTTTTCAGTTGTCAAGAAATGATTGTCATATCCACAGGTTAAAAAAAGTCGAATTACACATTGCAGAGCATTTGCACTCAGAACAGGCCTCGCCATGGTCGACCAAAGAAGTTGAGTGCACACGCTCAGCGTCATATCCAGAGGTTGTCTTTGGGAAATAGACGTATCAGTGCTGGCAGCATTGCTGTAATTGGTCTGCATGGCTGTCATCCCGGAAGGAAGTCACTTCTAAAGATGATGCACAAGAAAGCCTGCAAACAGTTTGCTGAAGACAAGCAGACTAAGGACATGAATTACTGGAACCATGTCCTGTGGTCTGATGAGCCCAAGATAAACTTATTTGGTTCAGATGGTGTCAAGCGTGTGTGGCAGCAACCAGGTGAGGAGTATAAAGACAAGTGTGTCTTGCCTGCAGTCAAGCATGGTGGTGGAAGAGTCGTGGTCTGGGGCTGCATGAGTGCTGCCGGCACTGGGGAGCTACAGATCATTGAGGGAACCATGAATGGCAATATGTACTGTGATATACTGAAGCAGAGCATGATCCCCCTCCCTTCGGAGACTGGGCTGCAGGGCAGTATTCCAACATGATAACGACCCCAAACACACCTCCAAGATGACCACTGCCTTGCTAAAGAAGCTGGGGGTAAAGGTGATGGACTGGCCAAGCTTGTCTCCAGACCTACACCCTATTGAGCATCTGTGGGGCATCCTCAAATGGAAGGTGGAGAAGCACAAGGTCTCTAACATCCATCAGCTCCGTGGTGTTGTCATGGAGGAGTGGAAAAGGACTCCAGTGGCAACCTGTGAAGCTCTGGTGAACTCCATGCCCAAGAGGGTTAAGGCAGTGCTGGAAAATAATGGTGGCCACACAAAATATTGAAACTTTGGGCCCAATTTGGACATTTTCACTTAGGGGTGTACTCACTTTTGTTGCCAGCGGTTTAGACATTAATGGCTGTGTGTTGAGTTATTTTGAGGGGACAGTAAATTTACACTGTTATACAAGCTGTACACTCACTACTTTACATTGTAGCAAAGTGTCATTTCTTCAGTGTTGTCACATGATATGATGTAATAAAAAGTTTACAAAAATGTGAGGGGTGTACTCACTTTTGTGGGATACTGTATATGGGATTGTATTTGTGTCACATCTCAAGTATCTTAGAAATGCTAAATATTTGGCTCCTGTGATCGCGGAGCACTCAGTTCCTGGCCATTGCTCTGAGGTCTGTGCGGATCTCCTCTGCAGAGCGCCCAGTGTCTACAGGAAGATAAATGCAGTTTAATCATTTCGGTGCTCGGTGCAGCTGTTACGGATTGATAAACAACAACATTGAAATGAGATCTCAGTGTGAGAATCTCTACAGGACATTTCCTGCCCAGAGCAGTTGCAGAGGCCTTGAAGCAGCAATCATGGAGCTAACACGGCATCGCCTTCCTAGCTCAGCCAACAGTCATACACTCCAAACTATTTAACTATTAGAGCAGATCCAATTAATTTTTTTTTCCCCCTAATCTGCTCTGTAATTATATCACAAAATTCCACATTGCATTCGAATATTTCCAAGTATATGAATAGATAATGGATGCTACCGCAATAAAGTGAAAAATAAAATGTGATATTGAATCTGTTGGATTTTCTAACTGGTGTCCGGTAGAAAGTACGGTATATTGTTCAGTTCACAGTATCTAAGGAGGACCTTACAAGTCTGCATAATTAAATTACTAAGATGATATCATCAGTCTGCTGCAGGCAGGAGGAAGCATTTTCTCAATCTCTTCTCCCCAGACTACCCTGGTTACCAGACTACAACAATTGTTACTTTGTGGCATAGTGAGAGACTGTGGCAAGGGCTAATATGTGTCCAACATTTGAAAACACAGGCCTGTGTACAGGTTGCTAGAGGTGCTTATAAAGCCCCGTACACACGAGCGGACTTTTCAACATCCAAAGTCTGACGGAATGATTCCGGCAGACTATTCGATCGTGTGTGGGCTGCAACGGACTTTTGATTCACAAAAGTCTGACAGACTTTAGAAATGGAACATGCTTCAAATTTTTCCGCCAGAACTCTGCCGGACCCAGTTCCTACCGAAAAATTTGTTCGTGTGTATGCTATTCTGACGGACTAAAACTGACGCTAGGGCAGCTATTGGCTACTGGCTATGAACTTCCTTATTCGAGTCCAGTCGTACATCATCACGTTCGAATCCGTCGGAGTTTGGTGTGATTGTGTGTGGCCAAGTCCGCTCATTCGGAAAGTCCGTCAGAACTCTGTCAGAACTCCGGCAGAACTCCTTCGAAAGTCTGTCGGACATAAGTCTGGTCGTGTGTACGCGGCATACGGGACTTATAAGGTACTTTATATGTAGCACCAGCATTTTCTGGCACAGTGGCAGCTTTCTGGATGCTTCCAAAACTTAGGGTGGGGAGAGTCAAAAAGGGTGCCTGAATATATATTAAGCTTAAGCCAATCCCTGGGGAGTGTGCCCAGCAGGTGGCTTGGGAAGCTATAAAATAGTGTGGGCTGAGGCAGCTGGGTCTTCCAGCTGCAGTTTTTCCACCAGCAGGCTTTTCTACTGATTTAAGCTGACAGTCCATGGCGGTGTGCCCATAAGGACGCACGGGCACCGCCCCCTCTCTCCAGCCACTCCCTCTATGACCAATAGATAGATTCATGCATAGCATGAATCTATCCATGGCCACTGCTGCCATTCCCTATTTAGGCGTCCTGCCCCTTTTCGGGTGGCGGCACCTGAATTATAGCGACAGGGGGTGTTTTTTGAAGCACCTGATTAGAGCCATAGGCTCTAATAGGCTTCAAAATAGGTGAACTGCATGTGTTAGAATAGCGAATGATATTCGCTTTCCTAACACTGAAACACGTCTCTGCCAATGAGGTGCTCGGGTCTGTTACCCATCACCTGATTAGCTGAAACGGCAGGCGTTGTGATTAGACCCCTATCAGGAGGAGAGGACAGGAGAAGACGCATGGAGGACACTGCTCGCTTTCATCACCCGCTGCCCCACCGAGACAGGGTAAGTTCTGGGCAGACGGCGAGCGGGCAGGGGGTGACAGAGGTGGCATTTGATGACACAGTGGCAGCATTTGATGGGCACAGTGGCAGTGTTTTATAGCACAGTGGCTGCATTTGTTGGGCACATTTGCAGCATTTTATGGCACAGTGGCAGCATTTGATGGGCACAGTGGCAGCATTTGATTGGCACAGTGGGTGTGTTTGATAGCACAGTGGCAGCATTTGATGGACACACTGGCAGTGTTTGATGGGCACAGTGGCAGCGTTTGATAGGCACAGCGGCTGCAATTGTTGGACACAGTGGCTGCGTTTGATGGCACAGTGGCTGCGTTTGATGGCACAGTGGCTGCGTTTGTTGGCACAACGGCTGCAATTGATGGGCACAGCTAATTGCGCTTGATGGGCACAGTGAGGCTGCAATTGATGTTTTTTTTTCAGAATTTTTCAGTTTGTTTGCGCCCCCCCAAAAATTTTGAGCACCAGTCACCACTGCTGACAGTCATCAAGGTCCCAGCTGTGGCAGAGCTGGGGTTTCCTGCACCTGAATCATCTCTGACACCCCGAGATTTCACCTGATGGATCTGGTCTGAACAATCTCACTGAAGGGCAGCTGCAGGAAGCTCTGAGAGTGCAGCTGGCCTATGGCCCTGTGAGTATTAACTGTAATACAATATCCTGGTGGCCGCCTACTAAAGGTTATCAGTGTCAATGCATCTCTCTCAGGGGGCCCTGTTTCTGGCATTCCCTTAGTCTCCCAAGGGGAACTGTACACTGAAGCTCAGCAGCGAAATTGTCTTGGAAAAGCTTAGCATCCTCATACCCTGCAACCTCTCCCACTGTTTAAGTTATCAGCAATAAATCGCTAAAAAGACATTCCCCCAGACTGCTTTCTTGTGTCAGTGTGCGTGAAAGTAGTGCTCGGGTGTGTTGGTAGCCTCTGCACTAGTAGGAAATAACCCTGATCATCATCATTATTGGTGTCATCAATCAGTGGCCCATTCTGATGTTGCGCTACTTACAGTATCTCACAAAATTGAGTACACCCCTCACATTTTTGTAAATATTTTATTCTAACTTTCCATGTGACAACACTGAAGAAATGACACTTCGCTACAATGTAAAGTATTGAGTGTACAGCTTATATAACAGTGTACATTTGTTGTCCTCTCAAAATAACTCAATACACAGCCATTAATGTCTAAACCGCTGGCAACAAAAGTGAATACACCCCTACGTGAAAATGTCTGAATTGGGCCCAATTAGCCATTTTTCCTCCTCGGTGTCATGTGACTTGTTAGTGTTACAAGGTCTCAGGTATGAATGGGCAGCAGGTGTGTTAAACTTGGTGTTATCGCTCTCACTTTCTCATACTGGTCACTGAAAGTTCAACATGGCACCTCATGGCAAAGAACTCTCTAAGGATCTGAAAAAAAGAATTGTTGCTCTACATAAAGATGGAGAAAGAGACAAGGTGCGCCAATCTAAGCACAGTATATAAAAACAGTTAATTATGCTGAAATAAAAGGTGGCCAAGTGGCTACCCACAAATTTGAAGTGAGAATCAGGCATGTTAGGTATATATAGAGAGGTCCGTATTCACAGATGGAGTCCGCTACAGAAGCACTGGAGGCGTCCCAGCAAGGTCTGGAGGAGATGGCCCAGATGGAGATACACACCAAAATGTCCTGTGTAGCCTGCAGATGGCGGGCGCCGTCTAATGCAGTGTATGGGGGTCCTGGGTGTGAGGCTCGATGGATCAGCCGATGGGTCAGCCGTTCATCCTTGGGAAAACCAGGAAGTACAACGGGCGTGGAATGCACGCCAGGAGATGCCGGAAACCGGAAGTGGAAAGACAAACCGGCTTGGAACGCACCCACGTGAGGCGGAAATGGAGTATGAACATGGATTCCTGGAGCCATGTCCTGTGGTCTGAGGAGACCAAGATAAACTTAAAACTCAGTTGAGGAGTACAAAGAGAAGTTTATCTTGTCTACAGTCAAGCATGGCGGTGGGAGTGTCATGGTCTGGGGCTGCGTGAGTGCTGCCGGCACTGGGGAGCTACAGTTCAATGAGGGAACCATGAATGCCAGCATGTACTGTGACATACTGAAGCAGAGTATGATTCCATCCCTTCAGAGACTGGGTCATAGGGCAGGATTCCAACATGATAAGGGAACTTACTGGCCAATCATGTTTCCAGACCTAAACCCTTTTGAGCATCCTCAAACGGAAGGTGAAGGAGTGCAAGGTCTCTAACATCCACCAGCTTTGTGATGTCGTCATTGAGGAGTGGAAGAGGACTCCAGTGGCAACCTGTGAAGTTCTGGTAAACTTCATGCCCAAGAGGATTAAGGCAGTGCTGGAAAATAATGGTGGCCACACAAAATATTGACACTTTGGGCCAAATTTGGAAATTTTCACTTATGGGTGTACTCACTTTTGTTTCCACCGGTTTAGACATAAATGGCTGTGTGTTGAGTTATTTTGGGAGGATAGAAAATTTACACTGTTATACAAGCTGTACACTCACTACTTTACATTGTAGCAAAGTGTCATTTCTTCAGGGTTGTCACATGAAAAGCGCAGCGCACATTTTCATATTTACGACGCAATGCGCCAGTAACAGAGCTCAAGTCCCCTCATTTACTATAGCGATCTCAGCACACAGGGGAATGCAATCTGTGCGCCATTATGGACATTATGGACTTGGCGCACGGCATCGCTAATTCAATATTAACATGGAGGTGCCAATATTATTATTATATAATGTGAAGAAGTTTAATAACAACTGCCTAAGTAACAAATATGCTCAAAATAGAATGAGAGATGAAGGAAAACCTGCAAACCTGGCCTGTTGGGGGTACTTGAGGGCAGAGTTGAGAACCACTGATTTAGGGCCCCTTGTTTGTGTAGCAAAGTCCTAGTGCCCAGCTGTCCTCCTCCTGCGGCTACTGATGCCAGAACTACCTCTTGAGGTACTGCCAGTCCACCTGGCTGTAGCTGCCCCTCTCTCCAGCCCTCTTGGCTAAACTTCCACAGTTCTCCCAGACTGACTCTGCATGCATCTCAGACTGCTCCTTCCCAATCCTCTTAGGCTGCCTCTCAGTCCTCCCTGACTGTAACACTCACCGGCCAAGCTGGCTGTCTTCCTCCATAGCAAATTGCCTGGCAGTGTTCTCCTGCTGTCCTTCTCCTTCTCCCATGCCTCCGGTGAGAACACCCCTTCATGTCGTGAAGAGGGTCCCCTCCGCACCCGAGCCCAGGCCTGAGGTTACCCCCCCATCCCCAGACTAGAGGTTTACCCTAACGCCCCATCTCTAGTCTTCCACCCAAACTCCACTGCCCCAGCTGGGCTGAACGTGAGTATTTGAGGGGTCCTGTCCCCTGCCAAAACATCTGTTGGGGACTGGTGAGGGCCCTCATGAATACTCCAGGCAGCTCTTCCTAACCTCCACTGCCATTCTTCTGGAAGTTTCCAGCAAGTTCCAGAAGTAGGGGGAGGTCTCAGTGATTCTGCCTGTGGGTTATCCAGCCCTCCCTGAGCCACTCACCCTAACCCAGAATAAAACACAGGCTTGGCTGCCGGCCAAGCCAAACAATTTTAATACACTAACAAAACCTATTCTAGCACATTAGAGGGTGCTGCATTTGCATAAAACCCAATGTCTATTTATATGCAAACCTTTGAGAACCGCCAGGCATTCACACTCTCATGTTGTGCTAACAAAGGTAATGTGTTAATGCTTTGTGGTGCCTTTTACTTTGAATGACACCCCAATGCCCCCAATGCACTACAGTTAAACACTTGTTTTGTAGCTCACCGCAACATATAGCAGCATAATATATGATTGTAAGCACTTTGGGGTACATTTGCCAGCTCGTTCATTTTCAATGAATGTCATTTTGAATGTCATTTCAGCCTCAAATCCAATCGTCAAAAGTTTGTAGAATTCACCTCTGTAACATCTCTAAAATGCACCCCTTTTTAACAAATGAAACCACCAAGCTCTTCATCTACTCCCTTATTATCTCTCGCCTTGACTATTGCAACTCCCTTCTCATTGTCCTGCCTCTCCATAGGCTATCCCCTCTTTAGTCTATCCTGAATGCTGCTGCCAGACTTATCCACCTTACCAACCGCTCAGTGTCTGCCAACCCTCTCCTCCAATCCCTACACTGGCTCCCAATCAGCCAGCGAATTACATTCAAAATACTAACCACAACATACAAAGTCATTCACTACTCTGCTCCGAGCTACATCACCAATCTTGTCTCCAAATATCACCCAAATCATCCTCTCTGCTCTTCTTAAGACCTACTGCTCTCAAGCTCTCTCTTCTCCTCCTCTCATGCTCATCTCCAGGATTTCCCCAGAGCCTCTCCCATCCTCAGGAACTCGCTACCTCAACCTGTCTGGCTATCCCCTACTCTTGCTACCTTCAGGCGATCCCTGAAAACTCATCTCTTTAGGAAAGCTTATCACGTCTCCAACTAATCTCCTACCACTTCCATCCGCTCATTCCCCACAGTTACAACCTTTTGTACCACCTGCCCCACCATATTAGCTTGTAAGCTCTTCTGAGCAGGGCCCTCTTAATCCTTTTGTATTTCAACTGTATTGTCTCCCTTGTATATTGTGAAGTGCTGCGTAAACTATTGGCGCTATATAAATCATGTATAATAATAATAATAACTGCCTTAATGCAATGCACATTTACACATAACGTGTGCATTAATGAACTGCATGTAAGTAAATGGAGCCTTAAAGGGGTTGTAAAGGTAAATATTTTTTCACCTTAATGCATTCTATGCATTAAGGTGAAAAAACATCTGACAGTGCCAGCTCCCCCAGCCACCCCTGTTTTACTTACCTGACCCCTCGAAAGTCCCGCGCTCGCCTCCGACATCCTCTTCGTCGCTCAGCCTGGCCACTGATTGGCTAGAATGGATGGATTGAAAGCAGCGCAGCCATTGGCTCGCACTGCTGTCAATCACATCCAATAACGCAGCGCGCTGGGGGTGGGGCAGAGTGATACAGTGAGTGGCTATAGTCGCCGGCTGTATCACGGGAGTGCGCCTGCAAGTGCTTCTCAGCATGCGAGAGAGCTTGCATGAACGTGAGAAGTCCTTGCGGGGGGGAAGCTGAGACAGCCGCTGAGGGACCCCAGAAGACCAGGTTCGGGGCCACTCTGTGCAAAACGAGCTGCACAGTGGAGGTATGTATAACATGTTTGTTATTTAACAAAAAAAATAATAATTTACTTTACCACCCCTTTAATCATTCTGGTGCCTCAGCTCTGCTGTGTGTCAGCTGTCCTGTCAGTCGGTATGATTTAGTGGAGTGAGTGCACTCAGACACATAAGGGAAATTAACAGGCATAAAATCAAAAGGCCACTTTTCTAAACGTATCCTCTCCTCTTTGGTAGCTAGGAGTGATGTGCTATCTGCTCAGTTTTCTATGCTATATCTGCATCAGATGCAGTCGGCATGGAGTGAAAGCTGAAACCATTTTTCAGTCAGTTCATCTTTACCAAAAAGCTACCTATACATGTTAGGGATGTCTGCAGACAGAAACAAATTGTGAAGCTTTGTCCAAAGTTAAATAATGCCCCTGCTATAGGTGTAAGCCATTTATATACCTTCCAAAGCCTGTCCAAAAAACTCCCAGAGGTGATACCATGCCACCGTGCCTTGTTGCTAAGATGTGGCTAAGATACTCCCAGCCATTACAGATCACCTCTACTATTAAAGGAGCGAGTTCTCAAGCTCCCGGACATGTGCGGTCCACTATATCCTATGTTCCAGCATCACTGAGTTGAGAGGTTCTGCAACAGGGAAGAGAGAGCACATGTGAAGGGGTTTGAATCAGCTGGGAGTAACATCTTAGCAACAAGGCAGAGCAGGGTGATGCCATCTGTGGGAGTTTTTTGGCAATGCTTCGGGAAGTACGTAAATGGCCTACACCTATAGGGCATTATTTAACTTTGTTCCAAGCGGCACAATTTGTTTCTATCTACAGACACCCTGTGGCAGATCCAACCCAAACAGGGGATTTTGGAGGGAACTGTAGGGTAGCCTCTTGTCTACTGACTATGGGCCCTGGCTTTTTAAAGGGGGCTCTATTCTTGGGAGGTGTGTGCCTGGGTGATCCTTGAAGTAGTCATGCTTCAGATTCGGGGTCCATGTCCCCCCAGATCACACAGACTCTGGGAACCTAGGACATGAATACAGATTTGGGGCCTTTGTGCCCAAACCACCATGACTGCTTCACCCCCTCCTAGACTGTGAAACTCAGAACAGATGTTAATATAATCAGCTCAAAACAGCCTGATGTTGGGGTCTCCTGCTATAATCTGTTTACTAAGATGTCTTTCTCTCATGGTTTCATTTCCCCATTGTGTGCCTCCTAGGTGTGAATTACCATTGTTAATTGAGTCACCTATTGTTTCTGTCTGTCTGCTAATCCTTTTTGAGATTTGGACAGGGATTTGGATAGGTCATCTTACTGGGGAACTGGTGCTGAACTGGTGCTGAACGGTCTGAGTGGGCACTGAGTCACGTTGGCTTGTCTAGGTGACTAATTGTTAATTAACTTACTGTTTAATTAGATAATTGTTTAATGTTGATGTTGGCGGTTCATTATTGCTTACAGTTTGCATTGTTTATGGCAATATGATCAAGCTCTTACTTGATTTTGTGTGATATATATTCTTTGTGAATTTACAATAAAGTCAGTTCCGGTTTGCACATAAGCTAGTGTCGTCTAGTTCTTGGGTGCAATATTCAGCTATAATACCTGGCTCCTGGTTCCAGAGTGGAGAAAGCTGTATCTTGACAGAGGCATCCAGGCTAGTTTTCAGCGTGTCAATCACACACCACTTACCTGCATAGGCAGTTTTGTTTGGTAAAGGTGAACTAACCCTTTATGCTGTAAATAGACTGGAGATGAGTTAGGACCCCTGTTTTTATAGCTGCCTGTGTCCTAGCCACGTATCCCCATTGGAAGAATCCCCTTATCCCTGTTCCAGTGACAACTGTAAAATCTTGTATTTCCCATCCCTTTTTCTCTCTGTAACATTGGTCACCAGGACAAATAGTGCGTTTAGATATCCCCAGCAAGAATACATACAGCAATAAAAACCTGATAGGGGTTCTAATTCTTCTAAAAAAAAGTAGGTTGAGTTATTCTTGAAGAATACATCTAGAAACAAAATGCTGACTTCATGGTTTTCGGTCTGCATGTATAATACAAAAACTGTAAAAAAAAAAAAAAAGAAAGAAAGAATTGTCTTTGATGTGTGAAGATAAGAAAATCTGCAGATGCTGTCGAGGACACAAAGAATGTTTGACAGCTTTGCTGCAACAGGCAATTTAAGGTCATAACATGAAGTTTAATTTACTTATTCCCCCAGTTAGTTTGCTTATTCTTCACAATCTGCAGACCGTGTCCCCTGGCTATTTTCCTCTCTCATCACCAGAGGACCCGAGAGCGATAATCTGACAAAGAATGAGTGAGAGAGCTGTGCTGGAAACATATGCTGCATGTACTGGAGAGAGGAACTGTCTTTACAAGTGTGTTTCATGTGTATTTTAGTCAAATCTGTTTTGCTAGGACATTTATAGTGCGCCTGGTGCAAACATCTGCATGTTTGGAAAGTTTAACAAGTTAAAGTGTATCTAAACCCAAAAAGAAAGATCAAGTATATTACAGAATACCAGATGTGGTAGCTGCATTCCTTTTCATTTGCAGGCTAAAAACATTTTTAGGGTTCATTCACATGGGCATACAGAGTTTTACAACATACGTGCAGTATTCTGCTGCCTAGCATCTATGGTTGCTAGGACACACAGGCAACCATTCTGCCTAGCCTCCTTGGTTGCTAGGACTCAGGCAGACATTGCAACCTATCATCTTTCATTGCTAGAATGCAGGTTGCCTTTGCTGCCCAGCATTCTTGGTTGCTAAGATGCAGATGGCCATTGCCACCTATCATTGTTCTTTGCTAGAACGCAGGTGGCTTTTGCAACCTAACATTGTTGGTTGCTTGGATTCACGTGGTCATTACCACCTAGCATTCTTCAATGCTAGACCAGAGTGGCCCATGCTGCCTAACAGCCTTGGTTGCTAGGGCTCAAGCAGATCCTGCTGGCAGGGATCCTGCATTTAAGTTTATTAAACACTGTTTGCATGTAATGTGTGTATAATATTTACATGTGTACAAACCTACACCCTTCATTCAGCCTATTGTAGCTAGGGAACTGATGCCTCTTGCTTGCCTAATGTCTATGGTAGCTAGCACAGAGGTGGACATTCTGCCGCAGGGGATCATTGCTGTCTATCATTTTTAGTTGCTAGGATGCAGGTGACCATTACTGCCTAGTATTGTTCGTTGCTAGGATGCAGTGGCTCCTACCACCACACTCTAGTATGATAGGATGCAGATGGCCATTACCCCTAGCTTCCTTAATTATATGAACACAGGTAGCTCTTGCCACCTAACATCATTGGTTGCTAGGATGCAGATGGCCATTACTACTTAACATTCTTCATTCCTAGAATGCAGGCAGCTTTTGCCACTAAGCTTGGTTGCTAGGATGCAGATGGCCCTTCCCACCTAGCATGCTTCATTGCAGGCTGCTCCTGTATTCCAAGAGAGTACATTTGCATTGTATGCTGTGTGCATTCAAATGTCAGCACACATTTTTACATGTGTACAGCATAAAATACCATCCATACAATACAGCTTGGATGCATTTTTTTATGTTTTTATGCAGTTTTAGCTGCATTCAGATAACAAAAACTTTGCATTATGGATCTAAATGCAGCACATTTTGCACCAGTGTGCATGAGCCCTAAGCCCTTGTACACACGGTCGGAGATTCCGACGGAATGTGTCCGATCGGACCGCATTGTCGGATAATCCGACTGTGTGTGGTCTGCATCAGACTGTTTCCGTCGGAATATCCAATGTCCCTTAGGTCTGGCATGGATTTTAAGAGGAACCCCCTACGCCGAAAAAACGGCGTGGGGGTCCCCCCCAAGTCCATACCAGACCCTTATCCGAGCACGCAGCCTGGCCATTCAGGAAAGGGGGAGAGGATGAGTGAGCGCCCCCCCGACGAACCCCCCTTCCCCAAAGCACCCACATGAGGGGTGGGTGCTTTGGGGAAGGGGGGCACACTGCGGCCCCCCCACCCCAAAGCACCTTGTCCCCATGTTGATGAGGACAAGGGCCTCTTCCCGTCAACCCTGGCCATTGGTTGTCAGGGTCTGCAGGCGGGGGGTTTATCAGAATCCGGTAGTCCCCTTTAATAAGGGGACCCACCAGATCCCGGCCCCCACCCTATGCAAATAAGTAGGGGGTACACCGTACTAGGACTGAAACAACGAATCGATTAATCGACAACTAATCGATTATGAAATTAATCGATTACTATTTTCATAATCGATTAATCGGCCAGTAAAATAATGGTGTTAAAAAAACTAAAATGAGCTCTTGATAGTACAAAAAGAGCAAATAATGGCTAATGTAAAAATATTACTTTCACTGTTCTACAGTAAAAAAATAAACCCCTACAGTAGTGATTATCTGCTTTTTTCTACTATAAAGGGCTCATTTTCATTTTTTTAACCCCATTATGTTACTAAACGTCTTAGACCTGGTTCACAGCTATGTGTTTATTGGTGCTTTTTGCAGAAATGCACTACAGTTCATTTACATGGTTTCCTATGAGACACGTTCACATCTGAAAGGGTCAGGGACTTTCAACGCAAAATGGTGGTTTATTGGTTCAACATACTTCAATGGAGAAGCTGCAGAAAAAGCATGTAATGCGTTTTTGCAGCAATTTGTGTTTTTTAATCTGCCCAAAAAAAAGTAAAAATGCGAATTGCATTAAAATCACATGCGCAAAAATCAAAACGTACTGCAAAAAGCACGGCAGAAACAGATCAAAAGCAAACTGCATAGGTGTATACCGAGCCTTATGCTGGCCACACCGATCAATTTTCAGATGAGAATATTCAGACGAAAAATCTTTGTACATTCGCTGAATGAAAGAATTTTGTTTGAAATTTTCACTTGTTTTTTACATTCTGTTTTTAAAATGAATGTCATTTCTGAACGAAAAGCACAAACACCGTCTGAGAATTCCTTTTGACTAAGAAGTTTTCTATGATTTCCAAATTTTCCTGTCACTGTGGTTGAAAATGAACGTCAATTTGACACACTTCTTTTTTTAAGGTTATTAACCGATTAATCGATTAATCGAAACAATAATCGGCTAACTAATCGATTATACAAATAATCGTTAGTTGCAGCCCTACACCGTACCCCTACCCATTCACCTGGGGGAAAAAGTGTCAATAAAAAAACACACTAGACAGGTTTTTAAAGTAACTTATTAGGCAGCTCTGAGGGTCTCTTCCATCATCAAGGGTCTCTTCCGACTCCTCCGCTCTCTCCGGCCTCTTTTCCCGCCCTTTGGCCTTAACTCCCGATCTCCTCCCATTCTCCAGCCTTCTCTCCCGGTCTCCGGTTCTTCTCCCGATCTCTGGCCTCTTCTCTCGCTCTCCGATTCTTCTCCCGGGCTCCTCCACTATCTTCTGCTCTTTTGCAGCTCTTTTGCTAGTGGTGGCCCGGTCTTTTCCGTCATCTTCTTCCCTCCAGTCTTCTTCCGATGTTGACACAATGCTCTCTCCTGCTGTAATGCTGTGTGCACGGTACGCTACAACTTATATAGGCATGGGGCGGGGTCACCGGGTGATGTCACCTGGTGACCCTGCCCCTTATTACAGCACAGTCCCAGCATGCCCGGTGACCCGGCCCCTTATGACGGCACAGTCCCAGCATGTATTATGGGGCATCCCATCCAAGTTTATTCCCCTTAATAAAAAAAAAAGCACTGAGCCTTGCTGAACCACTGTCCACCTGACCTTACGAAGGCCCAATTGAAACTAGCAATATATATCATTACCGCTTCTAAACAGACTATAGCAAAGGCTTGGAAATCCTCATCTCTCTGCTCGGTGGAGACCAAAAATAGTGTCACACAAACTATGATCCACAGTAATATTGAGGCGACCATCTTAGTTAAGATCCCATGGCACCTGAAAATTTGGCAACCATGGGTGGATCATTTCCTCCCTCCACACTCTTTCAGGCTCCTGGAACCTTAAGGTTGTGAGACCAACCTCCTACCCCAGTTAATCCCCTGCCCTGATGCAGAACAGACGGCCTCCCCCCCATCCCCCCCCCCCCCCCTGTCATCTCACCCCTCTTTGCTATTTTTCTTCTTACCTTCTTCCTTCTATTCCTTTTTCTCTCTTCTTACCTTTTCCTTTAGATATCTTTCAATTCCCTCTTCAGACTTTATCTGAAGACATGTGGTCAGGGCCTTCTGCGGTTCTCCCCTGAGGCCTTCTCCACATTCCTTATTCTCCTTTGTAAATTATTGCGCTATAACTACTTGTGCCACGTGCATCAGGTGGGAGTTTGTTCTCCCCTACATTTTTTCTACTCATGATGTAATGTTAACATCTAGTTATTATGTATGAAGACAACTGTTCATTGTCCTACTTAGTCATTGGGGGTTATTTTACGAAAGGCTAATCCACTTTGCAAAGTGCACTTGAAATTGCACTAAAAGTGCACTGGGAAGTGCAGTTGCTGTAAATCTGAGGGGTAGATCTGAAATGAGGGGAAGCTCTGCTGATTTTATCATCCAATCACGTGCAAGCTAAAATGCTGTTTTTTATTTTCCTTGCATGTCCCCCTCGGAGCTACAGCAACTACACTTCCAAGTGCACTTTCAGTGCAATTTCAAGTGCACTTTGCACTTGTAATTTGTACTTGTAGTGCAAAGTGGTTTGTCTTTCGTACATAACCCCCATTGTCTCTATCAAGAGAAAACCAAGCACTGGACTGTTTCATGACTGCAGTGTGCTTACGAAGATGCCTGTGGTGTGCCTGGCTGTGCAGGATGGAGTATGCCATTCTACTTGTGGCTCCTTAGCTACACCTATATCCATTATGAATGCATTGCAAGATTCGTAATATAATATATTTCTGAATCATATACTGTATATTGTGGGTGTGTTGACTTCATACATTTATTTGAACAAAACTGCAATAAAGACCCATCACAGGATCATTGTATCCAAAATTGGAAACCAAACATTCCATTTTAAATCTCCATTGATTCCTCTTTGCTAGACACATTCTTTTCATTGTCAGCATCCTTTCAGGTGTTCTCTGCAGCTTCTTACATTGCATAATGTGTTCTTCTGTGATGGACTGATTGTATTCTCAGATGTACATTAATGCTCTCAGGCTAGAAATTCCAAACCTCTCAATGGGGGCTGTCAGTGTTATTAATTTCAGATGCTAATGAATTGTGATGCAGACGTTATAAAGCACGGTTCTTGTGCAGTCATGTTGACTATTGACAGGGCAGGTCTGTGTGGTGAGATAATGGAAGCTTCTCTCTGGAAGGTTGTGCTAATAAGCAACAGGTCATTGTCAGGAATGTGTCAGGATTTGGTTTCTAGACATAGAAAACAGCCTAAATGACATCTATTTGAACTACAGCCGTGTCAAATTCACATCAAGTCAACTATAAACCATGTCTACAAACTAGTACACGTGTCCTTTTGCTGTCCTCTGCTATGCTGACTAGGCTCTCTCCCCAGATGGATGTGGTGGTGATTAGATACAGTATTATATCACGTTAAAGGATAAATACTCTAAAACAAATGTAAAGTTATGCACTTGGGGGCTAAGAATATGTATGCATCATACATTCTAGGGGGAGTACAACTGGGGGATCCATAGTGGAGAAGGATCTGGGGGTTTGGTAGATCATAAGTTCAATAATAGCATGCAATGCCAAGCTGCGATTTCCAAAGCGAGCAAAGTCCTTTCCAGTATTAAGAGAGGTATGGACTCCAGAGAGAGAGATATAATTTTGCCCCTATTCAAATCATTAGTAAGACCTCATCTGGAATATGCAGTTCAGTTTTGGGCACCAGTTCTCAAAAAGGATATCGGGGAACTGGAGAAAGTGCAGAGAAGGGCAACCAAACTGATAAGAGGCATGGAGGAGCTCAGCTATGAGGAAAGATTAGAGGAACTGAATTTATTGACTCTTGATAAGAAGAGATTAAGGGGGATATGATTAACATGTACAAATATATAAGGGGTCCATATAGTGAACCTGGTGTTGAGTAATTCACTTTACAGTCAACAAAGAGGACACTCTTTACGTCTAGAGGAAAAGAGATTTCATCTCCAAATACGGAAAGGTTTCTTCACAGTAAGAGCTGTGAAAATGTGGAATAGACTCCCTGCAGAGTTGGTTCTGGCCAGCTCAGTAGATTGCATTAAGAAAGGTCTGGATTATTTCCTAAGTGTACATAATATAACTGGGTACTAAAATTTATAGGTAAAGTTGATCCAGGGAAAATCTGATTTTCGAATCCGAATCCGAAAAGCCTCTCGGGGGATCAGGAAGGAATTTTTTCCCCTGCTTTAGCAAATTGGATCATGCTCTGCTGTTTTTTTTTTTGCCTTCCTCTGGATCAACTGTGGGTATAGAATTGGGTATATGGGATTGTATGACATTATTTAAAATTTTAAAATTTTTGTGTTTGAACTGGATGGACTTTTTTCAACCTGACTAACTATGTAACTTACTAAACTAAACTAAACTATACAAAACTAAACTTGTCATTTAAAATATGTATTTACTTATTATGTATAGCCACTAGGGGTGCAAAGGATCGGCACCGATCCGCGATCCGAACAGGTCACCCCGCTGGGATCGGCACACGCCACGATCCGCCTGAGTGCTCCGCGGTCTCGGCCTTAGGAAAGGTTGTGGCTTCAGCCTAGTTTTGGAGTGGCAGCCATCTTGGTACACCCATCGGCGTTTACAATGTGATCGCTCAGTGACGGAGCGATCACCTGTAAACAAACCGGTGTCATGATGATGCCGGTTTCTCTCTCCCCTCTCTGTACTGATCTGTACAGTGGAGGGGAGAAATCGGATGGCAGCCACAGCCATCCCAGCAATATCCTGCCAATACGCTGCAATACATACCCTGCCAATACTCTGCAATACATACCCTGCCAATTCTCTGCAATACTTACCCTGCCAATACTCTGCAATAAAAACCCTGGCAATACTCTGCAATACTTACCCTGCCAATACTCTGCAATACTTACCCTGACAATACTCTGCAATACTTACCCTGCCAATACTCTGCAATACATACCCTGCCAATACTCTGCAATACATACCCTGCCAATAATCTGCAATACATACCCTGCCAATACTCTGCAATACTTACCCTGCCAATACTCTGCAATACTTACCCTGCCAATACTCTGAAATATTTACCCTGCCAATATTCTGCAATACATATCCTGCCAATACTCTGCAATACATGCCCTGCCTATACTCTGCAATACTTACCCTGCCAATACTCAGCAATAATCTGCAATACCCTGCCAATATTTTTGCAATACCCTGCAATACTCTGCAATACCCTGCCAATACTTACCCTGGCAATACCCAGCCATACCCATCCATGCTCAGCCAATATTACAGTGGGGGAGATGTATATTGCAGTGGGGACTATGTGGTGGTGGCATCACAGGTTTTTGCAAATTCAATTATTATTTGCTAATCTGAAAAATAATCCGTGGAACGATCCGATTCATAATTTTTTTGATCCGTTGCACCCCTAATAACCACAGGGTATATTAACAGAAAAAGTATAATGTAGCATAATTGATCACATGAAAGTACAGAAGGTACAGCATCTGTGATGGGTCCACAAGTCAGGAATGTAACAGCTTAAACAACTAATAAACATTATGCTTTAGAGCCCGTTCACACAGGGGGAACTCGGGATCTGACTTCAGGTCGCCCCAAGTCGCCCCAAGTCACGCTGTTGAGAAAATCAATGTTAGTTAATGGAGCCGTCTTAATGTACACTACAGCAGTCGCTTTGACTTCAAAAAAGGTTCCTGTACTACTTCAATCCGACTTCTAGGTGACTTGTACCTATTGATTTCAATGGAAGTCGTCTCCAAGTCGGATCTCCATCTATATTGAAGTGACAATGTCACCTCTCTCACAGAATAATCAGCTCTAGAAGGGGAAAAAACCGGCATGGGTTCCCCCTCCAGGAGCATACCAGGCCCTTAGGTCTGGTGTAGATTTTAAGGTGAACCACCCTACGCCGAAAAAGCGACGTGGGTGTCCCCCCAAAATCCATACCAGACCCTTATCCGAGCACGTAGCCCGGCCGGTCAGGAAAGGAGGTGGGGATGAGCGAGCCCCCCCCTCCTGAACCATACCAGGCCGCATGCCCTCAACCAGGGGGGTGGGTGCTTTAGGGAAGGGGGCGCCCTTCAGCCTGCTCGCCCCAAAGCACCTTGTCCCCATGTTGATGAGGACAAGGGCCTCTTCCCGACAACCCTGGCCATTGGTTGTCGGGGTCTGCGGGCGGGGGCTTATCGGAATCCGTGAGCCCGCTTTAATAAGGGGGCCCCCAGATTCCGGCCCCCCACCCTATGTGAATGAGTATGGGGTACATCATACCCCTACCCATTCACCTGGGGAAAAAAGTGTCAATAAAAAAAAAACACAACACAGGTTTTTAAAGTAATTTATTAATCAGCTCCGTGGGTCTTCTTCCAACTTGGGGTTTTCTTCCGACTTCTCTTCTCCTTTTGGCCTCTTCTCCCGGTGTCCGGCCTCTTCTCCCGATCTTTGGCATCGTCACCCGCTCTTCGGCGTCATCTCCCGCTCTCTGGTTCTTCTGCCGGCTCTTCCGCTATCTTCTTCCAGCTCTTTTACTAGTGGAGGAGCCCGGTCTCCTCCGTACTTCTTTCCTCTTCCCTATTCTCTCTTCTTTCTTCTTTCTTTTTCTGATGTTGACACTCTTCCGCTGTAATGGCTTGTGCGACATGCACGGCAATTTATATAGGCGTGGGGCATGGTCACCGGGTGATGTCACACGGTGACCCCACCCCTTATGACGTCAAGTCCCGGGTCATACTCTGTGGTTCCAAGCCCTATGCCATTAGCTTCAGGTACAAGCGCTGGTGTTCCCTCCGTTATTACCCTGGCACATTTTTTTCCTGAGAATATTAGGAAAGACATTTTAGACGGCAAGGACATTAGTTTTGTGTCTTTGTTGATTACCGCCCATGACGTGGCTGATATTAAGTCTTATGCCTGTGGTGATGTTTTGATGATTGTCAAGACTGGGGTTCACAGGCTTAACCGCAAGCTCTCTATCCCGGAATTTGTCTTGGCTTTCAGCATGTTCAGGGATATTGTTTTCTCGGTAAGCCCCTATAGAAGGGAGGAACTGAATCATTATCTTTATGCGGTGGTAGAGTTGGGACAAAAGTTTGGGGGAACGGTGTTTTACAATTATCATCGTTCATTTTCCGCCAAAGCCGCTGCCATGTTTTACAAACATGAGATAGTCACAGTTTGGAGTAGGGTGGATACTAAGCTGTTTTGCCAACATTTTGATGGGCTGAGGTCACCGGTTTGTGCGACATGCCAGTCATCATTGCATACCACATACTGGTTCCCCAATACTGAACTTCCTGTTCTACCAGGCACATCCAGGGCTTTCCCTAGTTCCCTCCTGGCCCCGGTTCAGGCTGCTGCATTCGATAAGTTAGGTCGACTTATTCAGTATTTGGGGAAATCTCAAATTTGTAATAACTTTCATTACGGCGTATGTAACTATAGTCAGTGCCGTCATTTGCATGTATGCGCCGGCTGTATGCATGCGCCAACTGTTTCAGGGCTCACCCTAAGTCGGCTGGTTCTCTTAGGCAGGGTAAGAACAGTTGACCAAGCTGTATCAATGTGCCATATTTACAGGCTTGTTTGACCTCTCACCCTTCATCCAGTTTGTGTCAGTTTTTGGTGGAGGGCTTCATGAAGGGTTTCCACACAGGGTTCATTGCTTTGACTTTAGGCATGTACAAAAGTCCAAATCTAAGGTCATCAACTGCAGACAGGGTGGACTTGCTGCTCCAGTCTGAACTGGATAAGGATTTTGTCATTGGTCCTTTTTCTTCACCACCTTTCTAGAGTTGGAAGGTCAACCCTCTTGGGCTGTTAAAAGGAAAGTTTTCTAATAAACTGCATTTAATTTATGACTTGTCCGCCCCTCATTGCTCTGATATACCTAGCTTAAACTCCTTAATTCCGTTGGAAGAATTTTCATTAAAATATGCATCTGTGGACCAGGCGATTCAACAAATCATCAGGGTTGGGGCAGACGTTTTGCTGTCAAAAGCTGATATAGCAGATGCTTTTAAACTCCTTCTGATCATGCCATCATTCTGGCAATGGCATGGGGTGAAGTGGAGGAGGCTGTATTATTTTGCCACCAAGCTCACCTCTGGTTCTAAAAGCAGCCCCTGGCTGTTTGATACCTTTGTGCAGGCTCTCAGTTGGATATTTACCCATGTGGAATACTGTCATGAAATCCTCCACTATTTGGATGATTTCCTCCTCATAGAGAGTTTCAAGCAAGCCCCTGCTGATTTCCGTAAGTTATTGTCATTATTTTCAGCGCTCAATGTCCCGTTGGCAGTTAAGTAAGTGGTAACGTTTTTAGGTGGTGTCAGAGGGGGGCGGAGTCACCCGTTTATGTAAATGGGTGGCCCCGCCCCCTCTGATGCTACGGGAAAGCAATAGGGATTTCCCCGTATCATCAGAGGGGGATGGGGTCAACGGGTGGCCCGCCCCCCGTTATATAAGAGCTGTCACAAAAACAAGATGGAGGAAGAAGAATAAAACCGAAAGAAAAACAGAAGAAGATGGAAGAAGAAGCAGGCAAAGAAGAAGACATTAATGAAGTAATTGTCAAAAAAAGGCTATTGTCTTTTTTAAAATTTTTGACACTTTTTTGTGAAATGGTAGGGGTACATTTGTACCCCATTACCAATTCACACGCGGGGGTCAGGATCTGGGGTCCCCTTGTTATAGGGGGTCTTCCAGATTCTGATAAGCCCCCCACCCGCAGACCCCCACAACCACCAGGCAAGGGTTGTGGGGATCAGGCCCTTCTCCCCATCAATACGGGGACAAGGTTCTTTGGGGGGGCTACCCCAAAGCAACCTCCCCATGTTGAGGGCATGTGGCCTGGTACGGTTCGGGGGGGCACTCTCTTGTCCCTCCTCTTTTCCTGCGGCCTGTCAGGTTGCGTGCTCGGATAAGGGTCTGGTATGGATTTTTGGGGGGACCCCCACGCCATTTTTAAAAAAAAAATTGGCACGAGGTTCCCCTTAAAATCCACACCAGACCTGAACGGCCTGGTATGGAATTTGGGGGGAACCCCACGCATTTTTTTCCCCATGCCATGCCGTTTTTTTCAATGACTTTTATGTGTATTGCCGGGACCGACAATTCATTGTAGCTGCGAGTAGTTTTAAATTACTTTTTTTCCTTTAGAAATGTAATTTTGCTCTCAGACTGCTCTAAACACTAAATTTGCCACTTTACAGGCATACTATAGACACCCCCCAGGTACAAAATTTAAAGGAATATTACACTTTTATTGTTTCACTTTAAGCATTATTAAAATCACTGCTCCTGAAAAAACTTCAGTTTTTAAAAACATTTTTTGCATTGATACATGTCCCCTGGGGCAGGACCCAGGTCCCCAAACACTTTTTATGACAGTAACTTGCATATAAGCCTTTAAAATTAGCACTTTTGATTATTCATGTTCGTGTCCTATAGACTTTAACAGTGTTCGTGTGTTCGAACAAATTTTTTGCCTGTTCGCATGTTCTGGATGCGAACCTAACCGGGGGGGTGTTTGGCTCATCCCTAGTCATGATGTTCGATATCTGCTGGCTTTTGTTGCTTTCTGCCACTCACAGCTTAAGCTGTCATATGGTACTATTAAAATGTATCTGGCAGGAGTTCAGCATTATTTGTCCTTGAGGACCCAAATAGACCATACATTTTTTCAGCTCATTCCATCAAGGCCATTCTTAGGGGTATTCGGAGGAGTAGTCCTCGTTCCACAATCAGCGCACTCCCTATCTTGGGGCATATTTTCAGGGGCATGTCTGATTTGTTGGCCATGTTGCCTTTCAGGCAAGCTTTATATTTGGTGGTCTATGGGTTCCTCAGGCCGGATGAGTTCACTTGTACTGGTACAAGTTTGCGTGTGCTCACAATTAGCCATTTGTTTAGATACCCGGATCATTTACCAGTTACTGTACATCTGGTTGCATGCAAGATGCAGCAGTTTAGATTTTTCAAGACCGGCAGTGCTTGGTGCCACGTTGCAGTTTTGGACCAGCTGATGGTACTGGTTACAGACAAACCTAGATATATTTCGTTCTTAACCTTCCCTAATGCTCCCCTCACGGCAGCACAGTTTACCAAGTATTGCCGCACACTACTGACCAACCTGGGGTTGAACCCTGCAGTTTTTTCTGGTCATTCTTTCAAGATAGAGGCAGCTTCCGCAGCTTAGCCCAGGGGATCCCGGCTCACATTATTAAAAAATTGGGTAGATGGAATTCAGCATGTTTCTCCAGATATGTCCCGGATCCACATGTTGAGATGTCACAGGCTTTCATGCATTTGGCTGATTGATGTTCTTAGGTTTACTTTGAATAAATCTGTTTTGCTGATACTGACCATGTAACTATGGCACACCCCAGGTCAGGGCCATTTTAACAGCATCATGGGCCCCTGGACATAGTAATGCACTGGGGCCCCTACAAGCCTGTCACAATGTTCGCACTTACTCTCAAGAATTAAAGTATAAATAGTTGATAGATTTATTAGATTTGTTATGATTATTTGTTAGATTTGATATCAGATTATTTGTTTATTAAATTAGATAGACTGTGCTGCAACCGTGTGCAATGCACGTGATTGTGGTGGGGTGATGCAGCATTTCATCACACCAGCTCTGCATAGTCCTGCCCAATTCAGCCCATCACATGGCTCCCTTTTTCTGGGTATAAACTTTATTTGTAATGTTTAAAACGTGCACTTCATTCATGGTGATGTACAGTAGTGAGACGTGTTGCATTGCTGTGCGATTCAGCATGTCTGCTTTTTATTGCAGCATGCTGAAGCGCAGCCATATTGCATTGCAGTGTGAATGGGACACATAGGAAACAATTGCTTCCTGAGTGTTCCTGATGTGACAGACGTTTTACAATGCGGTAAAATATCTGCCGCTGCATATAGTGTACATTAAGCTACATTTACACCGGAGATTAGGGCCGGTGCAAATTGAAGCAGCAGTTCCTCCTGCAGCTTTCAACGGCTGTCAGTAGGTGGGTGCAGCCATCAACCCTGTTCATTAAAATGACAGATTGCTGGTGGCTAAACCTATTTATGGCTCCCTGTGCAGCTAGTAGACATGTGTGTCATCAATAAATGTGCTTTGTTTCGTTCCGTTTCATATCAGAATTCATTTGTATTTTGTAATTCGTGTCTGAAATTAAATTTGGATTCGTACAAAATACGAATTTTCGTTACAATTACGAATGTTCGTTATGATGAATTTATCATTATGAGGGGCTCCCACCATCCCTGTGCTGTGTTGACTTCCTGGGGTTTTTAACTTCATCTTAACGAATAATCGTAATTAACGAACATTATTATTTTGTCGGATTCTGAATCTCCCATCGACTACCAGTACCAGTCTCCCACTCCCATATTAAAAAAGGTCATTTTCTCAACCCTCACTCAGCAGCAGAAGAAAACCTCTGATTGGTCAACAAAACACCAGTCATGTTTCAGTTTTAATGGAATTTGGATCCAAAATTTGTAAATGAAGTTTCGCATTTCGTACAAAATTCGGAAGCATAGAAATTCGTATTTCGGATCCTTCTGAATGTACGAATTTACAGAAATTCATACAAATTTTCGATTCGTACGAATTTAATTGCACACGCAGCTAGTGATTACCTGTGGTGATTGTTGATGGACACAGACAAAGTGCATGCAGTAGTGATCCCTATAGTGCTGCCCATACCAGCAATCAGCCATGGTGACAAATTAAAGACTGCATGCAGCAGGTCCGCGCCACGTCATTGCTAACAAAGTTACTGTCAGTTAATCTCTGTGTGCCATGTACCATGCCACCCAGCACTTCCAGCAGCTTCCCCCTAGATCCAACCGGCCCTGATTGGGCCCCATGCGCATCTGGGGCCCCTGGGCTGTGCTCAGGTGGGCCCGCTTGATAAGACGGACTTGCCCCAGGTCACTTCTCATGTTTTCCTTTATTATTACGTTTCTTACTCAATCTTTCATAGACTCCAAGTACAAATCGTAATGTCATAAGAATCTGTGCATCTTTGTGTATTTGTGGCTGTGGGGTGGGGAATGCTCTGGCCACAGCTAAAAGGGCCTGTACTGACAGCTTCTTTCCGGGTTTGGCTGACCGTGTGTTCAGACCAAACTCAAGCTAATTCCTATATAAGAGTATCAGTAGGTATGCAATTGATAACACATTAATACAGTGTGCTCATTGTGCTTCCAACAGGAAATATTGGATTTGAGCTTGTTGGCTGAAAGTCCGACCGTGTGTACGCTCCATTGGACATTTGTTGTCGGACTTTCCGCCAACAAATGTTAGCTAGCAGGTTTTCAAATTTTCCGCCAACAAAACTTTGTTGTCGCAATTTCTGATCGTCTGTCGCACAAAAGTTCACACATGCTCGGAAACAAGCAGAAGGGAGCAGCACTGGCTATTGAACTTCCTTTTTCTTGGCTTGACATACGTCTTGTATGTCACCACATTCCCACGTTCATAATTGTTGGCCAACATTTTTGTGACCATATGTATGCAAGACAAGTTGGAGCCAACAACCTTCAAACAAAAATTCATGGTTTTGTTGTTGGAAAGTCCGATCGTGTGTACGGGGCTTTACATTAACTAGAGAATTGTATTGTGTAAAACAGTTGGCAGGCGTTCATAATTTTCTTTCACGTGGTAAAGATGAAAAGGGTTGTTGAAGTGTAGGATTGCTGTTTGAATAGAGCGGAATGGTTTGTAAGTACAGCGATTATAACACTGAGAAACAGACTCAAATGCAAAAGTTTACCTGGTTAAAATGCTTGATAAGTAAGCCACGGCAACAACGCTTTGTAAAATTGTGTTTCTACACAAATGAAAATATTCCAGGAACTCAATCTCAATCCAGGAACCATCTCTTAAAACACGGATTTACTACTGAAGGGCATACTCACTGATATAGCGTAACAGAACTCACATGCTACGGGGATACCAGTGTATCTAATCTACTCGATTTCATTGTTTAGATAGGGCAAACTTTTTATATTTTGTCTATTGAGCTCAAACAATAGAGAAGTAGAGAAGTGCATATACAGTTTATTCACAAATATAATAATATGGTGCTGTGCTATACACCTAGTGTTAGTTTCACTTTAACCTCAATTTCCAGTGCAATTTATTAATTTTTAATAATTGCTCAATATATACAAAATGCTTTTAATTCTATAAGTGCTATACGTTCATTACACATTGACCATTCATTTTTTGCAGTGTTGGAATGAAAGATCAAGATGCAACTACTATTAACAATATCACTTCTCAAATTGCCTTACATCAGTTGACTATTCTAGTCCAACCATAAAGTGCATTCGCAGTTCATCACAGTGCTCCAACCATAAAGTGCATTCGCAGTTCATCACAGTGCTCCAACCATACAGTAAAGTACATCCAGTGAATATAAAGTGCTTGCTGTTGCACTGTTGGTCTCTCTTATTTTTCTCAATTGACCCACCTTCCACCCTTTGTGTACGCCACTCAGCAGATTTATTGCGACCCCTTATATCATAAGAAGGTCAATCTGCGTTTTTAGAAGTCATATGTTCTTCCTTCTTTCCATTGGTTTTCTCAAGCACAACCACCATATAAGGAAAAGGGCTTACAATAGTGTAATCTTGTTTAAAACGTTTTAAAACTTTTATTTCCAACCAACAGCCAGTATATTTACATAGTAGCAGAAATCCAGCTAACAAAGTGGCTGCTCCCTTCACGGCGACCAGAAGTGACATGCCAGGAATGATGTTGGGAGCAGGGCTCCTCTCAGCGTGTTTCATGACCACATAACCCATGCAATAAAAAAAATGTAAGTTCACTATTGCTCGTGCACGGTATTCAGCGCAAACACCAAAAACACTTGTTACGTATCTCATTAAAGTCTATTCATGGAAGGAAATATATCCGCAGAAAAAGTCAGACGGAAGCATTTCATCGGATATTCCGATCGTGCGTGGGCTTCATCTGACTTTTTTTTAGAAAATTCTGACGGACCTAGAAATAGAACATGTTTTAAATCTTTCCGACGGAATAAATTCCTAACGGGAAAACCGTTCGTCTGTATGCTGTTCCGACAGACCAAAAACGACGCATGGACAGCTATTAGCTACTGGCTATTGAACTTTCTTTTTCTAGTTCAGTCATACGTGTTGTATGTCATCGCCTTCTAGATGATCAGACTTTGGTGTGATCGTGTAGGCAAGACCGTTTCAGCGAAACTACGTCGGAAAAACCATCAGAGTTTAATCTGATGGAAAAACCGGTCGTGTGTCTGAGGCATTAGGCTGAGAAGGTCATCCCAAAATTAACATGAGAGTAGTATTACGCCAGTACACCCAAATTTTATGGAATTTTAGGGAACAGTTCATATAGGGAATATGACTTTTTCATAAGGGATCATTTGTTTAAACAATGACTTCCATTGGTCTAGAGTTGGGGAGGATGGACTTATACATGTAATAGCTATGACTTTGCGATCCATAAACACAGTTTCTCACAAGAATATTCTAATATAGTGTCAATATTCTTTTTCTTGTTCAGCCATTCTCAACCAGGGTTCCTCCAGAGGTTTGCGAGGAGTTCCTTAAACTGTACCTGATGGACCTCCTATTTGATGGTGCCTACATAGTTTTGGGGCAGACACTACTAGGCAGAGCCAAGCAGCATGACACTAATTATCTTTTTAGCTATTTTTAAGGGTTGAATCCTTTCTCCTGACCACCAATGTAATGGTCCTTTTCCATTTATTCCCAGATTAATTCAATTTAGTAAGGGTTTTCGAGCATTTGCACGAGTATTTATACTCGCACAACTGCTCCCGATGCCTAATCCGATACCTGGGATGGGAGAGAGAGGCGGCGTGCAACAGGAAGTCAGTTGGCAGAGAAAGTGGGCATAGCAGAGAGTGAGTCCTTACGCAGGTAAGCTGGCAGGGTTGCAGGGTGCAGCCGCATCATCCATCGACATTGGTGACAGGAGCTGTCACATTCAGTAACTGAAGTGATACTCGGTGTTACCATCAGTGCTTGAATATCCCGACGCCCATCTTGGTACACCCTGCACTTGGCCACATTAAGCCAGCAGCGAACATCTTGTAACACTCAGCCCATATAGTTAGAGCAAGGTGTAACAAGATGTCCACTGATGCTTTTATGCGGCCAAGTGCAGAGTGTACCAAGATGGGCATTGCAGGCAGCATAGGAAAATAGTTTAGTTTTCTTTCTTTTCCTCTCATGTCATTTATTTCACTGCATACCGATCAGTGGCCATAAGTGCCAGTCACCAATGCCAGCCACCTGTCGGTACCATCTGTCAGTGCCATCCACCAGTGCCAACCATCAATCAGTGCCAGCCATCAGTCAGTTCCATCTGCCAGTGCCAGCCATCAATCAGTGCTCATCAGTCAGTGCCTATGTTCTTTGGTTTATCATGGGACCTGACTATCCTTAGAGAGGGTCAGGACTGGACTGGGACAAAAATTTGGCCCTGGACTTCATCCAGACCAGCCCACTTTAATTTTGAGTGTCTCCATCAGCACCCTCCTTATATTGGAGTGTCCCCAAAAGCGTCCCCCTTTATTCAGAACGTCCCCAACAGCACCCCCTTACATCAGAGTGTCCCCATCAGCAGTCCCCTTCACATCAGTGTCCCCATCAGCAGCCCCCTTCACATCAGCGTGTCCCCATTAGCAGCCCCCTTCACATCAGAGTGAGCTCATCAGCACCCCCCTTTCCATCAGAGTGTGCCCATCAGCAGCCCCTTTTACATCTGAGTGTCCCCATCAGAAGCCCCCTTCACATCAGAGTGTCCCCATCAGCATCCCCCTTCACATCAGAGTGTCCCCATCAGCAGCCCCATTCACATCAGTGTGTCCCCATCATCAGCCCCTTTCACATCAGTGTGTCCCCATCGGCAGCCCCCTTCACATCAGTGTGTCCCCATTAGCAGCCCCTTTCCCATCAGAGTGTCCCCATCAGCAGTCTCCTTACATCAGAGTGTCCCCCAACAGCAGCCCCCTTCACATCAGAGTGTCCTCTCCCCTCCCCCCACATGTACTTACAGTTTTGAAGGCAGCTTCCCGTTCCTCTCTCCAGTCATCTGATAAGTGACAAGTGATAAGGGGAGAGAGGAAAGAATGTCTGCCGGCTGTCTATCTCCCCCTGCAGGCTGGAGGGAGCAGAAAGCCTACTCCTCACTCCAGCAAGTGTCAGCAGCTGCTCCTTGGTGACAGGATTGAAATTGCGATCACTCACTGTCAGAGAGGAGAGGCTCCAGGACTGCACCTGACCAGCCCACTGTGAAACTCCCGGTAGTCCCGATGGCTAGTACATGCCTTGATAGGGTGTGGAGTGAAAGCTATAGGCGCATCTGGGGGGAGGGGGGTGGAAGAGGGAGGAGGGAGTAAGATATAGGGGCTAAGGGGGTGGCCATGAGGTAGAAAAAAAAGGGGGGGGGTCACCAGGGGGGAGTCATATAATTTTTTTTATAGCAGTTGTCCTTTAAATTCAATATCTTCAAGTAGGGGAATGACAGCTGCAGTGATGGTTAAAGGTTTAAACTGCAGTTATCAACGTTATGTCAGGAATAGTTACATGTAAAAGGATATCGTGCAAGACTACAGCCAAACCACAGGCAATGGGAGAGCCTGAAAAATAGCAGATAACATGTTTATAGGCAACATAAATATATCACATCACGCGAAGAACAATCTCTAAAGTTAATGAATATGCTCCATCTCCACTGGTTAAGCCCGTTAAAGTTCAAGCAGAAAACAACATAAGACATTTAATATTTTCTTTTCTAAGCACCCAACAGCATACAGAGAAAAGGAATTTACATTAAAGATCCCAGAACATGTCTGATTACTGAATTGCTTGTCATCTCAATGGCTTGAACATTATTGGAAACATGATTTTGAATCTTTAGAAAAGTTAATTTATTGAGCTAAAAATAAGATGATGTTTTTAAAATGCTTAAATGTAGACACGATTTAACAAATTACTATCTTTAGTTCTGCAATTTGTGTTTTTTTCTGATGTACTGAGATCCAGATTAAAGAGAAGTTGTCTTCTTCTAAAGAAGACATGGAACAAATTACTGGTTGCCAAAGTAACACACATTTGACAAGGCTATTTATTCAGTAGTTCACAACAAGAGTGCCTCTTCACATTATGAACATGTCAATAGATAGGCTGGGGACAGAAGGACTGGACTTGGGGGAAAGGTGGATTTGCACCCTGGGTCAGTACTAATAAGATATATTGAACTGAAGACATGGAGTTGAGATTCTCCCCTATTCATAGTTACATAGTAGGTGAGGTTGAAAAAAGACACAAGTCCATCAAGTCCAACCTATGTGTGTGAGTATATATCTGTATTACATTGCATATCCCTGTATGTCGTGGTCGTTCAGGTGCTTCAAACATGGATACAAGCAGAACCTGCATTCAGTGATTACATGATTGTCATCTTCTCCCCATTCACACTGCAGTCAGAGCTCTGTACCGAGGAGGCGAACTTCTAGCAATGACTTCCTTTGTTGCTTTGAGATGTTATGTGATTAAATTCTAAGAGCCACAGAGCTAATGTTGGAAACAATGTGTGCACACTTTCTTTAACCCACATGAGTCAGTCCCTTCCATAAAAAAGGCCACTTGATTGTGTTTGCTGACCATGCCAAGGGTTCCCGGTCCTTTATTGGCTGCGTGGACTCTGTTTTTATGTAGTTTGAAATCTATTTCCTTCTTGGTAAAGCTAGACTAGAGTTGGCACTGGGTATGGGTGCAACTGAATGCTGGTGTCTGTGACAACTGGATTCTGTCAAGTGTTTACAAGTCCTTGGAGGCTGAAGAGTGCCTAGTGTTCAGTGCTGTGTGACATCTTAGTTATATACTGTATATATAGTTACATTCTTAGTGAGTTTGAAAAAATATAAGTCTAGATAGTTCATCTAGGGATCTAGCTAGAGATACTGGTGAGAGGACGCACTGGACACCTTTGATGCCCTTGTGCTACATGCTGGGTGTCCAGTACACCCCTGTGTCTTTAAGGTGGGATGGGTTTCCTCCAGGCTCACCTGCCCTCTATATATCCATACGTATGCATGTGCTTCCACTGTTCAAGCTCTCAAATTTATAGAGTTAGGACTGCAGATAATACTGAGGTGCCGTGAAGTAACTCTGCAGCTTAAGCATGTATTGGTGTGCAAACGAAACTCCTATTTTTAAGGCATACTATTAGACAGGATCATTTGTTTGGTTGCAGGTTGGCCTGGAAGTTGAATGTGCTCCTTGCTGCGAAGGCCAGTTATAGGTGGGGCAGTGGCCATTTGTTTGTACTATCTAGAGACTTTCCCTCAAGGTGGATGTTGGGTGTTAGTATCCAGTTTTATTTTGTGCATTTAGGAATCAATCCTGCTCATTTGTTAAACACAATCTTCTGAGATGGCCAGAACTAATTCTTGAAGTAGTCTATTCCACATTTTCACAGCTCTTATTGTGAAGGAGCCTTTCCGTATGTGAAGAGGTTGAATCTCCTTTACTCCAGACATAAAGAGTGCCCTTGTCCTTAGTAATGGCCTGAAAGTGAATAACTCAACACCAAGTTCACTACTGTATATGGACCATGTATGTATTTATACATGGCATTCTTTTTATATGGCCTTGTGGGGGCTCAGAGTTTTTTTAGCCCAGAGCTCACTGCCAGAAGTCCATTCTCATGCAGCAGTGGTTGGTACTAAATTGCTATGATGTTGCTAAACTCTAGACAACACTATACTACACGTTATACTACACTGTACTGTAACCTTCTGCTGTGCAGATCATTATGTTATAAAAGTATCTTGCAGAAGTAGAGAAGCTCTCTATTAAACTGTGTCATCTCTGGGTTCTAAACAAGTATTTAGGCAGCTGTTAATCAAATGATTCTGTGTAGTTGACCACATGCTTGGCCTTGCGAGTATTTTAGAACACTGTACACCAGAAAAGCAATACCTGTATGCATTCACAGGAAGCTGTGAGTGTCTTCTGCACACTCATGCTGTAGAAATAGAAAAAAATAGACAGCCGCCAACTTGACGCATCCACATGTGCAAATCGTATTTTGCTACAGGCTGAATACAAGGTAAAAATTTACGCATTTCGACCCACTACCTCTGCGGGCTGAAACTGTAGGCTGGAATGTGTAAGCTTTTTACCTTGTATTCACCCTGAAGCAAATAAAGAATTTTGCATTTGGATGCCTCAAGTTAACGGCTGTCTTTTTCTGCTATTTTAGAACACTGCCAGACACTGAGAAAGATATGACATAAAAGATTTGAGAATATGTCTGATTAGTGAACTGCTTACTTGTTTTCTAAGTAGCTTGCATTCTAGCAGAACCATAATTTTGTGTCTTTAGAAGTTTAAATGTATTGAACTTAAAATAACATACTGCTTGTAATATATATAGATTGCAGAAGTGGTATCGGTTCAAGGGATTTTTCTTCTTAGCATTGGGATTAGTGTTTTTCTAATTTGCTATGTTCCGTCTGAATTATCGTAACAGATACTAGCTATTAAAGAGAAGCTGCCATCTACAAAAGAACACTTTGCAAATCAGTATTTAACACATTAGTATATTTTGTGCTGAGTTTTTTTTTTTCTAATCAAATCATGGGTACCTTTTTGGAGAGAGGAGGCCGCATAACAAAATGGATCACATTGGCTGTGGATGATGTTGGTGGGTTTCGCAGTTTAGTCCCTGTTACAAGATTAGTCTCACTGGGATCCCGCCTGGGACTGACTATGGTATGGTATTAGGTATGGCATACAAATAGGGGAGTGCAACTAGAAGTTTCTGTCACATATGGCATTAGTCCTCCATAGGCCTTTACTCCTAGGTTCAAGGTCAAAGGGAATTGTTTATAAGATAAACACAAGACTTTGGCAGAGAGACTGAAAAGGTAACCCAAAATATGCAGTCAATATCATTAAGAAGTATCTTCAATGTAAAGAAGATGGCCTGGGGTGCGGATCCACCCGACTTTAATGTCTCGGGCTGGCTAGCCCGAGGCAAGGAAACAAAAGTAAGGATTCTGAGGTAGTTGGGTGCCGTCTCCGGTTGGGGAGAGACCCAGTGTACTTCAAACAATCCAGGGGAGGACTCTTCAGAAGAACACCACGTACAGGTTGGTTTTCTTAGCAAGAGCCTGGAAGGGCTGAAGTAACCGAGAGAATCCGGTCTTGTGGATATCGCCAAGCAGACTGAGAGATCCAGGTATCCCACAAGTGTTCTCAAGCTTAGTTTTCCTACGGGTTCTACAACAATGTCTGTGGCAGAGACATTATCTTGTATGTTTCTACAACAATGTCTGTGGCAGAGACTTGTTCCTGAGTAAGCTCCATGTTGGCTGCTAGGCCTTGTGAAAGAGGGACTGTCCAACCTGAGTGATCATCCAGTTGCAAATGGCTAATCTCTGGATGCAGTCAAAGTAAGCAAGTTCTGCAACGTTTTTTTTTTTTTTTTTACTTTGACACTAAGAGTACCTGAACTTCCTTTCCAACACTCTGATCCCAAGTTGAAAGACTGTTCAATTGTCTGAGTTTTGCAAATAAAATCCATTCAAGTGGATCTATTGTCAGTCTCAAGTTACTGGGCCATCTACCACGGGACATCCCCTAGATGTGCAACAAGGAGAACGGAAGGTAACAGTAAGCTCAAAAATAACCAGCAGCTCCTTCGGGGGTTAGTGCTACATTCATGACCCCCAAATAATTTAAGGTCATAAGTGACACATGACCCCTTTAAATGGGATCCTTTCTCTTCCTGTACCTCTTTATCCTCCACTCCTTTGAAAAATTAGATGAGGACCCTTTAAGCACAATTCTCCAGCTCTCCAGCAAGTGAGAGTTTGGTCTTCTCCATTCCTCTCAAATATGACTAAATTATGGGCTAATCTTAAAGCGAGTTTCACACATAAATGAAACTTCCGCTTTCCCGGTTCCTCCCCCCCTCTGGTGTCACATTTGGCAACTTTCAGGGGGTAGGGGGCATATACCTGTCTAATACAGGTATTTTGCTCCCACTTCCGGGCATAGATACCCGAGCCCACGGGTATCTACACCACTTCTCCCCCCCGCTGTATTCTGGAAGACCGCTGGGCCCAGAAAACAGCAGGGACCAGTGGGATAGCGCAGAGCGAGTTGCACATGTGCAGTAGGGAACCAGGAAGCCACAAGGGTTCACTTCCTGATTCCCTTACCAAGGATGGCAGCAGCAGCCCCCAACAGCCGAGGGATAGATCGGCTTTGGGGTGCCAACATCGCTTACACACTGGACAGGTAAGTGTCGATATTTTAAAAGTCAGCAGCTGCAGTATTTGTAGCTACTGACTTAAAAAAAAAAAAAACGGCGGACTTCCACTTTAATGTCCTATTGAACCTCTTGCAGTCTGATTTTGGTGTAATGTGTGTTTGGTGTAATGGAAATTAAATGGTTATAAAATGATTATATATTTATATGTCAAAAGGGTAAGCTGTTCTCCCATTAGATGAGATTTCTTACTTCCTGTGCTGGTGACATGGCTGAATGAAGAATGGGGACGCAGACTGCAATACATGTCAGACAGAAGCTACTTTTAACCCTAAACAAAAAGAAAAAAATAACTTTATACAGGGATGCTAATCGTATTTCCTAAGATATAACAATCAAAAAAAAAAAAAGCAGAAAGCAATTACATATCACAATATTGAATTGTAGGTTTTATGCAATTTTTCTATTATTTATATAAAATATTTATTTTACAGATTTAAAGAGGATGTAAACTCTGCTTATGTTTTTCTTTTTTTTTAGAATCTTGGTAAAAAAACACGTTGCAATTACATTTTTGAAGCTTTATAAATGATATCCTCTTCCGGTAATAGGCTGCGCCATCTTTGGTATTGATTCCTGTCTCTGTTGTGGATGTCATTTGTGCTATTTCGCTCAGTATTGCAACAGCTGCAGATGCTTGCTCATATGGACGTCTCTTGAGATACACTGGTACGCTCTCCCTGTGTGACATCTCAAGCCTCATACACACTATCAGATTTTTTCCTTCAGATTTACCAAAAACCATGTAGTGCAAGGGCCTGCCTGATTGCATACAAATTGAAACTCCTAAGGTTTGACCTCATATTATATGGTTTTGGTAAATCTGAAGGAAAAACTCAGCAGAAAATCTGATAGTGTGTATGGGGCTTTATGGTCACAAGGGGAGAACCAGAAAGCTGAGGAAGGCACAGTATCGCGATTCTTCCTAGCTGTGCCATTTTCAGGGGAAATGAAAGACACAGCATGCTGTTACAGAAACGGCACACATAGCTACAGAAACGGCACACATAGCGTGCCATGAATCAAACGACGAACTGCACATGCGCCGGTGATGTCATTAATGATTGCAGGACGGATTGTCACAAGTCAGGTTTCATAGGCAGCGATCAGTAGCGTTAGCAACGAAGATTATAATGAGCTAAAGTTAAAAGTTAAGTTAGAGAGTTTACAACCACTTTAATAAAGAATGGCTGTCATAGATTGTGCAGTGCATTAAAGATTTTCTAAAGAGACAAAAGCTTCTTCCTTTCAGATTGTCTGCCTGATTGAAAGTCTTAATCTATTAAAAAGTCTAAGAAAACATTCTAAAAAGGTTTGTTTCTTTCAAGTGCAGAGTTATTTGTTACCGTAGTTTGCAAAACAACATACATAATCAGATGCATCAATATTCGTGTTCGTAAGAGTTCCTTTTTGTTTTTTAAGAGCTGTTCAAGGCTCTTTCAATTAGCCAGACATTTACAGAACATTTCATAGATGGAAAAGCAGCCGTACATGTGGCCTTGGTTTCTTTATATGTTTTAAATTCACAGTTCTCATGCATTAGGTTTAATTTACTAAATCATAGTTTCTCCTAGCTGGCAGCTTTGTTTAATGCAGCGTGGGTATCTTACTCTGGTTTTCTAAAAGCAGATGTGAGATCCGTTCTTATATATATGAATATGATGGTGTGAAGACCTGATTGTGACTACGTACCTGGAAGAACACATACATATTTAACTTTTTTTTTCCGAAAATTATTTTTATTCATATTTATTTCAACAACAATACACAAAATAACCCAAAAAATTTTCCCCCTCCCCCTCCCTCTTCCCCATTGTGCAATATCCCAATATTACAGGCAGTCAAACACAATAAATTGCTCTTCCGGCATACTTGATTCAGTTTACAGCAAAGACTTAACCTCCCTGGTGGTATGATTAGTTCTGGTTTTAGGTGCTGAAAGTGGTACAATTATTTTGCATGGAAATTTGGCGTTTTATATTTTAGTCCTGTAATTCTTAGGAATAACTCTCTTAAACCTGTTCAAACCAGAGTCTAGGAGACATCCCGGGTATGATAAAGTTTATAATATAATAAATAATAATAAAAATTATTCAATAATGTAATCAAATCCAAAAACACTGAAATTTGCTCATTTGCAGAATTACAGGGGGTGTTTTATGTGGCGCTAACTAGATTAATACTACAAAGTGGTTTTACTAAAAAAATAAATTTGTAGATAAAAAATTATATAAATAAAAATATGTGAATACATCCAGTGTATCAAATTGTGAAAAAATAGCCAAACTAATAACGGCAATAAAAGTGCATAAAATATCAATATGACATGAATAATAAAGTGCATCAACAATAGCAAAATAAAAATTATCTCAGTTGCAAGAAAATAAAGTTTTGTGCGTTACTACTCATTGGAGCCCCCCCTTACTCTTTTATATACTGCCTGGATTACGGATATTGGAGGAATTCGTTGGAGTTCTTGGAGGCTTTATTATTAATGGTGGAAGATTACTTACTAACCACCCCTCAAGCGTGATCCAGTCTGTAGGGACCTTTATTGGAGGTGAGAGGCTGGGGGAAACAAGGGGTGCATGTAAAGCACTGAAAGGCAAAGGAAGAGGGAACACCATACTGATTTCTCACATTGCATGAATACCATCAATTGCTAAATGGACTGCACATTTTTGGAGTGGACTGTTTACACACTGGTTTCACTTTGCACTGGATATTTAATGTTCACATATATTTTTAAAATATTTTTTAAGTGCCGTAATGTGATTTTGCACTATTTTACACTGCTGCATGGACTTTGCGTTTGATATATATATATATATATATATATTTCTAGTATATTATTATCTTTGGTACATTTTAATTTTTAAGCACTGGTTATTCAATAATTTTTCAGAATTATGGCAGTAATATGTTAGGCGATTTTTCACTTTTTGCACTGCTGCATGCATTTTTGCAACTGAGATAATTTTTATTTTGCTATTGTTGATGCACTTTATTATTCATGTCATATTGATATTTTATGCACTTTTATTGTCGTTATTAGTTTGGCTATTTTTTCACAATTTGATACACTGGATGTATTCACATATTTTTATTTATATAATTTTTTATCTACAAATTTATTTTTTTAGTAAAACCACTTTGTAGTATTAGTCTAGTTAGCGCCACATAAAACACCCCCTGTAATTTTATTTTGAGTGCAGAGAACACTTTTATATGTGAGCAGCTTCCTATATTTCATACTCATTTTTCCTAGTGAAGGTGTTGCGCAACAGGACTTTCCCATTTTTATATATATCATTTGCAGAATTGTCGCTGTCATTAGATTTAGTGTTTGATGACGAATTTCCCCACAAATCGCTATTGCTCAATTCTGCAAGTGATTATAATTTATTATCGCTGTTTTCTAGTTGGTCTAAAATCACTTTTGACATAAAGGGACACTTTTTGGTTGCTATGGACAATCTCCAAATTCCAGGCAGAAAAAACAGTATTTATAATATAAAAGTGCATGCAGGGCACTGCACAGACCAATAGGGACAAAGGGTGTGTGTATTTTTTTATACAGTACTGTAATCTGTAAGATTACAGTACTGTGTGTGTTTTGTGTTTTTTTTACTTTTTTGAATTTGGCGCAGATCTCCGCTCCCGTGCACCGGAACGTTGCAGGGAACGGAGCTCTGCGGCACTCGGGCACTGTGTGAATCGAGCGGAGGACAGCCCGATCACACAGCGCGGAGGACATCACTGGATCCAGGGGACAAGGTAAGTAACTCTCCCTGTATCCAGCGATGCGATCCCGAGTCTGGCTCGGGGTTACCGCTTATGGTACTAAAATCCCAACCCGAGACTCGGGATTACCGCTAGGGAGGTTAAGTAAGATATAAAGCAGTAACCACAATCGCCCCATCGCTACTAAATATATATATATTCCCCTCATGAGAACATTTAGCCCCACACGCTTAGTGGAGCTCACACCGTGTCCTCTGAGGAAAGCCAGCATTGTCACACCTTCTCAAATTTTTTTGGGCAACCTCTGTTCAAGTATGTGGCTTTGTATAAAGGCAACACTTTATTCACTATGCCTTTCCAGTAGGCCAAGGATGGAGCCTCAGTTTTTTTTCCAGCATAAGAGGATGGCTTTGTGTGCATAAAACAAAGTGAGGGAGAGCAAGGTTCTCTGTGCTCTCAGCTGAGATACTTCCTCCACTAGACCCAGCAAACATGCTGATATTGTCATGGGAACTGGTAATGAAGTCAGTCCTTGGATGGTTTTGGTAACCCCTGTCCAAAATTCCTGTATTGGCTGGCAATGCCAGAATATATGATTGAAGTCCGCCCTTGTGGCAGTACAGCGCCAGCAAGTTGCATCATCCAAGCCATATATACTGGCTAATGTCGCCGGGGTATAGTATACCCTGTGAAGTATTTTAAATTGAATATACCTATCCAGAGACGATACCAGGACCCGAAATAGGTGGTCCCACATATCGTCCCAGTCGTCCCCTTGAAAATTGGGAACTAATTAACTCTATTTTTCTCTACATTTGTTGAGTGCTGGGGGTCTGTCGGTGAACAGTTCCTTATATGTTTCTGACAACGTCTTTTGTACAGACTCATCACAGAGCAACTGTTCCAGGGGTGAAGTCTGTAGATTCACCGTGCCTGTACCAAATTGCGTGCCACAGTTGCAGATAACGGAAAAAGTACTAATTTGTGAGGTCATATTTTTCCTTTAATTTGTCAAAAGAAAGCAGTTTCATATGTAACTTAAAGGGGTTGTAAACCCTCATTTATTTATTTTTAAATAACAAACCTGTTATACTTACCTCCACTGTGCACTTCGTTTTTCACAGAGTGGCCCTGAACCTCCTCTTCTGGGGTCCCACAGCGGCTCTGGTGGCTCCTCCCCGCATTGAGTGTCCACGCTGGAGAAGGACTCTCCTTTTGTGGACACCTGTGCGGGCATGCTCCCGAGTCCCACATCTCTGTCCATTCACTGCTATCAATCTATCCAATCGGGACACAAGACACCAGCTACAGATGGTGTGCTTCCTCCCAGGCAGAGGATGACAGTGTCCAGGTAAGTAAAACGGGGGGGGGGGGGAGGGGGGTGGGGCTGGGAGGCTGCAGCGCTAAAAAAGTTTTTTCACCTTAATGCGTAGAATGCATTAAGGTGAAAAACCATGTCAAATGTTTTGTAATTTTTTTCAGCTACTCCTTTAATAAGGGGGCCCCCAGATACCGGCCCCCCACCCTATGTGAATGAGTATGGGGTACAATGTACTCCTACCCATTCACCTGTGAAAAAAAATGTAAATAAAACACAACACACAAGGGTTTAAAAATAATTTATTGCACAGCTCCGGGGGTCTTCTTCCGTCTTTGTGGGTCTTCTCGCCGGACTCCTCCACTATCTTCTGCTAGCTCTTTTACTAGCGGAGGAGCCCGGCTTTCTTCTTACAACTTCGGGGGTCTTGTCTCCCTTTTCGGGGGTCTTGTCCCCCTCTCCGGTTCTTCTTGCCAGGCCTCCGTGCCTTCTTCCAGCTCTTTTACAAGCGGTGGCCCGGTCTTCTATGGCCGCCGCCTTCTCTTTTTCTTGCTCTTCTTGTTCTTCTTCTTCCTTGAGATGTTGACTCGACGCGCTCTCTGGTTGCAATGATGATGTCCCATTATGATGTCACAGTCCCAGAGGATGCTGGGACTGTGACATCATAAGGGGCAGGGACATCACCTGGCGATGTCCCTATATAAGTCACCGCACACCGCGTCCCTGTCATTGCGGCCAGAGCGCGCATTGAAGAGAAGGCGGTGGCGATAGAAGAACCAAAGAGGGGAACAAGACCCCCGAAGTCGGAAGAAGACCCCCAGGCGGCGATGAAGAAGAAAGCCGTGCTCCTTCGCCAGTAAAAGAGCTAGCAGAAGATAGCGGAGGAGTCCGGCGAGAAGACACACCAAGACTTTTACATTTTTTTCACAGGTGAATGGGTAGGGGTACATTGTACCCCATACTCATTCACATAGGGTCGGGGGCCGGTATCTGGGGGCCCCCTTATTAAAGGGGGCTCCCGGATTCCGATAAGCCCCCCGCCCGCAGACCCCAACAACCAACGGCCACGCGGCCCCCCTTCCCCAAAGCACCCCCCATGTTGAGGACACGCGGCCTGGTACGGCTTAGGAGGGGGGGGGACGCTCGTGCGGAAAAGTCCGTTCATTTCAAAAGTCCGGCGGACTAGCACACACACGGCTGGATTGTCAGTCCGGCGGACAATTTTTGAGTCAAAACTACTTTCTAAGTCCGTCTGACTTTTGGGGAAAAAAAGTCAGCCGGAGCCCACACACAGGCAGATTGTCCGGCGGACTCTGGTCCGCCGGACCAAGTCCGCCAGACTCTGGTCCGCCGGACCAAGTCCGCCAGATAGTTTGATTGCGTGTACGCAGCATTAGGGTTTCATGGAACTCTGGTTGAGAAACCATGCTCTATTAAAGGGGGCTCCCGGATTCCGATAAGCCCCCCGCCCGCAGACCCCAACAACCAACGGCCACGCGGCCCCCCTTCCCCAAAGCACCCCCCATGTTGAGGACACGCGGCCTGGTACGGCTTAGGGGGGGGGGGGGGCGCTCGTGCGGAAAAGTCCGTTCATTTCAAAAGTCCGGTGGACTAGCATACACACGGCTGGATTGTCAGTCCGGCGGACAATTTTTGAGTCAAAACTACTTTCTAAGTCCGTCTGACTTTTGGGGAAAAAAAGTCAGCCGGAGCCCACACACAGGCAGATTGTCTGGCGGACTCTGGTCCGCCGGACCAAGTCCGCCAGATAGTTTGATTGCGTGTACGCAGCATTAGGGTTTCATGGAACTCTGGTTGAGAAACCATGCTCTAAGGTCTCTTTCATACAGATGCCAGTCTCTACTGCCTTTTTGAAAAGTAATCTGTGGTGGACACTTTTCAAAGGCATTTTCCAGATGTTCAGGAGGTGATACTGCCACCTCCTCCTCTTTTTTTACAGGGATTTTGCATTAAAATGTAGCACGGTCCTAATGTCTTTAATAGGTGAGTTTGACAGGTGGCACAACCTGTCAACCTCAGCTTCCATGTTAAATTTGCCTTTGCTTTGCTGGCGGGGCATGTATATGAACCCCTCTGGATGTTTAGTTTTTGGTTGGCAGTGGGGGTTATTAACAAATTAACGACCAAGGTCAAAACAAATCTTGACACAAAAACCCATTTTTTCAATTTTGACATGTGAACAATCTGGGGCACGGAGAGGATAGACGCTGTCTCTCACACAACAGCTCTATCCACCCTTACCCTCTGCTGCCCATTCATAGAAGCCTTTGCATTTTATGAATGAATTGACATAATGCAAAGTGATCTGTAATTAGGTAGAAGGAAGGGAGGGTTGGGCAACTGCATGCAACTCTGCAGCTTGAAGAACTGAGACCAGAGAGTCTAGTGTCAGAGCTCTGGAAATGTAGTGATAGCTATACTCCATGTGCTCCATAAAACTGTCAGATGTTAATGAAAGAGCAAAGTCCAGGAGGTGGCATGCACCTCGTTGGACTTAACTCATAGTATGTGGCACAGGGGTATAGTGAGTAGCACTCTTGCCTAGCAGTAAAAAGGGTCGCTGGTTCGAATCCCAACCACGACACTACCTGCCTGTAGTTTGCATGTTCTCCCTGTGCCTGCGTGGGTTTCCTCCAGGTAGTCCGGATTCCTCCTACACTCCAAAGACATGCTGGTAGGTTAATTGGCTTCTGTCCAAAATTGGCCCTGGTATATGAGTGTGTGTAAATTGATGGCGCTATATGGGTATCTTAAATAAATAGGGATCATTTTAGACACGCACCCACACTCACTCAGGATGGACTGGTGTCTTTATTCAACCTTACTAACTATGTAACTGTGTATGCCTTCACATTTTACAAAGTGGCTGAATTCCTGGAAGTTAGTTTTAATATTGTATGACAATAGCATCGCTGTATATCCGCTCTGGATTGTTATAAACACAACACATCATCACCCATCCGATCAAAGTAAAAAACTTAATTTAACTTTGAGAATGCAAGTAATAACATGGATGTTAGGGCACTTTACCGGGAAATTAAATGCTTTTTATATTGTAGAATGTGATTACAGAATATACTTAGAAAGAGTTACACAGATGAACTCATCTCAGAGAGTTTCGAAGAAATGCTTTTGGCAAATTGTTGTCATGACAATATGTCAAAAGAGAAGATTGCACACTGTGACACTTATCCAGTCACCGGCAATACCAGTGCCGATAATTCTTTCATGTTTCATGCCAGAGATCAAACATTCTGACATGCAGCACAACACCCGGTCACTTGCTAATACATCAAAAACTTTGCCTTGTAATGCTTCAAAGCTTAACAACTTCAGCACCACGGCAATTGTTGCCTTTCATCAGTCTGTTAATAACATGTTTTATTCTATAAGATATTTGTCCGAATTTAAGTGACAAATATGGCTTTCAATCACTAGAAAAATTACTAAAATATTTTTATGCTCTCATAGTCTTTTTTCAAGGGATTGTATAGACTTGTCAGTTACTTTATACATATACTATACTTGTAAAATAAGTGTGATGCAAATATTCTTCTCAGTATGTGTTATTCATCAGTAATTATCATTAAAACCTGTGTCTGTGTATAGTTTGTAATTATACATGTACATCCATATCTGCTTAGGACAGATTAGAGCTGCATGATTATTCGTTATAAAATTGTGATCTCGATTCAACCCCCCCCCCCCCCCCCCCATACGGCATTTTTACGATTCATTTAAACATTACGGAGCCGTTCTCTGCTCACTCACAGCTGTAAAAAAAAAGGCAGCAGGCAAAGTTTATCACAACATTTCTCAGCACTGAAAGATAAAAAGATCAAAGGGATGGACTTCCATCTGCAAATGAGGGCAGTTTAACCACTTAAAGACTAAGCCTTTTTCTCTCACTCATTGCTTACAAGTTAAAATCTGTATTTTTTGCTAGAAAATTACTTAGAACCCCCAAACTGTCAGGAACCACGAATCAGACAGAAGTGCAGGAAAAATCACACTATTTAATAAAATGGTATAAACGGATGTAGTCAAAACATAGCCAGAGTTTGGTAACCAGGACGGGTAGTCAGACAAGCCAGAGAAACAGGAGTCCAGAGATCAGCGAAGTCGGCTGCAGCAAACAGGATCAGGAACCGAGAAGGGAAGTCAGCCAAGCAAAAGTCTTTTACAGGAAAACACAGCAGAGAGAGTCCGGATACGTTGACCAAGGCAAAGGCACAGAAGATCTGATCCAAGGAGTTACCAAAAGCTCTAGCTGACGAGCAGGAAATGAAGACCAGGTTAGTCACTGTGGAAGGAAGAGCCTTTGGCAATTAACTGACAGCTGAGCACAGAGCTCTGAGAAGGAAAGGCTCAGCCCAGCCCTGACACAAACATTATATATTTTCTTTTAGCAGAGACCCTAGAGCACTGATGGCGAACCTTGGCACCCCAGATGTTTTGGAACTACATTTCCCATGATGCTCAACTATAATGCAGAGTGCATGAGCATCATGGGAAATGTAGTTCCAAAACATCTGGGGTGCCAAGGTTCGCCATTACTGCCCTAGAGAATAAAATGGCGGTCATTGCAATATTTTCTGTCATACTCTATTTGCGCAGAAGTCTTTCAAAAGCAATTTTTGGGGAAAAAATACACTTGAATTAATAAAAAAAAAAAAACTAAACAGTAAAGTTAGCCCAATTTTTTTGTATAATGTAAAAGATGTTGTTACACCGAGAATTGTAAGAGAATTGGGATCTTTATTCTAAGAGTAAAAATCGTGATTATAATTTTTTCCAGAATCGTGCAGCTCTAGCCTCTAATACAGATGCAGTCCCTTCCTACTTTAAAGGGATATGCAAGGGTTGCACTTTCCTGCTTCTTCTCTATATGCAGAAGACTAGGAATCATCCAACACAGCACAACAGGCCCCTTTAACACGGGTGTTTCATTTTTCCGTTTTTAATCCATCCGTTGATGGATGAAAAATGGACATCAATGCATCTCTATGGAAAAACGAATGTAAACAGATGATGATCCATTTACATGTTTACATACGCTTCCATCAACATCCATTTTTTGGAACGGATCAAAGCCCTATTTTTCTTTCATTAAAAAAAAAACCTAACGGACAAAAAACAGATGTAAACGTACAAATGGTCAGTTTTTACATGCGTTTTTGCATTAGTAGTGGATGTAAAATAAAAAACTTATGAAAAACTGATAAGAACCTGACGAAAAACTGATGTAAACTGATCCATTTTTTCTCTGGACTGATGAAACAAATGGAACGCTTGTGTAAAAGGACCCTAATGGGCCATATACACGATCCAAAAATCATACAAAAAAACAGAAAATTGTTCCATACTTACCGTAATTTTCTTTTCCTGGTGCCTATCCATGGCAGCATACCTGTGACAAGCTCCGCCTTGGCTCCTCCCTCAGGACTAGTGAATATTATAAAAGAAAAGGTTAGTACAGCCCCCGCATTCTCGTTAATATAGAATACCGAGGGTGGGAATGTATGCTGCCATGGATAGGCACCAGGAAAAGAAAATTACGGTAAGTATGGAACAATTTTCTGTTTTCCTGGTGCCTCCATGGCAGCATACCTGTGACAAATAACTAGCTGAGACGGGTGGGATAATGCTTAGAGGTTTATTTAAAGAATTTATTATTTAGAAGAGGCTAAGGCCGAAGTGATTGCCTGTCTGCCAAACTCCACTGAGGAGAGAGCTCCTGGGTCCACCCTGTAATGTTTCAGGAATGTGTGTTGGGATGACCAGGTTGCTGCCCGACAAATAGTTTCGATCGACACATTCGCTCTTGCTGCCCAAGAGGCAGAGACCGCTCTTGTGGAGTGCGCCCTGACCGCTGAAGGGGTCTCTAGTCCCTTTGTCCTGTACACCTTGTGGATGAGTTTGACGATCCATGAAGCGATCGTTCTGGCTGATGCCTCCTTTCCTTTACGTTTTCCCCAAGGAATTATGAACAGTCTGATGGAAGCCCGGAATGGAGCTGTGGCTTGGAGATAGCATTTCAGAGTGGAGGCGATGTCTAATTCATGAAGAGTGACAGAGTCCTGTTCAGAAAATGTTGGGAGTGCCCAGGGTTCTGACATGCTCAAGGATGAAGCGACCTTGGGAATGAACCCTCGTATTGTTCTAAGTTCCACTCTATCTGGGTAAAAAATAATGTGATCCTGATCTGCTCCCAAAGCTTGGAGCTCTGACACCCGCCTGCCGGAGGTTATGGCTATCAGAAAGGCTAATTTTAAAGTTAGGTTCCAGAGTGATATTGAGTCCGAAGGGGCAAAGGGTGGATTGGCTAAGGACTCCAGGATGACCGTAAGGTCCCAAGTGGGAAAAGATTGTTTAGACGGTGGTCTGATCTTCCTGACGGCCTTAAAAAATTGGATTAACAATGGGTCCTCCGCCCATCTTCTACTGGTTGCTGCTGAGATCGCTGACACCTGTACCTTCAAAGTACTCAATGCAAGACCCAGGTCCAGGCCTGCCTGCAGGAACTCAAGAATTTGAGATGACGAAGGGGAACCTGGATCACAGTTTCTATCAAGCATGAAGGTCTTGAAGTTGTTCCATACTTTATCATATATGTTGTTTGTGGATGGTTTTCTTGCCTTGAGCAGGGTTGCGATCACCTTGTCGGAGCACCCTAGGGATTGGAACCTTTCCCTTTCAGTTGCCAGATGTGAAGGTCCAGCCTGCGGGGATCTGGGTGGGTGTGACATCCTTGCGACAGGAGGAGGGGTACTATTGGAACTTTGACTGGAGGACTGGTGCTCAGATCCATTGCCGTAGGGAACCAAGGCCTTCTTGGCCAGTATGGCAGAACCGCTATCACCGTCGATGTCTCCCTCACGAGTCTTGACAGGAAACTCGGTATGAGGGGCCGTGGGGGAAAAGCGTAGGCCCGATCGCATGCCCACGGGGCTGATAGGGCATCTGTTGCCTCCGCCTGGGGGTGCGGAAATCTCGAGATAAACCTTGGAAGTTTGGTGTTGGATGCTGTCGCAAAGAGATCTAGCTCGAGGGGCCCCCACTGGATCATTATCCAGTTGAAGATTTCCGGGTGTAAGGACCACTCGTTGGTGTCTGCGAACCTGCGGGAAAGGCTGTCTGCCCTTGAGTTGAGATGGCCGGGCAGATAGACTGCCCTCAGGTCCTTCAGATTCCTTTCGGCCCAGAGGAATATGGGCTCCACCTCGTTCAGGAGGGATCTGCTGCGCGTTCCCCCTTGACGGTGCACATAAGATACCGCGGCCCTGTTGTCCATCCTGAGGAGAACTGGTTTGCCCGAAATCTCGAACTCCAGGGCTAGCAGTGCAAGATAGGCCGCTCTGAGCTCCAGGACATTGGACACCACGCCTGCTGCATTGAAGGACCATCTCCCTTGTACTGAGGTCTTGTTGGAATGTGCTCCCCAACCAGCTGCGCTGGCATCGGTAGTAATTATGATCCAGTCGACATGCCCTAGCGGGCGAGACTTCAGAAGCGACTGTCTCTTCATCCACCAATGTAGACTCCTGAGCATCCGGGTTGTCAGGTGTATGGGTTGGGATAGATATCGTTTGTTCCACATTCTTAAGAACTCCAGCTGAAAATGTCTCAAATGCCAGTGGGCCCAGGGGACCATAGGGATGCATGATGACATCCGACCTATCAGGCTCAAACAATTTGAGGCTGTCAGGTAGGATCTCAAGCTCACCTTCTTCATCTGTTGGATAATGGAAGATACCTTCTGAGGAGGGAGAGACACTGATCCTTTCATTGTATTGAACAGGGCTCCCAGATAGACCATCTCTTGGGTCGGAGAGAGAAGACTTTTCTCGTAATTTATCTTCCAACCGAAATCCACTAGTGTTGTTAACAGGATATCCCTGTGTTCTAATAACTGGGTTGGGTTCTTCGCCAGGAGTAGAAGATCGTCCAGATAGTGATACACCCGGAGCCCCAATTCTCTCAGAGGTGCTATGATGGCAATCAGGGTTTTTGTAAAGACTCTGGGTGACGTGCAGAGGCCAAACGGAAGGCTCCGAAATTGGAGATGTACTTGCCCCACCGCAAATCTCAGGTATTTCTGGAACGTAGGGAGTATAGGTATGTGTAAGTAGGCGTCTTGCAGGTCTATTGACAACATCCAATCCCCTGGTTGGACTACGCGAATGATCGTCTGAAGAGACTCCATCTTGAACTTTTCCAGAAAAATGTAGCGATTTAGCCTCTTTAGGTCTATCACAGGTCTCCACCCTCCGTTTCTTTTGGGGACTAGAAACAGGGTGGAATAGAAACCTGAAAATCTCTCGGATGGAGGCACTGGAACTACTGCCCGTTGTTCCTGTAGGGAAAGAAGAAATCGCTTCAGAGCTTCCGCCTTTTGAGGAGATCTTGACACCCTTGTCGGAGAAAAATAGTCCTTGGGGGGTTGGTTTAGGAAGGACCAGGAATGACCGTGTTTGACTGTTGCAACTACCCAGGGATCCCTGCATTTTTGTTCCCAAATCTTTGAGAACTGTTTCAACCTGGCCCCCACAGGGATCACTTGGGCTGGCCTGGCGTCAAAAAGATTTTGATGGCTCCTGTGGGGTAGGTACCGGCCTCTGCCTCCTGGACTTGAGAAACGTCGACTGTGTGCTCTTCCAGTTGTGCCTGAAGCCTTTCCCTTGTCTTGATTGTCGGTAGTCCCTATTTTTGGAATATTGGAACCTTGGTGCAGAGGATCTGAAACGTCTAGATCGCCTGTCTTGAGGAAGTAGGCCTGACTTTCCGCCGGTGACCCGAGAGATGGCTTTGTCGAGTTTTTCCCCGAACAAGGCTTTACCGTCAAAAGGTATCTTGCACCAATTTTGCTTCGAGGCAACGTCCGCTGCCCATGGTTTTAGCCACAGTGCCCTTTTGGCCATTACTGTGTGAAGCATTGCCCTTGCGGAGCAACGAATGGAATCGATGGCGGCTTCTCCAATGAAGTCGGCTGAGAGCTTCAGCTCATCCAATGCCCTTATTATCTCTTCTTTAGGGATATCCTGTTGGATTGCCGACTCTATATTATCTGTCCAGACGCGTAGTGCGTTGGACACTGATGTCAGAGCTATTGCAGGTTTACAGGCATATCCTGCCATCTGGTAGGCCTTCTTAAGGTCAAGGTCCATCCTTCTATCCAGAGGGTCCTTGAAGGAGGTTGAATCATCTAGGGGTAAAGTGACGTTCTTGGCCAGCCTTACCACTGCGGCATCTACCACCGGCGGGCCGTCCAGCATATTGGAATCTGCCTCGGAGAGAGGGTATAATTTTCCCAATCGATTGGTGGAAAGTCTTTTGTCTGTCCTCCCCCATTCTTCCTCGATCACCTCCCTGATTTCCTCCATAAGAGGGAAGAAGGAGATCTGGCGCTTAAGGAAGGGGAAGTATGATTTGGACTTCCTGACCTCCACGTTGGAATCCTCCCAACCGATTGCTTGTTTAACGGCCTGCACATAGGGCTGGACCATGGCAAAGGCAAAGCCGGAGGCATCTGTGTCATCTGAGGAATCCTCTGAAATGGCCATTTCGTCCTGATGCTTAGAGGAGGAGGGAGGGAACAGACGACCACTTCCACTGGTGGATGGACCAGGAATGGAGGCCTCAGCCATCAGCTCCTGAGGAGGAGATGCCGGTTGTTGTGTCGGCCTTGTAGCGACCAATTCCGTAAGGGAGTCTTTTACTGCCTTTTTAAGGAGATCTGCCACCTGTAGGCTCTCAGACTCTCTGTCTGCTGCATAGTCTCTGAGGCAGTCTCGACAAATTAGTTTGTCCGGAAGTGGGGAGCCTCCGCAGGCCTGACATCTGGTAGGTCTAGGTCTCGGGGAGCGCGAATGACGGCGCCTCTTAGCTGAAGCTTTCCTGCCGCTTCTGTAATGCCCATGTCTGGGTGACCTGTCTCTGCTGTGACAGGAATCATCATCGTCATCTCCATATCGCCTTGAGGTCTTCTTAGACGTCTTCTGGCGTACAGGACTGAAATACAAAAGTATCGTCCTTAGTGCACTCTTTTTTTTTTTTTTTTTAAAACTTACCTGGGCGTAGGTCCTTACCTTGGGAGTAGAGTAGGATCTTGAGCGGGCGGCGAAAGGCTCATGTTTAGGCGGCTTAGCAGAGGTAACGGCTAGGAAAGAGTCAGAGGAAAAAGGCGTCAACCAGTCGTGCGCTGATTCACGGAAAAGAAGGGAATTTGCCTACAAAAGTGACGATTCCCACCCCCCGTTACTGTGTGTTGTGTTTTTGTGTTTTTTTTTTTTTAAATCCATTTTTTATATATATATATATATATATATATTTTTTTTTTTTTGGAGGCTCCGATTTAAATAATTTAATATATTAATAAATTAATTCTTTTTAAGTGAAAAGAGACATTCCATCAGAGCTATACCAATATATTCGGATGATCACATGTACAAAAACAAATGCATTAAAACATGCCTTACCTTAACAGGGGTGGGAATAGCCTGGAACTCTAGAGTGTAATTCTCTGGTTGACCACAGGCATTTCACTTGTGCTGCTGGGGAAATAAATAGGAGGAGGGGAAGTGATGTCGTGCTAAAACTCCTCCTCTGACACTCTGAGGGCAAAAAGAACCATTCGCCCTCAAAAAAGATGGCCGCCGAGGCTTCCGACGCTACCGCGCACGCGCCGAACGTCAGAACTGACCGTCGAAACATACGACCCGCCGGCGCATGCGCAGACGACGGCGGGAACGCTAGACTATTATAAAATGACACAGACTCGCCGCGCGCGGCCCCTAGTGAGTCTGGGAGTGACAAACACACATGGGAAAGGAAAGGGGGGCCTGCTAGGACTATGGGGACCGCGGAAACAGAGCGCAGGAGAGAGGAAGGACAGATGAGACTGGAGGGAAAAAACAAACCTCAGGGACAGAGCAAAGCTGCTACCTCTGCTGCCATAGACTGGAGCCTGAACGCCCATACTGCAGGTAAAGCTCTTACTTAAGAGACAAACTGCTTGTCCCAAAAGATCCTACAGAAGGGACTTCCAACCTTATAAGCGCATTTAGCTGCCCAAGAGAAGGAACTGCGTCCGGGAGAGGCTTGAACCCGGACGGACGCTGCCGAATGCAGAAGGTAAGGACGCCGACCAGGATTCACTGCCATGAGGTATGAGGAAAAAAAGGAGAATGCGGGGGCTGTACTAACCTTTTCTTTTATAATATTCACTAGTCCTGAGGGAGGAGCCAAGGCGGAGCTTGTCACAGGTATGCTGCCATGGAGGCACCAGGAAAATACAGTTTTCTAAGCGATCGTACCATAATCTGGTCACAGTTTTTGATAACAATTTACAATACTTCATCCGATATTATCCGATCAGACAAGCATGAAAAAATGTTCTCGTACGATACCAGATCATATGATTTTTGCTTAATCTGTACAGTTGTTGTTCAAAAATACAATACAAATACACTACAACATATGACATCACTTCCAAATTTTTATTCTGTCGTACGAGAATTTTTGTAACTTTAGTAACCTAGTAAATTTTTACTTGCGACTAGCAAGCAAAAAAAATCTGATGATCTGTAGTCTGCTTTTCGAATCAGGTGTATGGGGCATAAGAGGCATCCCCAGTGTAGTGCTACCCCCGCAGGACCTGCTGGTTATTGGTTGCCCCTATTCCCGCATAGCCAGCCAACATGCATTTCCAACTTGCATACAGACACAAGAAATCAGTCTATAACATTGTTTTTGTTGTTTTATTGGGAAAAACAACTTGGATAGGGTATAGGGATTATGGGATGCCCAACTTGACATGAAGAACAACATGAGGACAAACTTTTTTCTCTATGTAAAAAAATGATGATCTCTATATGTAAAAAAAAAATTAAGATCCTGGACTGTACTCCCTCCAGAATAAACGCAGTTTATATGGATCAGTGGCAAGATCCTTCATGGACCAGAAGCTCTCAACCCCCTTTAATGAAATAGCACAAAGTTGCAAACTGTATGCAGAGGTATCTTGCCTCCTCAGTAGAACTTCACCCAGTCTGATGCTTGTGCATTCTACCAGCCCACCTAGCTGCTTGACTACCAGCCCACCTGGCTGCTCTGAAGAACTCCACAGGATCAGAATTCAGCACAATGTTGTCCTTGGAAAGTATGCTACATCTGGCAGTCTTTCCTCTTGTGTGCCCCTGGGTGTGCTGGGGTACTGTCCTTTGCTTGCTGCTGCACTGGGCAAAACTCCTGTTCAGGCCTCCAGCTGATCAGATCTTCCCATGCCAGCTCAGGTGGCCAAAGATAATGGAGACTCCTCTCTTATGCTTCCTCTCCTTCTTTTCCTCAGTGCCCAGCCTAAAGGCAGAGTCCCTAGTCCCAGGGTCCCCTTCCATGCCACACAACAGGAACCTCAGCACGTCATCTTCCATCCAACTCCCCTGCTGCCCAGGCTTCACTGATCCAGCCACCCTGCCAGGTCCTTTGCCTGGGGATTAGTCAGATTCCCTCAAGTATGCTACTGAGGACCTCCTGGCCTCCATCCACTAATTTCCAGAAGCTTAGTCAAGGTCTAGAGTCCGGGGCAGCTACCAGAGACCTGCCCTGTGGAGCCATCCAGCTTGACCTTCAGTAACTTGACCTGATTACAGACTCACACAGTTACCATGAGTCATCAGAATAACCCTAGTTCCACACTAGAGGGTATTACACCAGTATGTATGGGATGCTTTTAAAAAAAATATACACGTACATTTTTTCATTGATTTCTGGCCGGTTACATAGCATGTCAGTTCTTCTTCTAATCTTCTCTGTTGTGGGCATCCTCAGAGGTGCAGAGGGTTGTGAACATCCTCAGAGATGCAGAGATGTAGCTAAAGTGATGGCATTAGTGGCATTAGTGCCACTCTCTACGTTAATACACTAATACTTTAAGGGGAAGGGATCATGATGCCCTGCATTTATAATATATCTTCTGACATCATTCAGCTCAAAAAATTCAAGACATCTTGTGGTTAAGAATAAATACTTTAGAAGACAGCTGTGGACTGAAGGTGATAGCTATAGCCCCAGATGATGTTTTTTCCTAAACTGCCTGGGGTGCCATTTAACCTCTTCCCACCCAGCCTATAGTACAATAACAGCCTAAGCAAGAGTGCTGCAATCCTGTGTGGACATTATATAACATCCTCCCAGGATCGCAAGCTGAAATTTAGCAAAAATGTTTTTTTCTTTACAGCTTTAGTTACATTACCGTAAAATAAATTATATCCAATGGTCTGCACATAGGTGAATTCTGTAGGGATCTCTACTGCAGGGCTGTCTTGTCCTCTTCCTGCTGCTGAACTTCCTGTGTTTTGGGGGTTAACAGCTTTGGTCTTCGGGCTCAGCTGCACTGAAAATGATCCGACAGGTATAAGCCCCCTCCTTCCTTCCTCCTCCATTGACAAAAGTTCCTTCACTGATTAAGCTGCCTATAACTTTTATAAATTGTGGAGTTGCTGGTCAGTCAGAGGATTATCTCCCTCATTCAAAGATCTTGTTATAGACAGTGTAATCAGTGAAAGAACTTTTCCCATTGAAAGTATAGGAAGGAGGAGCATGTCTCCATCAGATCATCTTTAGTGCAGCTGAGACTGGAAACCAAACATGGTATATTCCAGAGGTAAGTTTCCCAAGGAGGGAGAACCCATGAGGTTCAATGATCTCCATCAGTCTCCTGGACCTAGTAATATAGATGTTTTTTGTGTCTAATTGTTTGTTATTTACTGCTACCTGAGCGTTATTACTTTTTATTAATCAAATAAAGCCAAATAATGCCATCGTAGAAGAAATTATGGAAATGATATGAAACTTAACTCTATGTGGTTTAAAAACCAAACTCGCAGATCTGCTTTGCAGAGTCACGTACCATACAAGGCATTTACAACATGACTTTATTAGAAGTCTTTGGTTCAATAATGTTTTAAGACATTCTTCTAATGGCATTTAATGACATTGCTGTATTCTGTTAGCTGCCTGGTCAAAGGTAATTTAAGTGGACAGTTTTATTGTGATTTATGATACCTCTGTTTCTGCTAGATGTGTTGCAAGCAGAGTTGTATTCAAGGTTAGGGGAAGTGGTTATCTGAAGTGTCTTACCATACATGGCTGTCCACACGTAAAATTTAAATAACAATTTTTTACATTTTGTAGAAACGAGGGTGGCACAATATTCTGTATGATGTTTACCACTTAGTTGGGGGTTAGTCAGACCTCTTTATTGTCACATATACAGCAAACATTTCTGTAAATCTGTAAACCAAGTAACTATGTGTAGCACCCTCTAGTGTACAAAGTTGAAAGGAAAATGTAGTTCACTTACAGTTGCTTAAGTCTGGATAATTGTTGTGGCTGAGCCTCTAGTACCTCCCTCTGGCTTCCGAATGCTTCTGGAAAGTTCCAGAACTTAGTGGGAGGGGTATAGAGTTGGTAGCCTGAATGTTCGGGGGATCTCTGTCAATCCCTGGGAGAGGATGGCCCAGAAATGAGGAGATGGCCCTTAATATTGAAGAGCCTGACCAGTGGGGTTGTTGTTATTGCTGGCTGGAGGATGGAATGTTGAGGCTGATGTTGTGGGGGGTGGGGGGGGGGGGGGCTCCGGAGCTGACTGGCTCTGCCTCCAGGCTGGAGCTGAGGAGAGAGGAAGAGATGTTGCAGAGAGATCTCTACTAACCTACTGTCTCATCCAGGAGACACCCAGCACAGTGAACAAAGATGTGTCCAGCAGGAGGCCTGAACAGCAGTCTATGCAAGCAGCAGGATTCAAGGGACAGTATAAGTTCCCTCTACTTGATCTCCCCCAGGGCCAACAAGGGAGAAGGCTGCCAGATGAAATAGTTAGCAAGCTTTCATGGGACAATGTCACAGCTAACCTAAACCCCTTTTCTACAAGGGGACATAGAGCTCCTGCTAACAGTTGGGACAGTGTCGTGTTGATTCTTCACTTCAAGGAGACATACTGTATTTGCTCCTGAAAACGGTGGGGATTTTGTCATTAGTCTTGCAGAAGTTTTCTTCCTACTGCCATCTTGCACAGCTTCCGATTGAAGTCTTACAGAGCTTCATACAGAACTACAAATATATTTTTTTGGTTTTCAAACTGTCCTCAAGTTATTTTGCCAAGTTCAAGTCGGACATCCTATAATCCCTCATCCCATCCCTAATTATACACAAAAACAAGCCCAAAAGACTGGTTCCTGACTATACATTGTATATTTATCTTGGTCATGTATCAAAGCCTCCATCAAAGGTGGAAAATGTGTGTGGCCTGGCTGTACAGGAGTAGGGGGACCGAAAATCCAGTGGCCCTCTAGGGGAGAGCACTACATGTGCAACATATTTGTGGGGCATTGTTAGGATCATGTCATGCTAGTGATTTTGCCTCTGAAGACAACTTACCACTCACAGGATTGCAAAAACTCAGCTGCTCCCATGGCATCATTCCTTCAAGGTGTTGCTCTGTTATGGCACCTTCTGCAGCCTTTTGGCCAGCGTGGCAAAAATATTTGTTAGAAAATGGCAGTTGCATTTCATTCATTCCACCACTGCATTAGAGTCACCAGTGTCACCTACTGTTGTACCTATTTGGAAGCTAATGCCATTCTTACTAACAACATCTAGAAAAAAATATTTCATTTATGTGCCCAGCTACAATTCTGCTCTAAGTTTTACAAAATCTTTTTGAATTCCATTACTAGTACTAGACTCAAGACATCAAATTAGCAACTCTCGTCCATTTTTACCCCCCCCCCCCCCTTTCCTCCATACATAATTTACAATTTACTAATAAGGCTTAATGCCATCTCAGCAAATCTGAGCTTGCTTCTACTTCAAACTAGGGCTAGGTGAACCATCTTTCACCTAACAGGTTTTATGATAAGCAATATATTGTATATTTATCTTAGTCAAGTATCAAAGCCTCCATTTCTCGTTGATGTTTTGTATACAGAAAATCTTTGACAGATCATCCTTTACATCTACAAGCAATTCAGGAGCAGCTCTAAAATATACTGCTTTAACATTGATTTAGAGTCACGGACGGTGCAGCTGAACATAGCTATCTGAATTCTCTTGTGGTCAGCATCTTGGGATGGATGAGATCATTTTAAAGATTTGGCAGCCCCCTATCTCTCAGAGCTGTATGCAACTTTCTTAAATAAAGAAAAGCATGTACAATTCCCATAGTTTTCTGTCCAGCTGGAATAAAAATAACAATTGTACTTGATAGCATAACAGATTTTTAATGCATTCTTTATGTCTTGCTTGATTTATGTGCTACTAATTTTTCTACAAATACAACTGTGACTCCACAAAAACATTAATTTGGACTGAGATCGAAGGCTGTATAAATGTCCCCCACAATCTTCCAATAAATGTAATAAGACACAGTTTTTTGCCAAAGTAAAAAAAAAAACAGAACAAACATATTGCATAAATGGAATTGTTCTACAACACTAAGAGGTTTGCTTATAAGTGTTTCCACCCAAGATTTACACATTTTGCAGCCACCACATCTAAGAGCTGGTAAGCTGCCATTTACCACATTTTTGTTCTTGGGTTTAGTTATCTTTTAATAACAGTAGTGTGGCTCTAACAAGGTTCCTTAAAGAGGAAGTAAACCCTGATGTGTTTACTTCCTCTTTGATTCCCTGCAAAGGTAAAGCATAATGGACTACTATGCATCACATAGTAGTCCATTATGTGTCACTTACCTGACACAGGAGCCAGCCAAGTCACCGCTGTCCCCTGTAGTCCGGAGCATCCATCTTCCCGGTGGGTCTCGCTGCTCCGCCACTGTCATTCGCGAAGGCGCGATGACGTCACTCCCGCGCATGCGCACGGGAGCCGCCACTCGCGGCATATCGCCATTGACAGCAGCGCGCTCAGTGCGCCTGCACGCCGCTGTCTATGGCGCATGCGCCGTAGACAGTGGTGCCTGTCTTTCCGCAAATATCTCCTAAACCGTGTAGGTTTAGGAGATATTTCTTGGACCTACAGGTAAGCCTTAATCTAGGCTTACCTGTAGGTCAAAGTGGTTTGTAAGGGTTTACAAACACTTTAAGTAGAGTGAACTGAACTAGAAAGGATGAGGGAAAGAAAAGTTAGAAACTGTTTGGTTGTGTACTAAGGAGCACATTACTGTAACGTTGAGCTCATGCAGCAAATGGCAGGACCGAGAGGGATGAGGGACCCATGTTTTTTGTGGAGAGACTCCTCAACAGCTCAACAGCTGCATCTGCAATGAAAGGGCATGCATCATTTACAATATATACTATTCAGAGACTATAGAATTGCATAGGGGGATTTTTGTAAAATACTGCTGAAGGTGAACTTACACTTTAGGCAAAACTTTTTTTTTTGGGGTGGATATAGAAGAGGAGAAGCAAGGTGCTATTTCTGTGAGTAGTATTCTGTCAATATCCCAAAATATCAAAAGAATACATATGTAGATAACCCCAGTGGGACTTTAGAGTCTTGCCAAACCCAAGAGCCTGCATTCACTATATCTGGTCTCTCACAGTACACAGAACATGGAAATGCAATTTTTTTTTAGTAATTCTAAATTGCTAAATACTTTTTCTCAACAGCAGTTAGAGCAGTCTACTGTGTCTATCAGTGTCTGGTTAAAGCTTGTAGGAGGTGTTTTCATTCTCCCTTGATTGTCCTATGAGGCTGCAGGACCCCTGACCCTCTGTCTGGATGGTGCTGATAGGCCCTGTGCTGATCACATGCACCCTCCCAGGTTCCACAGTGAGTATAACAAGCATGCTTTACTGCATATACAGACTGATTTTACTGTTGTGGGTTTAGTAACACTTTAAGGGCATAATCAGAAATAACAGCATATAAAATCCAAAACCAAACTTTATTATAAAGTAACAAACAAACAAACTCCGATGCTCCTTTAGAAACCGAAACCCCAGCAGCATTCCTAGAGGTCAGTTTGCTTTTGGACAACTCAGCAAGTATAACACACTAAGGCCGCGTACACACGCGGGGACTGTTCGCTCAACTTTGTCCGCTGAACAGTGTTTCGGCGGACAGTCCACTCGTGTGTGGGCTTTCAGCGGACAGTTTCAGCGGACAGTCTGCTGAACAAAGTTTTTCGGAAATTCCGAAAAACTGTCCGCTGAAACTCTGTTTCAGCGAACAGTCCCCTCGTGTGTAGGCTTGTTCGTCAAACTAAGTTCCGCGCATGCTCAGAAAGGATTTACACGCCGAAGTTTGCATTGCAGTGTATAGGACGTCGTATTTTTCGTCCCGTTGTACGTGCCGTTCACGTCATCGCGCACGGTTTCAGCGGACTGTTCGTTCGTCGTGTGTGGGCAAGTCCGTCCATGCTAATTTTGAGCGGACTGTCCGCTGAAACTGTTTGACGGACAAAGTTGAGCGAACAGTCCCCGCGTGTGTACGCGGCCTCAGTCTTGTATAATCTGATGTGACTCCAAACATATGTGAGAAAACAATGCTCTGCTTTGCCTGCTTGTAGGCAGGTAGGGAAGGATAGTGTTAATTGTGTTACCTAGTTAATTTCTGGACAGGCTTCCCTGTATATGTCATCATTGGTTCTATGTATTATTATAAGGTCTGTACCCAAGGGGCTCGGAGACTCACACACACAAGAGAAGCTGTTGTAAGTCTGTAGTTGATGCTGGTACAGTTAGCCTGCTGAATAGGCTGTGTCCAGAATGACAATTAGTGCACAACTACCCTCAGGACCCTGCTACAATCTGAAGGAGATTCTGGGACTTGCAGTCTGCCCTGAAGATGCCAATCCTGGATACTACCATAATTAACTCTTTCCTGTGCAGATGAAGGTACCCCATGTGTGGGTGAGTGACCTGTATCAAGAGCCTAGCATAGCCCAGAAGAACTCACTCCGGACTAGGCCTCTCATATGACCTTTGCTTGGTGCTCAATGAGGGAAGAAACATGGGGGACACGATGACCATCCCATCACCACCCTACCCCCCTTACATGGTGATGCCATATGCTGCCGGCTTGATTGGCGTGACAGCGTTCCACGTGAGGCATAACGTTTCCTGGCTTTTATATATTGTATACATTGCACTACTGTGCAGAACCCTTGAATAAAATGATAGTCCAGTACCTGAGCATTCTATTCTAATGTATGCCACCACTGGGTGTTATACTTGCTAAGTTAACCAAGCGTAATTAACCTCTATAAGTGCTGTTGAGGTCTTTGTACATCTGGATTCTTGGTGGAGGTGATTGGTGGACATAAGCACACTGTGTGATTTGTTTATAACTGAATGTTTTATATCACTTGCACTTTTTGACCTCTTTCATACTTTGAGCTCACCATATCTGGCAAATGAGGATATTGGAAGTACATGGAAGCACAGGCATTATTTTATATTCTGTTAATCATTATTCAATTAATAATTTATTTTGAATTAAAATTTTTATTATTTTGAGAGAGTAGCTTGAGTCTAAAGATGAAATGTCCCAATGGAAAGCATGAAAGCCCCTATGTAGAATATGAGGACTGCAGTCCGTCCAGCTTTACTTTGTTTTCTTGAGTCATTATGTCATTTCGTTTTTTACTGCTGTTTTCTATCAGTCAAAAGCTGATTTCACTCTCTGCAGCTGTAAATAAAAATAATGAATTCCCATGAAATGCCACTGGCATAAAACTAATTTAGAATGTGTTTGTTATTATATAATTAAAATTCGTTGCATTAGCATTTGTTCATGAATATGTTATATGCTTCCTTTTGATAAATACTGTGCTGAGGTGCAGGCTTCTGCTTTGATCAGTTATTTTATTCATATCATTAGTTATCTAGTGTATGTTGGTATGCAGATGACGAACATGTATAATACAACTTCAGAGTTGTGGTATCCTGGAATTTATCAATATATATTCCTGTAGCTCCAACAAGTTATTCAGTGCAAAGAAAACTCAAATCAAAATACCCTGATGGAGTTTAAAGACCAATGTCTATAAAGGTGGCATTCAAAGTTCCGTCTCCAGAAATGTAAGTGTAATCTACTGGGGCTCTTTTGATCCTCCTGTACTTCATTAGGGGGTAGGTTACTAAATCTGATAGTTCCTACATAGCTCATAACGTTAATGCAGAGCTGCGTAGAGTTCACTTATCCATTGGCTCTCCCTGCAGTAGTGGTATTAGACTTATGCCCTCTACACACGGTCAGAAATTCCGACGGAAAAGGTCCGATTGTATTATGTTGTCGGAAAATCCGATTGTGTGTGGGCTCTATCGACGGAAAAAGTTTGAGAGCTGGATCTAAAATTTTCCTACAACAAAAGCCGATCGGACTTTTTCCGAGCGTTTTAGAGAATTCCGACGCACAAAGTGCCACGTGTGCTCAGAATAAATTATGAGATGAAAGCTATTGGCTAATGGCCTCTACGTAGTCCTGTCGTACGCAACAAATGTCACCGCATTCAAAACGATTCGATTTTCTGACAACTTTGTCCGGCCATGTGTATGCAACACAAGTTTTGGCCAAAATCCGTCTGAAAAAATCTGACGGATTTTGTGGTCGGAATGTCTGACCGTGTGTACAGGGCATAAGTCTTTGCACCTCCTGTTGACTGGCTGGCTCAGGTAGCTCCACTTTCTCTCTTTTTTTATGTGTCACATCAAAGGGTTCCTTACAGGACGATGTTGTGGATTCCACTATTTATTTTCCATTTTAAGTGCGGTTTCTGCCACTTCAAGTGTAACATTACCGACCAGTCTTACAAGTTTGATTTTTTTTTACTATCTGGCCAGTATGATGACGTTTTTATGATTATTGGTTTGAATGCAGACCTTTGGGTATCCCTTGTTCTGTTCTTTGGCCTACTCCCTGGAGTTGCTGGTAAACGCGCTCATCCTAACTCATACTATGTGATCATTAATCCTCCGCTGTATTAACCCCCTAAAGAAGACTCATACTCTTTGAGAGTTGAAACACATTGGGGCTTATTCTAACAAAATATACACTTTCATGTGCTGAAGTACTTTGTGGTGGTTTCATCTTAAGAAAAACATGTCGCGCATTCATGATGACCAGAATTCCTTTGTTTCTGTTTTTAAAACATACTATGTATTAATAAATGTGTATGCTTTTAGAATAATTCTTATTTTGTGTTAATGTTGGTGCCCAAAAAGGTCCTATTTCCTATTCAAACAACTTGTGTTAAAGTAAGCCTACTACTGTATATTACAAGTATGAAAAGTATCCGATTCCAGAATGCTCAGGTGTGAACGGGGTCATAAAATGGTTCTAAAGGCTCAAGGTAAAAACTTTTCCTGTGCAGCAGCCCCAACCCCCCTAATACTTGAGCACCATAACAATCCAGTGTGTTGCACAGGAGCCTCAGCTTTCCAGGGACCCTCACTCCTCATTGAGGCTTCCACCAAGACAGCAGTGGGAGCCATTGTCTCCCACTGCTGTCAATCACAGCCAGTAAGCCAATGAGGAGCGAGAGGAGGGTAGGGTCAAGTCACGGCTCTGTGTGTGAATGGACATACAGAGCAGTGGCTTGGGTGCTCCTATTGCAAACTGCTTGCTCTGGGGACACTCGGCAGGAGGGAGGGGCCAGGAGTTCTGGTGGGGGGCCCAAGAAGAGGAGGATCAGGGCTGCTCTGTACAAAACCCCTGCACAGAGCAGGTAAGTATAGCATGATTGTTATATTTAAAAAAAAATGCCTTTAACACCGCTTTAGGGGGTCAAACCTCAGCAAAGAAGGAAATACCCTGTAACACACGGCTTGTAGTTAAAAAAGGTGTAGGTGGGAAAAACCAACTGTTGCTTTATGGTTAATTATAGAATACCATGACAGGGCAGCATTTCAACTTTTTAATTTGTGCGTTTAAAGCTGCTTCAAATTAAGCATCACATGTTTGTATTTTTTTAGTATTAATAGTATCCCTTTTTTTTTAAGCGTTAACTATTAACAGTATGTATTGATGGTCTGCTTTTGCTTGCTTGAAATGATTAATGCATGACCAGTGTTGTCTTTTTGATTTTTCCCAAGATGTTTGTATGAGCCTTTTTTTCCTACTCTAAAGACTGAGAAGTAAAGATGCATCTCCTCTTAGTACATTTTATTAAGATTTGTGCTTAACTTTGAAATATCAGGCTTCTACTCTAGTAATGTTCCCCCCTTTTATCTTTTATCTTTCTAGAAGAAAAGTACAAAATAAAAGGTAAAATCAGAGGGATTCTGTGCAGAACCGTTTTTTTTTTTCGCTGGACCCATTATGCCATAAGACTCTTGGCATTTAAATAACAAAAAATGTCTTCTGCCTTCATGCTGGAGACCATTATTGTGTTTTCTCCACTAACACATTTTACAGATAACTTGCTAACCTTAGTCACAATGACTCTCTGATAGTCTTGGTAGACAATATATCCTGGATAATACTCTCAAGGGGTCATTTTAGCTTATCAACTCATTAAGTTGCCTAATGTCCTTTGAAATATAATGTTATACATAAGACCTTCAATTACTTCAATGCTACTTTCACAAAGGGTTCCTCTCCTATTGGAATCTGCTTATTAATTGCAGATGGGCAGGCAATTGTTTGATGTATGGTCATGTATTACTTAAAGACCATTTCATCATTTAAATAGGCTGCAGGTGGTCAAGCTGTGCAGCCATCCAAACAATACTGAATCATCTACGTCAGGTTGACTTTCCCTCTGAATTCATCTTTAAAGTGGAGGTTCATTGTACACCGACCACCACTGCAGTCCTGGACTTCAAGACCTTTCACTGTTCACAATAAAGAATTAGGTCCTTCCTATTCCTATAATCGGTTCTTGGGTAGGAATATTCCCAATACATGGGAATTTAAAGGCTTCTATGTCAAAGTAGCAAATGACATCAAACAATTGTATTTCTCCCTTAATAAGTAGGCCCTGAAATAGCGATATCATTCTCCAGTGCCATGGTCTCATACGATTTAAGAACCTCTACATTCTCATCCATGATGAGTATTTCCACCCATGAATGAGCATTGCATGGCAAAACATGAAAAGTTTATTTTAAAGAGGACCTTCAGGTATTGTTTGTACCTATAGGTAAGCCTATAATAAGGCTTAACTATAGGTACTGTAAATATCTCCTAATCTTGCATCGTTATACACACTGTATACTGCAGTGACATTGGTGCATGTGCTCTGAAGGAACTGCCACCTGTGTTGTTTCTTCAGGGCCCTGTGCTGTGACCGTCACGTCATTGTGGCTCTGGCCAATAACAGCGCCTGAGCCCACAAACCTGAAAGAAACAGCGGTTTCTGCAGCGTGTGGGTGCCACTGGAGGGCTTCATTCTAAGGTAAGTATTTCATACTGAGCTCGTATATAATGCAAACTAGCTCATTATGCCTTTCTCTTGCAGGTTTTTTTTTTTTCCACAGGGGTTTACAACCTCTTTAAGGTTGCATTTTTCACTGAACTGAAATACCACCCCTTACAGACTTGTTTGCTGTTTAACACTTATGCTATAATTGGAGTTGGATCTCACGAAGCAGGGCCAAGGACAACCGCCCACACGTAGTGATGTTTACAGACCGGGCCAACTCACTCTTTTATCCCCCCTGTTGCTAGCCCCATGTGTGACTACGACATCTGATTTTGATACTAAGGCTAGCTAGTTGACTGGGTTAAGAAGAGGATGGCACCTGATAATTTAATTAGGGGGGCTGGGAGTATAAACCTGCTTTTGCCTATTATGAATTGAGTGTAAATTCTGCTACTTTAGATTGCCCTGCTTAGTCCCATTATCACATTCCCTCAGAAGGAAAGTTCCATTCCAGTAGCCTCCCTTCGAATTTTGTGTGCATTGACCGTAGAGAAGAGGGGGCAGCAGATAAATAGGTACAACTTATGTTGGACGATTTGATTTATCTTTATGTATCACCTGAGGATAGTCACTTTACTAGGTAAATGCTTTACAATGCTTTACAACCACTTTGAAGCATTACAGCTTGGGCAAGGACATTCAGCAGCCTAGGTGTCTCTGTCAGGGGTTAGGCTCGGGGGACCAGTATCTATAGCAGTAGAGAGGCTCTCACCAAGCAGAAGGATAAGTATACAAGCAGATCACCCTGGCAGATAATGTGGACTCACCCAAGGTGCAGGGCCTAAGCACTACCCAGTATTCACCAGAGCTCCTGATGGTGGATATGGGTTTGCTACATGTTAGTACCAGGATGCGGTCCTCAGGCTCATCCCACCAGGAGGTGAGAAAGCCGGGGTCCAGTAGCAGATATAGCAGGTAGGGATCAAGCAGAAGAATAGACAGTAAACAAGCCAAAGGTCGGTAACAAGTGGTTACAGGTTGGGATCAAGCAGAGGCGTTGTAGAGGAACAAGCCAAAGGTCTGTAACGAGTGGTAGCAAAGATATGGATGGCGGCAGAAGTGACAAGAGTGAGACATTGGCTGGCGAGAGCACAATAATCTGGCAAAAGGGAAGTGCAAAGGCATGGGTTAAATAGGAAGTTCAAGGGAGGAGCAGCAACGTTCACCAGAAACAAAGTAAAAGGCAAAATTGTCCAGGAAGCTGTCTCCTGTGTAATGCCTGGTCAGCCTCAAGAACACAGCACTCGGCTTGGGAAGTCTCTGCAAACCTCCATGTTCTATTCGTGCACAAAAGGGAGAAGAGCTGGTGCCATGGAAGTTGCCTGAAAACATTGTTTTTTTAATGCAGGTGAACAACAGTCAAAAAAGTCAACAGGTTTAGGCCATCAGGCCTTAATCATGGTTGCACCTCAGGTGGCTCGGCAAAACGAGATACTGCTAGACACAGCAGTGGTTGTAGGTTTAGATCCTGGACCTGACAATATGATTTAATAGTGAAGTAACAGTGGCACACTGATAAGGGCTTTCCTCTCCTATCAGCTAACTGTTTTTTGGCAATGTTGTGTGGTGCAGAGGAGCTTGATTGATTTAGACTGCTCCATCCCAGTACAGAGGATTGGATGAGGTTCATATAAACACAGATTGAGGTCATTTTTAAAATGGATTTAAAGTTATGTATGAATTGCCTGAATGCAAATTGGGAAATAGGCATATTTATTTTAGGTAGATCACAATGGGTAGAGATTATTGAGCATACTCCCTCATAGTGACTGAGCAGGACTGGCTTTTGTCTCAGATTAGCCAGATTATGAAAGTACATAAAGGGGAAATGGAGAATTTCAAACTTCATAGTCAAAACATATTGTTCAGGACGGGTGTGGAAATGCTATGAGAACTCCGGTCAGTGCATATCCAACAAACAAAGTCTTGGAATCTTGCTATAGTCACTGCTGACGTCAAAAATATTGTTGGAATTAGTTTGGCCCAGTTTCTGTCACGATCCTATTTAAATCAGTTCTTATATTACAATGTAAAGAATTCCTACAGCAAGCAATGATTTGTCAAGAGTAATGACACATTGTGCTGCTCAGTATGTGGACTTCGAATGCACGTTGAAGCAATATAAATGTCACATTAGATAAACCACAGTAGCAACTTTAGATAACATAGGTAGAAGATTACATACAATACTTACAAAAAATAACATATTAAAAACATAGCAAGTAGAAGACAAAGTTGCAATATGTGAGTCGAATTGAAGTCACAAAAATAGATATGCAGTTCAATAGACACTGTACTAACAGCCTTCATTTTCAGTCTCCCCTCCACTGTTTTTTTTTTTTTTTTTAATGCAGAAAGACTTTATTGGAAACGTGTTGACAAAGAACAGTCACTGCTGCATTTAGGTATCACAAAGAGGTTTTGGTCCATATTTCAGGTAACAGGGATACATGATGTCAACTATTCCACATACATAAAGGAATGCAGATGCAGAGTAGACGGGTTGGATCCACATGGGTGGGACACAGTTTAGCTGCTTTCTCCCATGGTGTGCTTGTCAAACAGGTACTCGCCCATGCCGTTCTGGGGCAGCCCAAGGCGCTTCAGGTTGGTGATGTAATCTCTAAGCTGATTAATAGACTTCACCTGTTCCTCCAGATATTCAGACTCCAAGAAGTCACACAGATGGGGGTCAACCTTGTCAGATCCCACTTTGTGCAGGTCCAGAAGAGCCTGATTCACAGTCTTTTCCAGTTGCAGAGCAGCCTGCATGGCCTCCAGGGTATTACCCCATTAATCAGGTTCTGGTTTCTTGACATCCTGTAGGACAATGCGACCCCCACGTTTGTTCTGATACTTCATCGATTTCTCAGCATGCTCCCTCTCTTTGTGACTTTGTTCCTTGAAAAGCGTGGCCACATTGTGAAGGGCAATATCATCACCGTCAAAGTAGAAAGCCATGGAGAGGTAGGTGTAGGAGGTGTACAGCTCCATGTTCATCATACGGCTGATGGCAACCTCGCAGTCGCGGTGGAAGTTCTGGTGCACCTGGGATTCCATTTCAGCGGTTTGGTGGTTTTGGGTAGCACAAAAAAAGCAGTAGTGCAATAGATGTAGATGAAGATACTGGAGGGATTAATAAAAGACCACATAGACGAGTTCTTGCAGGAAAAAAATATTTTAAGCAACAGACAGCATGGATTCATGAAAGACAGGAGTTGTCAGACAAATCTGATTTCTTTTTATGAGGTGATAAGTAAAACCTTGGACAGAGGGATGGCGGTGGACGTGATATACTTGGATTTTGCAAAAGCGTTCGATACTGTTCCGCACACACGGCTCATGTGGAAGGTAAAGTCTACAGGTTTGAAAATATCAGTTTGTAAATGGATAGAAAACTGTCTAAAAGACAGAATTCAGAGAGTAGTGGTTAATGATTCTTACTCTGAATGGTCTAAGGTTATCAGTGGTGTACCCCAAGGTTCAGTGCTGGGACCAGTGGCGGCCCGTCCATAGGGGGCGCCCGGGCGCCGCCCCCCCCCCCCCAGTCCAAAAAAAAAAGTGTAAAAAAAAAAAAAAAAATTTATTTAAACATATCCCTTTAAAACTTTTTTTTTTTTTTTCAAATGTCCCTATTTGCACTGTGTCCCGGCGCCGGGCGCCGGGCGCAGTGCAATATATGAAGCGCCACGTCTATGCAATCACAAGATTGCAGACGAGGCGCTTCATTTGCCAAAAAAAACTCGCTCTGTGGCGCGGTCGATCGCGCCACAGCTTCCGGGACTAGTCGGGCGAGTGCATAGGTTTATTGAGCAGTGCTACCGACGTCACTCAAGGAAGTGACGTTGGCACTCATCTGCTCAGTCCAGACTCCAGCGTCAGATCAGCAGGTAAGCAGTAGCTCCTGCTGTTGATGTTCGGCAGCACAGCCTTTTCGTTCGTTCTGGTGGTTAGATGGGGCTGCTGCCACCCCCCCTTAATCATCTTTATATTAATCATACATTTTTCTGAGTTTGGACGGCACTTAGATATATAAAAACACAGCTAAATGTGTTATTTAAGCATCGTGTCTTCTCTTTGCTGAGTGGCATTCCAGAGCATCTAAGTAGCTTTTATCAGTCCCTAAGGGTCTGATCACACGGCAGCACCCCCCCTCCCCCTTCTCAACTACATGTGTGTTTTTTTACCCTTAGTTTGAACGGCAGCATCCCCCCCCCCCCCCTCTCAACTACATATGTGTTTTTTTTTTCCTTACTTTGGACAGCAGCACCCCCCTCCCCCCTCTCAACTACATGTGTGTTTTTTTCCTTACTTTGGATGGCAGCAACCCCCCCTCCCCCCTCAACTACATGTGTGTGTTTTTTTTTCCTTACTTTGGACAGCAGCACCCCCCTCCCCCCTCTCAACTACATGTGTGTGTTTTTCCTTACTTTGGATGGCAGCAGCCCCCCCCCCCCCCCCCCAACTACATGTGTGTGTTTTTTTTTCCTTTCTTAGTTTGGATGGCAGCACCCCCTCCCCTCTCAACTACATGTGTGTGTTTTTCTTCTTTCTCAGTTTGGATGGCAGCACCCCCCCCCCCCCCCTCTCGACTACATGTGTGTTTTTTCTTCTTTCTTAGTTTGGATGGCAGCACCCCCCGCTCCCCCCTCTCAACTACATGTGTTTTTTTCTTTCTTTCTTAGTTTGGATGGCACCCCCCCCCCCCCCTCTCAACTACATGTGTGTGTTTTTCTTCTTTCTTAGTTTGGATGGCAGCACCCCCCCCCCCCCCCCCCTATCGACTACATATGTGTTTTTTCTTCTTTCTTAGTTTGGATGGCAGCACCCCCCGCTCCCCCCTCTCAACTACATGTGTTTTTTTTTCTTTCTTAGTTTGGATGGCAGCACCCCCCCCCCCCCCTCAACTACATGTGTGGTTTTTTTTTCTTTCTTAGTTTGGACAGCAGCATCCCCCCTCTCCCCCTTCTCAACTACTGGTTCTCAACTGGTATATGATGTGCAGCCTGGTATATGATGTGCAGAGCCCGGTGTATAGTGTGCAGAGCCTGGTATATGATGTGCAGAGCCTGGTATATGATGTGCAGAGCCTGGTACATGATGTGCAGAGCCTGGTATATGATGTGCAGAGCCTGGTGTATGATGTGCAGAGCCCGGTGTATAATGTGCAGCCTGATATATGATGTGCAGAGCCCGGTGTATAATGTGCAGCCTGGTATATGATGTGCAGAGCCTGGTATATGATGTGCAGAGCCTGGTATATGATGTGCAGAGCTGGTGTATGATGTGCAGAGCCCGGTGTATAATGTGCAGCCTGATATATGATGTGCAGAGCCCGGTGTATAATGTGCAGCCTGGTATATGATTTGCAGAGCCTGGTGTATAATGTGCAGCCTGATATATGATGTGCAGAGCCCGGTGTATAATGTGCAGCCTGGTATATGATTTGCAGAGCCCTGTGTATAATGTGCAGCCTGGTATATGATGTGGATTATATAAGGGGTGTGGCTTTATGAAAAGTGGGAGGGGCCAACCATGGAGGGGCGGGGTCTTGTGCCCCCCTATCCTAAAACTTCACCAGCCGCCACTGGCTGGGACCCTTACTTTTTAATACCTTTATAAATGATATTGGGTCTGGGATCAAAAGTACCATTTCCGTCTTTGCAGATGACACCAAGCTATGCAGTGGAATAACGTCCTTACAGGATGTCTCCAATTTACAAGCCGACCTCAATGCTCTGTATAATTGGACGACTATGTGGCAGATGAGGTTTAATGTTGAGAAATGTAAAGTTATGCACTTGGGGGCTAAGAATATGCATGCATCATACATTTTAGGGGGAGTACAACTGGGGGGATCAATAGTGGAGAAGGATCTGGGGGTTTTGGTAGATCGTAAGCTCAATAATAGCATGCAATGCCAAGCTGCGGTTTCCAAAGTGAGCAAAGTCCTTTCCTGTATTAAGAGAGGTATGGACTCCAGAGAGAGAGATATCATTTTGCCCCTGTTCAAATCATTAGTAAAACCTCATCTGGAATATGCAGTTCAGTTTTGGACACCAGTTCTCAAAAAGGATATCGGGGAACTGGAGAAAGTGCAGAGAAGGGCAACCAAACTGATAAGAGGCATGGAGGAACTCAGCTATGAGGAAAGATTAGAGGAACTGAATGTATTCACTCTTGATAAGAGGAGATTAACTAGTTGCTGACCGCCGGCCGTCCAATGACGGCCAGGCGGCGCACCTATTGTGGCGGGAGGCCGTCATATGACGGCCTCCCGTTTAAACAGGGTATGCGCGCGATCGTGCGCACGCACCCCTGTTTCTTCGGTGGCGGCGTGTCACGGAGACATCGCACGCCACCGAAGGGGGTGAACAGCCATTGGTTATGGCTGTTTACCACGTGATCGGCCATGATGAAGTCATGGCCGATCACAGATGGTCACACTCTGACTGTGCACGGCGCGTGCACGTCGCTGGTGGCGTGTTCTCTGGGAACACTGCTCATCACCGACGCTGGTAAACAGCCATTGGCCGGCTGTTTACCCACGTGATCGGCTGTGATCCTTTCACAGCCGATCACTAAAATGTAAACAAACCGCGGTAATGAGATGTTACCGGGTTCTCCTCCTCACACACCGATCGTGTGTGAGGAGGAGATTGCGGTAACATCTCGTTACCGCCTACAGTGTACACCAATCACACTGATTGCCCCCCCCCAATAAGGAGGACCTGTCACCACCCCTCATAGTACCTGTCAATCACAGTCCATCAGAGTACCTGTCACAGTCCATCTGGGTACCCGAGTACCTGTCCCAGTCCATCTGAGTACCCGAGTACCTGTCAAGGCCCATCAGAGTACCCGAGTACCTGTCATAGTCCATCAGAGTACCTGAGTACCTGTCACGGCACATCAGAGTACCCGAGTACCTGTCACGGTCCATCAGGGTACCCGAGTACCTGTCACGGTCCATCAGGGTACCCGAGTACCTGTCACGGTCCATCAGGGCACCCGAGTACCTGTCACAGTCCATCATGGTACCCGAGTATCTGTCATGGTCCATCAGAGTACCCGAGTACCTGTCACAGCCCATCAAAGTACCTGAGTACCTGTCACAGCCCATCAAAGTACCCGAGTACCTGTCACAGCCCATCAAAGTACCCGAGTACCTGTCACAGCCCATCAAAGTACCCGAGTACCTGTCACAGCCCATCAAAGTACCCGAGTAGCTGTCACAGCCCATCAAAGTACCCGAGTAGCTGTCACAGCCCATCAAAGTACCCGAGTACTTGTCACGGTTCATCCGAGTACCCGAGTACCTGTCACAGCCCATCTGAGTGCCCGAGTACCTGTCACAGCCCATCTGAGTACCCGAGTACCTGTCCCAGTCTATCTGAGTACCCGAGTACCTGTCACAGTTCATCTGAGTACCCGAGTGCCTGTCACGGTCCATATGAGTACCTGTCACCACCCTTCAGAGTACCCAAATACCAGTCACCAAGCCATCAGAGTACCTGTCACCAGGCCATCAGAGTACCCGAGTACCTGTCACCAGGCCATCAGAGTACCCGAGTACCTGTCACCAGGCCATCAGAGTAACCGAGTACCTGTCACCAGGCCATCAGAGTACCAGAGTACCTATATCCAGCCCATCAGAGTACCCGAGTACCTATTTGCAGCCCATGTCTCATAGAATATAGGTTGGGGTGTTTGCTTTCCAAAATGGGGTCATTTTGTGGGTAATTTCACTGTCCTGGTGGTCCAGGACCTTCAAAAGTGTGATGGGTAGGAATGAAATGAGATGTGTCATTTATGCTCCTAGAACGCCTGAACGTACTACTTCAATGTTCGGCCTCTCTATGTGACCACACTGTGTAAAAGTCCTACACATGTGGTATCGCCATACTTGGGAAGAGTAGCAGAATGTATTTTGGGGTGTAATGTTTGCTATATACATGCTATATGTTAGAAATATCTTATAAATTGACAATTTTGTGTAAAAAAAATGCGTTTTAATTTTTTTCCACATATTCCAAAAACTTCTGGAAAAACAAGTAACCGTTCAAAGACTCATTATGCCTCACAGATTATACATTGGGGTGTTTGCTTTCCAAAATGGGGTCATTTTATGGGAAATTCCATTGTCCTGGTACTCCAGGGCCTTCAAAAGTGTAATAGGTGGTTGAGAAATGAGATGCGTCATTTTTGCTCGTAGAACGTCTGAAGGTACTACATCAATGTTGGTGCTCTGTATGTGGCCAGACTGTGTAAAAGTCTCACACATGTGGTATCGCTGTACTCGGGAAGAGTAGCAGAATGTATTTTGGGGTGTAATTTGTTGTATGCATATGCTGTGTTCGAGAAATAACCTGATAATATGACAATTTTGTAAAAAAAAAAAAATAATAAAAAAAAAATCTTCATTTTGCAAAGAATTGTGGGAAAAAAATGACAACTTAAAAAAACTCACCATGCTACTTACTTAATACCTTGGAATGTCTACTTTGTAAAAAGGGGTCATTTGGGGGGTATTTGTACTTTCCTGACTTGTTATGCCCCGTACACACGATCCGAAAATCGTACGGAAAATACCGCTTTCGAAGCGATCGTACGATAATCGGATCGTTAGTACAGAGCTTTCGAGAGCCGATTAGGACAGTACATCCGATATTATTCTATCGGACATGCACGGACATTTTTTTCGTACGATGCCAGATCGTACGATTTTCGTTTAATCAGTACAGCTATCGTTCGAAAATGCAATACAAATGCATTACAACACATGACATCACTTCCGAATTTTTTTTATGTCGTGCGGGAATTTTCGTGACTTTAGTAAACTCATCAGATTCGATCTGAGATTAGCATGCAATAAAAAACGGACGATCATTCGTCCGATAATCTCATCGTGTGTATGGGGCATTAGTGTCTCAAGAAATGAGGTACACCTGATGTACTGAAGGCCTGATCAGATGTGATCAATTTTCAGCGATTGGCACCATAGTTTGTAGACTCTATAACTTTCACAAGGACCAAATAATATATACTAATGTGGGTTATTTTTACCAAAGATATGTAGCAGTATAAATTTTGGCCAAAATTTATGAAGAAAAATTACTAATTAGCAAAAATTTATGACAGAAACGAAGAAAAAGGCATTTTTTTTCACAAAATGTACGTTTTATTTTATTTATAGCACAAAAAATAAAAAACCCACTAGTGATTAAATACCACTAAAAGAAAGCTCTATTTGTGTGGAAAAAAGGACGCAGATTTCATATGGGTACAGTGTTGGATGACTGAGTAATTGTCATCCAAACCGTGAATGCTGAAAATTGGTCTGGTCAGGAAGGGGGTATAAGTGCACTGTATTGAGGTGGTTAAGGGGGGATATTATCAACATGTACAAATATATAAGGGGTCCATATAGTGAACTTGGTGTTGAGTTATTCACTTTACAGTCAACAAAGAGGACAAGGGGGCACTCTTTACATCTAGAGGAAAAGAGATTTCATCTCCAAATATGGAAAGGTTTCTTCACAGTAAGAGCTGTGAAAATGTGGAATAGACTCCCTGGTTCTGGCCTGCTCAGTGGATTGCTTTAAGAAAGGCCTGGATTATTTCCTAAGTGTACATAATATAACGGGGTACAAACATTTATAGGTAAAGTTGATCCGGGGAAAATACGATTGCCTCTCGGGGATCAGGAAGGAATTTTTTCCCCTACTTTAGCAAATTGGATCATGCTCGGCTTTTGCCTTCCTCTGGATCAACTGTGGTTATAGAATTGGGTATATGGGATTGTATGATATTATTATTATTATTTTATTTTTTTTTGGTGGTTGAACTGGATGGACTTGTGTCTTTTTTCAACCTAATGTTTAAAAAGTAAAAGAGCAAAGGACTCAGAGAGGGTTCAGTTAAAACACTGTTAAAGCAAGAACTCTGCTCAGAGTCAGGTGTAGATCCTCACCTCCACTGTTACAGGAGTTGTGCAGAGTGTAGTCCAATGGGCACCAGAGTTGGGCCTAGTCTTAGTAATCAGCTCTCAGGCTTGGTTTATGCATGTGCACCCGCGGGTTCGTACCTGAGGTCCGGTGCATTCCTGTGCACTGGTTCAGGTGCGATTCAGGTCCAAGTTTTAGCCTGAATTCGCACCTGAACCAGCCCCAAAGACGCAGTGGACCCTTTTTCATGTCTTGTGAACCTCAGACATGAAATATGAACAAAGTATATAACCATCTAATAGTGTGTACTTGTCTCAATTAAGAGCACAGAGTGTCATTTCTGTCTGCTGCCTTATTCCTCTGCTATCCGCATGAGTCACTTCTGACAAGTTTTCCTGACACCAAGAGAAAAACAGAGGAGGGAGCTCCAGCACACAGCCTCAGCTCTGTTCCTGTGTGCCATGTACATGGGGGCGTGTCCCTTCCCTCCAATCAGAGCTCGCCTTACTGATCTTCTCAGTGTGTAATTTCAGATCTTAGCCCCCTTTCTTCTGACATCTCAGACTAGCTGTATTAATTCTAGATTCTGAACACATGTAGAGAAGAGAAGACTGCAGATAAACAGGTACAATCTATGTAGGAGGATTTATGCACACTTACTATGTACTACTGCCAGTGGCATCACTAGGGCTGGTGTCACCTGGTGCACTAAAACATGGCGTCACCCCCAAAAGAAAATGTTTTCCTGTTTTCTGAAAGTGGACCAAAGATGCAGCATGTGGAACTTTTTTGGTATGCTTTCAGAAAATGCAGAAAAACAATACGCAACCTAATAGAAATCTATAGGACTGCAGCTATAACAGCCCCCATACCTCTCGACCCTTTTACATTGCACAGCCTCCATACCTCTGGATCCCTTCACATTACATAGCCCTCATACCTCTGCACCCCTTTTCATCACACAGCCCTGCACCCCTGGACCCTTTTACATTAAACAGCCCCTCACCTTTGGATCCCTTTACATTACACAGCCCCCACACCTCTGGACCCCTTAACATTACACAGCTCTACATCCATGTTTTTTTTGTAGTGTAGGTTAACACTGGCAGTCAAGCCTATGTTTTGAATCTGGGTCAGGGTGAGTGATCCAGGGAGGCTGGATGACTCACCAGGCAGCACCACTGATACCGCCCCCTACTTGCTGGAACTTTGAGAATCAGCCCAGCAGGGCAGTGTGGAGTTTGGTTAGAAGCTGGAGATGAAGTGCCGAGGAGGCTGTCGGGGGCCCTTGGGGGTAGCCTACTGGTCTGAGGGGGGGGGGTGTGACCTCAGGTCTGGGGCTCGGGGGCTGGAGGGATCCTGCATAGATGCATGGGAACAAAAGTGAGGCCAGCAGGAGATCTCCAGAGAGAAGACAGCTGGAGTAGTCTGGACAGCAGGAGATCTCCAGGGAGAAGACAGCTGGAGTAGTCTGGACAGCAGGAGATCTCCAGGAAGAGGACAGCTGGAGTAGTCTGGGAGGACTGGTGAATGGCAGTCTGGGATGGCTGGATAGTCTAGTGAAAGGGGCAGCTGCAGCCAGGTGGGCTGGCAGTGCCTGAAGAGATGGTGCTGGAATCAGTAGCCACAGAAAGGTAGCTGGACACTGGACTTTTTCTACACACTAAAGGGACCCACATTCCATCCCTGCCTGTAAAGGGCTTTCGCTGTATCCCCCTAAATAGTGTCCCAGCTGAGTCTTAGTGTTTCCGCAAGCAACAGATGTGCTGGAGGCAGGGGAGTGTACATAGAGAGTGTATATAGTTGAAGTGTCCCTGAAAAGACTTTGTTCCAGGCAAGTGGGCATCCCGTAATAATCCCATCCCCATCCAAGTCATTAACCCCCATTGGTGTGCAAAACCTATTGCATTAGGTTGTGCACCCCAGAGTACAAACACACATGTGTGTATATCAGCAGAGCAGTGGACGGTGTCAGTAGAGCAAAGATTGGTATCAGGGCAGTGTACGGTGTAAGCTGTTTTTTTTTATTATTAATTTTTACAATTTTATTTATTTATGTTTCCAAATTTTTTTGGAGCCTGTTATGGGGCTTTGCTGAAATGTCAAGGGTCTAAACAGACCCCTGATGCCTCCGTTTTGAGACAAAGAAATAAACTGAGGACAGAGATTCCCCAGTCCCTTTCTCTGCAGCCTGCAGTAAACATAGTTTACTATGCTTCAGTTAGGAATAAAGACAAGAGCGACTGGTACAGATCACTCACTGTGTTCATTCGGAAAAGGAATGGGCTGGTTGATGAAATATTAACCAGCCCCCCCCCCTCTCCTGAGAGGAGAGGAGGGAAGCTGACAGCACTGCAGAGGGGAGAGAGGAAGCAGGTTAAGTCAGCACTGCACAGAATGTTTAGGGTGTGCCCAGGCACACCTGGCACAACCAGTGCCCATGCCTATGTTAACCTTTAAATAAAACAAAATAAAAAAAACAAACCTGCATTGACTGTTTCCTGTGTCAGTGAGCCTGTGGAAAATGTGGTGTGCCTGGCTGTGCAGGGTGGAGGATCGCTATACACCAGCAGCTCCTGCGGGGGTGCTCTACATAATGCTTTTTTTTTTTTAATTGATACTTTGAAGCATTCAAGATCACATTAGATTGAAAAATAGTACTTGTGGAGTTGTTTTTATTACATGATATAGTAGCTTCAATTGCACACTTTAGTTTCTATTTTCATGTTTGGTGTTTGCTGTATTGTTCTTTCTGAAATGTGTCATTGTCTCTCACAAATCTCATTCCAGCTGTCAGCACAAATAATGAGTCCCTATAATGCCACTGGCTAAGTGCTATTCTTTCAATTACTATTACACTTAATGAGTATGCAAATGACTACCTACTGAAAGCACGATGTTGGCTACATAAAGGGACAAGTATAATCAAAAGCTTCCAAGACAATTTTAATCAATGGTATCATCTGCATATTTGCTTAAGTATGCACAACACATTTAATTTCTACCTTTTCATATACAGTGCCTTACAAAAGTATTCCCTCCCCTCCCCTTGGCTTTTTACCTATTTTGTTACATTACAGCCTTTAGTTCAATGTTTTTTTAATCTGAATTATATGTGACGGATCAGAACACAATAGTCTAAGTTGGTGAAGTAAAATCAGAAAAATATATACATAAAACTATTTTTCAGAAATCAAAAAATCATAATTGGCATGTGTGTATGTATTCACCCCCTTTGTTATGAAGCCCATAAAAAGCTATGGTGCAACCAATTACCTTCAGAAGTCACTTAATTAGTGAAATTATGTCAACCTCACATGATCATTACATATACACACCTTTTTGAAAGGCCCCAGAGGCTGCAACACCTAAGCAAGAGGCACAACTAACCAAACACTGCCATGAAGACCGAGGAACTCTCCAAACAAGTAAGGGACAATGTTGTTGAGAAGTACAAGTCAGGGTTAGGTTATAAAAAAATATCCAAATCTTTGATGATGCCTAGGAGCACCATCAAATCTATCATAACCAAATGGAAAGAACGTGGCACAACAGCAAACCTGCCAAGAGACGGCCGCACACCAAAACTCATGGACCGGGCAAGGAGGGCATTAATCAGAAAGGCAGCACAGAGACCTAATGTAACCCAGGAGGAGCTGCAGAGTTCCACAGCAGAGACTTCACATAGGATGTAAAATAAGCCATATGCTCCATAGAGTTGGGCTTTATGGCAGAGTGGCCAGAAGAAAGCCATTACTTTCAGCAAAAAACAAAATGGCACATTTTGAGTTTGCGAAAAAGGCATGTGAGAGACTCCCAAAATGTATGGAGGAAGGTGCTCTGGTCTGATGAGACTAAAATTGAACTTTTTGGCCTTAAAGTGGAAGTAAACTCCCTTATCGTTTTCAGCCAAGGAAGCTGCCATCTTTGCCTCTGTTTAACCACTTCAGGACCGCCGTATTGCCAATGTACGTCAACACAATGGCACAGGCAGGCACAATCACGTAGATGTACGTGCCTGCCTTCCAGCGGGTGGATACGGCGGTCCAGTTCGCTCCAGGAGCTGGATACGGCGGTCCAGTTCGCTCCAGGAGCGCTCCGTGATGAGGGGATGGCCGTTGGTTTTCGGCCACCCCCTCTGGATCGCTCCTGGCCAATGAGAAGCTTCCTCCCACTGTGTATTGTTTACACAGGAAGGAGGAAGTGATGTCATTCTCCTCGGGGCGGTCTTTTTGACCGGACTACGAGGAGAAGACTAATAGTAAGTGTGCACCAACACTACACTGACATGTAGGTACACACAGGCACACAAACCCCCCCCGATCCCCCCCCCCCCCCGATCGCTGCATTAGTGTCGCTACAGTCGCTAGGTAGCTAGTTATTTTTTTAGGTTCACCGCCAGGTTTTTATAGCACTAGGTACCCCAATATACTACCCAATAATGGTTTTAACCCCCTGATTTCCGCTAGTTAACCCTTTCACCCCCTTTTGCCAGTGTCACTAAGCGATAATTTTTCTGATCGCTGCATCAGTGTCGCTAGTGTCGCTAGGTAGCTAGTTATTTTTTTAGGTTCACCGCCAGGTTTTTATAGCGCTAGGTACCCCGATATACTACCCAATAATGGTTTTAACCCCCTGATTGCTGCTAGTTAACCCTTTCACCCCCTTTCACCAGCGATCACAGTATAAGTGTCACTGGTGACGCTGGTTAGCCAGTTCGTTATTTAGGTTCCCCGTCAGGTTTTTATATAGCGCCAGGGACCCCCATATACTACCTAATAAAAATTTGAACACCCTGATTGCCCCTAGTTAACCCTTTCACCACTGATCACCGTATAAGTGTTACGGGTGACTCTGGTTAGTTTGTTTTTTATAGCATCAGGGCACCCACCATTTATTACCCAATAAAGGTTTAACCCCCTGATCACCCGGCGGGTGATATCAATTAGGTTTTAGGGTCAGGGTCTGCGTCGCCCCAGGCAGCGCTAGGTTAGTGCCAGTACCGCTAACACCCACACGCAAAGCATACACCTCCCGTAGTGCTATAGAATCTGAACAGATCAATATCTGATCTGATCAGATCTATACTAGCGTCCCCAGCAGTTTAGGGTTCCAAAAAAACGCATTGTTAGCAGGATCAGCCCAGATACCTGCTAGCACCTGCGTTTTGCCCCTCTGCCCAGCCCACCCAAGTGCAGTATCGATCGATCACTGTCACTTACAAAACACTAAACACATAACTGCAGCGATCGCAGAGTCAGGCCTGATCCCTGCCATCGCTAACAGGTTTTTTGGTAGCATTTTATATTTAAATCCGGAAGGCAGTGCTTGGTTTTCGGGGTCCCGTACGTGGCTAGGCTCCCAAAAAGTCCCCCACATGTGGTATCCCCGTACTCGGGAGAAGCAGCAGAATTTATTTTGGGGTGTAATTTGACTTCTGCCCATAGCATGTGTGAGCAATATATCATTTAGTGACAACTTTGTGCAAAAAAAAAAAAGTTTGTAATATTCCCGCAACTTTTGGCAAAATATAAAATATTCCATGGACTCAACATGCCTCTCAATAAATAGCTTGGGGTGTCTACTTTCCAAAATGGGGTCATTTGGGGGGGTTTGTGCTATTTTGGCATTTTATGGCCTTCGAAACTGTGATAGGTAGTGAGGAGTTAAATCAAAAATTTGCACCCTTAGAAATCCTGAAGGTGGTGATTGGTTTTCGGGGTGCCGTGCGCGACTAGACTCCCAAAAAGTCCCACACATGCGGTATCCCCGTACTCAGGAGAAGCAGCAGAATGTATTTTGGGGTGTCATTTCACATATGCCCATAGCATGTGTGAGCAATATATCATTTAGTGACAACTTGGTGCAAAAAAAAAAAGTTTGTAATATTCCCGCAACTTGTGGCAAAATATAAAATATTCCATGGACTCAACATGCCTCTCAGTAAATAGCTTGGGGTGTCTACTTTCCAAAATGGGGTCATTTTGGGGGGTTTTGTGCTATTTTGGCATTTTATGGCCTTCGAAACTGTGATAGGTAGTGAGGAGTTAAATCAAAAATTTGCACCCTTAGAAATCCTGAAGGTGGTGATTGGTTTTCGGGGTGCCGTGCGCGACTAGACTCCCAAAAAGTCCCACACATGTGGTATCCCCATACTCGGGAGAAGTAGCGGAATATATTTTGGGGTGCAATTCCACATATAACCATGGCATGTGTGAGCAATATATCATTTAGTGACAACTTTTTGTAAAAAATTTTTTTTTTTTTTTTTTTTTGTCATTATTCAATCCCTTAGGACAAAAAAAATAAATATTCAATGGGCTCAACATACCCATCAGCAATTTCCTTGGGGTGTCTACTTTCCAAAATGGGGTCATTTGGGGGGGATTTGTACTGCCCTGCCATTTTAGCACCTCAAGAAATGAGATCGGCAGTCATAAATTAAAAGCTGTGTAAATTCCAGAAAATGTACTCTAGTTTGTAGACGCTATAACTTTTGCGCAAACCAAAAAATATACGCTTATTGACATTTTTTTTACTAAAGACATGTGGCTGAATAAATTTTGCCCTCAATGTATGACTAAAATTTAGTTTATTCGATTTTTCTTATATCAAAAAGAAGAAAATATCTTTTTTTTTCAAAATTTTCGCTCTTTTTCCATTTATATCGCAAAAAAAAAAAATCGCAGAGGCAATCAAATACCATCAAAAGAAAGCTCTATTTGTGGGAAGAAAAGGACGCAAATTTCGTTTGGGTGCAATATTGCATGACCGCGCAATTACCAGTTAAAGCAGCGCAGTGCGAAATTGCAAAAAGACCTCTGGTCCTTAAGGTGTTTATTGGTCCGGAGCTGAAGTGGTTAATCTTGAACTGCTATGGTGCTGCACATGTGATTCGTTATGACACCAGCCATTGGATGGTTTGATAGTTTGGCTGAGAGCACAGCCAATGTGCAGTTAGCATTCCCGGCATGCCTTTTTTTTTAACTGTTTAAAACGATGGGTTTACTTCCACTTTAAAACAAAATGTTGTGTCTAGTGCAAATCCAAGTAGTTGGGACTGGGAAACTGGTCAGAGTTGAGGGAAAGATGGATGGTGTTAAATACAGGGATATTCTTGAGCAAAACCTGCACCATTCTGTGTGTGATTTGAGGCTAGGACGGAGGTTCACCTTCCAGCAGGACAATGACCCCAAACACACTGCTAAAGCAACACTTGAGGGGTTTAAGGGGAAATATGTACCATATTTATCGGCGTATAACACGCGCCGGCGTATATCACGAACCCCAAGTTTAGGAGGGAATTTTAAGGAAAAAAACTTTTAAGAGGGAAATTTAAGGAAAAAAAACTTACATTTAAATGCCCATCAATGCAGCCTTGTCAGTGTCATTTGCAGCCTGTCCATCATTGCAGCCTTGTCATTGCAGCCTTGTCATTGCAGCCTGTCTGTCATGCAGCCTGTCTGTCATGCAGCCTGTCTGTCATGCAGCCTGTCCGTCATTGCAGCCTTGTGCATCGTTGTCCCCTCAGTGATGTCAGCTTATATTTTTAAAAATGCCGCCGCCGAGATGTCCTGTGTATCTCGGTGGCGCCCGGAAGTTCTCGGCAGCGTTCGGCCACCTTCGGCCATACTCAGTGATTTTTAGCCGCCTTCGGCCGTACTCGGTGGCTTTCGGCCACCTTCGGCCGTACTCGGAGACTTAGGGCCGAAGGAGACCAAAAGACGCAAGAAGGGCCGAAGGCGGCTGAAAGCCGCCCAGAGCCCAGAAATCGCGGACGATCGGCGTATAACACGCACCCGCGATTTTCCCCTGATTTTAAGGGGAAAAAAGTGTGTGTTATACGCCGATAAATACGGTAAATGTGTTGGAATGGCCTAGTCAAAGCCCAGACCTCAATCCAATAGAAAACCTGTGGTCAGACTTAAAGATTGCTGTTCACAAGTGCAAACCATCCAACTTGAAGGAGCTGGAGCAGTTTTGCAAAGAGGAATGGGCAAAAATCCCAGTGGTATGATGTGGCAAGCTCATAGAGACTTATCCAAAGCGACTTGGAGCTGTGATAGCTGCAAAAGATGTCTCTACATAGTATTGACTTTAGGTGGGTAGATAGTTATGCACATTGACTTTTTCTGTTATTTTGTCCTATTTGTTGTTTGCGTCACAATAAAAAAAAAAGAAAATATTTAAAAGTTGTGGATTCTTTAAATTAAATTATGCAAATCCTCAAATAATCCATGTCAATTCCAGGTTGTGAGGCAACAAAACATGAAAAATGCCAAGGGGGTGAATACTTTTGCAAGGTACTGTAAATGACTAAAGAATGAGATATTTTACAGCTGAACAAATAGTCGCCCATGGGTATTAATTTGAATTTCCACCTTGGAATCGTTATAACAGTCTTGTCTCTCAAAGACTGTGTCCTTTAATAAATTATTTACTTGTATTTTCTCCCTGTCTGAGCACAAGTGTCAGTTTATATTGCTGTCCTATCTCCTATGTGAGCTCAGTGCAATTAAAAAATTGTCACATAACAAAATAGCTTATAGGGTTACATAAAAGAAAACTAAAGTCCTTAATTAACAGTTTTGTCCATCTCTGGCAGCTCAATCAGATAGTGAGTTAATGATCAGCCCTGAGTTGTCCTCCACAGGGAGCATACAGCTTGACATTGAGCTGACATTTCATAGAGGATCTCTAGATGTGGTGGCTGCATTATCCTTTTTTTCATGCTTTCGCCCCTTTATTTTCACCTGGTGATCCTACCAATAACACACTTTTGCCTCCTTGTGGTGTGGGGTTCCACTTAAAATGAATACCAGACCCAATAGATACCAGCTATGGGGGGCCTCATGCCATTTCTTTGTTACAATACCATTGCCAGCAATTTAAATGTAATTTCATTCATTTTTTTTTCTTTAGAAATGTCAGTTTTGTTGCAGTAGGTTCTAACCATGGTACAGATGCACCACTTTACAGGCAGAAAAGGGGGACACCCCCCCCATGCACTATATTTAATGGAATACATTTTTTTTATTTTTTTTGTACTTTAACCACTTCAGCCTCGGACCAATTGTCAGCCTAAGGACCAGAGGTCTTTTTACAATTTCGCACTGCACTGCTTTAACTGGTAATTGCACGGTCATGCAATGTTGTACCAAAACTAAATTTGTGTCCTTTTCTTCCCACAAATATTTTAATGGTATTTTATTGCCTCTGTGATTTTTATTTTTTGCGATATATAAATGTAAAAAGACCGACAATTTTGAAAAAAAAATATATTTTCTACTTTTTGTTATAAGAAAAATCGAATAAACTAAATTTTAGCCATACATTTAGGCCAAAATGTATTCAGCCACATGTCTTTAGTAAAAAAAATGTCAATAAGCGTATATTTATTGGTTTGCGCAAAAGTTATAGCATTTACAAACTAGAGTACATTTTCTGGAATTTACACAGCTTTTAATTTATGACTGCCTATCTCATTTCTTGAGGTGCTAAAATGGCAGGGCAGTACAAACCCCCCCCCCCCAAATGACCCCCATTTTGGAAAGTAGACACCCCAAGGAAATTGCTGAGAGGCATGTTGAGCCCATTGAATATTTTTTTTGTCCCAAGTGATTGAATAATGACAAAAAAAAAAATGTTTACAAAAAGTTGTCACTAAGGCCGCGTACACACGGGCGGACTGTTCGCCCAACCTTGTCCGCTGAACAGTGTTTGGGCGGACAGTCCGCTCGTGTGTGGGCTTTCAGCGGACAGTTTCAGCGGACAGTTTGACGGACAAAGTCTTTCGGAAATTCCGAAAAACTGTCCGCTGAAACTGTGTTTGAGCGAACAGTCCGCCCGTGTGTAGGCTACTTTCGAAATGAGCAAACTGTTCCCGCTCGGAGGAAAGTCTGCTCATTTCGAGGTAGGCGGGGCCCGCGACGGAGACGTCGCGGGCTCCGCCGCCTGGAATGGGCTTAAAGGGGAACCCCAACGCCGAAAAAAATCGGCGTGGGGGTTCCCCCAAAGTCCACAACAGACCCTTGTCCGAGCACGCTACCCGGCCGGCCAGGAAAGGGGGGCGAGCGAGCGCGCCCCCCTCCAATCTGGTGGAAAAGTCCGGTGGACAATCCCCCCATGTGTGGGCTCCAGCGGACATTTTTTAGCCAAAAGTCCGGCGGACTAAGAAAGTAGTTTTGCACCAAAATATGTCCGTCGGACTCACAGTCCGGCGGACAATACGGCCGTGTGTGTGCTAGTCCGCCGTACTTTTGAAATGAACAGACTTTTCCCGCACGGAGAAAAGTCCGTTCATTTTGAGCGCGGCTCCAGGTAGCCGTGACCAGCAAAGGAAGCGTCGCTGGCCCCGTCACCTGGTATGGAGTTAAAGGGGAAGCCCTACGCCGAAAAAATGGCGTGGGGGTCCCCCCAGGTCCATATAGCGCCCCCCTCCTGAGCCGTACCAGGCCGCGTTCCCTCAACATGGGGGGGTGCTTTGGTGAAGGGGGGCCGCGCGGCCCCCCCACCCCAAAGCACCTTGTCCCCATGTTGATGAGGACAAGGGCCTCTTCCCGACAACCCTGGCCGTTGGTTGTCGGGGTCTGCGGGCGGGGGGCTTATCGGAATCTTTGAGCCCCCCACCTTACGTGAATGAGTATGGGGTACAATGTACCCCTACCCATTCACATGTGAATTTTTTTTTTTTTAAAACACAACACGCAAGGGTTAAAATAGTTTATTGCACAGCTCCGGGGGTCTTCTTCTGTCTTCGAGGATCTTCTCGTCGGACTCCCCCGTGTGGCCCCCCCTTCCCCAAAGCACTCCCCATGTTGAGGGCACGCGGCCTGGTACGGCTCAGGAGGTGGGGGCGCTCGTCGCCACCCCCTTTCCTGACCGGCCGGGTTGCGTGCTCACATAAGGGTCTGATATGGACCTAGGGGGGACCCCCACACCGTTTTTTCAGCGTAGGACTTCCCCTGTAACTCTATATCAGGTGATGGGGCCATAGACGCTTCCTTCGCTAGTCCCGGCTACCTGGAGCCGCGCTCAAAATGAACGGACTTTCCTCCGTGTGTGTGGGCAAGTCCATTCAGTTCAAAAGTACGGCGGATAATCCGGCGGAAAAGTCATGTGTGTGGGCAGGTCCGCTCGTTCAGACAGTCCGGCGGACTTTACGGCGGTTTGTCCACCAGACTAAGTCCGCCGGATAGTCTGATCGCGTGTACGCGGCATTAGGGTGCAAATTTTTGATTTCACTCCTCACTACCTATCACAGTTTCGAAGGCCATAAAATGCCAAAATAGCACAAAACCCCCCAAATGACACCATTTTGGAAAGTAGACACCCCAAGCTATTTGCTGAGAGGCATGTTGAGTCCATGGAATATTTTATATTTTGCCATAAGTTGCGGGAATATTACAAACTTTTTTTTTTGCACAAAGTTGTCACTAAATGATATATTGCTCATCCCAAAATATATTCTGCTGCTTCTCCTGAGTATGGGGATGCTTGGTTTTTGGGGTCCCGTACGGGGCTAGGCTCCCAAAAAGTCCCACACATGTGGTATCCCCATACTCAGGAGAAGCAACAGAATGTATTTTGGTGGTGTAATTCCACATATGCCCATGGTATGTTTAAGCAATATATCATTTAGTGACAACTTGTGCAAAAAAATAAAATTATTTTTCCCGCAACTTGTGTCAAAATATAAAATATTCCATGGACTCGACATGCCTCTCAGCAAATAGCTTGGGGTGTCTACTTTCCAAAATGGGGTAATTTGGGGGGGGGGGGGGGTTGAACTGTCCTGGCATTTTATGCACAACATTTAGAAGCTTATGTCACACATCACCCACTCTTCTAACCACTTGAAGACAAAGCCCTTTCTGACACTTTTTGTTTACATGAAAATTTATTAATTTTTTTGCAAGAAAATTACATTGAACCCCCAAACATTATATATTTTTTTGAAGCAAAGGCCCTGCAGATTAAAATGGTGGGTATTGCATTTTTTTTTCCACACAGTATTTGCACAGGGATTTTTCAAACGCATTTTTTGTGAAAAATACACTTTTTTAAATTTTAATGCACTAAAATACACTATATTGCCCAAATTTTTGATGAACTAAAAAAGATGATCTTAGGCCAAGTACATGGATACCAAACATAACATGCTTTAAAATTGCGTACAAACACGCAGTGGCGAAAAACCACATACATTTTTAAAAGCCTTTAAAAGCCTTTACAGGTTACCACATTAGATTTACAGAGGAAGTCTACTGCTAAAATTACTGCCCTCGATCTGACCTTCGTGGTGATACCTCACAATTGCTATTTACATATGACGCCAGACCGACGCTTGCGTTCGCATTTGTGCAAGAGCAGGGGGGACAGGGGTGCTTTTTATTTTTTGCTTTATTTTACATTTTTAAACAGCTCCTTAAATTTTTTTGTTTTAATATAATTTTTATTGTTATCTTAGGGAATGTAAATATTCCCTATGATAGCAATAGGGAGTGACGGGTACTCTTTTTTTTGAAAAAAATTGGGGTCTATTAGACCCTAAATCTTTCCTCTGCCCTCAAAGCACCTGACCACACCAAGATCGGTGTGATAAAATTCTTTCCCAATTTCCCAATGGCGCTGTTTATATCCGGGAGGGGGGACATTCCCTCCCACTGCTTGTTAAAGCAATCTAGAGGCTAATTAGCGGCTAGGATTGCTTTTACATGAAAGCTGATCACTGGCTGAAAAGAATGATACCAAGATGATACCTAAACTCACAGGCATCATTCTGGTATAACCATTCAAAGTCCAGCAACATACCAGTAGGTTGCTGGTCCTTGTCGGACATATATTGTAATCTTTTTTTCATGCAGCCTGGCAGGACGATAAAAAGAGATTGATCGGTGGCTATGCCCACCATTAGATACCTCCCTTCATCCACCCACTTCTAATGATGGGCATACATGCACCATTTATATATGTCGAAGCATGGGGGCATCCTCCCACAAAAACCTTATGCCGCGTACGCGCGGTCGAACTTTTCCACGGGCAAGCCCTCCGTCGGAATTTCGACCATATGTACGCGGCATTAGGGGGGCATCCTTCCGCAAAAAAGTTATGCCGTTTACACACGGTCGAATATTTACACGGGCAAGCCCTCCATCGGAATTTCGAATTTATGTACGCGGCATTAGGAGCAAAATCGCTCCTCAGCCCCTGCTGCCCCCACGCTTCGGCATATATGCTCTTTTTTTTAACTATGGTGGTGAAATCATCTCCTACAGCACTGGAGTCATGGCTTTATGTATCGTGGGAGCAAACGCTGTTGCTGTCAAGATAAATAAATCCGCGCTGCAGCTGAATGGCACACCTGAAAACAAAAAAATGGTTAACAATAAAACACAGTAAACAGTAAAGTATAAAAAAAATTACATACCTGAAAAGAAAGCATGATAAAACATAATAAAATATTGCAGAACAGAATACAGTAAAAAAGAGCAACAATAGAGAGAATGATAGAGAACAATAAAACGATAACTATTTTTGGTTTTTATATTTTATATATTTTTTTTTTTTACACTTTGTTTTTTGTAACTGTAACAACTGTAATGGTTCGGGTCTCTCAAAATGCGATGGCATCTTGGGAGACCCTGTGTAAGTGTGTCCTAGCCTGTGAAATGCTGTACCCTACGCTAAAACTTCACTAGTGTGTGTAGCGTTCAAAACATTCACCGATGCAAAGACCAGGATTGCCAGCACAGCTTGGACAATAATAACAGATGTCATGCATATATCCGCGCTTGGTACAGACACGACCTCTTCTTTGGGGAGCTTGTTGGGTAGGGGTACTCGGAATGACATATGGAAAATGCCTCTCATGCAGCCGGCTTACTGCATTTGGTTGGGAATGGTGAGGTGCAGAACCGTCTGGATGCAGAAGGTCTGTGCCAATCTCTTTCTGGGATAAAAGAAAGGATAAAGTCCCGCCTGAAGCTCTGTATAGCACATGAGCGTTCAGCAAAGCCAATTGAAATAAGTAAACAGACACTTTTTTTGTACCAGCGTCTGGCCTTATGGGCAACTAGATACGGCGCCAACAACTGGTCATTGAGGTCCACCCCTCCTATATTTTGGTTATATTTGTGGACACAGAGGGGTTTCTCCACAATATCAGTCACGTATGAATTTGGACCATCGTGTCTGCATGAAGGGAGGTAAGAACGAAAACATTCTTATTATCCCTCCACTTCATAGCGAGCAAGTTATTACACTGCAAGCAGGCTCTCTCCCCCAGCCTAAGACGGGAATCTACAAGCCCCTGGGGAAAGCCCCGGTGATTAGGTTGCACAGTGCCACATGCTCCAATCTGCTGATCAAACAAATGACTAAACAGTGGCACGCTCATGTAATAATTGTCCACGTACAAGTGGTACCCCTTTCCGAATAAGGGTGACACCAAGTTCCACACTATCTTGCCAGCGCTCCTATGTAATCTGGGCAGTTCTCCGGCTCTACGTAACTATCTTTTCCCTCATAAACCGCAAAGCTCCATGTATAGCCTGTTGCCCTGTCACAGAACTTATAGAGCTTGACCCCGTATCTGGCACGCTTGTTGAGAATGTACTGTTTGAATGACAAGTGGCCAGAAAATGTAATCAGGGACTCATCAACGCAGACAACTTGATGGGGAATAAACAAGGCTGCAAAAAGTTGGTTGAAGTGGTTTATGAGGGGCAGAATTTTGTAGAGCCGATCGCATTCAGGGTCTCCACGAGGACGACAAAGTTCATTGTCGTTGAAGTGCAAGAACCACAAGATCTGCTCGTATCGTTTCCTTAGAGAACACGGCATATGGTCAGTCGGATGCTTGGACCAATACGTCTGCAACGTCATGAATTTATGTGTGTCCATGTTGAGGGAAAGGCCCAGAAAGGTCTTTAGTTCGGAAACCGTAATTGGTTTCCAACCTCTGGCAACTGGGGATTAGCGGCGATGTGTTGACCAGCATATAAATTAGTTTGGTCCACAATAGATCTATAGAGATCTTCCGTGCAAAACAAAAAATCAAGTGCCGTAAAATCAGCTGTTTCCACCTGAATACCGGGTTGGCCAGTGAATGGGGGAAGTACTGGTGCTGCAGAAGTAGTGGGCACCCCCAATCAGGATTGGCAAATTCTGCAGGAAGGGCACTATGGGAACGATGGGCCTGCCTTTGTCTTCTTCTTGGTGGCAGAGGGACACTACTTGTGTTTGCCACCTCGCCAGCTTGAACTGCACTTATGGGACTCGCCACGTCACCACGTGTTACTGCAGTGCTGGATGTATGTCCAGGGTGTACTAGGCCGCTGGTGCTTGCCAGTTCACCAGAAGGATGAGTGGCGCTAGTACTGGCTCTCTGCTCCATACGAGGGACCTGCGGTTCTTGCACCTCAGCAACATCAGAAGATCGGGATCTGGTATGCCTGACCTTAGCAGGGACCTCACCTTCATCATCAGAGCTATCTGTCATGGAGCCGCTGTCCTCTACAGGATCGTATGCTGAGCCTGAATCTGACAGATGAGTGACTTCCTCTTCACTATCTGTCATGCCTTCCCCACCCACTGGAAGGCAGGCATGTACAGGTACGTGGTTGTGCCTGTCCGTGCCATTGTGCTGACGTATATGTACATGCGGCGGTCCTTAACTGGTTAAGCATCATTAAAATCTATGCTCCTGCACATAAGCCTTCAGAATGGGGATTTTGAAGCACCGGATTAGAGCCATAGGCTCTAATTGGCTTCAATATATGTGGGCTTGTGGCGCAGAGCATTGCGCCATGAGCCCACCCAGGTGTTACAACAGTGAATGAACATTCACTGTTGTAACACTGATCCTCAATCCAGCCAATCAGAAGTGGGTGTGAGACCCGTTTTATAATTGGCCAAAAAAAAGAAGACTCCCAACTGTTCGCCTTCACTTCCGGTTTCTCTTAGCTGAGATGGTGGCGCCAGCATCCGAGAGCTGACTCAAGAATCAGCTTGGGTGAGGTCACCGCTGGATGCCTGGGCATTAAAAGTCAGCAGCAACAATATTTGCAGAGGAGGGTGGGGTGGAACTCCGCTTTAAGTACCCCTGCTGCGGGAAGTGCCACACATCGAATGACAGACACCCCAGCGTGTAAACCTCAATAATACCAAGCAATATATTATAAACACAATGCACAAATAACACACCTGGCACCTGCCTACATGCAGCTGGCCTATTAAAGTCTATGGCAGGCTGCGGCAGGAATATCGAGTGGTACCAGCATTTAAGGCCCTGTCTGTTTAGGGATCAGGTTCAGGAACGCAGGTCTTATGTATTCTAGAACCTCATCCCTGAACAGATAGGGCTTAGTAGGGAGGCTCTGCAATTGAATGCCTTATGCCACGTACACACGACCGGACTTTCCGGCAGACTAGGTCTGAAGGGATTAGGTATTAGCCCTTGTACACAAGGTCGGAGATTCCGTCGGAATGTGCCCGATCAAAGCGGTTTGTCGGATATTCCGACTGTGTGTGGTCTGCATCGGACTGTTTCCGTAGGGATATCCGTCGGACCAAATTTTCCAACTTGCTGGAAATATTTTTAAAAAAAATGCTCCAATCGGACATGCTCCGATCATGTGTAGAGAATTCCGATCGGACAAAGTACCACGCATGCTCAGATCAAATTCCTACATCAAAGCTATTAGCTACTAGCCTGAACGTAGTCCCATCGTAACGAAATTACGTCATCACATTCTGAAAGATCGGATTTTCTGACAACTTTGTCCGACCGTGTGTATGCAACAGTTTCGGACAAGATCCGTCGGACAAAATCCGACAGATTTGGTTGTCGGAATCTCCGACCGTGTGTACAAGGGCTTAGACCTAGAAATAGAACATGTTTCAAATCTATCCGACGGACTCAATTTCCGACGGACTTAAATCGGGAAAACCGTTTGTCTGTGTGCTGGTCAGATGAACCAAATACGTCGCAAGGGAAGCTATTGGCTATTGGCTACTGGCTATTGAACTTCCTTGTTTAGTCCTGTTTACGTCATCATGTTCAAAACGAATGGACTTTAGAATGAACTTAGTCCGGTTGTGTGTGGCCAAGTCCGTTAGTTTGGAAAGTCCGTCGGAACTCCGCCGAAAGTCCATCGGACCTAGTCTGCCGGATGTATACGTGGCATTAGTGTTCAAGGGGTCATAGAGGGAAGATCACCAGAGCTTTCCTGTAGAAGATCTACTGTATGTATTAACACTTCCCATGGAAATAGCAGTACTTCTGATAACCACAGTCATGTCAAGTTTATATTGTAACATTTTTAAACTGAATTAAACCACGAAGTGCCTCGTGTATAAATCACTTTATCAACTTTTATTCAAGAGATCCTCAGCTGTTTATTATGGGACATGGAAAATGATTCAAAGCCTTTAAATGAACAGCACTCTAGCAAAGGTCAGCGACTGCTATTTGTACTGCTGTACTTTGGAGGAAATATACGTTTAATTTCCCATTTTTCCTGTGTGATGGGTTCATCTGTGTGAAATGTAATATGTGATTGTGAAGAGACCCACTACGTCCCCAGCAGAAGAACTCCCATTAAAGTACTGATGACATCTCAGTGGACACACTGAAGTCATTAACCCCGCCGTCTTTTCTGCTAATAGCCCAATTACTGGCTCATTGGTGCTGTGAAAGGCAGTTTTCCTTGGACTTGACTTCTGTTCACTAACATCTGAGTTCATAGAATAACGCAGCCAATTGTAGATTTCTTTTTGTGCTTTTAGAGAACAACTCTACACAAAATTGTCATTTCTGTATTGGGTGGGAAACTAGTTAAAGACAAGGCATTTTTCTGACATTTGTTGTTTAAATTAGTATTTTTTGCTAGAAAATCACTTAGAACCCCCAAACATTTTATATATATATATATATATATATATATATATATATATATATATATATATATATATTAGCAGAGACCTTAGAGAATAACATGGCGGTTGTAGCAATATTTTATGTCACACTGTATTTAAGCAGCAGTGTTTCAAACACAATTTGTTTGGAAAAAATACACTTTCATGAATTAAAACAAAACCAAACAGCTAAGTTAGCCCAATTGTTTTGTATAATGTGAAAGATGATGTTACGCCGAGTAAATAAATACCTAACATGTCATGATTTAAAATGTTGCATGTTTGTGGAATGGCGACAAACAATGGTACTTAGAGATCTAGTGCTGGAATTATTGCTTCTGCTCTAACAATCACGGCGATACCTCACATCTGGGGTTTGAACACCGTTTACATATATGAGCGTGACATACGTATGCGTTTTCTTCTGCGCACAAGCTCTAGGGGCGGGTCCTTTGAATACATTTTTTTTTCTTATTTATTTTACGTTTTAATTATTTCTTTTTACACTGTCCCTTTAAAAAGAAAATTTTGATCGCTTCTATTCCTATTACAAGCAATGTAGACATCCCTTGTAATAGAAATAAGCATGTCAGGTCCTCTTTATTGAGAGATCTGGGGTCAAAAAGATCTTATCTTGATACTTAAAAACAATAAAAAAAAAAAATGTAATTCTACATTTATTAATAAAAAAAAGGGCCCTTTGAGGCAGTTAGGCAGAAGTGATGTCAGACATCGCTCTGGTCCTCCAAGTACATAGAGTCGAGTGCTGGCCATCTTGCCCTCATTCAGCTTCCTGCCCACCGGCATCGGATCATTTCTACCACTGCCGAGGGCTCCAGTAAGTTGGGGAAATGACCAGGAATAACCCATGGGGGGGGATGTTGGGGGTCGGGCACCTCTCCCGCTGCTCATAAAAATGACCACATGGCAAATCTGCCGCCGGGACTATTATGTGAAAGAGGATCCCCCACTGTTTAACCACTTTCAGACCGGACCATTTTGCTGGTAAATGACCAGAGGTCTTTTTACACTTTGGCACTGCGCTGCTTCAACTGGTAATTGCGCGGTCATGCAATGTTGTACCCAAACAAAATTTGCGTCCTTTTCTTCCCACAAATAGAGCTTTCTTATGATGGTATTTGATTGCCTCTGCGATTTTTATTTTTTGCGATATAAACGTAAAAAGACCGCAAATTTTGAAAAAAAATGATATTTTCTACTTTTTGTTATTAGAAAAATCCAATAAACTCAATTTTAGTCATACATTTAGGCCAAAATGTATTCAGCCACATGTCTTTGGTAAAAAAAAAGTCAATAATTGTATATTTATTGGTTTGCGCAAAAGTTGTCACATCTACAAACTAAGGTACGTTTTCTGGAATTTACGCAGCTTTTAGTTTACGACTGCCTATCTCATTTCTTGAGGTGCTAAAATGGCAGGGCAGTACAAAACCCCCCCAAATGACCCCATTTTGGAAAGTAGACCCCCTAAGGAAATTGATAAGAGGCATGTTGAGCCCATTGAATATTTTATTTTTTTGCCTCAAGCGATTGAATAATGACAAAAAAAAAAATTTTTTTTTTTTTTTACACAAAGTTGTCACTAAATGATATATTGCTCACACATGCTATGGGCGTATGTGAAATGACACCCCAAAATAAATTCTGCTGCTTCTCCTGAGTATGGGGATACCACATATGTGGGACTTTTTGGGAGCCTAGCCGCGTACGGGGCCCCGAAAACCAAGCACCGCCTTCAGGCTTTCTAAGGGCGTAAATTTTTGAGTTCACTTCTCACTACCTATTACAGTTTTGAAGGCCATAAAATGCCAAGATGGCACAAAACCCCCACAAATGACCCCATTTTAGAAAGTAGACACCCCAAGCTATTTGCTGAGAGGCATGTTGAGTTCATGGAATATTTTATATTTTGCCACAAGTTGCGGGAAAATTACAAACTTTTTTTTTTTTTTTTTTTTTTTAACAAAGTTGTCACTAAATGATATATTGCTCATGCATGCCATGGGCATATGTGAAATGACACCCCAAAATAAATTCTGCTGCTTCTCCTGAGTACGGGGATACCACATATGTGGGACTTTTTGGGAGCCTAGCCGCGTACGGGGCCCCGAAAACCAAGCACCGCCTTCAGGCTTTCTAAGGGCGTAATTTTTTGATTTCACTCCTCACTACCTATTACAGTTTTGAAGGCCATAAAATGCCAAGATGGCACAAAACCCCCACAAATGACCCCATTTTAGAAAGTAGACACCCCAAGCTATTTGCTGAGAGGCATGTTGAGTCCATGGAATATTTTATATTTTGCCACAAGTTGCGGGAAAATTACAAACTTTTTTTTTTTTTTTTTTTTTTTCACAAAGTTGTCACTAAATGATATATTGCTCACGCATGCCATGGGCATATGTGAAATGACACCCCAAAATAAATTCTGCTGCTTCTCCTGAGTATGGGGATACCACATATGTGGGACTTTTTGGGAGCCTAGCCGCGTACGGGGCCCCGAAAACCAAGCACCGCCTTCAGGCTTTCTAAGGGCGTTACAGTTTTGAAGGCCATAAAATGCCAAGATGGCACAAACCCCCCCCAAATGACCCCATTTTGGAAAGTAGACACCCCTAAATTTAGGGGTACACTAGTGAGACTAGGTAATAAATGGCGGGTGCCCTGAAACTATAAAAAAATAACTAACCAACCAGCGTCACCTGTAACAGTTATATGGTGATCACTGGTGAAAGGGTTAACTAGGGGGCAATCAGGGGGCTTTATGCGGTAGTATATGGGGGTCCCTGGCGCTATAAAAAGCTGCAGCGAACCTAAATACCTACCTGCCTAACTAGCGTCACCTGTGACACTAATACAGCGATCAGAAAAACGATCGCTTATTAGGCTGGGTTCACACTGGAGCGATGCGGGAACGCCACGAATGCGCGGCGGGTTCCCGCATCGCATGCCTCCCGGCGGCAGTTCACACTGCCCTATGCGAACTGCTGGGAGTGTCAGTGAAATGTTACTGACACCCCCAGATCAGTTCGCATATCGCAGTGCGATCTGCAAACTCGGATCGCATGGTGTGAACACCCATGCGATCCGATTCTGCTGCGGGCCAAAAAAAGGGTCCCGTGCGAATTTGCGGCGGGTGCGGCGGGTGCGGCGAATGGCTGAACTCGAATCGCACAGAGATCGGATGTGATTTGCACTGCAGTGCGGTGCGAATCACATCCGTTCTCATAAACCGCTGCAATGTGAACCCAGCCTTAGTGACACTGGCGACGGGGGGTGATCACGGGGTTAAACCTTTATTGGGGGGGTTAGGGGGGTACCTTAGAACTAAAGGGGGATAACCCTAACTGCCCTAACAGTTATTAGTCACAAATGACACCCGCCGGGTGATCAGGGGGTTAAACCTTTATTAGGTAATAAATGGCGGGTGCCCTGAAACTATAAAAAAATAACTAACCAACCAGCGTCACCTGTAACAGTTATATGGTGATCACTGGTGAAAGGGTTAACTAGGGGGCAATCAGGGGGCTTTATGCGGTAGTATATGGGGGTCCCTGGCGCTATAAAAAGCTGCGGCGAACCTAAATACCTACCTGCCTAACTAGCGTCACCTGTGACACTAATACGGCGATCAGAAAAATGATCGCTTATTAGGCTGGGTTCACACTGGAGCGATGCGGAAACGCCGCAAATCCGCGGCGGGTTCCCGCATCGCATGCCTCCCGGCGGCAGTTCACACTGCCCTATGCGAACTGCTGGGAGTGTCAGTGAAATGTTACTGACACCCCCAGATCAGTTCGCATATCGCAGTGCGATCTGCAAACTCGGATCGCATGGTGTGAACACCCATGCGATCCGATTCTGCTGCGGGCCAAAAAAAGGGTCCCGTGCGAATTTGCGGTGGGTGCGGCGGGTGTGGCGGGTGCGGCGGGTGCGGCGAATGGCTGAACTCGAATCGCACAGAGATCGGATGTGATTTGCACTGCAGTGCGGTGCGAATCACATTCGTTCTCATAAACCGCTGCAATGTGAACCCAGCCTTAGTGACACTGGCGACGGGGGGTGATCACGGGGTTAAACCTTTATTGGGGGGGTTAGGGGGGTACATTAGAACTAAAGGGGGCTAACTCTAACTGCCCTAACAGTTATTACAGTCACAAATGACACCAATGCAAAAAAAAAAAAAAAAAAAAAAAAAATGACATTGGTGTCACTGTGACTGGGGGGCAGGGGTAATTGGGGGGGTGATCGGGGGGTAAAGGGGGGGTGTGAGTGTGCCTGGCATGTTCTACTGTGTGTGTGAGTGTTGGTGCAACTTACTGATCCGCTCTCCTCCGTGTCGGAACGAAAAATACCGACACGGAGGAGAGAATACATCACTTCCTCTCCTGTGTTTACATTACAGGAGAGGAAGTGATGTCACCGGGGATTTCTATTCGTCGGGAGCGATCGCGAGGGGGTGGCCATGAATGAATGGCCGTCCCCTCGTCCGGGATCGCTCCCGTACGAATACCGACCGCCGCAGGCACCGGGCGGGGGCCCGATCGGGCCCCCGACCCGCGGGAGGCAAGGGACGTACATGTATGTCCTTATGCCTGCCCGTGCCATTGTACCGACGTACATCGGCGTGCGGCGGTCGGCAACTGGTTAAAAGAAATACGGGGTTATGGCTGCCATAACCATGGTATATAACGTCAAGTTAATGACGCATATATACAGTGGGCGGTCCAGAAGTGGTTTTAAAGCAGATTTCCACTTTTGCAGGTAAATTTGAGAAAACCCTGCTATTAGTTTGTTACCTGCTCCCATTCACACAGCATACCTAGATAGAATAATATTGTATACTACACACATGATTAGATACCTGCATAGAGTAAAATATTAGAAAAAAAGATAGATGATCTAAAAAATGAATGGCACATGATATATATATACACAAGACCCAAGATTTGATAGCACATAATTGAAGTATAATCAAATGCATAATGCACAAACAGAATCCACAATGAAATGGTAGGATACAGTTTAGGGTTTAACCACTTGCCGCCCGCCCTATAACAAAAGCACAGCAGCAAAGTGGTTTCAAAATCCTGACCGGACGTCATATGACGTGATCAGGATTTTGAGCTGCTGCGCGCCCCCGGGGGTCAGTCTGACACCCTGCAACTATGATCTGGGTAAAGAGTCTCCAAAGGACCGTGTCCAATCACGGCTGATCACAGTGTAAATAGGAAGAGCCGGTGATCGGCTTTTCCTCACTCGTGTCTGTCAGACGCGAGTAGAGGAGAGCCGATCGGCTGCTCCTCTGACAGGGGGGTCTGTGCTGATCGATAATCAGCGCAGCCCCCCCAAGGATGCCCACACTGGACAACCAGGGACGCCACCAGACCACCAGGGATGCCCAGCACAAGGTATGCCACCCTAGACCACCAGGGATTCCAGTCAGTGCCCACAATGGATGCCAATCAGTGCCCACAATGGGCATCACTGATTGGCATGCATTATTGTTTGGCACTGATTGGCATCCATTAGTACAGTATAAAACAATACAATGCCGCCTATCAGTGCCCATCTGTGCTGCCTATCAGTGCCCATCTGTGCCCATCTGTGCCACCTATCCATGCCCATCTGTGCTGCCTATCCAAGCCCATCTGTGCCGCCTATCCATGCCCATCTGTGCCCATCCATACCGCCTATCCATGCCCATCCGTACCGCCTATCAGTGCCAATTTGTGCTACCTATCAGTGCCCATCCGTGTCGCCCATCAGTGCCGCCTATCAGTGCCCATCAGTGCCACATATCAGTGTCCATCAATGCCACCTCATCAGTGCCACTTCATTTGTGCCACCTCATCGGTGCCCATCAGTGCCGCCTTATCAGTGCCCATCAGTGTAGCCCCATCAGTGCCCATCAATGAAGGAGAAAACTTACTTATTTACAAAGTTTTGAAACTGAAACAAAAAAAAACATATTTTTTTTCAAAATTTTCAGTATTTTTTTATGCAGGTATCTAATCATGTGTGTAGTATACTAATTTTCTATCAAATATGAATTTTTATTATGAGACAATATCCTACCTATTTTTACACATACGGTATTACAGATAAGTCAAATATAACACCTACACAACACTTGACCCTCCGTGTACTTCATTTAAAGTCCCATGTTTGGTATCTATTTACTCGGTGTAACATCATCTTTTATATTTTATCAAGCAATTGGGTATCATATTGTGTTTTTGTGCATTAAAAACCACTAAAGTGTATTTTTTCAAACAAAATGCTTTGGCCAAATACTTTGTGACATAAAAAATTGCAACACCCACCATTTTATTCTCTAGGGTCTCTGTCTCTGCCTAAAAAAATAAAAAGAATGTTTGGGGGTTCTAAGTAATTTTCTAGGAAAAAAATTAGATTTTTACATATATGTGAGAAGTGTCAGAATTGGCCCGATGTTGAGGTGGTTACAGCTGTGCTAAGTACAGGTTCACTTTAAAGCTAAACTCCGGCCAAAACCTACTATTATTGTACATTTGCTCTTTATAAATAAATGACCCCCCAATACAGAATATCTGGCTACTGCTTCTTTGTTTAAAACTTTTACTTTCATTCCACTCCGCACCCAGCAGGAAGCACAGAACTGCCGGTGTCCTGTAGGATAGTTTCCCCCGTCGGAGAGTGTCCGCTGTGTACTAGACATGTGCATTTGTTTTCGTCCGAATGCATTTTCGTCCGAATTGCAGCTATTTTCGTTTTCGTTTTGACAAACGATAACGAAAGCACAAAATCCGAAAAACGAACCGACATAAATAAATGCTTTATTTTCGTTTTCATTGTTACAACAGTTCGATATAGAATAGGAGATTCGACATGACTCTGACAATAACAATCTGTCTATAGAACCTGTGGTCGAATTTGCCTAACCTTACCTCTATTAGTCCGCAGGAAAAGAGGGGGGGACGAGAGAGCGGCCCCCCTCCCTCCTGAACCGTACCAGGCCACATGCCCTCAACATTTGGAGGATGCTTTGGGGGTCTGTGACCCCTCAAAGCACCTTGTCCCCATGTTGATGAGGACAAGGGCCTCATCCTCACAACTGTGGCCGGTGGTTGTGAGGGTCTGCGGGCGGGGGGCTTATCAGAATCTGGAAGCCCCCTTTAACAAGGGGACCCCCAGATCCCACCCCCCCTGTTTGAAATGGTAAGGGGGTACAAAAGTACCCCTACCATTTCACAAAGAAAGTGTAAAAAATAGTTAAATAAGACAAACACACTTTTGAAAAATTCCTTTATTAAAAATAAAAAAAAGATTCCAGCGGTGGTAATCCACTCTTGCTATCCAGCGACGGACGGTCATCTCTCCAGTGATGTCTCATCTCATCCAGCGCAGCGAATACATCCTTCTTCTGTCTCCGCTGAGGAGACACTGCAAGGATTCTGGCGGCCTGACGTTTCTTATATACGGAGGGCGGGGCCACCGTCACCTGACCCTGCCCCCTCTGACGCAAGGGGAAACCCGGGGTTCCCTGTGACGTATGGGTGACCCCGCACCCCTCTGATGTAACACAGGCAGGTTTCATTACATCAGAGGGGGCGGGGTCACCCATACGTCACAGGGAACCCCGGGTTTCCCCTTGCGTCAGAGGGGGGCGGGGTCAGGTGACGGGTGGCCCCGCCCTCCGTATATAAGAAACGTCAGGCCGCCGGAATCCTTGCAGTGTCTCCTCAGCGGAGACAGAAGAAGGATGTATTCGCTGCGCTGGATGAGATGAGACATCGCTGGAGAGATGACCGTCCGTCGCTGGATAGCAAGAGTGGATTACCACCGCTGGAATCTTTTTAAAATTTTTTTATTTTTAATAAAGGAATTTTTCAAAAGTGTGTTTGTCTTATTTAACCATTTTGACACTTTCTTTGTGAAATGGTAGGGGTACTTTTGTACCCCCTTACCATTTCAAACAGGGGGGGGGCGGGATCTGGGGGTCCCCTTGTTAAAGGGGGCTTCCAGATTCTGATAAGCCCCCCGCCCGCAGACCCTCACAACCACCGGCCACGGTTGTGAGGATGAGGCCCTTGTTCTCATCAACATGGGGACAAGGTGCTTTGAGGGGTCACAGACCCCCAAAGCATCCTCCCAATGTTGAGGGCATGTGGCCTGGTACGGTTCAGGAGGGAGGGGGGGACGAGAGAGCGGCCTGCCAGGTTGCGTGCTCGGATAAAGGGTCTGGTATGGATTTTTAGGGGGACCCCACGTCAATTTTTTTTTAATTTAACGCGGGGTTCCCCTTAATATCCATACCAGACCTGAAGCGTCTGGTTATGGATATTTAGGGGGAACTCCACGTCAAATTTTTTCTTAAATTTGAGGCAGGGTTTCCCTTAATATCCATACCAGACCTGAAGGGCATGGTAATTGAATTTGGGGGACCCCCACGCTTTTTTTATTTTTATTATTTATTTATTTATTTTTATCAATGACTTTCAATGAGTGTTCTCTGTATTACGGAGCCGACAATTCATAATAGCTGCGAGTGATTTTAAAGGACTTTTTTTCCTGCATAAATGACACTTTGTGCAGGGACAGTTCTAAGCACCAGAAACATGCGCCCCTTCACAGGCATACTACAGACAACCCCCCCTACGAAATTTAAAGGAATATTACACTTTTATTGTTTCACTTTAATCATCATTAAAATCACTGCTCCCGAAAAAACGGACGTTTTTAAAACTTTTTTTTGCATTGATACATGTCCCCTGGGGCAGGACCCGGGTCCCCAAACACTTTTTAGGACAGTAACTTGCAAATTAGTCTTTAAAATTAGCACTTTAGATTTTGAATGTTGGAGTCCCATAGACTTTAACAGGGGTTCTAAAGTATGCTATATAGTTAGCTCCGTCGAATCTTCTTTATACATTCGACAGACACCATAAGCCTTCAAAGACAGATTCGACCGTAATTCATGTGGATTTTCGGACGAATGCAAATTTTGAACGAAAAACGAAATAAAAACGAATTTCGGGAGTAACTAAATAAATTAAGTTTTCGGACGAAAACGAAATTCGGAAACGAAATATTTTACTCTGCACATGTCTACTGTGTACTGTGCATGCGCAGTACACAGGACATGAGGACAAGTACATTCCAAAAATAGCCGAAGATGAACGGCGCCTGCGCCGTGAGTCCAGGTTCTAGTCCCACCACCCAAGTGTCCGAAGCGTGGCGAGCGCAGCAACCCCGCGAGGGGCCCTCTAAGCCCTTGTACACATGGTCGGCGATTCCGACAACCAAATCCGTCTGAGTAATTCCGACGGATTAATTCCGGAAGAGGTCCGGATGTGATGTTGCATACACAAGGTCGGACTAAATTGTCGGAAAATCCGATTGTACATAACATGATGACGTTATTTTGTTACGACGGGACTACGTTCAGGCTAGTAGCCAATAACTTTGGTCTAGGAATTTGATCTGAGCATGCATGGCACTTTGTCCGTCGGAGTAGGCTACACATGATTGGAGTATGTCCAATCGGAGCATGTTGTCGGAACATTTTACCGGCAAGTTGGAAAACTTGGTCCGTCGGATATTCCGACGGAAACAGTCCGATGGAGACCACACACAGTCAGAGTGTCCGACAAAACGGTCCGATAGGACACTCTCTGAATCTCCGAATCTCCGACCGTGTGTACAAGGGCTAATATGTGCAGCCCTATGTCCACTTGGATGGTGGGGCTTGCACCTCGGCTCACGGCGCAGGCGCCATTCATCTTTGGAGATTTTTCGAATCTCCTTGTGCTCCGTACTGCGCAAGTACGGGCGGACACTTTTAGATGGCCGGACTCTATATGTCAGAACACCGTAACTGAAACATACAGTCCTTAGGAAGTATTCAGCATCCCATCCATTCATAAAATGTCTTACATTCTTTTCAATGTATGCAAGGCGTGTGATTGGAGGAGGTGGGGATGAACATTATAATCTGTCCTTTTTTTTTTTTTTGTATGGCACAACAAGAAAATTTGTAAAAGTATTTTTTCATTTGCAAAAAGGTTGCTATACTTTGTACCAAAAATCATAATTTTTGTGTCATTTTTAAATAGGACCTTGAGGTTATTGTAGCCATATTAGTGCACTTGCAACTGAAACAATTGAGTACTGTCCATGATACTTTTTTTTTACTTTCACTAACATACAATTTTTCAGGACAGGCTTTTGGGGTATGTGCCCTTGTTCCTGGTCCAAGCAGTGACTGCCCAGGCGGCTGCTTTGCGCCACATACCTGGTACATCATCTGACAGTTCCGGGTCCAGGGTGTGCACGCGCGTGCCCCACTGACGACCCACTACACTGTGATTGGACACAGCGGGAGCCAATCAGCAGATGCGTTCATTCAGGAGAAAGGCAAAATGGTGGTCTGCCTATGTAAACAAGGCAAATCGATGTTCTGTGAGAGGGGAATGTGCTGATCTTTTGTTATCCTGCTAAAACGGATCTTTACATTCCCCAAGTCAAAGCACCTCCCCCACAGTTAACAATCACTCCTAGGGAACACATTAAACCCTTTGATTGCCCCTGATGTTAACCCCTTCCCTGCCAGTGTCAAAACTGCATTTTTTTTTTTAAGGTGACATTGGTCAAAACAGCAAAACATGCATTATGTTTTTTTTAACCACTTGCCGCCGGCCCACCATCAAATGACAGCTCTCGTTCTGGGTGGACGTCATGTGACGGCCCTCGAGAATGACCGCTCTCGCGCGCCCTTTGGGCCGTGCATCACATCGATTGACTCTGATGGTTGACTCTGATGGTAAAGAGCCTCTGACGGAGGCTCTTTACCATGTGATCAGCTGTGTCCACTCACGGCTGATCACGATGTAAACAGAAAGAGCCGTTGCTCGGATTTTCCTCACTCGCATCTGACAGAGGTAAGTAGAGGAGAGCCGATCGGCTGCTCTCCTGACAGGAGGGGTCTTGTGCTGATTGTTTAACAGAGCAGCCCCCCTCGGATGCCCTCCCAGGACCACCAGGATGCCGCCAGGGCCACCAGGGATTGCCACCACACTGGACCACCAGGTATGCCACCCTAGACCACTAGGGAAATGCCAATCAGTGTCCAAGCAGGTGCCAATCAGTACCCACCCCCAATGCCTGCCAGTGCATCAGTGATGGCTATTAATGCCATCTATCAGTGCAGCATATCAGTGCTGCATATCAGTGCCTATCAGTGCCACATATCAGTGCCCACCAGTGCCACCCCTGAGTGCCTATCAGTGCCACCTATCAATGTCCATCAGTGCCGCCTATCAATGCCCATCAGTGCCACCCATCAGTGCCGCCTACCAGTGCCCATCAGTGCCGCCTATCAGTGCCCATCGTCAGTGCTGCCACCTCATCGGTGCCGCCTTATCCGTGCCCGTCAGTGTTGCCTTATCACTGCCCATCAGTGAAGGAGGAAACTTACTTATTTACAAAATTTTATAACAGAAACAAAAGAAAAACTTTTTTTTTTCAAAATTTTAGGACAAATACCACCAAAAGAAAGCTCTATTTGTGTGAACAAAATGATAAAAATTGTGTTTGGGTACAGTGTAGCATGACCGCACAATTGTCATTTAAACAGCGACAGGGCTGAAAGCTGAAAATTGGCTTGTCGGGAAGGGGGTGTAAGTGCCCGGTATTGAAGTAGTTAAAGTAGTTAAAGTTTTTTTTGACTCTAGATTCTAGTCTCTAGAAAAAAAACATCACAAACCAGTCTGCCCACTCTCCTCTACCCTATGACACCAATAAGGCATTTTCCTCCACACAACTGCCGCTCACTGGATATTTTCTCTTTTTCCGTTCATTCTTTGTAAACCACAGAGATGGTTGTGTGTGAAAATCCCAGTAGATCAGCAGTTTTTGAAATACTCAGACCAGCCCGTCTGGCACCAACAACCATGCCATGTTCAAAGTCACCTAAATCCCCTTTCTTCCCCATTCTGATGCTCGGTTTGAACTTCACCATGTCTAGATGCCTAAATGCATTGAGTTGATGCCATGTGATTGGCTGACCAAATAATTTGTGTTACCAAGCAAATGAACAGGTGTACCCAATGAAGTGGCTGATGAGTGTAGATGTGAATTAATATGTAGATATTGATGACACTATATAAGTGCCTGTAATAAAAGTAAAACAAAAACAAAAAAGGCGAGGTTCATCCTAGTGCGGGTTGGGAACACTCACATAATCATGCACGTTCCTGACCTGCATACACGGGGATGCCGTTGCTTCTTATAATGGCGCCCTCAAGCATTGGCAAACAAGGCGCATTTTTGCACGCACTAAAGCACATTGGTTCCGCAGCACCATGTAGTCCGGAGTGGCTCAATTTAAAAAAATGTAAAGGAATTTTTTCCCCCATATTTCTGCAGGTAGGACAGCCCATTGAAATGAATGGACTGGCCTACACATAGAATGTGGCTGAACTAAGCTGGGCTGAATTTAGCACTTATAACTACTTGCTGACCAGTTGTACTGCAGCAGAATGGCACGGCTGGGCGAAATGGCGTTATGTAACATTGCTTCGTCCTGTGGCCACTAAGGGGCCCCCCCAAGCCGAAGCAAGAGCACGGCGGCCACGGTCACCACCGGGCTCCCGCGGTCACCACTGATACATGGAGAACCGGGATCTGTGTGTGTAAACACAGTTTCTGGTTCTCTGAGGGGAGAAGAGACTGACCGTCTAAGTATGAACAGCGATCTATCTCTTCCCCTACACAGTCCCCTCCCCCCCTACAGTTAGAACACACACTAGGGAACACATTAACCCCTTGATCGCCCCCTAGTGTTAACCCCTTCCCTGCCAGGGACATTTATACAGTAATCAATGCATTTTTATAGCACTGATCGCTGTATTAATGACAATAGTCCCAAAAATGTGTCAAAATTGTCTGATGTGTCCTCCATAATGTTGCAGTCCCGATAAAAATCGCAAGTCGCCGGCATTACTAGTAAAAAAAATAATAATAATAATAAAAATTCCATAAAACGATCCCCTATTTTGTAGACGCTATAACTTTTGCACAAACCAATCAATATACGCTTATTGCAATTTTTTTTTTACCAAAAATATGTAGAAGAATACGTATCGGCCTAAACTGTGGGCAAAAAAAAAATCATTATATTTTTGGGTGATATTTATTATAGCAAAATATTAAAAAAAAAATTTCAAAATTGTCGCTCTTTTTTTGTTTATAAAAATAAAAACCGCAGAGGTGATCGAATACCACCAAAAGAAAGTTTATTTGTGGTGAAAAAACGACGTCAATTTTGTTTGGGTACAACGTCTCACGACCGTGAAATTGTCAATTAAAATGAAGCAGTGCCGAATCGCAAAAAGTGCTTTGGTTAGGAAGGGGGTAAGTCTGAAGTGGTTAAAAATCATATTGAAAAATGTTCCTGTTTTATATATCGCGATGAATCATCTCAGAACTTTTTAAAAAGATTAATTTTTTTATGCTCACTTATTCTATTATTATTCTATGCATTTCCAGCGTTAATAATTGTATGTAACTTTCTCGCTGTAATACGTAAATATGAAACTGAGATCTGTCAGTAACAAGCTGTGACAGGTCCCGTACAACACAAAGGATTGGAATGATGTGTTGTGTGAAAGTTGTCGCATTCCATTGTAATGCCAAGAAATGGATAGCTGTAATTCATGGTTAATGATCCATCGACTTTCCCTAATGTCAGGATCCCTCTCATATATCTTCATCTGGCTCCTCTTTGATCAGTGTACAGATGTGCAGGTGAAGGTGTAGTCTGTGTACAGGGGTATCGGCACCATGCAATGCCTGCTGTGTAAAAAAGATAAAGGAATCAATACATAAAAGCGTATTGTATGCTGTGTTTTCATTACTGCTATTTGTTCCTTTTTATCATCAAAAATTATGTTTTCAATCCTTTAAATTTTTTATTGCATGGAACAATTCACACAGATTATTGTACCGTTTTATGTTGCCTAAAGGAAAAGTACAATGGATTTGAATCAATTTTAAAGGGTCGGTTTACCTTTACCCAAAAGAACTGCCTATGCAGGTAAGGGGCGCCTGTAGATAAAGACGTACTGTGCAGCTTTGACTAAAGCCAGGTTAATACTGCAAAAAAAGTATTGTATACAAAGATGAAGCGATCAAATACCCTTGCTATAGGTGTAGGCTATTTAACCACTTCAGCCCTGGAAGATTTTACCCCCTTCCTGACCAGAGCATTTTTTGCGATTCGGCACTGCGTTGCTTTAGCTGACAATTGCGCGGTCCTGCGACATTCCAACCAAACAAATTTGAAATCCTTTTTTTCCCCACAATAGAGCTTTCTTTTGATGTGGTTTTTATTTTTTGCGTTATAAACAAAAAAATAGCGTATTTCTTTTTTTTTTTAAAGCAATGCTATAATAAATATCTTCAAAAAATATATAAAAAATTAATTTCTTTCTCAGTTTAGGCCGATATGTATTCCTCTACATATTTTTGGTAAAAAAAATATTTTAAAAAATCACAATAAGTGTATATTGATTGCTTTGCACAAAAGTTATAGCGTCTACAAAATAGGGGATAGATTTATGGCATTTTTAGTATTAATTATTTTTTTATTAGTAATGGCAGCAATCTGCGATTTTTACTGCGGCATTACGGCGGACACATAGCACGCTTTTGACACCATTTTGGGATCATTGTTATTTATACAGCGATTAGTGCTATAAAAATGCACTGATTACTGTGTAAATGACACTGGCAGGGAAGGGGTTAACACTAGGAGGTGATCAAGGGGTTAAGTGTGTCCTAGGGAGGTGTTCTAACTGTGTGGGGGGGGGGGGGCTACCACTGACATGACAGTGATCACTGATCCCGATGACAGGGAGCAGTGTATTTTTGTCATATCACAAGGCAGAACAGGGAAATGCCTTGTTTACAAAGGCATCTCCCCCATTCTACCTCTCTACATCGCAATCGTGGGTTGCCGGCGAACATCAAGTTCCCAGGACCCACAGGCACACTCCCGCAGCATGTAGCGGCGTACGCTCGCCCGATAGGTGGCAAATTCAAAGGGACGGGACGTACAGGTACGACCATCTGCCTGCCTGTTCTGCCGACGTATATATGTGGGCGGCGGTCGGCAAGCGGTTAAATAACTCACAAAGTCTGACTGAAAAATCCCAGAGATGGCATCATCCTGTCCAGCCTTGTTGCTAGGATGTTGCTAAGACACTAACAGCCATTACTGACCACCCCCACCATCAGATGATCAAGCTCTGAAACCCCAGCACATGGAAGTATGTAAATGGCCTATAGCCCTACATTTATAGCAAGGGTGTTATTTAAAGTGATACTGAAGTCTAGTTTTTTTAAGTTAGAAAAAAACAAATGTTATACTTACCTGCTCTGTGCAGTTAGTTTTGCACAGAGCAGCCCAGATCCTCCTCTTCTCGGGTCCCTCTTCGCCTCTCCTGGTCCCTTCCTCCTGTTGAGTGCCCCCACAGCAAACAGCTTTGCGAAGGGGATACCTGAGACACATCTCCGTGTGTCCATTCAGACACGGAGCCGTGGCCTGGCCCCACCCCCTTTCTCTCCTCATTGGCTGACTGACTTTGATTGACAGCAGTGGGAGCCAATGGTGCCACGCTGCTGTCTCAGCCAATGAGGAGGGGAGTTCCAGGCAGCCGAGACACTCCTACAACATCGCTGGATCTAGATGGAGCTCAGGTAAGTATTACGAGGGCTAAGGGTGGCTGCTGCACACAGAAGGCTTTTTATCTTAATGCATAAAATAAAAAAACCTTCTGTCTTTACAGTCACTTTAACTTTGGTCAAAACTGCAGTTTGCGTTTATCTATAGGTGCTCTTTACCTGCCACTTTCCTCCCCATTCTTTCTTTAATCTTTTCCATTCTTTCTTCTTTATTTTCCTCCTTTCCTTTCCTTTCCTTCCTTCCTTCTTGTTTTTTTTTTTTTTTTTTTTTTAGCTAACATATTTTTCTGAGTTGTCCCTGTAACAGCGGTGCCTTCTGCTATTTAATGGAGAAGAAAAACGCTGTGCGTCTATTGTAAAGTCAGTAATATAAGGAGCGATCTGCTTATTGTCAGCATGTTGCTGTGACACGTTGGCTCAAGGCAAATAAGAAGTGTTTCACTTTAATCACTTCAGAAAGTGAATCACTGAAAGGCCCCTGAAGGCCTGTACAGTATCCATCTCTTGTCAATACTGCTCAGTACTCTCATCAGTGCTGCTAAGGGGTTTGTCTTTTATCAAGTTAACATTCATCCTGCCAGACACATGAAAACCCCTGAGAAACATCCACCTGAGCCAGAAAATTGTCTGGACGTGATATCTCCTTTGTACTGTTATAGAGCTGTTTATAAAAGGGGATGTGAGTCACAGGGACCCCTCCAGTTGCCTGGCTACTGCAAATCCCCTGATACCCTATACTGTCTGCATCCTAATATCTGCTAATATTACAGTTTTAGGTGGCTACTGCTATTGGCATTCAATGGTTAAGACTCTCCGGGACTCTGCAAGGGAGTTCTCTGTATTTGAGCTGCTGGGTCAATCCTCTATAGCAGCCATTGCCAATCATGGTTCTGTAGAACCCTAGGGTTCCTCTAGACGTGGCTAGGGGTTCCTTGAGCTGTGATTAAATGAACTCCCATCTGAGGGTGCCTTCATAGTTTCAGGCCCAACACCATTTGGCAGAGCCAGTAAGTGTAACATTCTGGCCACCACTGAAGTGGGGCATTCCTCCAACTGACCCCTACCAATGTAAGGGGCATTTTCAAGCAAGGGCCCCTGATGGACTAATCTTCAAGGGTTCCCTGAGACCTGAAGATTAATTCTGAGGTTCCTCTAGGCAAAAAAGTTGAGAAAGGCTGATTTATAGCATTCATTATCAACTTGGGTTCCTACAGAGGTTTCCGAGAGGTTCCATGAGCTGTCTATTATTATTGACCTCCTATTCAATGGTGCCTGCATAGTTCCAGAACAAGTGGTCTTTGAAAAAAGGAACTTCCAAATGCACTGTATCCAACACTTCCAAATAGTATCCAAACTTCCAAATATTTGAAGTTCCTGCTCCCCCACCGCATTGGTTCCTCCCACCAGCATGTGCATCCCAAAATGCTTCTTACACAGGTATTTTGAATTGTTACATTTTCCTTTAAGCAAATTTTAATGAATTTGACCCAGATATAACTCTTTGGGGATCATTTCTAATAGAACAGATTTTGATATCCCCTTTGCATTATGCTCCACAAGATTACACACACTTTGAAACCCATTCATAATCTTTAGTGTCCCAAGAACTGTTACACTATACAAGCACTTTTGGCCTCCTGGTTTTGGTGAGCTATTTTTATGCAGTTCGTGGATCCTTGGATGAAGGAGTTAACACTGCTAACAAAAGATGATGAGAAGTTTCTGCTAAGAGGCATTGACTGGAGAATTTTTTTTATCTTATTTCCATTGAGTGCATAGCTTAGGTGGAAGCTCATGTGGACTGGATTTTCTTCATGATGATTCTTGGTGGATCCTGTTGGATATTACTCGCTGCTAGATGGTTTGATGATCTGGTGAGCATCTAGCACACTAAAGCCTCGTACACACGATCAGATTTTCCAACGGGAATTGTGTGATGACAGTCTGTTGCCGGAAAAACCAACCGCTTGTGCGCTCCATCGGACAATTGTTGTTGGATTTTCCGTGGACAAATGTTGGATGGCAGGATTTTCCGAGCCTGTGTACTCAAGTCTGCCGGACAAAAGTCCAAAGTACAAAACACGCATGCTTGGAAGCAAGGAAAAGCCAGAAGCGGTCGGTCTTGTAAACTAGCATTTGTAATGGAGAATTAACATCTGTGATGCGGCAAATTATGAAATCTCAAAATGCAGCGCACAGTCTCTTCTTCTTTAATGGGATAATAATGAAGAGGCTTTGCTGGTGATACTGATTGAGTTATTGCAAACAAATTTGAAAGGGTTTTTTTTCTAGTGATATCAAGAATAATATTATTGTTATTTATTAAATTTTTTTTTGGTGCAAGTTACCACAACACCATTATTCCGTCTCATCTGGATTATTCTCCTGGAGCTCCCGCAGCAAAGGCATATGACATAATTGGCCACGATTAATAAAGAAACCAATTTTTGGTCCATGAAATCCTCCTCCTCCTGTTCTTGGACTAGACTTGGGTCAAAGCAATAACTCCAAGGCCAATCATAATTAACACGTTATCTCCTCTGATTTCCTCTGAACATGGCTGGTTGACGAACGGTCATTCAGAAACTAACTCAAAAGCACGAAATGAAAAGCGCAAACTGAAAAACGTGAAATGAAAAGGGCAAAAAGAAAAGCACGAATCAACACTCACCAAACTTCTTTAACACAAAATTAGCAGAAGGAACACCAAGGGGGTGGCACTAAAGAGCTGAAAAACCATGTAGTACATCACTACGTTCGTGTTTGTTGGCCGGCAATTGTGTACCATTTGTATGCAAAATAAGTTTGGGGCCCTTCGGTTTTGTCTGCGAAACTCCGATCATGTGATCATGTGTACGAGGCTTTAGAATTCATACACTGAATTAATTTTTCACCCATTGTGCACACTCTATTCACAGCTTCTGTTTAATTCCCTATAATAGTTTTTTTGGACTTTCACTTAATTTTTATACTGGAAATATCACATTTATTAAGCGCTGTACTTTATACTGTTTTTGTTATTCACAAGGATTTGTATAGTCACCTTGTGTGCCAGCTGCTGTGCTGTTTGGTGCTGTCATACACATTTTACATTTATTCAGAGGAATATATATTCATTATATTCATTTATTCATGAATATTTAAACAAATTATCTGTTTTTATGGATCTTAGATAATGAACATCTCGAAAAGATTAAACAGTGTGAATGATCTTTCTTGTATTCTAAAGGGAACCCGTATGTATAGAAAGATGACTGCTGTCATCCTTATCCTTCATTATCTTTGGATAAAGCCCAAGATAAGCATATAGCCAGTGAAGCATCTCAATGCTTGATATGCAAATACTTGTTTTGGTTTAAGGACTAACCGGTTGGTAAGAGAGTGATGAGGATGGCAAGGCAGCAATAACAAATCCCATATTCCTGTCCTGAGTGTTTGCTTTCTAATGTTCTACGTATTTCTTTTTAAGGTGTATAAAAAAGACAAATCAGTGAGATGGTTAGATGGAAATAGTATATTTTTGTACAGTTACATTGGTCTAGCTTGGACTAATATAACTATGTATATACCATACCTTGCCATGCCCCTGGAGGATGGTAAACACTGCTACTCTGGTGATTTTCACTTGCTTCCAGGCCATATGCCAAGAAGCCGGCCTGGTGCATTTTGAACACAGGAGGTTGTCCGCTCAACATGGACGCCATTCAGGGAATGTCTCCCATTTTTTTAATGAATACAAAGGACACCTGCACAGCATCTTTGTTTGACCGCCCAATCCTCTCTTGTTGTGAGGGGGGAGGAAATTAGGAAGAATAAATGCTGAAATACCAGTTAGACACCCAACATTAATCACCTGTAATGTTGGGTGTCCTACGTTTGTGGAGCTGCATATGTAAAACTATTAATTTCATTTTTTTACATTTTAGAATGGGGTGCCTTGTCTGGTGCATAATTTTAAAGGGTGCCTTGTCTGAAAAAGTTTGAGAAACATTGGTCTGGTCAATAGTAGGAAAGCAATCTCTACACCTGGATGGCAGTGACAACAAATAGTCCAATACTAGTTCTTCTACTTCTAAATTTAGAAGGGGCTTGGCCCAATTTGTCAAGAACTTGAGGTCCCGTGCACGGTATCTCCCAAGACCTGGGTGCACAGAAATTGCTCGATCAATATTGTTAGTTTAGACACATTTTAGTTCCTTATAGGTTCAAATTAAATCACTCAGTGGGCTAAGATTAAAACCATCTAGATAGTCTAGCCCGTAATAAATGTATTTATTGAATGCATATGAATAGAGCAGGAATAGGGATTTAGCCTTGAATTGATATTGTATCGTTTTAGTCATTGCAAGACAAACAATCTTGATTAGGCCAAATGAGAAATCCTCAAGAGAAGATAAGGATACTCACAGTTTGAAGAATGCACAAAACATACTAAGTGCTTTTTTAATGAGGGCATCATGTGGATTGTTATTGATGGCATGTTTTATGGGAAAGGCAGTACAAATAATCTATGAAAATTTCCTGAAGACAAACTAGGAAGCACTACATTCATCCTTCTGTCTTAAAAAAAAATGTGTCCTTTTTTGAGATAGCAACTCATCAAGGGTTCTTTCACACTAGTGGTGCTCTCTGAATAGCAGAGCACGCTTCAGAGAGTATTGGACGGGGAGTGAAGTGTTGTATCGCATCTTCACCGCTTGCTTTAACTCCTTACAAGAACAACTGTAATGTTGTTTTGTTTTAATATGAATTTTACTGAATTCATTTTGGATTTCTCTGGCCATTGGAGTGCAGTCAACCTCTGTTCTTTGAAATTTCAATGGCTAATTTAAATTAGCAATAAGTAACTTCCACACTTTATCCAGATACAAAGAGCAGTCTTTGAGCTTGATTTTAATGTTTTATTATCGGTAATAACTTGGATGGGGATAGTAATTATTTGTTTCCCAACTTGATAGCAACAAAACCAGGGACAACTTCCTCCCTATGTACAACTCTGATTGATTGCTCTTCCTTAGTCTGTACAGCTCTGATTGATTACTCTTTTGGTAGCTAACAGTCTCTGTTAGAAATGCAACAGCCCCTTACGGACTAGGAACTCTCAGTCCCTTTATAAAGTAGCACAACGTTTTGTAAACTGCATCCTGGAGTACCTCCAACTCCCTTGTAGACACTAGTCCCAGGTCTGCCATTGCAGGAAATGCTAGCCCACCTGGCTGCATCTCCACCAGACCACTGGGCTGACTCTTCACCAGTCTACCTGACTGACTCTTTATCATTCTACACAACTCATTTCTCTGGAGATCTCCCAGGGCAAGGTTACAGAAGATTTAAGCACACCACTATTTTCCAGAGAGACCTGTTACATGTGGCAGTCTTCCCCCTTGTAAGATAATCCAAGTATACTACCTGAACCAAGATTAGCGCTGTCCCCACCCATCCATATCAACACAAATATGTCTGAATATTTATATATTCACTCTGCTCTGGGTGTTGCAGCTCTCTCAAAAGTCCACTGGGTTGCAGACATGTATCTAAAAGGTATAAAGCAAAAGAGAGCGCACGCCAGCCCTGGTATATTAACGTTTATTAAAAAGTTAAATTTAAAAGTTAAATTGATTAAAAAGCAGGGGTTGCACTCACAGATTACTGGTGTGTAAACAGCATTAATGTTTCCACGTCATGCATAGCCGGCTGGTCCGTGTTAGCTTGTGGCCGGTGTGTGGTAGTGGATAGCAGGTGATGTAAGCCTGAAGTTTTTTCTATACCTCGCTGCAAGTCCCTGTAGATCATACAGACCAGGAGAGAAGGCTGTCGTGGAAACATTAATGCTGTTTACACACCAGTAATCTGTGAGTGCAACCCCTGCTTTTTAATCAATTTAACTTTTAAATAAACTTTAATATACCAGGGCTGGCGTACGCTTTCTCTTGCTCCCCCCTTGTAAGTCCCTGCACCATGCTGTAGTACTCACACTGCCATCCTTGCTCCTGCTGCTTCTCAGGGAAGACTCATTCCACGATCCTCCTGTTGTCAGGACCCTCCCTGGCCAGCACTTAAGCCCGACCCAAGGCAGAGTATCCCCCCAAGACTAGGGGCTTTGCCTCAAGGGCCACCGACAGCCTTTCTCAGCCCTCCATCTCCATCTTCCATCTGACTCCCCTGCTGGCATGGCTTCCATACTTAAGGGCTGGCCTGACTGCCTTGCCAGGCCCACCACCTGGGGATTGGTCCAGCTCCCTTGAGCATGGAGAGCAACCCTCCTCGCCTCCACCCTCCAGATTCCAGGAGGTTCTCCAACATTCCAGAACCAGGGGGAGGCACCAGAGAGCTGCCTGCATAAGTCATCCAGCCCTGAACTCCAGTAAACCCTGACCTAGATTTCATGACTCAGACTTAGCCCTGAGTCAGACTATGTTTTACCTACTCTGACACTATAAGCACACTAGAGAGTGCTACATTAGGCTATAGTTTAATAGAAAGTTGTCCCTGGGGCATGAAGGAATTATTTGAGTGGCTGTATAGTGTTTTCTAAAAAAAGTTTTATTTATTCTCTGCAAATAGATTTTTAGTTGCTGTCTGCATCTCTGATGGAGAGAATCCTTATCATTTCCTGTCTCATATGCTGAGGTCACGGGGGCAGGAAGTGAAGCGAAGAAATTAAACAGCAATGACAACCTGCAAAGCTAAAAGTTAAACTTTATCGCTAGAGATGTAAAATTATAATATTGTAACCAAACAAATATGACTGGCATAAATAAAATTAACTGAAATAAATACATATAAGAGCAGACTGCAGTTTTTCTACCCTCATGACATGTTGTTCTGATAAAATCAGTTTCTTTATTCCATGCTCTGTGTGTAATTTGCATTTCTAATATAATTGTCTTTTTCAGGCTGGGTTTTTCCGACTTCCCCATGGAGATTATTTTATTGAACCTCTCTATAATACCACAGCAGCAGGAAAGCAGCGTAAGCACATAATGTACAAGAGAGAAGTGCGGGAGCCTCAGCGTTATCACCAAGACATAGTGGATGCTGAGAACAAGCCATGTGGATTAAATGGTAGGAATTTGAGGTTATTTACTCTGTAATTTCCATATGTGTAGTATTTGCTCTGCAGGATGTGGGGATCATTGATTGCTGTGTAAAAAAAGGATGTTATTAAAGTTTTGTTTATTGCACAAAGTTAAGAAATTAATTGTATTACTTGTCTTTTTCCACTGGGATTATGTACTCAGCGTCAATTATATTGTTTTCTTGTTCTGATACTGTTGTCATTAAGCAAAACTTTTTTTGCAGATAAAAAATACTGTTAACATTATATAACATCAGGTTAGACGAGCACAAGGTTTCTTTGCAGACAGTGAACTGTAACAATGGCTGCAATCAAGGAATCACAGAAGTTAAAAGAGAAAAAAAAGTGGTTCTTATATTATAAAATGAACTTTATTTTTTTTTATTCATATAAAATTCTTATTTTACAAATAAACATTTAGTACAGGGCTCATATTTGCAAAGTACATCATGTGAAATGCCAGGATCGACGAATCACAAGCCGGAATTAAAGTTATTGTAAAGTCTCGTTTTTTTTTTCTCTAAAAATAACAAACGTCATATTTATCTCCTCTGTGCAAGTGTTTTGCACAGGACAGCCCGGATCCTCCTGTTCTCGGACCCATCCCCTTTCTCTCCTGATTGGTGAACGGACTTTGACAGCAGCGGTAGCCAATAGGGGTGCAACGTATCAAAAAACTCACGGATCGGATCGTTCCTCGGATCAGAGTCACGGATCGGATAATTTTTCGAATCAGCAAATAATAATTTAATTTGCAAAAACCTGTGAAAATTCCACCACTATATAGTCCCCACTGTAATATCCACAATCTCCCCCACTGTAATATTGGCTGAGTATGGCTGGGTACGGCTGAGCTTAGCTGAGTATGGCTGGGTATGGCTGAGTATGGCTGGGTATGGCTGAGTATGACTGGGTACGGCTGGGCACGGCTGAGTATGGCTGGGCACGGCTGAGTAAGGCTGGGCATGGCTGGGTATTGCAGAGTATGGCTGGGTATCGCAGAGTATTGGCAGGCAGGGTATTTCTGAGTATTAGCAGGGTATTGGCAGGCAGGGTATTGCTGAGTATTGGCAGGCAGGGTATTGCTGAGTATTGGCAGGGTATTGCTGAGTATTGGCAGGGTATCGCAGAGTATTGGCAGGGTATCGCAGAGTATTGGCAGGGTATCGCAGGGTATCGCTAGAGTATTGGCAGGGTATCGCTAGAGTATTGGGGTATTGCTAGAGTATTGGGGTATTGCAGAGTATTGCTAGAGTATTGGGGTATTGCAGAGTATTGCTAGAGTATTGGGGTACTGCAGGGTATGGCGGGATGGCTGCTTCCAACTCAGGATCTCTTCCCTCCACTCTACAGGTTAGTACAGAGAGGGGAGAGAGGAACCGGCATGACATGACACCGGTTTGTTTACAAGTGATCGCTCCGCCGGAGCGATCAGTGTAAACAGCCTGGGTGTAGAAAGATGGCCGCCGCTTCGGAGCTAGGCCGAGACCTAAGGCTGAGACCGCGGAGCACTCCGTGGATCGCGGCATGCATGTGCCGATCCGAGCGGGGTGACCTGTTTGGATCACGGATCGGTGACGATCCGTTGCACCCCTAGTAGCAGATTGGGCTTAGGTAAGTATTAGGGGGTGCTGGGTGGCTGTTGCACACAGAAGGTTTTTATCTCAATGCATAAATGCATTAAGCTAGAAAAACCTTCTGACTTTACAACCACTTTAAGATCGCCGGGAGAAATTTCAACAACCTGAGATATTCAGACGATACCACACTAATGGCAGAAGGTAAAACAGAACTAAAGATTCTCTTAATGAAGGTGAAATAGAGGGAGCACAAAAGTTGGCCTGAAATTGAACATTAAGAAAACTAAGATCATGGCAACTGGTCCCATCACGCCTTGCAAATAGAAGGAGAAGAAGTGGAAACCCGTGACAGATTTTTATCTTCCTAGGCTCCAAGATCGTGGCACACAGTGACTGTAGCCATGAAATTAAGCAACGCTTGCTTCTTGGAGGAAAACAATGGCAAACCTGGACAACATTATCAAAAACAGAGCCATCAGCTTACTGACAAATGCCGTATAGTCAAAGCTTCGGTATTCCCAGTAGTAACCTATGGCTGTGAAAGTTGGACAATAAAGAAGGCTGAACGCCAAATAATTGATGCTTTTGAACTATGGTGTTGGAGAAGAGTCTTGAAAGTCCTTTGGATGGCAAGAAGATCAAATAAGTCAATCTTGAAGGAAATCAACCCTGAATATTCACTAGAAGGACAGATCCTGAAGCGGAAACTTGAATACTTTGGCCAGTGGCTACCTAATTCTAATTGGAAAAGCCCCTAATGCTGGGAAACATGGAAGGAGAAAGGTGAAGAGGGTGACAGAAAACAAGATGGATAGATAGCATCATTGAAACAATGAACATGAAATTAAGCAAGCTCCAGGAGGCAGTGGAGGACAGAAAAGCCTGGCTCGCTATAGTCTATGAGGTCACGAGTCCGACATTTCTAAATGACTGAACAACAACAGGGCTTATAGTTGGCACTTGGTTTGAGAAACATAGTGGGCTTTCTCATAAGAAATCTCAGCACTGCCTGCAGGTTTGTTACTTGCCTCTGTATAACTGATAAAACTGGACCCTTCTTTATGTGCCAGGATGAGGACATGGAACGCGTTTAGTCATGCAGCAGTCTATGTAATATGACTTCTCTTGATCAGTCTATTTCACATCTGTAAAGAAAAAAAAAAAGTGATTGAAGGGCATTGGTCTGTAAAAGAAGAGTATAGAAGCTTTCCTAATGTACATAATATAACTGGAGACTAACATTTATAGGTAAAGTTGATCCAGGGAATATCAGATTGCCTCTCAGGGGACCAGGAAGGATTTTGTTACCCTGCTGGGGTAAATTGGATCATGCTTTATTGTTTTGTTTGCCATCAACTGTGGGTATAGGATTTTGTATATGGGATTGTATGTTTTTTTTCACCCTTTTATTGGTTGAACTAGATGGACTTGTGTCTTTTTTTTAACCTAACTATGTAACTTTTTTATGTTTTCTAGTACCAGTTATTAAAGTTAATGTAAACTCTCACCTTGTAAAAAAACAAAAAAAACAAACAAACATTCAGTTTAAAGTAGAAATGAAAAGCAAAGCATTTGTGTAAAAACAAAAAAAATATACCCTTTTCCCTTTTTTTAATAAGTGATCACATTCTCTCTGTTCTCAGCTGCATAAGGAGCTTAGAGAGCTGGGGTAGGAGAAACAGCAGCACATCGGTCTTCCCAGAATATGGCTGTGCAGGGTGGGGGGCCTAAATATTGGAGGAGAGCAGGCTGGCTGTGTATGCCTAGTGTGGTCATTTTGTAATAGGAAACTTGTAAAAGGGACTGGCAAGGACAGCAGGGATTTCATACAAAGAAAACCGGATACTTTTTCAAGTCCATGATTTGGTTTACATATTCTTTAACTTGTAAATATGCTGCTGTTTACAAGTGTTGGTTTATTATTTTTAATAATCTCAGGTTTTGCGCCTAATATTAATGGAAGAGAACCTCTTTATTTGATTGCAGTAATTATGTCAAAGTACTATATGTAGGGAGTAAGTATTTTGTTGTTATGAAAGCCAATTAAATAATTATATGTAAGTAAATTAAAAAAAGATATTTCAAAGGTATGCTTTCATTCACAATCAGTATTCCACATTGAGGACATCAAGGGCATGTTTTGTTCTTTATCTAATCTTTCTTTTTTTGGGTCTTTTTTTAACCTTGACTTAACTTGAACCCTGGGGTCCTTTTTTTGAGGTAGATAGGAATTTAATTTGGTAGTGGATTTGGATACATATATATTTATTGCCTTGTTTTTTTGGAAAAACGTTCCCTCTCCCCTCATCCTACCTATCTTGCATACTCTGTATAAAAAAGAGATCTGTGTACTTTTTAAATCCAGGATTATTCAGCCGTTCCGGCTCCCCAATTTAAGGGAACACCGGACAATGACTGTGAATTCCTGCATGCCACCCATAGGCTAACATAACCCTTCCATTGTTAACGCTTCCCACTCAGCAGTCACTCACTGATGGAAGCCAGAGTTGTAGGATCAGGTGAATGGGCCGTACTAAAATATTATGACTGTTTAACCACTTTCTGACCAGCAACGTACCGGTACATTGGAATTGGAAGGTGATATTTTGGTCATCGTTGCGGTTAAAAAAAAAAGTATAACTTTTTAGGACTGGCGATTCCCTTCCATAGCAGCTAAGAAGCTGATGGATTACTTTTACAAGCGGTGGAAGGGCGCCCCACCCCCACCCCCCCCCCACACCACTGCTGCTGGCAAGTCTCTAGCAAGAGCGAAGTTGCAGTGGTGAGTCTACAGCAAGAGCTCTGCAAGTCTACAGCATGAAAATTCAGCCACAGTGACCCATGTGGTGGTGTTCTACAACATAACTGAACCAGAACTTGTAGCAGACTTGCAGAATTTTTGCAAAGAAAGTTGATCTGGAGTCATGCAATGTGGACTTGCTGCAATTGTGCAACAAACTTGTCAAGCCTGGTAAGTTTAGCAATAGCTTAGTATTTCAGTAAGTAAGTCATTTTCAAACTAGCAGCATGATTTCTTGCTATCTGGGATGCGGCATCTGGTTCACAATGACACAATGAGAGGAACGGATGTTGTTCCACCCACTGTGTGACATCAGAAACCAGAAGCAATGATTATTTAGTCAATTCCAGTTTCGGTCTCATGTAAACAATTACCGGCTTGCAGCTGCAGCAATAATCCAGGTGGATTTTTTTAGCACTGGAAATTCCCTTTAATAGCAGCTAAGAAGCCGCTGGATTACTTTCGCAGGTGGTGGAAGGGGGTCCCACCCCTCCTCCTGTCGCTGCTGCTGATCATATGGGAGGATAGCTTGCCACAAATTTGTAAGTCTGTTAACTTGCTGCACATTTTCACTGGAAAGTTGTACACTTGCAGGGCACTTGAAGCACAAGTTCTAGTTGACACTTTTCCAATTTGTAGCAAATGTGAGTGGCTAGTCTCTAGCAAGAGAAAAGTTGCAGTAGTGAGTCTACAGCATAAGCCCTGCACGTCTACAGCATGAAAATTCAGCCAGAGTGACCCCTGTGGTGGGATGACAATTCTACAACATAACTAAACCAGAACTTGCAGCAGACTTGCCTAATGTTTGCAAAGAAAGTTGATCCGGAGTCATGCAATGCGGACTTGATGCAATTGTTCAAGAAACTTGTGAAGCCTGGCAAGTCTAGCAATAGCTTCGCTATTTTAGTCATTTTCAAACTTTCAGCACAATTTCTTGCTATCTGGGATGCTACATTCGGTTCCTGGGACACGAGAGCAACTGACGAGGATTTTGTCACTTCCAGTTTCAGTCTCATGGAAACAAGCTGTTACCAGCTTGAACAAGCATTTATCTAAATTGATCTTGGTTTGATTATATGCTTTGGAAGACATATACTGTTTTACTCTGGGCTGAAGGAATGCACACAGATCCCATGCATTAAAGTGTACTGTACATCTTTTCCTGATGAAGCGGCTACTAAAGAACCACCAAATGCGTTGATAATATTTTAACCTGTTTTCATGACCAATAAATACCAACCTTCCTGATAAATCCACTTGGAAGCACCTTTTTATTGAATGGGTGCCTCTACTGTTTCCATGTTGGGGCCATATTCTACCGATCAGCGATATTTTGGCATTGAATTTGTAAGGCATTTGGTAACTTCTCACTCACACAGTCACTCACCACCTCTGTTTAAGTAGAGGACAGCCACAGGTACTTCCTCAACACAAAAAACGACTCTTCTTCTTGATCATAGCCCCTTGGGCCTAAGCCCAAAGAGGCACGAACTTCAGCACAATATTCCCATGGACAGGAACACAGGGAACCATGAACATGAAAATTGTCCAAAATATTTATCATCCCTCAGCTCGCACCACAAGCTCCTCAGTGATTGGCAGGGCCGATAAATATTCAGTTTTTAGGTTATGGCAGACTCAGAACTAGTACATAGTGCGTGTTATCTTTTTTCATTGCAATTAAGAACCAATTCTTTTTATGAATTTTTGTTTAGAAATAATTAGGAAGCTGTATTCTGTGGACTATAGGGAGGCACCAAAAAACTGATAGAAAAGAACAAAACTGGAATAGAGCCAAAATACAATATTCATTACAGACCAGAGTGAGCCAAACCCGTTAAATGGAAGGGAAAGAATCTCAGACTCTGCAAAACTTTCCATAATTACCGAAGGATTTTACTCATTAATATCTCTGTATTAGCCATATATATTAATCAAGCTCTTAGACTTACCCAAGAGATGCAGCTCAGCTGGAGATATCAAATATTTCCGAAAAGAAGATTTAAAAACAATTTTAAAACATAATTAACCTAATTGTATGCATTTTCCTCAATTATCCTTATTACCCTACCTAGATGTATATTTTAATACATCTATTTTTTTATCATTGTGACACCAGAGTTCAAGCATACAGAGAGAGGATTATACAAATGTTCTATGTAATACGTAGGACATTTGGATGTAGAATTTATATAATGCTCTTTCATTACCTGACCAGGTCTTGCTTAATGAGTTTCTTGGATGGGTTTTCAGCTTAATGTTTTTTCTGCTACTGTTGACAAAAAAAGTGGATATAAAGTAGATTTAAGCACAATTACTCTGCTATAATCTTTTATAAATATTTGAATGTAATTTCAAAAGTATTTCAATCTCTTTAAATCTGCAGCTTTCATTAAAAGTCATACCTGGCAATACTGCCATGAAGGTCCTTGTTTAAGGATCTCTTGTTATGAGTGTGACAACTCTGTCCCTGTCTCCCAATTGCTTTCTGCAATGTCAACCTGTCACTTTTGCTTCAAGGGAGTGTAAGCATCTGTATCAAAGCTGATAGCACAGAAAAGGACCACCTTTGTAACTCTCAGAAAGCTTACTCTAAGCAAAGACTTGTATAGGCCTCTGTAGCACAGGCATGTAGACAGTCAGGCTGTAAAGAAGCTGCCACAGATCCCCAGCTTTGACATACAATAATAATGACAATAAAAAATACATGGCAACAGTCTATGATACATAGATCTCTAGAAAACAAAAGTGAAAAATTCAAACTGTGCTCTTTAGGAGGTTCCCTATTCAGCCTCTTCATCCTCTCTGCTATCACTGGACTGCTCAAAGATTTTTCACAGTCATACTCAAAGAGCACCTTCTCTGGGATAGTATTCATAAAATGCTTATACTTAGATTGGAGATTGGTGAGTTTCTAAAGAAAGATGAATATGTTATATTAAGGGACTAGGGATGAGCCGAACACCCCCCCCGGTTCAGTTCGCAGCGAACAGGAAATAAATTTGCTCAAACATGCGAACACCATTAAAATCTATGGGACACAAATATGAATAATCAAAAGTGCTAATTTGAAAGGCTTATATGCAAGTTATTGTCATAAAAAGTGTTTGGGGACCTGAGTTCTGCCCCAGAGGACATGTATCAATGCAAAAAAAGTTTTAAAAACTGATGTTTTTTCAGGAGCAGTGATTTTAATAATGCTTAAAGTGAAACAATAAAAGTGAAATATTCCTTTAAATTTCGTACCTGGGGGGTGTCTATAGTATGCCTGTAAAGTGATGTATGTTTTCCGTGTTTACAACAGTCCGAGAGCAAAATGACATTTCTAAAGGAAAAAAGGTCATTTATAACTACTCACAGCTATAATGAATTGTCGGTCCCGGCAATACACATCGAAATCATTGAAAAAAACAGCATGGGATTCCCCAAAAGTCCATTACCAGGCCCTTTGGGTCTGCTATGAATATTAAGGGGAACCCCGCACCAAAATTTAAAAAAAAGGGTGTGGGGGCCCCCCAAAAATCCATATCAGACCCTTATCCGAGCACACAACCTGGCAGGCCGCAGGAAAAGAGGGGGGACGAGAGAGCGCCTACCCTGAACCGTATCAGGCCACATGCCCTCAACATGGGGAGGGTGCTTTGGGGTAGCCCCCCCAAAGCACCGTGTCCCCATGTTGATGCAGACAAGGGCCTCATCCCCACAACCCTTGCCCGGTGGTTGTGGGGGTCTGTGGGTGGGGGGCTTATCGAATCTGGAAGCCCCTTTTAACAAGGGGGCCCGTCGATCCCGGCCTCCCCCTTGTGTGAAATGGTAACAGGATACAAATGCACCCCTACCATTTCACCAAAAAAATTGTGAAAATGGTGGGGACAAGTCCTTTATTAAATTTTTTTTTTTTTAAATGTCCCACGAAGTCCATTCATCTTCTTCTCTCCCTCTGACGGACCGAAAAAGAAGAAAAAAAACCCCCCTGCACCATGGGAGGCACCGGCCGTAATGACCATCCTCTCAGGTGACAGTTCTTTTATAACTGAGGACGGGCCACACAGTGATGTCGCCGGGTGACCCCACCCCCCTCTGACGCACGGGGACATCCCTATGGCTTCCCCGTAGCCTCAGAGGGGGTCGGGGGCACCCGGTTACGTCACCGGGTGGCCCCGTTTTTGTTGCGGGGTTCCTCTTAATATCCATACGAGACCTTTCAGGTCTGGTATGGAATTTGGGGGGACCCCCACGCAAACTTTTTTTTACATTTTGGTTCGGGGTTCCCCTTAATATTCATGGCAGATCCAAAGGGCCTGGTAATGGACTGTGGGGGAATCCCAGGTGACAGTTCTTTTATAACTGAGGGCGGGCCACACAGTGATGTCGCCGGGTAACTCCACCCCCCTCTGACACACGGGGACATCCCTATGGCTTCCCCGTAGCCTCAGAGGGGGTCGGGGTCACCCGGCGGCCCGGTCACAGAAGACCGGGCCACCGCTTGTAAAAGAGCTACAAGAAGGCACGGAGGCCCGGCAAGAAGAACTGAAGAGGGGGACAAGACCCCTGAAGTCGGAAGAAGAGGGAGGCGATGAAGAAGAAAGCCGGGCTAGTAAAAGAGCTAGCAGAAGATAGCGGAGGAGTCTGGCGAGAAGACCCCGGAAGAAGACCCCCGGAGCTGTGCAATAAACTATTTTTAACCCTTGTGTGCTATGTTTTTTTTTTACATTTTTTTCACAGGTGAATGGGTAGGGGTACATTGTACCCCATACTCATTCACATAGGGTGGGGGGTCGGGATCCGGGGCCCCCCTTATTAAAGGGGGCTCACGGATTCTGATAAGCCCCCCGCCCGCAAACCCCGACAACCAACGACCAGGGTTGTCGGGAAGAGGCCCTTGTCCTCATCAACATGGGGACAAGGTGCTTTGGGGTGGGGGGCACGCGGCCTGGTACAGCTCAGGAGGGGGGGGGCGCTCGCTCGTCTCCACCCCCTTTCCTGACCGGCTGGGTAGCGTGCTCAGATAAGGGTCTGATATGGACCTAGCGGGGGACCCCCACGCCATTTTTTCGGCGTATGGCTTCCCCTTTAACTCCATACCAGGTGACAGGACCAGCGACGCTTCCTTCGCTAGTCCCGGCTACCTGGAGCCGCATTCAAAATGAACGGACTTTCCTCTAAGGACGCATAAGGACGGCAAAATTATAGTGGTTTAAAAACACTCTGCAACCAACAAAGAAAACCTTTCAAATGCTTATTTGCATTTTTTTTCCATACATTTTTTTTTTATTGACTTGCAATGTGCCTCTGAACTTATCTCTGATCTCTTTCTTATCTCTGCCTCTGAGCTTATAATTATGACTACTCAAGGAAGAGAGAGCTGCTGACATCACAAGATGCCAGCAACTAAAAGTAGTCTCCGTACTTTTGGATATCTGCACAGAGGAGGCTTTTACAGGTAAATAAAATGCATAAAATAAGTTAAATGCACATATACTGTTATAAGAAAATTGCTGTTAAAATTAATGTTCTGGTTCCAAGGTCTATTTTTAGGGTTGTTTAGGCATTCTAAAGGCTCTTCTGAGTTAATCGGTAATTTTTTTTCTCTGCTTTATTTTTTCATTTTTTCTTTTTTGTATGTTTTTTTTTTTTTTTACTAAAAATAAAATATATTTTTTTAACTCTTGGTACATTTTAACCCCTTTCTACCACTGGAAGCCAGCCCTTACTGGTTATCTGAGCTTCTTGCTCATGTAACCACTTTGATTTGTTGTCACTGTGGTCATGTGACTTGGAGCCCATCTTACCAGCTCCCAGTCTAAGACGGTGACTGGCGACTTTCAGAACAATGCAGTCACACTGCTGGGGGTGTACAACTGAGTACGGTCAGAGTGCAGGAGGTCCGCAATTGAGTGCACTACTAGAACAGAGCAGCAACACCTGCTGTATGCAAACACATGCCAGCATCATGTTGGTGCCAAATATATGCATCAGGCTGATGGGAAGGGGTTAATGTTATGTAGCGGCGGCTCCTGAAGAGCACGCACTATGGGTTTTCAAATGTGTAGAAACAGAACGAAACTCTGGATAGCCGCACTCCGGATTGTGTAAAAATTAGATGCCTTTATTTCTTTAAAATGCAAGTGCAAAACTCCATTGAACAAAACGTCACAGCAAAAAGGGAACAAAAAAGGATTTTTGAATAAAATTCTAACGCGTTTCACGCTACATACAGCGCTTACTCATAGCTAGGCTGCTAGGCCTTGTGAGAGAGGGACTGTCCAACCTGAGTGATCATCCAGTTGCGGATGGCTATTCTCTGGATGCAGTCAAAGTAAGCAAGTTCTTCAACATTTTGACTTTGACACTAATGCTGCATACACACGACCGGAATTCCGGACAGAAAAAGACAGATGAGAGCTTTTCATCGGAAAATGCTGTCCGAATTTCCGCCAGCCAAAAATTTATAGCATGTTCTCCATTTTCCCGAAGGAAAAACTTTCTATTGGCAATTCCGATCGTGTGTATGCGATTCCGACACGCCAAAAATCGCGCATGCTCAGATTCAACTACGAGACAGAAGCTATTGGCTACTGGCTATTAAACTTCCTCTTTCCTAGTCCAGTCATATGTGTTGTACGTCACCGCGTTATAAACGATCGGAATTTGATGTGACCGTGTGTAGGCAAGACAGCTTGAGCCGAATTCCATCGGAATTCCGTCAGGAAAACCATAAGAACTTTTTCCGACGAGAATTCCGATCGTGTGTACGCGGCATAAGAGTATCTGAATTCCCTTTCCAACCCTCTGATCCCAATTTAAGACACTGTTCATTGTCTACGTTTGCAAATAAAAACCATTCAAGTGGAACTGTTGTCGGTCTCTCAAGTTACTGGGCCATTTACCACGGAAGACCCCTAGACGTGCAACGAGGAAAACAGAAGGTAACGGTAAGCCCAAATCTAACCAGCTGCTCCTTCTGGGGTTAGTGCTACAGTTATATGTGAGCCCTTGTACACACGGTCGGAGATTCCGACTGAATGTATCCTAACAAACCGTTTTGTCGGATATTCCGACTGTGTGTGGTCTGCATTGGACTGTTTCCTTCGGAATATCCGACAGACCAACTTTTCCATTTTGCCAGTAAAATTTTCCGACAAAATGCTCCGATCGGACATACTCCGATCATGTGTAGCCTACTCCGACGGTGTCACGCATGCTCAGATCAAATTCCTAGACCAAAGCTATTGGCTACTAGTCTGAACGTAGCCCCGTCGTAACGAAATAACGTCATCACGTTATGTACAATCGGATTTTCCGACAACTTAGTCCGACCGTGTGTATGCAACATCACTTCCGGACCTCTTCCGGAATTAACCCATTGGAATTACTCCGACGGATTTGGTTGTCGGAATCTCCGTACAAGGGCTTACAGATACTCGAATAACAAGGAAATTTCAACAACAAGAAAATTAGGAACAAAAGTCTTTACGTTGCTATAGGAAGTCTGCTATTCCAAGCATCTAAAAAAAAAAAAAAAAACAACTAAAAATACTCCGTTCAAATGCCATTTAAAGCTCTTAAACCCTAAAACTGCATAACCACCATCATTTCTCCTTCCCCATTGACTTTAAATGCATTTTTCCTATAAGAAACATTTATTATAATCAAAAATGCCTAGTGGTAGGCAAAAGGCTGTCCCTATATTTCACAGATTTATTTATTTTTGAATCATTTGTGTGGAGTTGATGTCTACTTTTATGTGTTGCATATTTTATATAACTGCTGTCATGTCTACAAAATTACTATGCATTTATACTACCTGAAGTATTTACTGAGCTGACACTGAATATAAACATCATACATATTTCAGAACGTATTGCCAGTTCAACCTCTATTTACCATAATTTGTTCTGTATATAGATATTTATTTTATTCATTTGTAAAGGCCAAATATTGCATTTTTATGTTTAATTTAACATTCAGTTGTATTCTCCAAATTCACAGCTGCCTATTCCCTGCTCACATCTCACTGCTACGTCTTCAGCTCCCCAAGACATAATTAAGTTGAAAAGCGAGATCTTCATAAAGATGAAAATTTGTGTTCTGTCCTGATCAATAACTCCATCTTTGCACAGGTTTAGATAATGTAGGTTTTTAGATCCCCTACCAGCGTTAACACCAAGTGTACAGTTCTGAAGGTTTTGATGCTGTTACTTTTTTTTATTATTTTTAAATCAGTAAAAACAGCTTGTTTTTTTAATTAGTAAATCTAAAATGCTGTCGTCTTGCAGCTACAGAAATACACACACATACATAGATACACTATATCGTCAAAGGTATTGGGACACCTGCCTTTACATGCACATGAACTTTAACCACTCGCCGACCTTTGTTGGCATGTATACGTTGGCAGAATCGCACGGCTGGGCAAAGTAACATACCCGTACGTTACTTTGAAATTCCTGCCGTGCGCACGCACACCTGCCGCGAGCTCCGTGACCGTGCCCACGGGACCCACAGACTCGATTGCCGCGGGGATACCCCTGATCATGTCACAGAGCTGAAGAACGGGGAGATGCCGATGTAAACAGCATCTCCCCGTTCTGCCTAATGACAGGATACTGATCGTCTGCCCCCTGTCATCTGGAGCAGCGATCAGTGTCATGTCACACAAGCCCATCCCCCAACCAGTTAGAAACATGCCCCTAGGACACACTAAACTCCTTCCTCGCCCCCTAGTGGTTAACCCCTTCACTACCAGTGACATTTTTACAGTAATCAATGCAATTTTAAAGCATTGATCGCTGTATTAATGCCAATGGTCCCAAAAATGTGTCAAAATTGTCCGATGTGTCGTAGTCATGATAAAAATCGCTAATCACTGCCATTACTAGTAAAAAACTATTTTTTATAAAAATTCCATAAAACTATCCCCTATTTTGTAGACGCTATAACTTTTGCGCAAACCAATCAATAAACGCTTTTTGTATTTTTTTTTACCAAAAATATGTAGAAGAATACGCATCAGCCTAAACTGAGGGAAAAAAATGTTTTTTTTATATTTTTGGGGGATATTTATTATAGCAAAAAGTAAAAAATAATGAATTTTTTTCAAAATTGACGCTATTTTTTTGTTTATAGCACAAAAAAAAACAAAGAGGTGATCAAATACCACCAAAAGAAAGCTCTATTTGTGAGGAAAAAAAGGACATCAGTTTTGTTTGGGAGCCACATCGCACAACCGCGCAATTGTCAGTTAAAGCAACGCAGTGCCAAATCACAAAAAGTGCTCTGGTCAGGAAGGGGGTAAATCCTTTGTGGGCTGAAGTGGTTAATGGCATCCCAGTCTTAGTCTGTAGGGTTCAATATTGAGTTGGCCCACCCTTTGCAGCTGTAACAGCTTCAGCTCTTCTGGGAAGGCTGTCCACAAGGTTTAGGTGTGTGTCTATGGGAATGTTTGACCATTCTTCCAGAAGAGCATTTGTGAGGTCAGGCACTGATGTGGACGAGAAGGCCTGGCTCGCAGTCTCCGCTCTAATTCAAGGTTTTCTATTAGGTTGGGGCACCTTAGTTCCAGTGATGGGAACTCTCAATGCATCAGCATACCAAGATATTTTGGACAATGTCATGCTCCCAACTTTGTTTTGGGGTGGCCCCTTCCTATTCAAACATTACTGCGCACCAGAAAGAAAATAAAGCTACTTTAATGGCCCAGCCAATCACCTGACTTGAATTCAATAGAAAATCTATAGAAAGAACTAAAGATCAGAGTTCATAGAAGAGGCCCACGGAACCTTCAAGATTTGAAGACTGTGTGGAAGAATGAGTCAAAATCACACCTGAGCAATGCATGTGACTGGCTTTTCTATACAGGAGGCGTCTTGAAGTTGTCATTACCAACAAAGAATTTTGTAAAAAGTATTAAATAAATGTAATTTTGTTGATTTCAATGGGTAGGGGCGCTTTAAGAGCGCTAAGTTCACCGCTCCTAATGCGCTCCAAATAAGCTGCTGGCAGGACTTTTTCTGACACCTTGACAGTGCACCGCCCCAGTGTGAAAGCCCTCAGGCTTTCACACTGGAGTGAATGGAGCCGCCGTTTCAGGGCGCTTTGCGGGCACTATTTTTAACTCTATAGCGCCTGCAAAGCGCCTCAGTGTGAAAGGGGTCTAAGTACAGCACATTCTTTGGTAAAGTGGTTGTAAAGGCACACGATTTTGACTCTTTATGCATTCTATGCATGAAGATAAAAAACCTTTTGTGGGCAGCAGCCCCCCTAGCCCCACCTAATACTTACCTGAGCCCCCTCTCAATCCACGAGGGCCTTGGCTGCCGGGGACTCACACTCCTGATTGGCTTTTGGCAGCCAGTGAGCCAATCAGAAGATGGAGGGAGCGGAGACAAGCTATGGCTCCCTGTGTGAATGGACACACAGAGCCGCAGCTCAGGATTGCGCCTGCTTGCGTGCCCCCAAAGCAAGCTGCTTGTTTTGGGGGCACCCAGAAAGAGGGAGGGGCCAAGGGTGCCGGCGAGTGACCCGAGAAGAGGAGGATCTAAGCCGCTCTGTGCAAAACCACTGCAACAGAGCAGGTAAGTATAACATGTTTATTATTTAGAAAAAAAAAAAAGACTTTAATATCAGTTTAAGGTTAGCTGTGTGTAGCAAAGGATATGCAATAGAATAGTTTTATTTTATTAAAATGAGTATACTGAGATTTGTACTGTCTGCTACATACTCGCTTGTTGCACAGTCATTAAAGCATATGGCCCTTTAAGCCCCTCCCACGTTTGATGCGATCTGACCACACCCACAGTTTTGACGTGATGCTGCTATATTTCTGCATACCATTTTTGTGGGGGTGGGGAATGGTGCAAAAAAGAAATGAATAGCCCCAGGTGTGAAATGTGCTAGCTACATCACTGGCTCCCCTGCCTGTGACTGGACAGTGAAAGGAGAAGCAGACGATTGATGGGTTTGTCTCACTGTCACTCTGCCCCCTCCTCTTAGAAACATGATCCCTGTCATAGGCGTATGCATGGGGTGTGCCGGGTGTGCCTGGGCACACCCTAATTACTCCCTGTTAGTGTAGCTGCATCCCAGCTGTCTCCCGAGTACTCCTGCGGAATGTTGCAAGAGAGTATATAGCATCAGAACAAAACTCGGCGGTGATGTCAGGGGTGGGTGGGATAGATTTCTTTTTAAGATGTGGAGTAACTACTGCTCTAATCAATTGATACAAGCATGATTGGGTCTACGATCATAATCCTGTCTTTTATTTGATTATGTCTTTCGGCATAATCAAATTTATGTACCTTTTTAAACAGCAAGATTTCAATTACCTTTCTTTCTTATACTTCCTATTATAAAATAAATACAGAATGTAATATCGATTACATGGGTGAATGCAGCACTTTAAATACCGGTAATTGCTTGAAATGTATACAAACTTTTAGACCACAAAATGTTTTAATCATTAACATTAAACACATCAAGCAGTTACTTTTTCTTGTGGTTTATAACAAATAATTATAAACATATATATGTGTGAAATATATGTTATAATGAAAATTCAATATTTCATTAATATTAATGTTTATATTAAATTGTGCTGAAGCAAAAAGATCAATACGCGCAAATCCATTTATATTCTCTTTAGTTTAAACAGAGCTTATTTTCAGTAGGAACGCAGTTTCCGGCACCTCTAGCACTGAATGTATGCAATGGCAAGGGGTGCTGGGGTGTGTTGGAGGATCTACTGATGCTGGCTGCTGGGGGGATCTATTATTGATGGGGGGATCTATTGTTGCTGGAGGGGGATCTTTGGTTACTGGAGGATCAATTGTTGCTGGTAGCGATCTACTGTCTAGGGAGGGGTCTACTGTTGCTGTCTGCTGGAGAGTCTATTGATGCTGGCTGCTGGGAGATCTGCTGCTGCTGCTGGGGGTCTACTGTTGCCGGGGGGTCTGTTTCTTCTGCCTGTAAGGGATCTTTTTCTTGCTTTTCTCGTTATTATTACCAAATTTCATACAAAATACTTAGCACTATAAAATGATACTTGGCTTTATATTCTTTAAAAGGGACTGTACTGGAAGCTGGGTAGGGGGTTGTACCAAGGGTCGTGCCCAGAGGTGAGTTGGGGTGAAACTAAGGGTCTGTGACCAGAGGTGGGTTGGGGTGGAACTAAAGATCGGTGCCCGGAGGTGGGTTGGGGTGGAACCAAGGGTCGGTACCCAGAGGTGGGTTGGGGTGGAACCAAGGGTCGGTACCCAGAGGTGGGTTGGGGTGGAACCAAGGGTCAGTGCTCAGAGGTGGGTTGGGGTGGAACTAAAGGTCGGTGCCCAGAGGTGGGTTGGGGTGGAACCAAGGGCCGGTACCCAGAGGTGGGTTGGGGTGGAATCCAAGGGTCAGTACACAGAGGTGGATTGGGGTGGAACCAAGGGTCGGTACCCAGAGGTGGGTTGGGGTGGAACCAAGGGTCGGTGCTCAGAGGTGGGTTGGGGTGGAACTAAAGGTCGGTGCCCAGAGGTGGGTTGGGGTGGAACCAAGGGTTGGTACCCAGAGGTGGGTTGGGGTGGAACCAAGGGTCGGTACCCAGAGGTGGGTTGGGGTGGAACCAAGGGTCAGTGCTCAGAGGTGGGTTGGGGTGGAACTAAAGGTCGGTGCCCAGAGGTGGGTTGGGGTGGAACCAAGGGCCGGTACCCAGAGGTGGGTTGGGGTGGAATCCAAGGGTCAGTACACAGAGGTGGGTTGGGGTGGAACCAAGGGTCGGTGCTCAGAGGTGGGTTGGGGTGGAACTAAAGGTCGGTGCCCAGAGGTGGGTTGGGGTGGAACCAAGGGTCGGTACCCAGAGGTGGGTTGGGGTGGAACCAAGGGTCAGTGCTCAGAGGTGGGTAGGGGGCGGAGACACAAAGTGACTTAGAAGGGGGGATTCCTGCACCTATTCTCTGAGAAAAAGACACTGGTTTTAAATGGTAAATCTCTATTTGCTTTAACCCTATCATATAGCCATACTGTCTGGTATAAGGAAGTTATGCCATTCAGATACTATACCTTTCATATAGAAACACTGCACTGCCCTGGCATTGTGACTTCTATATGATTTGTGCATCCTAACTGCTGTCGTCTGTCTAGTGACAACAAGCATCTAAAGATTTAGCTTCTTTTATAGAACTACCGGTAGTATTATAAACCAAACTGTTAGCTGTTATAGGGGGGACTCTGCAGCTTTTATTTGCTTGATATCACTGCCCTAATAAAAATATATATATATATATTTCATTGTTAGGATGGAACCTATTAGGGAAATATTATATTTCTGTAGCCTGATCAGTAGCCCCTTCTGCAGAACATTTCTCCTTGAACATTTCTCCCTACCTACCAGTGACTGACAGAGTGCAAGGAGAGGAATGGAGAAGAATGCTATTTGCAGCAGTGGCAGACTGTGAGGAAGCCCCAAGCAACAGGGATGGTGGGGTTCTGATCAGGTATCCCCACCAAGAGCCTGGAGGGACATTCTGCCAGGCTACCCGGTGAGCTGCGCTGAGTGCTGGAATGAGCAGAGTGGGGAACAGTGAACTGTGCAGGTACTATACTGCTGAACTGATCTATAGTGCTGCTGCTTTTGTTATTCTACATGCTTTATATCCCTCCATGTTGCTTTTCAGTAAAGCCCAATTTAAGTCAAAGGTATGTAGTGTTCAGCTAGGGTGAGTCATTACTGGGGAAAACATGAGGACCTATTCAACACCTACCTCCTCCGGGGTAGAGCTTCAGTTCTTTATTAGGCTTCTAATGTCACAAGTGAGGATTCTGATCCCATAACCCTATATGGCTTTAGCAGTGGAGGAGTCCATGCTGCCTTAGCCCTTGTACACATGGTCAGACATTCCAACGGGAAATGTCTGATTGGACCGTGTTGTTGGATAATCCGACCGTGTGTGGGCTCCATTGGAAATGTTTCCATCGGAATGTCCGACCAACAAAGTTTGAGAGCTGGATATAACATTTTCTGACAACATGATCCGAACAGACTTTGTCCGATCGTTTGTAGAGAATTCCGTTCGGACAAAGTGGCATGCATGCTCAGATCAAATTACGAGACCAAAGCTATTGGCTACTAGCCTGAACGTAGTCCCGTCGTAACAAACTAACGTCATCACGTTCCGAACAATCGGATTTTCCGACAACTTTGTCCGACCATGTGTATGCAACACCAGTTTCGGACAAATTCCGTTGGAAAAAATCCGATGGATTTTGTGGTTGGAATGTCCGACCATGTGTACAAGGGCATAGAATGTGGTATTGCTGTACAGGGAAAGAAGGAAGGTGAAATCATTTGCTGTTCCCAGAAGACTGCGGAACCATTCACAATATACAACGTGGCTCGCACATGTGCAGTGGGCACACAGCTGTGTGGCCACTCATACAACCGGAGCCCGAAAACCTGGAAGGTGGACCAGGGGAGGATGTAAGCCCTGTCAGCATTGATAGAGCACTGCTGGAGGGCTTTGTTCTAAGTTAAGTATTTCATAATGTGCTAGTATGCTAAGCATACTAGCAGATTATGCAATTGCCTTACAGGGGAAAGTTTTTTTATTTTTACTGTCACGGTTTACAACTGGTTTAAATAATTTTGGCTGCTGTTTGTTTGGTCAATATAAGAGTAAGCCCTTGTACACACGGCCGGACATTCTGACAACCAAATCCGTTGGATTTTGTCTGACGGATTTTGTCCGAAACTGTTGCATACACACGGTCGGACAAAGTTGTCGGAAAATCCGATTGTACATAACGTGATGATGTTATTTCGTTACGACGGGACTACGTTCAGGCTAGTAGCCAATAGCTTTGGTCTATGAATTTGATCTGAGCATGCGTGACACTTTGTCCGTCGGAATAGGCTACACATGATCAGAGTATGTCCGATCGGAGCATTTTGTCAGAAAATTTTACGGACAAGTCGGAAAACTTGGTCCGTCGGATACTCAGATGCAAACAGTCCGATGGAAACCACACACAGTCGGATTATCCGACAAAACGGTCCGATAGGACACATTCCATCGGAATCTCCGACCGCGTGTACAAGGGCTGAGTCTTTAGTCTATCAGGTACAGTCAGCTGGATGAGTTTCTAATAAACCTAAACCTAATAAAAAGGGTTACTTACTAATATAAAATTGGACGGTAGAATTTTCTTGCTAGTAGGAGTCAGAATCAAATAGGGCAAACCTAAAACCAAAAAATTTGAATATGTTAAATAATAAAAAATTTATAATTTTATTCTCACAGTGCAAGTGGTGGCTCATCTTTTTCATAATGGGTAACAGAAATAAAAGACATCCCTTAATTCTGAAGTGGTTTTGTTTTTTTGGGGTTTTTTTTTCTGATATTTTCCCCACCGATTTACAAAACATAGAATACAGCTGCCTCTCCAAATTAATATGTGAAATATATTCCAAAACAGCAAGCATGCAAATACCGTACTTTAATTAAATAAATTGAAATGCCTTTCTAGTCAGCATCAAATAAAATGATGCTTTGGTCTTTCAAGCATTCCTGGCAGAAAAACAGCACAATAAACACACATTGTCCCAATGAAATATCGCCAACAGATTTTGTTCTACCAAAACAATATCCGCAGATTCATACCCAGCTAGAGGAGCGGCACCACAACAGCTAATCTTTTGATCACATTTTGGGTATTAATAAATGGATGTTTTAGTACAGTTTTCATTCATGGCCATGGCATCCATGGCAGCTGGCGAAAAAACCTGGTTCCAGCTATAAGGAGTATTTGACCTCCTCCTCCTTGTGACTCCTAGCAGCCTAGTTCTGTCAAGTACAGATGTGATCCTGTCCTAGTAGACATTGGTATCCAGGACAATTATTCTGTTGAATTTCTCATTCCTTCAGATATCATTTTTGTGTATGCCACTGCAGCTGGGCAAAGTCTTGGATTAACAAATGTTTGCAGTCAATGTTCATGTGGTACACAGGAGCCAGCTCAGGTATGGCATCACTGTGTCATCTGGAAAAGTTGTGGTGAAATTTAGGTATCTGAATTGAAATTAGTAAAGGTCAGCAAGAAGGTATTATGCGATACGGCTGGGACCTTATGCTGTGTACACACGGGCGGACTGTATGGCGTACTTAGTCTGTCGAAACACATTTCAGCGGACAGTGCGCTCGTGTGTGGGCTTCAGCGGACTTTTTCAGCGTGCAGTCTGGCGTACTAAGTATTTCGGATTTTTCTAAATTCGGTCCGTCGTACTTTGGTTTCAGCGGACAATCCGCTCATCAGTAGGCTAGTTCGAGGACTAAGAATGGCGCATGCTCAGAAAGGATTTACACGGCGGAAGGGTGCTTTGCTGTGTCTTGGACTTCCTATTTCTAGTTCCATCGTACGTGCTGTACACGTCATCGCGCAAGCTTTCGACGGACTGTTTGTGCATCCGTGTGTGGTCAAGTCCGTTCAGTCGAAAGTATGACGGACTGTCCGTCGGATTGTATGACGGACTAAGTACGCCATACAGTCCGCTCGTGTGTACACGGCATTAGTGTTTGGATATAATTATATTAATAAGATACCCTTTTAAGACCTCAATACCATTTCCAATTATTTATTGTTTGATTATTTTATTTGGCATTGCATGTAATACAAATCAAGTCTATGTGTGGTTTCGTTTTTTATAGGGAACCTATAGGTAACAGATTGAAGTTTTATTGGCAAATTTATGTCCCATTCCACCATCCCATATAGCAGTGATTCTCAACCAGGGTTCCGTGGAATCCTAGGGTTCCTCCAGAGGTTGCTAGGGGTTCCTTCAGCATTGGGCAATGCCTCTCAGATAACTTCCCACTCACACCATTGATCTTTTTAGCTATCTGTTAGCCCTTGTACACACGGTCGGAGACTCCAACGGAATGTGTCCTATCGAACCGTTTTGTCGGATATTCCGACTGTGTGTGCTCTGCATCGGACTGTTTCCGTCGGAATATCCGACGGACCAAGTTTTCCAACTTGCCGATAAAATTTTCCGACAAAATGCTCCTATCGGACATACTCCGATCATGTGTAGCCTACTTCCGATGGACAAAGTGCCACACATGCTCAGATCAAATTCCTAGACCAAAGCTATTGGCTACTAGCCTGAACATAGTCCCGTCGTAACTAAATAGTGTCATCACGTTATGTACAATCGGATTTTCCGACAATTTAGTCCGACCGTGTGTATGCAACAACACTTCCGGACCTCTTCCGGAATTAATCCGTCTGAGTTACTCCGACGGATTTGGTTGTCGGAATCTCCGACCGTGTGTACAAGGGCTAAGAAGGTAATTCTTCACAATGACTACAAGTGTAAGGACCATTCTTCCCACTGACAATCACACTAATGTATCATGAGTTGTAGTTTTCAAATTTTCAGCAGGGGTTCCACGAGTCCAGAGAACCATTTTAAGGGTTCCTCTGTGTTGAAAAGGTTGAGAAAGGCTGCCATATACTGTAGAAACCCCCTTGTCATGTGCCTATTTTCTTATTTCTAGTTCCATTAAATCAATTGACATACTGCTGTTATCTTTTAACTTCCTTACCTAATACTACTAGGTAATTGAACCCTTCGGTAGCCAACGCTGTTTTTTTCATGGACTGGCCTATTAATAGTCTCTTTTCTGCTAGTGCAATTATTTTCCAAACATCCATGGGGTAAACATCCCTTTACTTAGTATTTCTCATACTGCACTTGTACAAATGGCATAATTAGCAATTGAATGTTTTCTTTTTCTAACTCTGTTCAAAGACGATGTCAAGTCCCCAGTTTAACCAATCCCAAATCCAACAAATAAATTCCAACAGAACTACATCTGACGGTAATTGTTCAGTGATGTTTGTTTAAATTGCCACCATATCTTCTCAGAGTGAAGGAGCATTAATAGTGGGAACATACAAGACATTATTTCATTATTATAGACACTTTAATTGCAGCAGAAGTTGATTGTTGCCATTAACATAAACCAGACTCAATTACTACAATAAAATGCACAGGAGAGAGCTTACAACGTAGCCACAGGAACTAAACCTAACTGCATGAGTTTTTCAAGATATTGCAGGAGTTCTAATTCTTCACACTGGCACAGTAGTTTGATTCATAAAGCAGTACATACTTTAAAACTAAATCTGCCAAAAGCATGTATTCCAGGCTTGAATGAATGAATGAAATATTTGTATAGCGCACAACGCAAACTGAATCGCTTCAAGGCTTCAATAGGATGCCAGTGGGTTGAATCGCCCACTGCCTCTTGCTCAGCTTAGAGTAGGAAAATGTATCTGTGAATCATGGTGTAAGTCTTTGTAATTGGTTGAGAGTTACTGTAAGTCAGGCTGGAAGGCTTTACAGGTCCGGTATCCAGTACCTCCCCCTGGTTCTAGAAGCTTGGAGAAATTTCTGGAAGCTAGTGGGTAAAGGCCAGGAGGTCCTGATCTGCATATTTATGGGAATCTTGCCAATCCCTAGGCAGGAGGCCTGGCAAGGTGGCTGGGTCAGTGCATACATTTTGTGGAGCCTGGCCAGAAAAGGGGGGAAAAAGTCAGGTGGAAGATGAAGTGAGAAAGCTGTGTTGTGTGGCCTGGGTGGGAACCCTGGGGCTCTGCCACCAGGCTGGGAGCTGAGAAAGGAGGAATGACAGAGGGATCTCCACTACCCTACAGTCTCTTCAAGGAGACCCCTGACTTGCATGGAAGGACCTGGACAGCAGGAGGCCTGAACAGTAGTCTCTTTTGAAGCAGCAGGATTTCCAGGGACAGTGCGAGTACCTCTACATCCCCCAGTCCCCCAGGGCCAAAACGGGTGAAAGCTGCCTGATGTAATATCAAAAAAGCTTTTCTGGGACTGTATCCACAGGTTATTACCCAATCCCTTGTCTTGGGACGATTCACCAAAACAGCCAGGGGGCTGGTATTTTTCGGAGAGGGGGCATAGAGCTCCTGCAAGTTGTGACTTTGCAAAGATTCTACCCAGGGGACACAGAGTTCCTAAAAGGAGATAACTTTTATCAAATTCTTAGAGATTGTTACCATGCCAGTAGGAATGCAGTCAAGTAAATGTTCATTTACTGAATTACATAGAGAAGGAAGTTATCCACATTTGTTGTTCTTCAAGCCAAGTTGGGCACCCCATAAACTCCATACCCTATTTAAAATGTGCATTGCCTGGTTGTGTAGGAAGAGGGGGACTCAAAAATGCAGCAACCCTCCAGGGGCAGTGCTGCACTTCTGTTGTATTCTTTGGGGACTGTAGTGCCCCAGACAGTGTGAGCAGGCAAAGCTATTTCGCTATGCATTATCCCTAGTGCAAAATAGATGAAGCAAGGAGAATGAGGTATCCTGGCACCACCTTAAACTGCTTATATTTTGCCTTCTTCCCATTAGCTTGTAGTAAGGCTGAAGTGTGTATAGTTTAGTGAGCCAGTGGCCTGCCCAGGCTGGGGAAATGATTAAGTGTTTTTAGTTCAGTTCCTGGGCTTTTTGTCCCAGCCAGCCCTCCTGTAATAAAAAAAAAGGAGAACCACAGAGGTCAAGTGGCCAAGCTCCAGGTTATGGTAAGTCCAGTGAGTTCCAGCCTTACCTGTGAGTGCAATTGTTGGTGCTACTGAGGAAACCGGGGTTTTCAGAAGACATGCAAGCCACTTGACATTGCCTTAAAGGACTCTCACCTCATGGAGGTATGCTTGGGCCACTACACTATACTAGTCAGGATTAGTGAAAGGACATTTCCAAGCCCTTCCCCGATGACACTGTGGTCATGCCGAACACTGACAAAAATATACCCTTGTCGATACCCTTGGAGGCTTCCCCTGCTGCTACTTCTCCTGAATTGCTGGAGTCTCTACAACTTTCACTTGCCCAGAAAAGCTTTTTAAGGTGTCCTGGAGCACCCTTTTGTTTGACAGTAGCGAGGAAGAACATCCCACCTCTCCTGAGGTTGTCCTGTCCCTACCCTGGGTTCCCATCTGTGCCTATCTCATGGGATGACTGGCTCCCACAAAGACCACACCGCCCAGTGGGTGCTTATCTCCCACAAGGGTGTGTCCCCTTAGCTCAGAAGTTCACCTGGTTTTCTCGGCTTTAGAGGTTCTTTGACAATTACGTTTTTTAATACCTATAGGTATGTTTTCCCCTACGTGCCAGAGTACTTATTCAGGCAGCTTGAGGAGGAAAGACCAAATATCTATAGTTGAGCTGTCTGGGAGAAGTGTACCAGGACATCACTGGTGCCAGAATGAATTTATTGAAGCTCAGTTCCACCAAATTTACTGTGACTGGAAGATCTGGTGGAGCTGGTTAAACTGGGCTATGCTTACCCATTCCTCCACCAAGTTGTGTTGTGGAAAGAAAATTTGGTTGCCAGATCCAAATTTTTAAGTAGCGGTAAAAGTTGTTTAATTGGCTTGCTGTTTTTGTACTGTGTAGTAAGTTATTGTGCCAAGAGTTTATATGGTTCATGGTTTGTGCTTATTTATTCTATGCTGTATTATTCTTTAAAAGTTAGTCGCAGCTGGGACAGCATGCGAAAAGGGGAGGGCAAGTTTAGGCAGGTCAAAGCGTGTATAGTTTAGAGAGCCAACAGCTGGCCCAGGCTGGGGAAAGGATTAAGTGTTTCTAGCTCAGTTCCTGAACGTTTAGTGCTAGCCAGCCCACCTGTGCTGTAAAAAGGGGGGCAACTGAGGTCCAGTGGCCAGTTCAAGGAGCCAGACTCTGGGTCCAGTGTGTTCCAGCCTCACCTGTGAGCACAATCATTGGCACTGCTGAAGAAACTGGGGTTTTTGGAAGACATCAAAGCCACGGACAATGCCTTTATGGACTCTCACCTCATGGAGATATGCATCGGTCACTCCAATATTCTAGTCAGGATTAGGGAAAGGCCGTTGTCCATATTGAACTGGTATGCTACATTTCTTTAGTAAAGTTACATTAACCATTATGAACATGGTCTTAAGTTATTCAAAGGGGTTTATGTTGGTTTTGGTGTGTCAAAAGAACGTGGGTCTGTAAAGTACTAAGGGAGTATGAAGTAACAGTTACAAAAGGATTAACTGGCAAGACGAGGAGGAGGAGTGTAGTTGCTAGGAGTAACCAAGTGAAGGAACAAGCTACAAGCAACCAGTCGTTAGGCGTTTTAGCTCGTAAGATGACAGGCCCTCCCATAGTGTGGGGGTCCATGTCTGGCTCCCTCTCCAATGGTTGGTTTCCGATACAAACCAGATCCAAACTCACATTACAGAGATCTATGTCATGGTCACAAGGTACAGGAAGGAAGGAGTTAATGAGCACGCATGAGGTCCTCAATAGGTGGTTTGCGCAAACCTCATTCTGTTACTGTTAGGTAACAGAGGTTTGCTGGACTGGGCATGGGAGGGATACGCTGAGCCTGCACCCAGTCCTGCATCAGATACAGAAAAAGTGGATATACTGTGGATGGAATTTTTACAGGCACTGTAAGAAAAATCACAAATAAAATACAATAAAGTTTATTGTACAAATATATTAAAAACAGAGAAAAGGGATTAAAAACAGTATATGTCCCATCTACATAATGATCACATCAAGAGCCACGTGTATACTCAATAAAGATCCAACAGGATCATAGATAATAAAAGTGAAATCCAACGCCTTTCAAATTTCATAGTCTTCTTCAGGGGGTTAATACGATGGGTAAATCCTAGAAAAAATGAATAATAGCCAAGCAGTACAAAATATAATAGAAAAAACATCATTTAATAACAACATAACATTAGAAAAGGTGTGGTCCAATCTATCCAATGACACCATATAAATATAGGCACTGTTAGGTTGCTCGTCTTCTGTAAGTAACCCCTGGTAGCCTAGGCTAGGATTGAAGGGCGGAGGTCCCTTTCACCGGTGGACAAAACATTACACATACACACTATTGTACGTGAATAATGAATGTGCATATTGAAGCACACACAACAGTTTTATTTAGTTTGAGCTGAAGGACAGCCCTGTGGTTTAACCAATCAGGTAATTCATACATACATCGACATTTTTCTTAAACTCATGACATTATCTAAGTCAAAGGTGAAATACAGTCTTCTGATAGTTATTTCGTCATTTCAACATCTGCTGACTGACCATATTCTTGCGTAACCAGTCCTATCTTAGCTTTGTACCTCTTACCGCAGACAGATGCTTCCTAATATGTCAACATCTTGCATCTTAATTCTGAACTTAGTGAAATGCACGCCTAAGCATATTATCTTAGACCTTTAACCTAGTACCGTATATCTTTTGGTAACCTTAATAAGTATTCCCTTATAGGCACCTCATCTCCTAATTTGTATGAAAATTTTGGAACAGGGAAGGGGGAAAGAGGGGAAAAAGGCTAAGGAGATTTTTAAACGGTGCGATTATAAATTCTATTAGAGCAAGATATGATAAAAATCAATTTATTTAAATGCATAAAAAGCACTATATTGCTGTATATAGTACATAGGAATACAAAAGACAATATACGTATTTATACTAGACTGAAGGGATCCCGGCAAAGCAAGTTGATGAGCCAGTAGCACTCGTTCCCAACATGTTTCGCAATAAGCTTCTTCAGGGGAGTGTGCAACTAACAATAAACACAGTATAAAATTAATATACAGAAACACTAATATACAATATAATTACAACAATATCAGAAGACCTATAATATATATTGAGCAACCCAAACATATGCGATCTAAACAAAATGGCGCTTACCACTCACCAATCGGCAACCGCAAGCCAGGGGTAACCGCTAGATGTAAGGTACGTGCATTCAGCCGGCCAAATCAGAGGCCAATTGGCCTTATGGAGGACACAGATGGAGGAAAGTCAGCACTGGAAAATTGGATAATAGATAAATGAAAGACCAGGAAAAAGTGCACAGATATAGGCGGTATCCTACGAATAATTAATAATATATGAAAACTAACCTTCAAAAAATGAAGGAAAGGGGGCAAAAGCCTCAATAAAATAATATTGTATAAATATTGATTAAACAAACACACTTCTTTGATAACCGCAATAAATATAGCAAACGAAATGATGAAATCGTTTTTAAAAGAAAAAAGAGATGGTTAATGGGTATAGTAGCCATGGATTGCTATGATTAGAAAAAAGGGGGGTTTTATAGTCATACCTCAAGTGCTGCATAAGGGCTGAACCAAGTAAACTGGTAGCAGATTAGAATAAACCCTTAAACAAGGTGGAAGATAAGTAGTCCAGGTTAATAAACAGCCAGGCAAACAAGTTAATAGGTGTCTGGCTGGTAAACCCCTGAAAGGGCCGTTTCCCTAAGGGCCGGTTCACACTGCAGGCGATGCGAGGCGACACCGACTTGCCTCGCCGCGACCTGCCGCGACCTCAGCGGCAACTTGCAGATGACTTCTGTATAGAAGTCAATGCAAGTCGCCCCCAGGTCGCCCAGAAGTAGTACAGGAACCTTTTTTCTGAGTCGGAGCGACTCGAGTCGCTCCTCTCAGAACGGTTCCATTGTACAGAACGGGGTTGACTTGCGAGAGCGCGGCGAGGCGAGTCGTGTCGCCTCGCATCGCCCGCAGTGTGAACCGTCTCTAAAAGTAATCAGAGCCAAAGAATAAATAAACAATAAAATAAATAGAGGAAGGTTTGAGAATAGATCAAAAAAGACAGAGTCTTTCAATGTGTAATTACCAATAGATAACTGTGCCAGAGTTATGCCGTTCTTTCAGTCAATGATGCATGCAATGTAAGCCAGAAGCAGTGCTGCTTAAATATATGTACTATATACAGCAATATAGTGCCTTTTATGCATTTAAATAAATGGATTTTTATCATATCTTGCTCTAATAGAATTTATAATCGCACCGTTTAAAAATCTCCTTAGCCTTTTTCCCCTCTTTCCCCCTTCCCTGTTCCGAAACAACATAACATCATAAGACAGAGCACAAACACATAATTGGAACACTCACAAAGTTATTGGTAGGGACCAACCCAATTAGAAGACACCCCAGGATTCCATCAGGCAGCCAGGTGGACAACGAGGGATTCACAGGACAATAGCCACTAATAAAGTATGTACATATATAAATATCTCAGTCATTGTTTGGACTTTGCCTTCTGCCCAGGATAATGCGCACATACTTTCACTATGCACAATAATTTGCACAATGCGCAAATCATCCGCTATGGACAAGATGGGGATGCCATATACATGTACAGGGCTGTGTTCAGGGTTCCTATGAGGGCCTACTCTTTTCATGTGCACCTGGCACTTTACATTGCTGATTGGAAGTGGCACTCCTAACACTATTATGCTGAACTTGCCCAGTATGGGGATTGGTTATTTAGTAGTCCCATCCACTTTGGCTTGCTATTTAGTTGGGTGCCCACATTGTCTGTGTACTACCATGCCATTTTGTTTAAACACCTAGTGTGCTGTCAACAATGTCTCCTGTCTGCAGTAGGTGCTCTGATGCTTCTCAGCCCAACTCTAATGTTGGGCACCTTCATATCTGTTTCCTTACACAGGTGTCCCCAAAGTGCCTAGCTTGGGGTTTCTCTAGCTTGTTTGTGGCATTTCTGTGTGACTTTGTTTTTTGAGAATCCCCGGTAAATATGTTTAATAAATATTCTTTATTTTTTTTATTGAATTTTACAGTATACAGTTTACTCTTTGTACATCCTTTTATATAGGATGTCTTAGCAAGTCTTATTTATTGATTATAATATTTGTTTCCATGTTGGGTTTACAGATGATTTCTCACTGGGTATTAACTTCTTTCCCCTCCCCCCTCTCTCCAATATGGGTGCCTCTTCAGAGACCACCTTGACTTGAGACTTTGTTGCTCTGTTTGTGGATTAAGTAGCGTATATATATATATATGAGAGTTTTTTCAGCACATTTTGTAGGCTGAAACCCCCCCCCCTCGGCTTGTTCTCGAGTGAGGTTCCCCATCTGCAACTGTACCTGTGATTAATAAAACAGCGGGTGTCTCCCGCTGTGTCATGTAGTCTGTGCGGCCGTCCATTGTAACAAAGCCTCGTTACCCTTCTCCTCGTCCGTGATAGATGGAACACTGATACAATGCTGGGAAACTGTATTAGTGTTCTGTCTATCGTGGACAAGGAGGAGGCGGGGCTTTGTTACAATGGACGGCCGAACAGACTGCATGACGCAGTGGGAGACACCCGCTGTTTTAGTTATCAAAGGTACAGCTGCAGATGGGCATGACACAGTGGGAAACACCCGCTGTTTTATTTATCATGGGTACAGCTGCAGATGGGCACAGTGAGGCTGTAGATGGGCACAATGAGGTTGCAAATGGGCACAGTGAAGATGCAGATGGGCACAGTTAGGCTGCAGATGGGCACAGTTAGGCTGCATATGGGCACAGTTAGGCTGCATATGGGAACACGAGGCTGCAAAAGGGCACAGTGAGGCTGCAGATGGGCACAGCAAGGCCCCATATGGGCACAGTGAGGCTGCAGATGGGCATTGTTTACCCAGTAGCTGCTGCATTTCCCACCCTAGGCTTATACTCGAGTCAATACGTTTTCCCAGTTTTTTGTGGTAAAATTAGGTGCCTCTGCTTTTATTCGGGTCGGCCTATACTCGAGTATATACGGTAAGTTATACGTTTGAGTATATAATAGGAATGGGTTAAGTTATTGGGTTAAGATGACTGAGAAATGTATATATGTATAATCAAAATTAGTGACAATTGTCCCTTGAATCCCTCTTTGTCCACCTGGTTGCCTGATGGAATCCTGGGGTGTCTCCTAATTGGGTTGGTCCCCACCAATAACATTGTGAGTGTTCCAAATATGTATTTGTGCTCTGTCTTATCATGTCATGTTTTTATGAAATAAGGCTTTTGCTAGTCTATTTTTGTACTCCTTGGCTATTATTCTTTTATTCCAGAATTTAACCATTCTATTAACCAAAAGACTACCAAAGTTGAAACACGTTGGGGTTCACTTCTATTATCTATGATCCTGTTTGATCTTTATTGATGTGTATTCACATGGCTCTTGATCATTATTTATATGGGACCTACCGTATACTGATTTTAATCCTTTTTTTACTGTTTTTAATATATTTGTACTATAAACTTTTTTGTATTTTATTTGTGATTCATTTTTAGAGTGTCCATAAAAGTCCCATCCATAGTATATGCCCTTTTTCTCATCTTTTCCTGGGATGTGGCACCATCTCTTGGGCATGTGTGATCTGTCTGACATAACTTACTTATAACATCAGATACAGTGTGTAGTGACATCGACAAGTCACTTTTCAGAGGAACGCTGTATTATTAATTCACATAGGGAAAGCTCATCTCTAAGTCAGGGAACTGCCTTAAAGTGTTGGTAAAGGTTCATTTTTTTTTTAAATAACATGTTATACTTCTCTTTGTGAGGGTTTTGCACAGAGCAGCCATGATCCTCCTCTACTGATGTCCCCTGTCAGAGCTCCTGGCTCCTCCTCTTCATCAGGTGCCCCCATGGAGACCTGCATTTCCTGGGGGCACCCATGTGGGTGGGCTCACGTGTCCCACTGCTGCGTCCATTGGCACAGACAGCAGGACTCGGCCCCACCCCCCTGCTCCCATGTCGGTGGATTTGATTGACAGCAGCAGTAGCCAACGGCTCCTCCTGCTATCAATCCATCCAGTGAGGATGTAGACAGCGGCTGGAGCCAATGGGCTTGTGTTTGGCACTTTAATGATCGGGTTCAGGTAAGAAAAAGGGGGGCTCTGGGGCACAACTGCAGTACAGAAGCTTTTTCACCTTAATGCATAGAATGCATTAAGGTGAAAAACCTTAAGACTTTAATGTTTGATAAGTGATCGTAGTCTGTGTCTAGTCCCATTCATGACTGCGCTCCACGCAAATGGTACACCTGCGTGTACAAGCACAGGTGACCCCGCCCCCCAACAAGCTCACCACTACCATCATCAAGAATGATTAGAAAAGCTAGGCAAAATGCTTATCAGGGTAACATGGATACTACTGCAAATGGCAATAACAGCCTGCATGTGACATTTGTTTTAAAGCTTCCTCTACATTTCACAACAAAGTACCTAGATATCTGTAGACTTGTGATTAAAACATGCTTCAAATGCAGAAAAACAGAGTCTCTCTACGCAAACACTTAAAACCCATAAATCTCACAGCATAGCAACCCAATCGAAGGTCTTTAATTATACAGCAAAACACAATCTGGAATTCAGTGGGTGTTTACTCTTAGCTGACTTCCTACGGTTTACTAAGTGGTCCATTACATTTTTCCTGATAAAAAACAAATTGTATTTATTAGAAACATCAATTAGCAACGAGAAGTGACACCCCCAACACATACTGACTGTACATACTGTATATGAATAAATGAATGTGTTCTTTAAGGCATCCCGCAGGACTGGGGCACATTAATTAAATCTAGACGAAAGGAACATGGTTTCAGATTCCAGGTATTGTTTTTCTAGTATTGGTTGGAAACAGAGCTGTGTCTGGGAGATATAGCTGCCAGAGTGAAAAGCAAGGATCACATTTTTATTATTTTTAAAGGGCCCATTACACTTAAAATATTTGCCAGAATATAGCGCCTACTAAGTTAATGTTTATGTAAATCTTTGTGATGATCTTCTAAGCTCACTTTTGGTCTGTTAAATATACAATTGGAAGTGTTTTTTATATCTGGCGGTAAGTGCAATAAGTACCTACAGTACTGATCCTGCCAGAAATTTTGTAAGATGATAACTGGCAAAGAACATCTATACATTTCCGACAAATTAAAACAGATTATGAAAGCTGAACAAACATGGGCCCTTTGCATCAATGTCTCTATGGCGCAATCAGGGTAACATGTACCTACATAGCATGGTCTTTAACAAGGTCTCATTTTCATTTGCATTGCTCTCTAAGAGTCCATTCACACAGGGGCAACTTTGGATCCGACTCAAAGTTGTCCCAAGTTGCCTCAAGTCGCGCAACATGATAAAATCAATGTAAGTGAATGAGAGCCGTCTTAATGCACACTAGTAAAGTCGCTCCGACTTCAGAAAAGGTTCCTGTACTACTTCAATCCAACTTCTAAGCAACTTGTACCCATTGATTTCAATGGAAGTTGCCTCCAAGTCTGATCCCCTGTCTTTACTGAAGCAACTTTCCAGGAAGTAAAAATAGTTTTCTAGGCAAACCCCTCCCTCCCACAGAGCTGATTATTATGTGATTGGTTACTGGTAAAGTCCCCTGTCCTGGAAGCAACTTCAAATTGCCTTGTAAGTTGCCTCAAGTCGTGCTGTGATTCATACTCAAGTCGTGTCCAAGTTGCCTCCCAAAGTCTCACTGGAAGTCGTGTTGCCCCTGGGTGAATGGATTCTAAAGCAGTGGTCATCAACCCTGTCCTCAGGGCCCACTAACAGGTCAGGTTTGCAAGATAACTGAAATACATCACAGGTGATATCATTTGCTGCTCAGTGATTGCAGTATTCTAGTCTGCATCTCCCCAGGGTAATACATAAAATCTGGCCTGTTAGTGGGCCCCAAGGACAGGGTTGATGACCACTGCTCTAAAGAGTTATCAGCATTAGATCGTGGACATATTTGGTGGGCACTACAAACACAGTTATATAAGCAAAGCATCAGGGCTACTGCATGTGTACACCCCTGCCCACTATCTTTCAAGCTAAAGTGTGAACGTTCGAGGGGTATAAAAAAACAGCTCAACTACATGGTCCTCCCCAACCGCTAGGATAAATCAGTTCTAAAACTCTACAACAGGGAGTCATGTTGGTGAAGAGGTGAACAGAAAACAGACCACTAGAACAAGAACCAGTACTCTGGCAGCAATCATGGATGAGATCTCCATGGTAGCTAGGCCTTTTGGAGAAGTTGTGCACTATTAGACTCTGACTTGGTTGCCTGCATGTAGGATCTGAGGGTTTCTCATCCAGTTGTAGATCACTTGTTCTGCTTAATAAGTTATGGTCATTCTAAGCTGCTGAGGGAGGAAAGCTGAGGAACTTATCTTCCCTGGGAATGTCTAGAAATCCAGAGAGTTGTGGGAATTTGAGCACCTTCAACTGAGCATGGCAAGTATGTGGACACTACACTACACCTGTTATCTCTGTGAACTAAAGAACACCTTCCTCCTATGTTATAAAGATGAGGAAACAGAGATGTGTTCCATAGTCCCAACAAACGTCCTGTCAGGGAATCACAATGCCGCTCCTCCAAAGATTCAATACACTGGTTGAATTTTATCATCCTAAGACAAGAAGTGTGCTACTGGCACCATGTGAAAAGCAAAAGGGAAACATTTCTGAAAAACAAAAGTAATGCAGGCATCAAATCTAATTAGCACACTGAAATATTTTATATCTGCATTTATTTGTAGGTTAATATTAGGTTTCTGTGGTAGTTAGCCCTTATAGAAGCCCAACCTGAGGTTCTCTAGGGTGCGAAGTCTTAGCCCCAGCCTGCTTCTTCTCCAGGGTGCCTAATGGAGGGGATGGACTTGCAGAAAATTGGAACCAGGTCACAGCCCCCAGGTATGCCCAGCTGAAGAAGCTGAAACCACTTGCATTTGCAGAGTAGAGCTTGTAGGAGACAGAAGATGATCCAGGAAACAAGCCAAGGTCAGGACAGGTGGCAGGCTGGCAAAATGGTAGACAAAGCTGGGGTCGCTACAGGGGAAGTCAGACACAGAATACAAGTGATACACTGATGTTGGACGAGAAGACCTGGCTGCAGTATTCGCTCTAATTCATCCCAAAGGTATTCTATCGGGTTGAGGTCAGGACAGGCCAGTCAAGTTCCTCCACCACAAACTCGCTCATCTGTGTCTTTATGGACCTTGATTTGTGCACTGGTCCAAATCATTTGGTGAAGGGGGGATTACAGTGTGTGGTTGTTTTTCAGGGGTTGGGCGTGGCCCCTTAGTTTCCAGTGAGGGGAACTCTTATGGCATCAGCATACCAAGACATTTTGGACATTTTCATGCTTCCAACTTTGTGGGAACAGTTTGGGCATGGCCCCTTCCAGTTCCAACATGACTGCGCACCAGTGCACAAAGCAAGGTTCATAAAGATGTGGATGAGCGAGTTTGGGGTGGAGGAACTTGACTGACCTGCATTAGAGCAGAAAACAACAGAGCAACGCTCTATGGGTAAAAGTCATAGCTACTTATAAATCATTGGCTAAGTTAAAAGTTAGTTTATTGCACTTGAGAAAGGTGAACAACAACTGTCAGCTATAGAAACTTGCAGAAGTTGTAAAAAACAGTCATATGAGCATATAGCCAATATATATACTAGTATAAAATGTTAAATAAATGGTACCACAGTGACATCCGGGTAGGGAAGGGTTAACATCATCCAATTGGCTTGTTGGTTAAGCATGGAAAAAGATGTAATGAACCATGTGAGATAGCGATGGTGGAAAGGGGGTGTGTTTGACAGCCCTCTGCCTCAAGCTAGTGGTCAAGCTCTGCTGGTTTCCAGGATGGAGACCGCAATGAGGAAGGACACTATCCAGGAAGCTGTGAAATGCTGAAGCTGGTCGCGGAAGTGAGCCACACTAAGCCACAGACAGTGTGGTATGACATCCACCGATGGGAGATGGAGCCAGGAGAGACGAACAAACCCAATGGAATCAGGCACACTAGATGATGTCAGATCCACTTGGGAAACAAGGGAAAACAGGAAGCCCTTCTGTAGTGGTGAACCGCAAGCTCTGAGTTGCCCTGGCTTACATGTTTCGCACACATGCGCTTCAAAGTCAAGGAGGAAGTGGCAACAACAGTATTTAAAATCCATTGAAGGTGATGGAGAGTGGGTGGAGATAACAAGCCCAATGTATGTTGTTAACCTCTCTCAACTCTATGGTTTAAAATAAAATAAAAACGTTATAAGATGACAAATGCACATGAGCATAATGTGTTCAGAGAAGGGGTTATTGGCCCAGACATGCTTCCCCTCCCAGTACCCCATAGTGAGATTAGCATAAACTGGGGCAAAATTTGCCCCCATAGCTGTTCCCTTGCGTTGGAGATAAAATTGATCCAAAAAAGTAAAATAAGTATGCTTTAAACAGAAATCTATGCTTTTGAGTAAGAACTCAGATTGTGTAGAATTCATCTCTCCATTTTTTGTGAGAAAGTATTGCACAGTGGTAATTCCAACATCATGGGATATGGATTTGTACAGTGAGGCAACATCCAAGGAAGCCCACAAGTATCCCTCTTGCCGGGAATAACCTTGTAAGATGTTAATGACATGACTGGAATCCCTGATGTCATATATTAGAATTGAATTATAATTGTTTATAGTTTTTTTTACACATATTTTTGTCCATTTTTGATCATTGTTCCCTTTGCCTCCCTATCTCCTCCCCCTCCTTTGTATCATGGCTACAGATAGGTCCAACCGGCTATAATCCATTTTTTACAGCATGGACTTGTTTAGTACTTCCAATATAAATGATGTTGTACTTGTTTGGATCAATTGTATCTCCACCCAAGGGAAGAGCTATGGGGGAATATTTTGCCCCAGTTTACGCTAATCTCACTATGGAGTACTGGGAGGAGAGGCATGTCTGGGCCAATAACCCCTTCTCTGAGCACATTTTCTTTTATGGATGCTACATCGGCGATGTCTTGCTCATTTGGAGTGGGGGCCAGACATATTTTCCTCCTTTGTTACCTACTTCAGTACCAACCCACTGGGGTTATCATTCACACACATGCTGGACCCTACAGAGTTAGTTTTTCTAGACCTGGTTTCATCTCATGATCAACAGAATATTATTACTAGCAATCATACAAAACCCACATGTGGTAACTCGTATCTTCATTTCGAAAAGCTGCCACCATCCAACTTGGAAGAAAAATATTCCCAACTGACAATTTCATAGATTAAGAGGAAATTTGACAAGGCTGGAAGATTATACTCTACAGGGTGAACATATGCAAAGAAGGTTTGAAGAGAAGAGCTATCCTAGGGATCTAGTCTAAAATTCTTTTTTTTTTTTCGACCAGTAATAAGCAATCAAAAAATAAAGAGAATATCACTAAAGAAACGGAAACTACAGGTAGATTTATGTTGACTTTCAACACTAAATATAGGACCATCTCGAAAATTATCAATAAACATTATAATATTTTGAAGCTTGAGCAACTTTTGGCTCCCCTGTTACCTAATAAGCCACGAATAACTTTCAGAAAATCATGCAGCATAAAAAATATCATTGCCCTGAACAAGTTAGAAATATCCAACAAAAGATCTCTGCTTGATATTAGGGCCTAGTTTAACAACAGAACAGGTATTTTGCAATGCCGGAAAATCGGTTGCCTTACTTGCCAATCTATCACTAATGGATGTTCGAAGATTGTTACCAACAAAGGCACTTCATTTCAGATCAAGCAGTTCATTACCTGCTCAATTAAATTTGTTGTTTACATTCTGCTGTGCCACTGCAACCTCTTGTATGTGGATCGCATGATACGTACCCTTCTGACTAGAGTAGGCGAGCACCGTAGGTTAATTAAAAAGGGTTTTGATAAACACAGTGTCCCATGCCACCTCCAGGCAAATAAAGACTTCAGATGCCTGGAGGTTTTGGCGATTGGGGCCATCCCTAAGGGCATGCTCACCGACAGCAAAAGGTTTTCCCTCCTTTGTAAGAGAGAAACTTTTTGGATGTATCTGTTGGGTTCTCTTTCAACCGAGGGCCTCAATGAAGGACTTGATATTGTTAGTATTATGTGATTTTATGCTTGATATTCTGATAATTCCTGCAGTACTACTGATAGATTCATATCAATAGAGTTGTCCCAACCATAATCTTATGCATGTATGCTCATATACAGTGTGTTTATAGATATCAACATCTATAGATCCATACATGCAGCTTCTTCTTTTTTCTCATCAAATGTGTAATTACCCAGTATTTAGAATCCCTTTTCACCATCATTGATAGAATCACGTATCATCTTCTTTTGATTGTGGATATTAGAGTTATTAGAGTATTCCTATATTTCTTCCTTCTATTATTAATTTTTTTTATAAAAAAAATGTTTTTTTTATTAATGATTGTTCATACAATTCATTCATTCAATGTTTTATATGTATATTAAATAGTTTATTATTATATTCATAATTTGTGTGTAAAGCAGGCTCATATGCATTTGGCATCTTATAAAGTTTTTATTTTATTTTAAGCCATAGGGTAGACAACATACATACATACATATGTACATATGACAACATACATGATTGACAACATAGGGGTTAACAACATACATCAGGCTTGTTATCTCCACCCCCTTCCCCATCCCCTTCAATGAGTTTAAATACTGTTGCTGCAGCTTCCTCCATGACTTTGAGAAAGGTGCATGCAAGCGAAACATGTAAGCCATGGCAACACAGAGCTTGCGGTTCACCACTACAGATGAGCTTCCTTTTTCCAGTGTGGCCCTGAAGTCATCTATTGTGCCCGGCTCCAGTGGGTTTGTTCGTCTCTCCCGGCTCCATCTCCCAGCAGTGGATGTCATACCATACTGTCTGTGGCTCAGCGTGGCTCACTCCCGTGACCAGCTTCAGCATTTCACAGCTTCCTGGATAGTGTCATTCGCCATTGCAGTCTCCATCCTGGACACCAGCAGAGCTTGACCACCAGCTTAAGGCAGAGGGCTGTCACACACACCCCCTTCCACCAGGCTTCCATCGTTATCTCACATGGTTCATTACATATTTTTCCATGCTTAACCAACAAGCCAACTGGATTGTTCCTACCCTTCCCTACTCGGATGTCACTGTAGTACCATTAACTTAACATTTTATTCTAGTATCTATATTGGCTATATGCTCCTATAACTGTTTTTTACAACTTCCATACGTTTTTTTATCTGACAGTTGTCGTTCACCTTTCTCAAGTGCAACAAACTATCTTTTTACTTAGCCAATGGTTTATAAGTATCTATGACTTTTACCCATAGGGCGCTGCTCTGATGTTTTTTGTCCCTTGTTTTCCATTTTCCAGTAGTTTCCAGCTGCACTGGATTTTAGTCCATTCCACATTTCTCCAGGCATTTACATCCATATGTATGATTGACAGATCCTAGCGCCTAAGGAACTTTGTGTTTGTTTTGCATAAGAGCAGAGTCTAGTGACGAAATCTCTTGTTATTTCCTTCTATGATTTTCTTTGATTGACAGGTAGCTATAGCAGTGAGTTAGGGACTTTCGCCACTGCCGCCATTGCTATAGCGATGTGTCAGGACAAAAGAGCTCTGCTCAGTGGCATTACTGCGCAGGTGCAAGATCGGGAGGAGCATGCTGGGTAGCTAGCTGCACCAAATCCCAGACAGAAATACAAGAGAGCGTCAGATGCCCACATCAGAGATGGACTCTGCCTGCTTCCAAGATCAGGTTAGGTTTAAATGATTTAAAGATTAACTAAAAGAACAACATTAATGTCATTATCTAAATGTTAGACTTGAATTGGAGGCAATTATGGCAAAGTATTTAAAAAAATGACCCAGGGGACTGGAACTCCACTTTAAGTGCTGTGTTATCTGCACAGTAACTGTGCAAATTACATTTTTTCTTTTAATGGCAAAAATATTGATCTGAACATTTACTGGCCTAATCAAGGTGATAGGAAAAGCTTTGCCTTTGTGATGTCATCAGCAAATAAATTTGTAGAATCTGTGCAACGTCCTGGAGATTAACATAACAAACACAGCTGAGAGCTGAAAAAACATCTAGCATAGAAACCAAATACTGACTGTTGATTTCTCTACTCAAAAACCTAAAGTGTGTCTATGGCCAAAACATATTTTTAGTTTTGGATGGAGTGGGGAAGGTATAAAACCTATGTAGGGTTTCAGTGCTGTTTGAGAGATTTCCTCTCATTCCCTGTCCCAGGGAAAACCTGCTCAGCAGACAGGAATTGAAGGGAATTCTCCAAAAGCAACACAGACAGAAGTAAACTTGGCAATTCATGTCCTGAAGCTTACCCTAATTTGTTTTTTTACCTGACTTATCTTAAAGCAGAACTCCAGCCAAAAAATTTTTTTCATGTCCTTGTTGCTGGTCTCCTATCTTCACCAACTTTGCCATCCATGTTCTGAGCTCTGTTGTTCCTCTGTAATTGGCTGCTGAACTTGCTGAAAAAATGTTATTGTCTGGTGACATCTTGTTTGTAAGACTGCTGGCTTCTATCCCTCTCCTGAGCTCAGCCAGTGGTCTGTCACTTGTGGTCCTCAGAAAACCTAGCAGGGAGTTCCATTTCCTGTAGTGGCCAGAGGCCCCTGTCTATACCATGGAGGAGGTGACCTCCTTCCTCTTTCTCCTCCCTCCCCCTCCTCCTCCCGTCTCCCCCCTCCCGCCGTTATGATTGACATCACACTGTGGCAATTGTGCCATTATTGGCACAGTGCGCTGTCAATCATAACGGCGGGAGGCAGGGCATCAGTGAGTGGTATTCCGATATACTAATACTTGACACAGTGGGAGATCCCCGCTGTGTCATACAACTGATTACTGATAATAATCCCACTCTGCACAAAGATAGCAGGCGGGGAGGGGGGGGGGGGGGGGGTGGAGTGGAGGTGCTCCTAGAATGTATTTAGCAGATTTAAAGGGTATCTATACTGATACTAATCCCCACTCTGCACTGGTGGGACTGATATGAGGGACTGATATGAGGCACTGGTGGTCCCTAACATTCGGCTCTGGTGGTCCCTGACATTTGGCACTTGCGTTCCCTGACATTTAGCTCTGGTGGTCCCTGACATTCGGCACTTGTTGTCCCTGACATTCAGATCTGGTGGTCCCTGACATTCAGCTCTGGTGGTCTCTGACATTTGGCTCTGGTGGTCCCAGACATTCGGTTCTGGTGGTCCCTGACATTCGGTTCTGGTGGTCCCTGACATTCGGTTCTGGTGGTCCCTGACATTTGGTTCTGGTGGTCCCTGACATTTGACTCTGATGGTCCCTGACATTTGGCACTTGTGGTCCCTGACATTCGGCAGCTGTGGTCCCTGACATTCAGCTCTGGTGGTTCCTGACATTTGGCTCTGGTGGTCCCTGACATTCGGCACTTGTGGCCCCTGACATTCGGCTTTAGTGGTCCCTGACATTTGGCACTTGTGGCCCCTGACATTTGGCCCTTGTGGTCCCTGACATTCGGCTTTGGTGGTCCCTGACATTTTGCTCTGGTGGTCCCTGATATTCAGCACTTGTGGTCCCTGACAGTCGGCTCTGGTGGTCCTTGACATTCAGCTCTGGTGGACCATGACATTTGGTTCTGGTGGTCCCTGACATTTGGCACTAGCGGTCCCTGATATTCAGCTCTGGTTGTCCCTGGTATTTGGCACTTGTTGTCCCTGACATTCAGCTCTGGTGGTCCCTGACAGTTGGCTCTGGGGGTCCCAGACTTTCGGTTCTGGTGGTCCCTGACATTTGGCTCTGGTGGTCCCTGACATTTGGCACTTGTGGTCCCTGACATTCAGCACTTGTGGTCCCTGACATTCGACACTTGTGGTCCCTGACATTCGGCACTTGTGGTCCCTGACATTCGGGTCTGGTGGTCCCTGACATTCGGTTCTGGTGGACACTGACATTGGGTTCTGGTGGACACTGACATTCAGCTCTGGTGGACCCTGACATTCAGTTCTGGTGGACACTGACATTCGGTTCTGGTGGACCCTGACATTCAGTTCTGGTGGACACTGACATTCGGTTCTGGTGGACCCTGACATTCGGTTCTGCTGGACACTGACATTCGGTTCTGCTGGACACTGACATTCAGTTCTGGTGGACCCTGACATTCAGTTCTGGTGGACCCTGACATTCAGTTCTGGTGGACCCTGACATTCAGTTCTGGTGCACCCTGACATTTGGTTCTGGTGGTCCCTGACATTCGGCTCTGGTGGTCCCTGACATTTGACACATTGCACTGGTTTGCATTTATAAGGCTGTAACCTATCATACAGTGTGTTATGTATGGCTTGCTGGCTGCAGAATGAGGAGTGTGATTTATGTTGAAGTGGGCGAGTTCACATGTACAAGCCTAGTGTACCTCCCACATTCACTCCCATCCCAAGGATTCATGGGAAATGTGGGCTGATTACAGTTAGAGAGAGAGATATGATGCAATCATTCTTTTAACACCTCTGTGACGGAACCGATCCCACACTCCGATTGCTAAGTCCTGGAACACAAGTCCAATGGATCTGGCTATAGGAACCCCCAAGAACTAGACGACACCAGTCTTAGAGGACATCAGGAATGACCTTTATTTGAGATCTCACACAAAATATATACGACTAAAACCTAACCTAATTAGCATGAGCTAATTATCTAAATCAACACTCAGTCTAGGTGACTGAGGGATAAGACTTTTCGGCTCCTAGCTCACTAACAATTTAATTGCAGGTTAATTAGCACAAACAACAAAACAACAATAGGTGAAATACTCTTTAGAATCTGTGTCAAGCCAGACTAGACTCATTTACATTATACAAGACAGTCAGGATGGCTGGATGTGATGATATTAGCATCTAAGAGTTTATGTCCCAATAGTGTGATTTAGCCTATTGCTAACATGGCATTTACATATCCAGAGTCTGTGTGTCTTGGGGGGGGGGCACGGACCTGAATCCAAGTAACACCACCTCAGGGGTCCCCAGGCATACAGCTCACAAAGAGCACCGTTCCCCCCAATGCAAGGGCCCATAATCACAAGGCAAGAGGCTCGCATTCAGTCCCCTCCAAGAGCCTCGGTCCCAGCTAGGTCTGTCACAACCTCCTCTTGGGCAGAATACAGGCTGCATTTTTTTAAATCAGAAAACTGACTTCCTGAAAATTCAATCAGTCATATCTCTTAAACGGTGAGAAACTTCACAAATGTAATAACTGTTAAGTGTTTTGTGTGTGGGGTTGGTGGTGTACTAATGGGGGATTTTTTGAAAATCCCGGAGTTCTGCTTTAATGCCATTCCCTATCTCATAGGACAATATACCAATACATTAAACAGTGACCCCAGAGATAGCATTTTGTAATGAGATTCTCATCAGTTGCAAGGTGCGATCCATGTGATTCCACTTTCTTAAGATCAAAATGACGTCATGATGCCTGCATAGAAACCAATCAGCTTCCAGGTTTTTTAATTGAACAAGCTGAAGTTAGAAGACAATCGGCTATCATGCACAGCTGCACTCCTCAGTTTTAGTAAGTATTGTCTACTCCCGAAAAACTCCGGAGATTTGTTCAGGTTCTTACACAGTGGATTTCCCAGCAGCCAGACACACAATCTCAGCCACACTCTTCCTCAATAACCAGTCTAGGGTGTTGTTTTTGTTGTTTTTATTTTTGAAGAACTTGGATAGGGTTGAGGGATTTGAGTGCGATACTCAAAAAACAGTAAAATTGAGGACAATAGACTTATTTCTGAACAGCTGAAGCAGAAGCCCTTGCTTGTAGCAAACTTTGGACTTGGCTTTTGTAGTGAAAACAGTTAAATGCACACTCCTTTCTTTAGAGCCACAAGAGCAGTCCCTTCACAGAAAATCAGATAGACTAAGCTCTTCAGGACACCAGCCGATGCCCCCCCTGTAAACAAACACACACAGCTGACTCTCCAGCATAGGTGGGTGGCAGCAGCCCAAAAGTTTCCAAGATCTCTCATAGCAATCTGTACTCATAGAATGTCCAGGGACAGTTGGGTTCCTCAATTCAACTTTCAAGCAACACTTTCCTCCAGCGATACCAGACTAGATCTTCAGCAGGCATGCCCTCAATCAGATCTTTCTAGCTTCAGGATCAAGGCCCTCAGGTCACCCACCAAAGTGCTCATGAACAGCAGGCACATGGCAGTGTTGACTGGGGACAGCTTTCCTCCAGGCTGGACTAATCCTCAGCAGGAAAAGACCCAGAAGCCCAGTCTCTCAGAGTATTTATGCAGTCTCCCAGTAGCTTTCAGGGTCCTGCTCCCTGGGATTGGCCAGGGCTGCATAAATATTCATACTGACATCTGCATACCTTCACATCTACTGTATGTTCCAGAGAATTCTCCACTTTCTGAAAGGCAGAGGGAGCCATCAGACTAGCAGCAGCTGAGAACATTGAACTGATCTAAATAATCAGCTGCAATGGTTACAGTGAGTCACAACTAAATTTCCCTAACACAATAATTACAAACACACTGGTTACAGTAAGGCAAGCTAAATTTACCTACCAAAATGCATCCAGCTCCACAGAACACAGTAATCCAGCTCTAAATCGAACTAATCCTAGCACCTACAGTACCTAGGAGGGTGATACAAGTAAATCAACCTCCATGTCTTCCAGTGGAAAGGTGATGTGTCTAGCAAGGCCCTTTAAGGATAGGGTCGTATTAAGTTGCCCCACTTCATCTTGCCTGATGGGATCATTTTGCCAGGCAATTCTGCATGCATGCTTTTCTGGTAACCTTCTTCCACCCGCCCCACACCAACTGTTTAATTTCTTCCATTAACAGAGAAGTGTAAATTTATCTTTTCAGGTGCTTGTAGAACTTACTTCTCTGGAGCTTTAAATAACTGTTTCCATTGGAGGGCTTCCCTAACTACCCTTAAAAAAGGCATAACAAAGGCATATTGAAACCCAACCCCAGGATGATTTTCCAGCTCTTCATGGGAAGAACCACCCCTCTGAAATGTTTGAGGAAGAGAAAATAGATAGCCATGCAACTGGTCCTGGTGTGGGTGGAAGCATAGGCTGTCTTCAGGGCCACATAGAATTCTTGTAACGTGTAGCAGATGACTTTCCTTATGAGAGCTACTACCTCTCTGTCATCCATATCCTTTTCTTTGGATGCTGCTAACAGGCAATTCTTGTATAAAGATTTAATCTGATATAGTCTAAGACAGTGATGGGGAACCTTGGCACCCCAGATGTTTTGGAACTACATTTCCCATGATGCTCATCTACACTGCAGAGTGCATGAGCATCATGGGAAATGTAGTTCCAAAACATCTGGGGTGCCAAGGTTCGCCATCACTGGTCTAAGACATGCCCAGCATTTGCCACTAACCGGACACCAGGATGTAAATGCTCCATGAATCATCTCCCCTTACTAAAGATGGGCACTGCCAGAAATGCTAGAATGCTAGGGTATGTGTGTGTGTGTGTAAGGGGGGGGGGAGGGGGGGTTCAAATTATTTTTCAGTAAAATAAAGCATGAAGACATTGATGGAAGGGTGAGTTTGCTCTGAATATTAAAGTGTATTAAATTAAGTTTTTGGTTTGTGCTCAGATGCTGTTTAGTTCCACTTTAACATGAAAAATATGGCACCTCAATAGACCGCAAGGACTAAAGGGAGGATTGAAGGGGCTTTTACCATTCCCTACTCAGAACTCTTTTTTAATAAAAAAATCTACTCTTTCAGTAATAATCATAAAAGTTAGGATTTTCCACCACTTTCCATTGTAATAACAATAGTTACCAGTACAAATGATTAGAGTAAATGTCCCAAATGGAGATATAGACAGCAATATAAAATTAACAGAGGCTCTACTCTTACCTACTCCATACTGTATGAACCAACAATATCATTAACATATATAGACTTGCAATTAAAGTGCAGAAATAAGAGGCCCATCTCTTCAAGTCCTAAAATTGGTGGAAAATGTACTCAACTGCACCTCCTTCTGATAGTATATGGTAAATATGAAACACTGAAATGCATTATTTTACCTTTACCAGAAAATATATATATATTGTCCTGAGCATCATATCATATATATATTTTGTATACGCAAACACCACACAATTACCTAAGGGTCCTTTCACATGGGTGTTCAGTTTTTTAGTTTAGTCCAATCACTTTTTTTTTTTGTAAAAAAATGTATCAAAAACGGATATGGATGTCAGTTTTGACATCTGTTTTCTTGTCCGCTGACATTCGTTTAAAAGTGACTGAACTGATTTTCAAACATAGCTGGTTTCTAAGGAGGGGGCCAGGAAGCTGGCAGCCACATAAACCGATGAGTCATCACCTGTCAGCAGGGTTCCCCACTGACAGCTGAATGTAAAAAAAAAAAAAAAACATGTCAATGGATATCGAGTACATCATACCCCTACCCATTCACCCCAAAAAGCAATGAAAAGTAAAAAGAAACAAGAGACTTTATAATAAAAATAGCTCTGAGCTGTCTTCTCCCTGAGCCCTCTTCTCTCGGTGCCGTCTTATCCCGTTGCCGTCTTTTCCCGCCACCGCCTTCTCCCGCCGCCGTCTTCTCCCAGTGCTGTCTTCTCCTGCTGCATTCGTCTTCCTCGCCAGTTACCAGCGGGAAACCCCACTGAAAGCTCATGACTCATCGATTGCTTCACTCCAAACGATCTCAGCCTGTATGCTCACGAAACCGGTCGCGCCCACCTCATGACGTCATCTCTCTCTGCCTGCGCTCCAGACTTCGTTCTGCTTTGAACTGCGCTCCATGGCCGGCGTCTGTGCCACTTTCTGGCCGCTTGCGGCTACAACGCCTCAGTTTGATGGACCACATCCATGCTCAGCTTTTAAAGTGACTGAATGCTCATACATCACATCCAAAATGTGAGTTTTCTGTATTAAATAAGTTTTTATAATTAAAGTGTATGTTATCTCTACACCCAGAGGCGCCTCTTCCTTTGCTAAGGTTGAATATTAATGGGAAGAGAGGGCAGCCCTGTTGCATACTGTTTGATATCGAGAAGACATTCGATAGGTGGCCATTGACTTGGACCTTAGCAGTTGGGGAGGAATAGAGGGCCAAAATAAATTTAACATACAGTTACCTATGCCTATCACTCTGTGGACTTTCGACATATAGTCCCGGGCTACTCTATCGAATGCCTTCTCTGCATCCAGATATGAAAAAAAAAAATCCTTGTTGGTTTTTAGATGCCAGCCAGTGGTGGATAATAATGGCCTTTATAACGTTGTCTTTCGCCTCTCTGCCCGGTATAAAGATCACCTGATCTAGTGAGATAAGTTTAGGCAATAGAGGTTAGCCAGAATTTTGGCATACATTTTTTGGTCCACATTTAGTAGGGAAATTGGTCGATATTTATGACTAAGGAGGTGTCTTTGTTCGGTTTTGGGATCACTGTTGTATGTGCCGTTAGGAGATCTCCGGGTGAAGGACTATCGGGTGAAGGGGAGTTGAATGCTTTTAGAAAGTGAAGTTTGAGCCTATCTTGAAAGGTTTTATAATAGTCTGTCGTCAGGCCACCCGGGTCCAGGATCTTTCCGGATTTCAGCTGCTTGAGTACTGTGTCAACTTCCTCAGAAGAGAGTGGGTTATCCAGAGCTTTTGCTTTAGAATTGGACAGTGGTTCGGGGCTATACATCATGAGGAAATCCCTAATTGTTTGCAGTCTAGTAGAGTCATCCATCTGGTGATCAACTGGGTTTAAATTATAAAAACGTGTATAATATTGTACAAATTGATATTTCATCTTAGATACAATTTTGCGTCCGGCAGAATCTGTGAGAGAGTAAATTGTCATGGAAGCGTTTTTCTAACGGAGAGCTCTTGCCAGGAGCTTTCCAGACTTTCCGTATTCGTAAAATGTTTTTGTGTCAGGATATAATTGCGCTTCTTTTTTTGTCAAGTTCTACTAAGACACTGGCTTGGACAAGGTCACAAAGGGATGATGCAGCTTAGGTGTCTTTGTGTGACTTTTCTAACTGGACTTAAGTCGTATGTTGTTGTATTTCTCTTCAGCGCTTTGCAGAAATTGCAACCAGTTCTCCCCGAATGGTATATTTGTGTGCTTCCCACCTTAGCATCGGAGATATGTCTGGAGAGTCTCTTGGAAGTAACTGAGTAGGAGTCTAGTCACCTCCTTAGCTACTGTGCTACCTGAGAGTAAGGAGGGATCTAGGCACCAAATTGGGGATCGGAATGGAATGGCTGAAAATTCTATGGACATAGAGATGGGGTGGTGGTCAGACAAGAGCATGGGATTTATGGTGGCTTTAGTGAGTATTGGTAAGTCCCTTTGTGAGATAAATAGGTAGTTGAGTCTGGAGTAGCGGTTGTGTGGGGCTGAGTAGAATGTGTAATCTTTTACATTAGGGTATAGCGTGCGCCGAGAGTCATGTAGAGTAAGGTCTTGAAGAAGGGTTTTAATTGCACATAGTGCTTTGTATGGCATGGATGATGTTCCAGTTGATGTGTTTGCAGGGGGTTGAGGGGGACATTAAAGTCTCCCCCAAGGACTAGGATGCCATCTTGAAAGGTTGCTAGCAACTGTAGTGTTGCTCTGAAGAAAGGGACTTGTTTTGTATTTGGTGCATAGATGTTTGCTAGGGTAATGGGTTTCCCATGCATTGAGTCTTTCACAAAGGTGTACCTTCCTTCCTTATCTAAACAAGAGTCTGTGATTTGAAATGGGCATTGTTTGGCAAAAAGAATGGAGATTCCCTTAGATCTGGAATCAGAGTTGGTTGCATGTATGGAAGTAGGGTATCTGGTATTTTGAAAGTTTTGGGATGGAGTCTGTTTTAAAATGTGTTTCCTGTGGGAAAACAATGTCAGCCCTGTATTTGTGCATAGAGGAAAAAACTTGTGATCATTTTTCTGGTATGTTAAATAGAGGTGCGCATCTTCACTGGCTTCACAATTCGATTCGATTACGATTATCATGTCAACGTTTCGATTCGATTCGATTCCGCGATGTATCACGATGCATCATGATTACAGCGCAAGTGCACATGGGTTTCATCAAAAAAATTCAAGCAGTCAGGAGAACTCAATTTTTTTATTCTATCTGTTCTTTTTTAAAAAAAAGACAACACTCCCTGCATGTAGCAAAGTCTAAACATAGCAGACAACAACTTAAAGGAGCTCCAGGCTCTCCACCAAAATACTAGGGGAGATGGCCAGAGACTGCGGACATAGTACAGGAGGTGGTCAGAGACTGCAGACATAGTACAGGAGGTGGTCAGAGACTGCGGACATAGTACAGGAGGCGGTCAGAGACCGCAGACACACTACAGAAGATTGCCAGGGACTTAAGACATAGTACAGGAGGTGGTCAGAGACTGCAGACATACTATAGGAGATGGTCAGAGACTGAAGACATAGTACAGGAGATGATCAGAGACTGAAGACATAGTACAGGAGATGATCAGAGACTGCGGACATAGTACAGGAGGTGGTCAGAGACTGCGAACATAGTACAGGAGATGGCCAGAGACTGAAGACATAGTACAGGAGGTGGTCAGAGACTGCAGACATGGTACAGGAGGTGGTCAGAGACTGAAGACATAGTACAGGAGGTGGTCAGAGACTGGGGAAATGATACAGAAGATGGTCAGGCTGTGGACATGATACATGAGATCAGCAGTTAAGTATGATATCTTTTTTTATTTAAAAGAAAAAATAATGCCCTTTAGTATCACTTTAACAAATCCATTGAGTCTTTTGGCAGCAACTTGGATTGTAAACAGGTCAACATCACTGAAAAAATTAAAAAAAGGAAGACATTCCAATCAGTAAGAAATATACTGCTTGCAGATCAGTAGATGGTTCCAGAGGGGAGGGATGATAGGGAAATCACAGGAAGAAATGTGGCAATAAAAGAGTTTGTGCAGCCCCCAATGTGTTAGGCACATAGTATACACACACCGGATAGTTGCAGCAAGTGGGGGGGATGTGCCACTTCTATACACTTACCGGCACATATATCAAGCATGACAGGCTTATCTCTCACCTCCGGAGCACTCCTACCAACTCCCCTCCTCTCCTCGCAGCTTGTTTCCTGAAGCCGACTCAGAGACACACAGTTGCAGTGATCTCTGTGTGTCTCAGCTCCGTGCAGTCCCAGTGCCCGCCCATCGGGGAGATGTCCAGTTTCACTGTCCACTTGTCCAGAGCTACAAATCCCAGAGGAGGGGGAGAGCATGGGTGGGGGCAGCACTCTGAGGCTACATTGTCCGTGAGGATGGGACAGCACCAGGCGCAGCCAGCCGATGGGGGGCTTGTCATTCCAGCAAAGACACTGCTGTGCAGGGGGAGGGGGAGGAGCCGGAATGACGTCATACATAATCGATTATGCTGGATAACGCATCGATGCTGAATCGGGAAAGGGTATAATCGTGATGCATCGATACGCCGATTATTTTCAACACCCCTAATGTTAAAGCAGAGTTCCACCCAAAAATGGAACTTCCACTTTAAGCACTCCTCGCCCCCTTACATGCCAAATTGGGCATGTCATTTTTTTGGAGGGGGAGTGGGGGCTTCGTTAGGAGGGGGACTTCCTGTCTCACTTCCTGCTTCCACCCAGGGACCACCAAGGTGACTCCTCCTTTCGCCTTAGGCGGCCCCTCCCTCCAGGCGATCTCCTGGGACACGTCCCAGGAGATCGCCTGTCCACTTCAGGAGCGCAGCGCGAATCGTGCATACACCGTGCGTGCCCGCCCGTGAAGCCGAAAGCTGTGTATAGGGGATTCGTCAAGAGTATAATAATATGTGTGGGTAGAGAATGCACATATCACTAAGTGACCACTTGTGCTGTGGTTACAACAATAATGAGTGGGAGCTGGACGAGTTTGGTAGGACTATTGGCAGCCTCGAGGTGGTGGTGATTCTCGTATTCAAGACACTAGAGACCCGCAAATCAAACTTAGAGCTTAACAAGTCAATGCCATGCCAGCTAAAGAATTAATATCACTTAAAAAAGGGGGGGAGAATACATTTTGTGTTTCCCAAAGATCAGAGAACTAGGTGGTAATGTGGGAGACATCAGCTGCAGGAATAATGGAGAGACATTCCATCTGATCTTGAGTGAGTCACTGAGGTATTGGATGGGTATTGGATAGGGTTCAGTTGAGTTCTGTCAAATTCATATGCATGGCGGAGGCTGGGTATTAACCTTGGGGCTGGGTGATCAAACGTCTGGTAGTGAAGGGGTGAAGCAATTTATGTAACAGGAAGAACTCTGCCTAAAAACAGAAGAAAAAAAAGGAAAAGAAGAACTTGAAAATAAGAAAATCAAACTTACTGTATCTGGGCTTTAAGGTCAATCAGCAGTGTTGGCGAGCTCTTTGGGTTTGCAGGGCTTTTGTAGGGCTGTTGCCATGCTGAGGGCCCAAGGCGAATTGGTGGAGGCGAGCTTCTGAGGGCGACCGTTGCCTGCGGTAACTATGCTCCTTTGTTTCCATGGGTTCAGCTCCTGGGACATGTTGGCCTTGCAAAGGGCTGATGGAATGTAACATACCATTCCGGAACCTGTTATCAGAATATCCAGAGTGTCACAGAAGTGGCAGAGGTCTTCAGGTACTTTCAGAAGTTCTGTGCGGCCTTGGGATGTGGCAGACAGGCAGAAGGGGAACTTCCACCTATATGGGATTCCTTTTGTGCGGAGAACTTCTAGTAGGGGACGGAATTCCCATCTGTGTTGTAGCGTGATGGTAGAGAGGTCCAGGAACAGGCGTATCTCTGCACCGTTGTGGGATAGCGGGGTTTTGCTGCATGCCTTCCTTAGGACCTCTTCTTTTAGTTGGTAGTCTATTATGCAGCAGACTACATCCCTGGGTGGGTCAGACTTCCTGCCTCGTGGTCTGAGGGCACAATGGATACGTTCCATCCTAATCGGTCTATCTAGGAGAGTATTAAAAAGGTTTATTACCCCAGCTTGAAGTTGCAGGTGATCAGTGTCAACTGTTTTCAGAAGGCCCTGCAGTCTCAAGTTGTGACGCCTGCCACGGTTATCCAGGTCCTCCATGTGGTGGTTAAGGTCAAGGAGCTGTATGCTGATGAGCACGGTGGATGGCAGTGGATTGTGAGGCTGTTATCTTTTCCACTTCTTGTACTCGTCCGGCTATTGCCTGTATGTAAATCTTGAGGTCAGAAATTGCTGCTGTAAGGGTCTCTTTGATGTCAGCTGCCACCGAATGAAGATCATTCAGGCTGGGGTGTTGATGCTGGTGTGGCGTTAGTATTATCTTTCCCATTTTGGAGGAGGATCGTGTGATGGCTGTTTCCCCAGAAGCATTGTCTGTAGGTGGATTTAGGCCCTGAGAGGACGCCATGTTGCTCACCTGTGTCCAAAATGCCGTGAGTCAATCTGCCGTTCAAAACACATGGAGAACAGGATCACGAGGCGGAGGAATTATGGTAGGATGTCCCCATTTTTACTGGATGGTTAAAGAGGCAATGCACCCCCTTAGGAGACAGCTTATTTCCACTTTTGGCGGGAGCTCACAAACTAAGTGCCCATCTTCCACGAAGCTCAAGTCATGCCCCCCCCCCCCCATTCTGTTTTTTAAACAGAAGAAAAAAAATAGTTTTTTCTCCCGTCTCAAAAAACGGAACTTAGCGGAGACGGATGTCAGCGGACGATTATCTGCTAACGTCTGCTAGCCCATAGACATACATGGATGTCAGTTTTTTATCCGCCAATGGATGGAGGAAAAACAGACATGCGGAATATCTGTGTGAAAGGACCCTAATGATGAGATGTCCATCAGCAATTAATAAACATGCAGCACCATAGTTCCATACTACTAAACAATCACCAAAGTGGATGAATTTTCAGGATGTTTGTCTCTATTTGTTTTTGTACACCATGTGTGGAAAATGAAAAACCAATAAAAAAAATGACTTGATTCACAGTAGATTGCATTTATCATGCCCAATTGCTTATCGGGAACACATTACTATAGGAGCAATATGTTACACAGTCCATTAAAAACATTTCAGTTATTGATCATTTGAAATGTTTGACCTATGGTTACTTGAAATCAATTTGAAGTTGCAATAAAATAATTTACACCTAGGCAATGTTGCTGTTGTTGCCAGGATTCCCAAATGTTATTTATTTGGCTATGAGGAAAATGACGACTTTGTATCGAGTGCCACGATTGACTGTGCTGATTAGTGAAAGCCCTCTTGATGTTGAACGACATCATTGTTTGTTAAGCGGTGGAACTACAGTTATCCTGTGGGTTCAACTTCCTACAGTGGATGGAAAGACTTGAGTATTTTTTGATTCCAGAGCAGCTTCTTCTACCGATACAAGGCCCATTATAATTAAAAATCCCAGTAACTGTATGGGGTTAAAATATGTAATGGCCACATTCAGTGTATGAACTTTATTTTTTGTATTTTTATTTCATTCCTTTATATTTTTCTTCATGTTTGTCTAGGGTTGCCACCTCATCCCTTTAAACCTGAATACATATTGATTATACAGATTCTGTGGCTGTAATTAAATGGATGAGGTGGCAACCCTACATTTGTCCAGTTGTGCAAGTTTTCAGCAAAAGTGACAATACCACAGAGGTCATCCATGTCTTTATGGACTATGCTTTGTGCACTGGTGCGCATTCATGTTGGAACGGGAAGGGGCCATCTCCAAACTATTCCCACAAAGTTGGGAGCAGGAAATTGTCCAAATATCTTGGTATGCTGAAGCCTTAAGAGTTTCCTTCACTGGAACTAAGAGGCCAAACCCAACCCCTGAAAAACAGTCCCACACCATAATCCCCCCTCCACCAAATGATTTGGACCAGTGCACAAAGCAAGGTGAAACGTGGATGAGAGAGTTTGGGGTGGAGGAATTTGACTGGCCTGCACAGAGTCCTGACTTCAACCCAATAGAACACCTTTGGGATGAAGTAGAGTGGAGACTGCGAGCCAAACCTTCTTGTCCACATAAGTGCCTGACTGTCAGGGCTGGGCTCAGCCCTTCCTTCTCTGAGCTGGTCGCTCAGCTGTCAGCTAATTGCCAGCTCCTATCTCTCCACAGTGACTCACCTGTTGATGATATCCTGCTAGTCAGTCCTGCGTACTTAAGCCGTCCAGCCCAGATAATCTCTGCCTTCGCCTTGGTCAACATCACGGAGACTGAGGTTCCGACTGGCTCCAGGTCCTGCTTGCTTTTCCACTACTCTGTTCACTGGCTTCCTGACTTTCTTGTCTGACTATCCGTTCCTGTTACCAAAATTTGGCTGTTTTGACTACATTTGTTCTATTTACTTTTATTATTAAACAAGTGTGATTTAACTGTATTTTGGTCTCGGTCTGATTCATGGTTTCTGACACTGACCTCACAAATGGGCTTCTGGAAGAATGGTCACACGTTCCCATAGACACACTCCTAAACCTTGTGGACAGTCTTCCCAGAAGAGTTGAAGCTGTTATAGCTGCAAAGGGTGGGGCAACTCAATATTAAACCCTACGGACTCAGACTGGGATAGCATTAAAGTTCATGAGTTCATGTGCGTGTAAAGGCAGGGGTCCCAATACTTTTGGTAATATAGTTTATGTTATTTTGTTTCTTTTGCCCATATTTCCACTTTAAAGAACAAAACCTTCATTAGACTAAGTTAAATTGTGTTATACAGCAGAAAGTAGATTATTTATATTTTCAAGATAATTTTCTTTTGTGAAATATTGTTCCTCATCTACAGTAGAAGCTTTTCCTAAAACAGCTTCATAAACCTCAGTTATTTAGCTTACTGAGATAGTCATTAAAACTGTCACAAAGAATGACAGCTCTGTGAAATCCAGATAATTGGCTGCAAGGGAGTGCCCTCATTATGTCATTAAATGTATTAAGTATAAAAAATCACACACAAAAAAAAAAAGTTTGAGAATAAAAAAAATTAACCGAGTTCTGCAATTGAACTGAGAACTATTTGTACAACATAAATAATTATTATGAGAAGCTTAAGATGTTCAAAATGTCTTGAAATAAATCCCTTTGGTCACTCAGGAACAAAGCTAAATTGTTCATTAGTAAAAAGTGTTGGTGCTTAAAGCTGGACACCAGGCAGATAAAGAAAAACAAAAAACAAAATGACAAATGAATAAAAAAAATAAAACAGCTCCAGACAGATTTCCCCCCACACTCCCTCTAACTAAAAAAAAAAAAAAAGAGAAAAAGATAAGAAAAAAAGCCCATTTCATTTACCTAAATCTATTGTCATATGATGCTTCAGATCCCAAATCTTTTAATTTTCCTACTTCAGGATGGGTACATCTTAGCCTGGGTGGCACTGCCACTTCCTGTTGGCTGCCCAGCCGCAGGATCCTTCCAAGCTCCAGAAGACTACACAGCCTAATCATGTCAACCCCATGTGGGGACCATTCCGCATGTTTTTATGTTGAAATGGGTGGAGATAGTTAAAGGGTGTGATAGAAGCTGGAATTATATATGTTCAGAGATGGCCTTTTTATCCCTTTAAATGCCTGCATTTGGCTTGATTTCCATCTCTTGTATCCCAAGTATAAAAACTCTCAGACTGGGAGAAGGAGAGGACAGCATTTGGGCATGGGCGTAGCCAGTGGCGTAACTAGAACCTTCAGGGCCCCGATGCAAGAAACCATGAAGGGCCCCCCTAAACCCCAGCCAGGGCCCTTCCCTTCGAGTCCGGCGGTGGAACTCCAGGGCGTGGTCACAGGTATGACCTTTGTGAGCCCTGTAGTTCCACCACTGGTATCAGTAGTTTTTTTTTATTATTAATTTTTTTATTTTTAGGTGCCCCATTGGGGGACTGTCCCTAGGCAGGATGGGGTCCCCGTCCCCAGAAGAGATGAGGTCCTTTTCTCCAGGGCAGATGAAGTTACTGCCCCCAGGTGAGAAGGGGTCCCTGTCCCCAGGGGAGGTGGGGGTCCCTGTCCCCACGTGAGAAGTTGTTCCTGTCCCCAGGGGGAGATGGAGGGGGTATGCAATGGTGTGTGTGGGGTCCTCTCACTCACCATGACCAAGCTGCAGGCCGCGTACTCATTCATGTTGGCCTGAACTCCATCCAGTGTGCTGGACGGGCGATAAGCATATCTCCCAGAAAGACATTTCATCATGTGTGTATGACGGGGGAGGAGGGGGGCTGACAGACAAGCCTGCAGTGTCCTCCGGGGGGCTCTCATAGGGCTGCACTGCATCTGTGTGCTTAAGTTTGTTTACCCGGGAGAAGTATGCAGTGCAGTGGGGGCCGAACTCAGGGGGGCGGGACTCTGGCTGGGGAGAACAGACATCGGACTGAGCGGCAATGCATGGAGCAGGAGAGGGGTACTCTGAGGAGCCGGCTGAGGAAACAGGTCATGCGGGGAATGCACAACTAAAGAGCAGCCAGTGCGATAGTCGAGCGTGGAGCTCTGCTAGTCACCCTCCACCTCCAGCCACCCGTGTGCATGGTGCACTGGTACCCCTAGCTGCCTATGCTGCTGCCGGCCATATGCAGAGGGGGCTGCATGGGCCCCCTGCATCACAGGGCCCAGTTGCGGTCGCGACTGATGCACCCCCTATAGTTACGCCCCTGGGCGTAGCATCAGGGGTCGCAGGGGTGACAAAGGCAACCTGGCCCCTGATTCCAGGGGGGCCCATGCGGCTTTCCTGTCACATCAGATTTTATGCCACTGGGCCTGTGTGTGGGTGGTGGGGTTACTTGAAGGGCCGGTACGTGAGGAATAATATGGACAGGCCACTCCCCTCCCCTCCGGCATCAGGTGGGAAGGGGGCACTTGGGGGAATGGGCAGGCCACCTGCTCTCAATTCTCTTTCACAGAACTTCATGTCCCCGCTGCCTCCAAGCAGCATGCATGTTCTCGCTTTCTGTGCCACTCTGTGTGCTGTTTCTGCCCCCCCCCCCCTTACATGTACAAGTCTGTGTGCGCTGATCTCTCCTCACCTCCCACATCTCTTATTGCCTCCCGGGCCTCCCCCTCACCTGTCCTCAGTCATGGCGGAGCCTGGTTGGGGGTACATGCTCTTAAGCTGGAGCCATCCAGGAGCCAGAGATACTGCAAGCACGTTCGTCAAGGGGTCAGATGAGGGGAGGAGGGAAGAGTGGGGTTTGTGGAGGGACTGCGAGCATTCTTAAGTCCAGGACACTGACATGACTGGGGGGCTACTATACATTGAGGTGGACTGAGACTTCCCTGGACTCCTCCTGTACTGGAAACATTGGCATCTCATATGTGGGGCAGTGACAGGAGACCAGTATGGGGGAGGGATGAGTCCTGGACATGCTGGGACTTTCAGTGCTTCACGAGGTTCCGATGAATGTGCAAATAACAAGCAAATAAAGTAAGGAACATCAATAACAGATATCATTAATACCCTACTGGATATTACAACTAAAAACACCAGTGCTGCAAATGTGCATTAATCATTAATACCCTACTGGATATTACAACTAAAAACGCCAGGTGCTGAACATAATTAAAAATGTGCAAACAAAGCAGAATAAATAGATAAAAAGGAACAATTCCATATACAGATCAAATTCATCAATGAAGTTCAAGTGATTGTGCAAATAACAAATACTGTACATATATTGCAACCAAAGGCATCAGTGCTGCAAATATTCAAAATTGTGGAACCAAAGCAAGATAATTCCACATGCAGATAAAGTTCATTAATGCGTAGCAATAGCCAAATAAAATGACCCTGCCGGGTATTGCAACCAAATGCACCAGTGCTGTAAAAAATCAACGGTCTTGATGTGAGATGAGCTGTTAGCTGCACACACTGAGTGATCACACCGTCACTTAAGGAATTCTTCTTATCTGCACATCTATCACCACTGGGATCTGTTTGATGTATATATTTACTTGGACTCATTGATGTGGGACGCGAAACACAAAAAAGAAAACTTTATTGATGAACTGTATTATCATATGAAATTTATTTGGTTTACCTATTTATTCTCCATATTTGCACATATTTAGATTTTTTACAGCACTGGTGCATTTGGTGAAGTGGTGTAAAATCTAATCTGACATGGAGCAGAAGTAGGGGCCGGGTCACCATTGTGACCCCTGTGACACTTGACACTACACCCATGCCCAAATGCTGTCCTCTCCTTTTTCCAGTCTGAGGCCGCGTACACACGGGCGGACTGTTCGCCCAACTTTGTCCGCTGAACAGTGTTTCAGTGGACAGTCCGCTCGTGTGTGGGCTTCAGCGGACAGTTTCAGCGGACAGTCTGACGAACAAAGTTTTTCGGAATTCCCGTAAGACAGTCCGCTGAAACTTGGTTTGAGCGGACAGTCCGCCCGTGTGTAAGCTTGTTCGACAAACTAAGTCTCGCGCATGCTCAGAAAGAATTTACACGGCGAAGGTTGCATTGCAGTGTATAGGACGTCGTTTTTCTAGTCCCATCGTACGTGCCGTTCACGTCATCGCGCACGCTTTCAGCGGACTGTTCGTTCATCGTGTGTGGTCAAGTCCGCTCATGCAAATTTTGAGCGGACTGTTTGTCGGATTGTTTGACGAACTAAGTTGGGCGAACAGTCCGCCCGTGTGTACGCGGCCTGAGAGTTTTTATACTTGGGATACAAGAGATGAAAATCAAGCCAAATGCAGGCATTTAAGAGGGATAAAAAGCATATATAACATCATATATAATTCCAGCTCCTATCACGCCTTTTACCTATCTCCACCCATTTCAACATAAAAACATGCGGAATGGTCTCCACCCAGGGTCACTTTATTTGGATATTGCTACTGCATTAATGAATGTTATCTGCATGTGGAATTATCTTGCTGTGGTTGCACAATTTTTGATATTTGCAGCACTGATGCTTTTGGTTTCAATATCCAGTAGGGTACTATTGATTTTTATGTCTTATATATTTATTTGCACAGTCACTTGAACTTCATTGATGAATTTGATCTGTATATGGAATTTTTCCTTCTTATCTATTTATTCCGCTTTGTTTGCACATTTTTAATTATGTTCAGCACCTGGGGTTTTTAGTTGTAATATCCAGTAGGGTATTAATGATCTCTGTTATTGATATTCCTTACGTTGCTTGTTATTTGTACATGGGGTTTTGATTTAGTACCCAATAGGTCTTTTTGTGTTATGTATTTTCACACTTTGTTTTATTGAATTAGGTCTACCGCCACACTTTTTATTTTTAGTAAGTGTGGGGACACATTATAGTGTTGGCAACTGCACTTGGCTGTTTTTTTAATCTTTATATTAGTTGGTGTTGGTTAGCGAGTAAGTAATCATATTCTCTTTATCCACTCCTCTACTGACTGACACCGTCCACTGCCCTACTGACACTGTCTACTGCCCTACTGACACCGTCCACTGCCCTACTGACACCGTCTACTGCCCTACTGACACCGTCCACTGCCCTACTGACACCGTCCACTGCCCTACTGACACCGTCCACTGCCCTACTGACACCGTCTACTGCCCTACTGACACCGTCCACTGTCCTACTGACACCGTCCACTGTCCTACTGACACCGTCCACTGCCCTACTGACACCTCCCACTGCCCTATTGACACCTCCCACTGCCCTACTGACATCGTCTACTGCCCTACTGACACCGCCCACTGTCCTACTGACACCGTCCACTGCCCTACTGACACCTGCCACTGCCCTATTGACACCTCCCACTGCCCTACTGACACCGTCTACTGCCCTACTGACACCGTCCACTGCCCTACTGACACCTCCCACTGCCCTACTGACACCGTCCACTGCCCTACTGACATTGTCCACTGCCCTACTGACACTGTCCACTGCCCTACTGACACCGTCCACTGTCCTACTGACACCTCCTATTGCCCTACTAACACAGCTTACTGCCCTACTGACACCACCCACTGCCCTACTGACACCGCCCACTGCTCTACTGACACCACCCACTGCTTTACTTACACTATCCACTGTCCTACTGACACCTCCCACTGCCCTACTGACACCACCCACTTTCCTACTGACACCTCCCACTGCCCTACTGACACTGCCCACTGCTTTACTGACACCAACCACTGCCCTACTGATACTGCCCACTGCCCTACTAACACCACCCACTGCCCTACTGACACCACCCACTGCCCTACTGACACCGTCCACTGCCCTATTGACACCACCCACTGCCCTACTGTCACCGTCCACTGCCCTACTGACACCATCCACTGTCCTACTGACACCTCCCACTGCCCTACTGACACCGTCCACTGCCCTACTGACACCGTCCACTGCCCTACTGACACCTCCCACTGCCCTACTGACACCTTCCACTGCCCTACTGACACCGTCCACTGCCCTACTGACACCACCCACTGCCCTACTGACACCGTCCACTGCCCTACTGACACCATCCACTGCTCTACTGACACTGTCCACTGTCCTACTGACACCACCCACTGCTTTACTTACACTGCCCGCTGCTTTTCTGACACTGCTTACTGCCCTACTGACACCGCCCACTGCCCTACTGACACCACCCACTGCTTTACTGACACTGTGCACCGTCCTACTGACACAGCCCACTGCTCTACTGACACCATCCACTACCCTTCTGACACCGACCACTGCGCTACTGGCACCGTCCACTGTCCTACTGACACTGCCCTCTGCTCTACTGACACCATCCACTGTCCTACTGACACAGCCCACTGCTCTACACTTTCTGGTTTCCACAAATTCAGTATTCCTCCCTGTTGTAATTCAAGGAGTTCTCCCACATGGTTTAATAGCACATGAGAAATAAGTGAACATATAACCTCCCACAGTGTAAATTCCTTAGGTTTATTGTTGTAAAATAACAATATAAAAAAATCACAATGGGACTTTTTTTCATGCAAAATGCAGCGTTTTGCATGTAATAGAAGTCAATGGACCCGCATCAAAAAGGCAAGTACCGTGTTTTTACTGCGATTTTGCCGCGATTTGCATTTTGCATTTCTTTTTTCTTTTTTTTTCACTGTATATATCTGGTTGCTAAGCAACCACAGTGTATAAAAAATTTTTTAAAAACGTGAAACGCGGCAAATTCGAGGTAAAAACGTGTGTCCAAAAACGCGGCAAGCACCGCAAAAAGCACTGCAAAAACGCTCAAAAGTAACACGCATAGATGTGAATCGAGCCTTACACCTGAAAAGTATACTTCTTTGTCTACTGAGGCTAAAACACATTTTAATAAGCAGAGAAACCATATTACCAGCATTTCTGCTCACACAATGCCATTCCAACTCTTTCTTTCTTTTAAATAACATAATGGATATTATGTGACTGCCTGAATTGAGATTTATTATTGTAATGTAGAAAGCTATGAATGCACCACAAGTAAAATGGGAAGGATAATCATTATTCATTCTACCTTTGATTTTGCTTTGAGCCGTGTATTGTGTGTTTTCCAGAACAATATAGTGCAGAGGCATAAAATGTACTTGGAACAATGGAGCACAATATTTTTTACTGACAGCTGCTTTACAGCTTTCATTCTCTTTTCCTGTTTTATTTCTCCTTCCATTCTCTTCTCTTTTCCTTACTTTGATTTATTATTACTTGTATTTCTCATTCATTTCCTTCCTCTTTTCTTTTTTTTTTCATTTATTTTCCCGTATGTCGTCCCTTTCTCCTCTCCTTTCTTCTACATATGTATTCCCTTTAAATTGTCCTTTTCTCTTATTATCACCTTTTTTCCTTTCAGTCTGTCCCTTTTTTCCTCTCTTTTTTTCCTCTATTTCTTCCCTATTTCTTTCCCTTTCCTTTCTGTCCCTCTCCATTTTTTTTCTTTTTTCATTTCTGTCCCTCTACTTTTCATTTTCGTTGCTTTTTATTTTCTGTCGCTCTTTGTTTTTCTTTCCAATTTCCTTTTTTACATTCTGCCTCTCTCCTTTTACTTTCCCCTTTCTGGCCTTCGTTTTACTTTCTGTCCCTCCCCTTTTCCTTTCTTAAAGTGGTTGTAAACCCTTACAAACCACTTTGACCTACAGGTAAGCCTAGATTAAGCCGTATCTGTAGGTCCAAGAAATATCCAAATAGGTCCAAGAAATATCTCCTAAACCTACACGGTTTAGGAGATATTTACTAAAAGACAGGCACTGCTGTCTACGGCACATGCGCCGCAGACAGCGGCACGCAGGCGCGCAGGCACACTATGCTGCTAACGGCGATATGCCGTTAGTGGCGGCTCCTGTGCGCATGCGCAGGAGTGACGTCATCACTGCTCCGGCGCTGTGAGTAGCAACACCCGGAAGAAGATGGATGCTCCGGACTACAGGGGACAGCGGTGACTTCGCTGGCTCCTGTGTCAGGTAAGTGACACATAATGGGCTACTATGTGATGCATAGTAGTCCATTATGCTTTACCTTTGCAGGGAGACAAAGAGGAAGTAATCTAATCAGGGTTTACTTCCTCTTTAAGGCTCGATTCACATCTATGCATGTTGCTTTTGAACGTTTTTGCAGTGCTTTTTGCGGTGCTTGTCGCGTTTTTGCACACGCGTTTTGACAGTGATTTTGCCACAAATTTGCCGCATTTTGCGTTTTTTTTTTTTTTTTTTACACTGTGGTTGCTTAACAACCAGCTATATACAGTGAAAAAAATGAAAAAAAAAGCGCAAATCGCGGTAAAAACACGGTAAAAACGCTGTACTTGCGTTTTTGATGCAGGTCCATTGACTTTTATTACATGCAAAATGCTGCATTTTTCATGAAAAAAAAGTCCCCAACCCTTCCCAAAAACGCAGAGGCACAAAAATGCATTGATGTGAACATGTTCCATAGGAACCCATGTTAAAAAATGTCCCTGCATTTCTGCAAAATGCATCAAAAAACGCGTTAGTGTGATTCAAGCCTTAAAGTGGTTGTAAACCCTTACAAACCACTTTGACCTACAGGTAAGCCTAAAATTAAGGCTTACCTGTAGGTCCAAGAAATATCTCCCAAACCTTTACGATTTAGGAGATATTTGCCCGAAGACGGGCACCGCTGTCTACGGCGCATGCGCCGTAGACAGCGGCGTGCAGGCGCACTGAGCGTGGCATCGTCGATGACGAAGATGCCTCGCAATGCCGCGAGTCTCGGCTGTCGTGCACATGCGCGGGAGTGACGTCATCGCTGCTCTGGCGAATCACAGCGCCGGAGCAGCGAGACCCACGGAGACCCACCAAGAAGATGGACGCTCGGAACTACAGGGGACAGCGGTGACTTTGCTGGCTCCTGTGTCAGGTAAGTGACACATAATGGACTACTATGCGATGCATAGTAGTCCATTATGCTTTACCTTTGCAGGGAACCAAAGAGGAAGTAAACCCATCGGGGTTTACTTCCTCTTTAATTCATAAAGACTTTATTGAATTTAAACATATACAGAGATGAGATATCACAGCAGGAACAGCATCATAACAGATTGCACATTGTCGAAGTATGTCATAAGGAGAAGGAATATGTAACCATTTCCAGTTCAGTCCAATTCTGATATTCCCCTCCTACATGTAAAAAATCTGCATTTTTTTGTGCTGAAAAATCACTTAAAACCCCCAAACATTATATATAATATAATAATGTAATATAATATAATATTATATAACATAATATACATTATATTATATATTTTTTAGGCCCTAGAAAATAAAATGGTGGGTGTTGCATATTTCTGTCACACAATATTTGCACAGTGGTTTTTCAAATGCATTTGTTTGAGAATGTTGATGAATTTTAATGCACAAAAACACAATAATAATATCCAATTGTAGCGCACTACTCCCTTGGGAGATGCTGGGTAGTTCATACAGTACTACTAACATACCTCTGTTCTTCCACCCCGCATGATTCACAACAGACACAAATAAAGGTTGAACAGATAACTTTTATTCCTCTTGCTGCAGTCCAAGTGTAATGGTGATAGTGGGAAATATGAGCTGCCTCCTCCTTCTGATTCCTCTTTGAGTAGCTAAGACCCTTTCCCTTAACAAACAGAACGATGCCCCTCTGAAAAGCACCTTTGTAATTGGATGCTGGAAGTCCCAGGCCTCACCTGCCCATCTTGCCTCCTGCGATCCCCCTCAGGCCAGTTCAGGAAAGTCCGGATAACATCCCGGTCTACTCCATCCTCTTTGCAGCTACTTCCCGCATCTTGTGGATAGAACCATCCCAGCCGGGATGCCTGGTTTACTTCCACAGGGTTTCTTGGATGTGCTTGAACCATTAAGCACTGAGGTCTCTGAACCCTCAGGCCTTCAGATTTTGGTTCCTGCTCTCCAGCGCTGGGGCCTCTGAAACCCCAGGCCTTCAAGCCTGCTCCTTAGAGTCACATTTTGGCTGCTTCTCTGGACTCAGATTTTTCCCATCCTACCCAGGAAGTAAGGGACCTCAGTATATGTATCAGTCCCGCTCCTGCCCATACAAATTAATGATTGGGCCACTGCCTGCACTCCATTCCCTGACCCGCCTCCTTTCCAGAACATTCTTGGAGAAGCAAGGGAGGTCTTTCTACAGCAGAGTACAGGTGGTCACCCCCCCCCCATTCTACCACTCCTTCCAAACCAAATTAACAACCAGGCATAAAAAAAAGGGGTAAGGCACTGGCAATTTTACCTAACTCTTAGGCGGCGTACACACGGGCGGACTGTCTGCCCAAACTAAGTTAGTCAAACAGTCCGCTCAAACTTTTGAATGAACGAACTTGCCCACACACGGCACTTTTTGAGCGGACTAATACGGCAGACTAAGTTCGTCGTACTAAGTCCGCGCAACTTTTGAAATGAACAGACTCGCCCACACACGCGGAGGAAAGTCCGCTCATTTCGAGCGCGTGTCAAGGTAGGCGGGGCCCGCGACGGAGACGCCGCGGGCCCCGCCGCCTGGAATGGACTTAAAGGGGAACCCCAACGCCAAAATAAATTGGCGTGGGGGTCCCCCCAAAGTCCACAACAGACCCTTGTCCGAGCACGCTACCTGGCCGGCCAGGAAAGGGGGGCGAGCGAGCGCCCCCCCCCCCTCCTGAGCCGTACCAGGCCCTCAACATGGGGGATGCCTTGGGGAAGGGGGGGCCGCGCGGCCCCCCCACCCCAAAGCACCTTGTCCCCATGTTGATGAGGACAAGGGCCTCTTCCCGACAACCCTGGCCGTTGGTTGTCGGGGTCTGCGGGCGGGGGGCTTATCGGAATCCGGGAGCCCCCTTTAAGAAGGGGGCCCCCGGATACCGGCCCCCCACCCTATGTGAATGAGTATGGGGTACAATGTACCCCTACTCATTCACCTGTGAAAAAAAGTACAAAAAAAAACACAACACAGGGTTAAAATATTTTATTGCACAGCTCCGGGGGTCTTCCGTCTTCGGGGGTCTTCTCGCCGTACTCCTCCGCTATCTTCTTGTAGCTCTTTTGCTAGCGGAGGAGTCCGGCTTTCTTCCTCCCCGCCGCCGGCCTCTTCTCCCGACTTCGGGGGTCTTGTCTCCCTCTTCGGTTCTTCTGCCGGGCCACCGCGCCTTCTTATAGCTCTTTTAGAGGCGGTGGCCCGGTCTTCTGTCGCCGCCTTCCGTTCTTCTGCCGGGCCACCGCGCCTTCTTATAGCTCTTTTAGAGGCGGTGGCCCGGTCTTCTGTCGCCACTGTCGCCGCTGTCGCTGTCGCCGCCTTCCGTTCTTCTTCTTCTTCTTCTTCTTCTTCTTCTCCAGGAGATGTTGACACGACGCTCTCTCCGGCCGGAATGCCAGAGCCGCGCTGCACGGCCACTTATATAGTGACAATGGGGCGGTGTCACATGGTATATGTCACATGGGTTGGTCGGACCGTCCGCTCAAAGTTTCAGCGGACAGTTTTACGGAAATTCCGTAAGACTTTGTTCGTCAGACAGTCCGCTGAAACTGTCCGCTGAAGCCCACACACGAGCGGACTGTCCGCTGAAACACTGTTCAGCGGACAAAGTTGGGCGAACAGTCCGCCCGTGTGTACGCGGCCTCACCTATTAGCACCCACCTAAAGGTGGTGGGCTCTACACAATTGTTTGGTAAAATATTAGGATGATGTTACGCTGAGTCAATAGATATCAAACATGTTATGCTTTAAAATTTCCTATGCCCACAAGACGGCGCTACCTAAAAATGGTGACTCTTTAACCGGTTCCCGACCAGCGCACGCCGATGTACGTCGGCAGAATGGCACGGGCAGGCATATTGGCATACAGATACGTCCAATCTTCAATGCCGCCCTGCCATCGCGAGCATGCCGGCGGTGGCACGCTCGCGTGCCAGTCGGGACCCCCGTGAGTCTGGTTGCGGGTCCCGCGGACTCGATCGCAGCGGGCATACCCACGATCGTCTCACGGGGCGGCTGAATGGAGAAGTGCCGTTGTAAACAGCATTTCTCCATTCTGCCTAGCAACTAGTGACGCTGATCTCTGCTCCATGTGATTGGAGCAGAGATCAGTGTTCACTAAATGAAAGCCAAGCCCCCCACAGTTAGTAACACACCCCTAGGAACACTTAACCCCTACACTGCCACCCACTGGTTAACCCCTTCACTGCCCTTGTCATTTATATAGCAATGATTGCTGTATAACTGACAATGGTCCCAAAAATGTGTCAAAAATGTCTGATGTGTCCGCCACAATGTCGCAGTCACAATAAAAATCGCTGATCGCCACCATTACTAGTAAAAAAACAAATTATTAATAAAAATGCCATAAAACTATCCCTATTTTATTAAACGCTATAACTTTTGCGCAAACCAATCAATAATCGCTACTCAATATTTTTGGGGGATAGTTATTATAGCAAAATGTAAAAAATAATGTGTTTTTTGTTTATAGCGCAAAAAATAAAAACGCAGGGATGATCAAATACCACCAAAAGAAAGCTCTATTTGTGGGAAAAAAAGGACGTCAATTGCTTGGGAGCCACGTCGCATGACCGCGCAATTGTCAGTTAAAGCGATGCAGTGCCGAATCGCAAAAAGTGGTCTGGTCTTTGACCAGCAAAATGGTCCGGTCTGTAAGTGGTTAAAGCAAGGGTCTCAAACTGATGGCCCTCCAGCTGTTGCAAAACTACAAGTCCCATCGTGCCTCTGCCTGTGGGAGTCATGCTTGTACCTGTCAGCCCTGCAATGTCTCATGGGACTTGTAGTTTTGCCACAGCTGGAAGGCCGCCAGTTTGAGACTCCTGCTTTAAAGTGTTAGTAAACCCACAACAGCAAAATGTGTTTGTATATGCAATACAACATTCTTGATCTACTCACTGTGGAACCTAATGGGTTAATCATGCACATTGCGTAAAAGGACTGTTTGATCCTGTCTTCTCTGATCCTCCCCTTATTCCACAGTCCCCAATCCATCTACTGACAGTACAGAGCCTTGGAGGCACTCTGAGCATGCTCAGTTTGGTGTGTATTGCTAGAGATTTTTTTTCTTGGGAGCACTGTTCAGATAGAGGGTCAGGGGTCCTACAGCCTTATAGGACAGTCAGAGTAGAATGCAATCTCATCCTACAAGCTTTAACCAGCCACTGATAGAAGTCATAAGACTGCTATATACTGCTGATGAGAAAAGGTATTTAGCAGTTTATATTTACTAAAATAATTGCATTTTCATGTGCAGTGTACTGCGGAGACCAGATATAGGGAATGCAGGCTCCTGGGTTTAGTAACATTTTAGGAGCCCTTACAGGTTACCAGTTTAGAGTGACACAGGAGGTCTAGCACTAAAATGATTGCTCTCGCTCTGATGTTCGTGGTGATACGTCATATGTGTAGTGCGACCGCTGTTTATATGTGTGGGTCCAATATGCACTTTCACATTTGCGGGTGAACACTGGGGTATGGGGGGTACAGTACTGTAAAATAATTTATATATTATTATTTATTTTATTTTATCTCACTGCGCCCCAGGAAGTGGATGCCGCAAGTTGCATCCTCAAAGAGGGAAATTCCCCCATATGGGGTTTTCTAGGCAGCAAATAATAAAAAATAAAAAAAATTAAGAAAACAATGCAAGTTGCATCCTTACCAGGCTCCCTAGCTGGGATGGGGGAGCCTGGTAAAGGCGGCACAGGAGGCTGAGGACCCCCCTCTGCCACCTGTAAAAGTAATTCAGCAGCTTTATAGCCCTACATGCAGAATCACTGGCTCTAAAATAAATGATATCTCAATCATTGCTATGGCTGCAACGATGTCTGAGATACCACCCTTCCCACCCAAGGACATATGGGTACGCCCCGTGGAAGTGGTTAATTACAGCTTACCAGATACAGGTAGAGGTATAATTTTTTTCTCTGGGAATAGGTGCAGGAACTCTCCCCTTCTGAGCCCCCCCCCCTTGTCTCCATTCCCTACCCACCTCCAAGCACCATCCTTAGATTTCACCCCCTACCCACTATCCCCAAGTATCATTTTGTGGTGCTAAATAATTAGTATAGAATTTGTTCTTGTCTAATAACAAGAAAAGCAGTAAAATAGATCCTCTGAAGCCAGCAACAATAGATTTCCCCAGCAACAATAGATCCATCGCACAACAATAGACTCCCTCAGCAACAATGGACCCTACCCCAAGAACAATAGGTCCCCCAAGCAGCAATAAAAGCAGTAAAATAGACCCCCTGGAGCCAGCAACAATAAGAACAATAGGTCCCCCAAGCAACAATAAATACCCCCAGCAACAATAGTCAACCACACAATATACCCCCCTCCCACACACACACACAGACACACACACAGCAAAAATAGACCACCCACAACAAAATACCACCCTCAGCAACAAAAAATCCACCCCAACAACATTAGAACCCCCCTGCAGCAACAACAGATCTCCCAGCAGCCAGTATCAATAGACCCTCCAGCAACCAGAAACAATAGACTTCTCCCTCAATAGTAGATCCCTCACCAGCAACAAAATAGACCCTCACACAAAAATAGATCCCCACCAGTGACAATAGACACCCCCCCCCCCCCCCCTCAGCAGCCAGCATGAAGATAACCTCCAGCACACCTCTTGCTATTACATACATTCAGTGCTGGAGGTGCCAGAACTGCGTTCCTCCACGTTCCCGCTGAAAAAAGCCCTGGTTGTAGAGTATGTAGAGTCGGTCCCGTTAAATTAAGGCGTGGTTGCCCATATTTATTAACGGTGTACAAATTGCTTCTTCTTTTTTTTAATGTATGGTCTTTGACCAAAAAAGTAACTTTGTGGTTAAAGTGTAAGCGTAGGCAGATCTCCATTTAATTCACTAAGGTCTTTATGTCTTTATTAAAGCAAATAGTTCCAGTTATGTTTAAATAGAACCTCATTCTATTAATCAAATCGTTCTTTTGTATCGGTTTGACTTTAATGGAAAAGGTAAATGGTCAGAGAAAAACCTTTTACAAGTAAGGGCTTCCAGGATTAGAGAACTGGCCACTTTTTTATGGAAAGTAGAACAATTCAGAACTATGACAGTTCACAATAAGTCATGTGATTTCAGCTATGAATTTAACTTCTTGTGTGCGCATTAAATGGAAACTGTAATGGTTTGGGGGACAATGTTATCTTTTTTTAGAAATTAGTTCATCAGTCTGCTGCTTCTTCTTTCACTGTCCCTGAATGAAACATCCTGCAAAGGCTAAAAATTTGACTTTTTGTATGAATGACAGATAAAAAAAAATGAAGAGCTCACTAAAATCATGATTGCGAACTATGCGCATCCGCTTGGCTAATCACCTTCCACCTTAAAACTAAAGATTCTAGAAGATGGTGTCTACCTTTAAGCAAAGTCTTTATTAACCACTTCAGCCCCAGAAGAATTTACCCCCTTCCCGACCAGAGCACTTTTCGCGATTCGGTACTGCGTCCCTTTAACTGACAATTGCGCGATCGTGCGACGTGGCTCCCAAACAAAATTGACGCCCTTTTTTTCCCACAAATAGAGCTTTCTTTTGGTGGTATTTTATCACCTCTGCGGTTTTTATTTTTTGCGCTATAAACAAAAAAAGAGCGCCAATTTTGGAAAAAACGCATTATTTTTTACATTTTGCTATAATAACTATCCCCCAAAAATATTGAATAGCGATTTTTGATTGGTTTGCGCAAAAGTTATAGCGTTTACAAAATAGGGGATAGTTTTATGGCATTTTTATTATTATTTTTTTTTAAATGGCGGCGATCAGCGATTTTTATTGTGACTGCGACATTATGGTGGACACATCGGACATTTTTGACACATTTTTGGGACCATTGTCATTTATACAGCAATCAGTGCTATACAAATGCACGGATTCCTGTGTAAATGACACTGGCAGTAAAGAGGTTAACCACTAGGGGGCAGTGCAGGGGTTAAGTGTGTGCTAGGGGCGTGTTTCTAACTGTGGGGGGCGTGGCTGTGTGTGACACATCACTGATCTCTGCTCCGATCACAGGGAGCAGAGATCAGTGACACTGTCACTAGGCAGAACGGGGAGATGCTTGTTTACTTTAGCATCTCCCCGTTCTTCCTCCCCGTGAGGCGATCGCGGGTATCCCCATGGCAAGCGAGTCCGCGGGACCCACGACCCAACTCACGGAGCTTGCCGCAGCTGGCCGCCTCTTAAAGGGCCATGTACAGGTATGTGATTCTGCCTGTATGAGCCCTTCTGCTGACGTATATCGGCGCGAGGCGGTCGGCAATTGGCTATACACCTTTTACTAATTAATTTTGGTAATATATTAAAATCTGGTAGCTACCGTGTTTCCCCGAAAATAAGACTGAGTCTTATATTAATTTTGGCTACAAAAAACACACTAGGGCTTATTTTCAGAGGATGTCTTTTTTATTTATATATTTATGTACAATAATCTACATTTATTCAAATACAGTCATGTCATCATAATGATCTTAAAGTGGTTTTAACCCTGAAAAAAATAAAAATAAAATATCCTGAGCATGATAGACAGCACAATGCTTGTGCTATGTCATTTAGCCTTCTCTATGTTCTGAAAAACCTGGAATAAAACAATAAAATGTTTTTTAAAAAGTTCCTGTGTCCCCTGTCTTCTCTCCCCTGTCCGCTCAGGAATCAGTATTATGAGATTCTGTAATCTCAAAAATAAACCTTGCTGAAAGTCATTGTAAAATTATGCAATCCGTTTTGTAAAAAGATTATATCACCTGCAGTGTGCCTCCTATTGTAAATTTATTGTGTAAAATAACTTATTTACAGTGCCGATGGGCGCTCACATGACCCACCGGAGCTCTTCTACCTCACTCCGAACACTGCAGAGGGAGGGGCCGCTGAAGTCAGCCGGGAGGCTCAGGAGAGGAGAAGATCTCCTGCGGGTCAAATGAGCGCCTGTACATAAGGTATTTTCCACAATAAAGTTACAAAAGGAGACACACTGCACAATATATAATCTTTTTACAAAGCGGATTACAGGTTTTTACCACGACTTTAACTAGAGCTTATTTTTGGGGTACATATTACATAGTACATAGTCAGGTTGAAAAAAAGTCCATCTAGTTCAACCATAAAAAATAAATAAATAAAATAAAAAATATCGTACAATCCAATACACCCAATTCTATACCCACAGCTGATCCAGAGGAAGGCAAAAAAAAAAAACAGCAGCACATGCTCCAATTTGCTACAGCAGGGCAAAAAATTCCTTCCTGATCTCCCAAGAGGCATTTGGATTTTCCCTGGATCTACTTTACCCATAAATGTTAGTACCCAGTTATATTCTGTACATTTAGTAAAGTATCCAGGCCTTTCTTATAGCAATCTACTGAGCTTGCCAGAACCACCTCTGGAGGGAGTCTATTCCAAATTTTTACAGCTCTTACTGTGAAGAAACCTTTCTGTATTTGGAGATGAAATCTCTTTTCCTCTAGATGTAAAGAGTGCCCCCTTGTCCTCTTTGTTTACTGTAAAGTGAATAACTCGACACCAAGTTCACTATATGGACCCCTTATATATTTGAATATGTTGATCATATCCCCCCTTAGTCTCCTCTTCTCAAGAGTGAATACATTCAGTTCCTCTAATCCTTCCTCATACTGAGCTCCTCCATGCCTCTTATTAGTTTGGTTGCCCTTCTCTCCACTTTCTCCAGTTCCCTGATATCCCTTTTGAGAGCCGGTGCCCAAAACTAAACTGCATATTCCAGATGAGGTCTTACTAATGATTTGAATAGGGGCAAAATGATATCTCTCTCTCTGGAGTACATACCTCTCTTAATACAAGAAAGGACTCGCTTTGGAAACCACAGCTTGGCATTGCATGCTATTATTGAGCTTATGATCAACCAAAACCCCCAGATCCTTCTCCACTATGGGTTCCCCCAGTTGTGCTCCCCCTAGCATGTATGATGCATGCATATTCTTAGCCCCCAAGTGCATAACTTTACATTTCTCAACATTAAACCTCGTCTGCCACATAGTCCCCCAATTAGACAGAGCATTGAGGTCGGCTTGTAAATTGGAGACATCCTGTAAGGACGTTATTCCACTGCATAGCTTGGTGTCATCTGCAAAGACGGAAATGTTACTTTTGATTACAGACCCTATATCATTTATAAAGATATTAAAAAGTAAGGGTCCCAGCACTGAACCTTGAGGTACACCACTGATAACCTTAGACCATTCAGAGTAAGAATCATTAACTACTACTCTCTGAATTCTGTCTTTTAGCCAGTTTTCTATCCATTTACAAACTGATATTTCCAAACCTGTAGACTTTACCTTACACATGAGCCGTGTGTGCGGAACTGTATCAAACTCTTTTGGAAAATCCAAGTATACCACATCCACCGCCACCCCTCTGTCCAAGATTTTACTTACCACCTCATAAAAAGAAATCAGGTTTGTCTGACAACTTCTGTTTTTCATGAATCCATGCTGTCTGTTGCTTAAAATGTTATTTTTTCCCAGCAAGAACTCGTCTATGTGGTCTTTTATTAAACGCTCCAGTATCTTCCCGAAAATATAGAAGTTAAACTAACAGGTCTATAGTTACTCGGTAAAGACTTTGATCCCTTTTTAAATATAGGCACCACATTGGCCCTGCGCCAATACAGTGGTACCATTCCAGTCATTAACAAGACCCTAAATATTAGATACAATGTCTTTGAAATTCCAGAGCTCAATTCTTTTAGGATGCGTGGGTGGATGCCATCAGATCCAGGGGCTTTATCCACCTTTATTCTGTCTAAATATTTCTGGACCATATCACTTTTGTATCATTGTGGATCATTCGGGGCTGTGTCACTACCACCCCCATTATTATTGGATATGAGCTCCCCCGTGCTCCTTTGTATACACAGAGCTGAAGAAAGTATTTAATAAATTAGCCTTCTCTTTGTCCCCAGTCACCCAGTCTAGATTGTTTTGTAAAGCGTCTACATGCTCAGACTTGACCTTTTTACTATTAATATATTTGAAGAATTTTTGAGGGTTTGTCCTACTATCTTTTGCAATATGTCGTTCGTTTAGAATTTTTGCATCCTTGATTTCCTTTTTACGTATTCGGTTATATTCTTTGTAACATTTAAACTATACTAGTGTTCCTTCATTTTTATATTTTTTAAAAGCTCTTTACTTATTGTTTATAGCTTTTTTAACTATGACCATAAGCCACATAGGTTTTATTTTTAGCCTTTTAAACTTATTGTCTATGGGAATATACTTTGTTCTGAGGTCCCAAATAGTCTTTTTGAAGAATTCCCATTTCTGTTCTGTGCCCATTGATGCCAATATTCCCTCCCAGTCTAAATCCTGGAGAGCAGCCCTCATTCTTGGAAAATTTGCTCTCTTGAAGTTACGTTTTTTTTAACTTTCCCATATGTATTTCTTGCTAACATCAAATGAAATCATGTTATGGTCACTGCTACCCAGGTGTTCCTTTATCTGAACATTAGTAATAAGCTCTACATGGTTTGAGATTACCAGGTCCAACAGAGCTTCATTCCTAGTTGGGGCCTCAATAAACTGGACCATAAAATTGTCCTGTAATAGGTATATACATTTTTGCCCTTTAACTGTCCCAGCAGTGCCACTACTCCAGTCATTTTCAGGGTAGTTAAAATTCCCCTATATTATTATCGTCCCAGCCCTTGCAGCCCTTTCCATCTGTGGAAGGAACTGAGTTTCCACCTCCTTGTTAACATTGGGTGATCTATAACAAACTCCAATGATTAACTTTGAACTACGCACATTTGTATGCAGTTTCACCCATAATGATTCAGACTCGTCACACTCTCCATCCACCAGGTCCTCTTTCACACTTGCTTTGAGATACCTTCTCACATAGATTCAGACCCCCCCACCTTTCCTTTTTACTCTGTCTCTCCAAAAGAGTGCATAGCCAGGAATATTAATAGCCCAGTCATGTGAAGATTGAAGCCAAGTATTAGCGATACTGATTACATCATAGCTCTCCTGATGCACCAGAGCTTCCAACTCACCTATTTTGCTTAAAATTACAGCCATCCCTGAAAATAAAGCCAGGTCTTATTTTCAGGGAAGGGCTTATTTTCAGAGGAAACAGGGTAATTACTTTCTCTCCTTGTAATTCTGCAAATATTCAATTTCTGTCGTTTATTTTCTTGCTTCCATTAAATTTTGATTGTAATACATTATGCTTCATGAGAGAATTTACAATTCACAACATGAATTAAATATATGAGCAGCGGATGATATTTTTTTTCTTATTAATTCATTGTGTTTGCGGCAACTGTTCAATGTAAAAATGTAATTCCCTGGGGACAACCATTGTATAAACATTAGGCAGTCTGTAATCTGGTTAATATGCATGTTCTCACATTAGATTGGCAGGCCGAGCTAATTATCTTCTGTTTTTCAAATTAAATTGACTTTTGCTTTGTGCGTGTGTGAAGGCATTAAAAAAAAAAAAAAAAGAGATGGTCAGCATTGCGGGATTATGCCTGACATATGTTTTTTTTTTTTTTTACAACAATCTCTGTTATTTCAATTGTACGGTTTTCCTTTTAAATGGGAATCACAGATGTTGTCGAGAAACAGGAAGAAAAGTACTAAATTACTAAATTACTAACTGTAATATATATATATATATATATATATATATATATATATATAAAATAAACATGTGTAAGTACATGTGTGAATATATATATATATATATATATATATATATATATATATATATATATATATATATATATATATATTAGCTGAACTTAAAGATCTATGACTTTTTCTATGTACACAAAAGGCCTATTTCTCTCAAATATTGTTCACAAATCTGTCTAAATCTGTGTTAGTGAGCACTTCTCCTTTGCCGAGATTAACACAGCACAATGCCACAGATTTTTTAAGTTTTGAGGCAGCGTGCAATTGGCATGCTGACTGCAGGAATGTCCACCAGAGCTGTTGCCCTTGAATTGAATGTTCATTTCTCTACCATAAGCCGTCTCCAATTTCAGAGAATTGGGCAGTACATCCAACCGGCCTCACAACCGCAGACCACGTGTAACCACACCAGCCCAGGACCTCCACATCCAACATCCACCCGGACAGCTGCTGCAACAATCAGTTTGCATAACCAAAGAATTTCTGCACAAATTATTAGAAACCTTCTCAGGGAAGCTCATCTGCATCGTCGTCCTCATCGGTATCTCGACCTGACTGCAATTCATCATTGCAACCGACTTGAGTGGGCAAATGTTCACATTCGATGGCGTTTGGCACTTTGGAGAGGTGTTTTTCACTGTACAGGGCAGATGGCAGACAGCGTGTATGGCGTTGTGTGGGTGAGCGGTTTGCTGATGTCATTGTTGTGGATCGAGTGGCCCATGGCATTTTGAATGCACAGAGATACCGTGACAAGATCCTGAGGCCCATTGTTGTACTATTCATCCACAACCATCACCTCATGTTGCAGCATGATCATGCACAGCCCCATGTTTCAAGGTTCTGTACACAATTCCTGGAAGCTGAAAACATCTCAGTTCTTGCATGGCCAGCATTCTCACCGCACATGTCACCCATTGAGCATGTTTGGGATGTTCTGGATTGGCGTATATGACAGAGTGTACCAGTTCCTGCCAATATCTAACAACTTTGCACAGCCATTGGCCAGTGACCAGTATGAGAAAGTGAGAGCGATAACACCAAATTTAAAATGTAACACACCTGCTCCCCAGTCACAAATTGAGACCTTGTAACACTAGTGAGTCACATGGCATTGGGGAGGGAAAATGGCTAATGGCTAATTGTGCCCAATTTGGACATTTTCACTTATGAGTGTACTAACTTTTGTTGCCAGCAGTTTAGACATTAATGGCTGTGTGTTGAGTTATTTTGAGAGGACAACAAATTGACACTGTTATACAAGCTGTACACTCACTACTTCATATTGTAGAAGTGTCATATATAATATATATATATACACTGTATATCTAAATCCCTGGGTACACTACATATGGAACAATGAATGGGCGGGATGTACAAACACAGTAAAGTCAACATGCAAAATCCAGATTTGTTGGAAGCACTCACAGGTCATGGAACCTTGTCTCAGCAGTTGGCAGCACAGAGGCGGACAGAACTCCTTCTCCAGATCCTGCACTTTTCTGTGCAGTCAAAGACAGGCTTGTTTCTTCACACCAATGACCCCCAACCCCCATTAGGCCTTGTTCACACCTATGTGTTTTTTGGTGCTTTTTAAAGAAACGCACTACAGTTCATTTAACATGGTTTCTTATGGGACACATTTACATGTATGCTTTTTTCAGCCACTGCATTTAGGGAAAGGGTGCTTATTTTGCTTTTTTGGTTCGTTAGACTTCAATGGAGAAGCTGCAGAAAAGCATGCAGCATGTAGTGTTACCTTGATTTTGCCACATTTTTTTCCCATCCATGCCTAATCTACATGCCGGTGGCGGACACATGGATTCCAATGTTTTTTTTTTTAACCACTTGCCGACTGTCTTACGCAGATACGCGTCTGCAAAGTGGCACGGATACACAAAACAATGTACCAGTACGTCGCTGCATCATCAGCGGTTAACGGGCGCGTACATGCAGACTTGATGTCCGCCGGTGGCCCGCTATTGTGACACGGAGAGGCTAAACGGGGAGATGCCTATGTAAACAAGGCATTTCCCTGTTCTGCCTAGTAACGTGACAGGGATCTACTGCTCCTTGTCATCGGAAGCAGTGATCGCGGTCATGTTCTAGTGAGCCCATCCCCCTACAGTTAGAACACACCCAGGGAACACACTTAACCCCTTGATCGCCCTCTATTGCTTAACCCCTTCCCTGCCAGTGTCATTTACACAGTAATTTTATATATTTTTTTGGGATATTTATTATAGCGAAAAGTAAAAATATTGTTTTTTTTTTTTTTTTAAATGTTCTCTCTTTTATTGTTCTTAGTGCAAAAAGTAAAATCATATACCACCAAAAGAAAGCTCTATTTGTGGGGGAAAAGGGTGTCAATTTTGTACAGTACAACGTCGCACATCCGCGCAATTGTCAGTTAAAGCGACGCAGTGCCATATCGCACAAAAAAAAGGGCTTGGTCAGGAAGGGGGTAAATCCTTCCGGGGCTGAAGTGGTTAAGCAAGTAATTAGAGCCTGAGGCTCTAATAGGCATTTTAAAAAAGGTAGACTCAGGGCACAGAGCACTGCACCCTGAGCCCATCCAGTTGTGTGACAATAGCGAATGAATATTCTCTATTGTCACACTGATCCTCCTCCTGGGCAGTCAGGAAGCGGGCCCTGAGACGCGTCACTCGATTGGATGAAAGGACAGGCAATCCTATTGGACGCCTAGGAGGAGGAAAGAGGAGACGCACAGCAAAAGCCACCGTGATGCAGAGGAGGAGACGTGATGGAAGCCACCTCCTATAGGAGCGCTGCCCGCAACCTAGATGGGGTTAGTGTAGGGCTGGATGAGCGACCCACCGTCTGCCCGGGGTGGCTTGCTGTGCTTGACCTGACCGACCGACCGTCAGCGTGGGGGGGGGGGGGGGGGGGCTATGCCACCAAGTGTGAACATGCCCTTCACAGCTTAAGGTATTATTAAAATCAGTAATAATCAAATGCAAAGGCAATTATTTAATATGATAAAGAGTAAATACATTTATAGTCCTACAAATACAACCAGCCTTTTGAGGGCAACTATGATGCTGATGTGCCCTGCAATGAAATTAAGTTTGACACCCCTTTTCTAGGTTGTAAATCTCTTCTTGTATATTTTCTCCATTTTAATTTCAGATTCAATAATGCACAAAACCATTTTTTTTTATATTTAGAAATCTAGTCCCATAATCACCATTATTTGTTTCCCATCACACCAAGGGTTATGGCTGCCCATGATAAACACATCCTGGTGTCAACCAACAAAATACATTCACATTTTTCTGATATAAAAAAAAGAAAATACCATGTTTAGTGTCTGCTGTATATATGAGTAATATTTAATCTATTGCAATTGGCAGGTCATCTTTAAAGGAAAACCAGTACATATGAACACACACACACACACACACACACACACACACACACTACACCACACAGAGTGTGAGCCTTAAACGATCTCGGAAAATGATATGGCGTGTTTGGTATAGAAATTGCCTCATAGCAATTTACTAGTGTTTTTTATGCTCTAATGAATCCATACATTATGTTTGATTGATGGTGTGTGACAGGTCCAGCAAAAGCATTTAAATTGCCCCTAAGCTACTCCATACCAGCTCTGAAAGTCTTCTCACAACTGAATCGGGAAAACAGTAACCTCATCAATCAGAAGGTTGTAGGGGAGGACTATTCATTTATTAAAATGACATCAATAAATAACGTGGTCTTTGGTCTGTCTGTCTGTCTATCTAGCTATGTATCTATATATCTATGAATCTATCTATCTATCTATCTATCTATCTATCTATCTATCTATCTATCTATCTATCTATCTATCTATCTATCTATCTATCTATCTATCTATCTATGTAGCTATGTATCTATGTATCTATGTAGCTATCTATGTATCTATCTATCTATCTATCTATCTATCTATCTATCTATCTATCTATCTATCTATCTATCTATCTATCTATGATAACCTACCTTCAGCACATAAAGTCCCAGGTGCACTCTTCTTATGGATTATTTCTTCGGATATTTAGAATGATGGACACCATTCACTTTTAGTTTTGTACAGTAGTCCATGGAGCATTAAAAGAAGGTGAAAAGATAACAGAAAACCTGCAAATGTATTTGTCTTTGGCTATTTGCATGTCTTTCCAAATTACATCAATAAATAATGTGGTCTTTGGCCTGTCTGTCTGTCTATCTATCTATGTATCTATGAATCTATCTATCTATGAATCTATCTATCTATGAATCTATCTATGAATCTATCTATCTATTAATCTATGTATCTATGTATCTATGTATCTATGTAGCTATCTATGTATGTATGTATCTATCTATCTATCTATCTATCTATCTATCTATCTATCTATCTATCTATCTATCTATCTATCGATATCTACCTATCAATATCTACCTATCGATATCTATCTATCTATCTATCTATCTATCTATTGATATATATTTCTACCTATCGATATCTACCTATCGATATCTACCTATCAATATCTATCTATCGATATCTACCTATCGATATCTATCTATCGATATCTACCTATCGATATATCTATCTATCTACCTATCGATCTATCTATCTATCTATCTATCTATCAACAGTGGTGTGAAAAAGTGTTTGCCCCCTTCCTCATTTCCTGTTCCTTTGCATGTTTGTCACACTTAAGTGTTTCGGAACATCAAACCAATTTAAACAATAGTCAAGGACAACACAAGTAAACACAAAATGCAATTTGTAAATGAAGGTGTTTATTATTAAAGGTGAAAAAAAATCCAAACCATCATGGCCCTGTGTGAAAAAGTGATTGCCCCCTAAACCTAATAACTGGTTGGGCCACCCTTAGCAGCAACAACTGCAACCAAGCGTTTGCGATAACGTGCAATGAGGCTTTTACAGCGTCCTGGAGGAATTTTGGCCCACTCATCTTTGCAGAATTGTCCTAATTCAGTTACATTAGAGGGTTTTCGAGCATGAACGGCCTTTTTAAGGTCATACCACAACATCTCAATAGGATTCAGGTCAGGACTTTGGCTAGGCCACTCCAAAGTCTTCATTTTGTTTTTCTTCAGCCATTCGGTGGTGGACTTGCTGGTGTGTTTAGGATCATTGTCCTGCTGCAGAACCCAAGTTCGTTTCAGCTTGAGTACACGAACAGATGGTCGGACATTCTCCTTCAGGATCTCTTGGTAGACAGCAGAATTCATAGTTCCTTTTATCACGGCAAGTCTTCCAGGTCCTGAAGCAGCAAAACAGCCCCAGACCATCACACTACCACCACCATATTTTACTGTTGGTATAATGTTCTTTTTATGAAATGCAGTGTTCCTTCTACGCCAGATATACTTGGACACACACCTTCCAAAGAGTTCCACTTTTGTCTCATCAGTCCACGGAATGTTGTCCCAAAAGTCTTGGGGATCATCAAGATGTGTTGTGGAGAAATTGAGACGAGCTTTGATGTTCTTTTTGCTCAGCAGTGGTTTTCTCCTTGGAACTCTGCCATGCAGGCCATTTTTGCCCAGTCTTTTCCTGATGATGGAGGCATGAACGCTGACCTTAACTGAGGCAAGTAAGGCCTGCAGTTCCTTGGACGTTGTTGTGGGGTCTTTTGAGACCTCTTGGATGAGTCGTCGCTGCGCTCTTGGGGTAATTTTGGGCGGCCGGCCACTCCTGGGAAGGTTCACCACTGTTCCATGTCTTCGCCATTTGTGGATAATGGCTCTCACTGTGGTTCGCTGGATTCCCAAAGCTTTGGAAATGGCTTTATAACCCTTTCCAGACTGATAGATCTCAATTACTTTCTTTCTCAATTGTTCCTGAATTTCTTTGGGTCTCGGCATGATGTGTAGCTTTTAAGGATCTTCTGGTGGACCTTACTGTGTCAAGCAGCTCCTATTTAAGTGATGCCTTGATTGTGAACAGGTGTGGCAATAATCAGGCCTGGGTGTGGCTAGAGAAATTGAACTCAGGTGTGGACAACCACAGTTATAGTATGTTTTAACAAGGGGGGCAATCACTTTTTCACACAGGGCCATGATGGTTTGGATTTTTTTTCACCTTTAATAATAAACACCTTCATTTACAAATTGCATTTTGTGTTTACTTGTGTTGTCCTTGACTATTGTTTAAATTGGTTTGATGTTCCGAAACACTTAAGTGTGACAAACATGCAAAGGAACAGGAAATGAGGAAGGGGGCAAACACTTTTTCACACCACTGTATCTATCTATCTATCTATCTATCGATATCTAGCTAGCTAGCTATCGGTATCTATCTATCTATCTATCTATCTATCGATCTATCTATCTATCGATCTATCGATCTATCGATCTATCGATCTATCTATCTATCTATCTATCGATATCTAGCTAGCTAGCTATCGGTATCTACAGTGGTGTGAAAAAGGGTTTGCCCCCTTCCTCATTTCCTGTTCCTTTGCATGTTTGTCACACTTAAGTGTTTCGGAACATCAAACCAATTTAAACAATAGTCAAGGACAACACAAGTAAACACAAAATGCAATTTGTAAATGAAGGTGTTTATTATTAAAGGTGAAAAAAAATCCAAACCATCATGGCCATGTGTGAAAAAGTGATTGCCCCCCTTGTTAAAACATACTATAACTGTGGTTGTCCACACCTGAGTTCAATTTCTCTAGCCACACCCAGGCCTGATTATTGCCACACCTGTTCACAATCAAGGCATCACTTAAATAGGAGCTGCTTGACACAGTAAGGTCCACCAGAAGATCCTTAAAAGCTACACATCATGCCGAGACCCAAAGAAATTCAGGAACAATTGAGAAAGAAAGTAATTGAGATCTATCAGTCTGGAAAGGGTTATAAAGCCATTTCCAAAGCTTTGGGAATCCAGCGAACCACAGTGAGAGCCATTATCCACAAATGGCGAAGACATGGAACAGTGGTGAACCTTCCCAGGAGTGGCCGGCCGCCCAAAATTACCCCAAGAACGCAGCGACGACTCATCCAAGAGGTCACAAAAGACCCCACAACAACGTCCAAGGAACTGCAGGCCTCACTTGCCTCAGTTAAGGTCAGCGTTCATGCCTCCACCATCAGGAAAAAACTGGGCAAAAATGGCCTGCATGGCAGAGTTCCAAGGAGAAAACCACTGCTGAGCAAAAAGAACATCAAAGCTCGTCTCAATTTCTCCACAACACATCTTGATGATCCCCAAGACTTTTGGGACAACATTCTGTGGACCGATGAGACAAAAGTGGAACTCTTTGGAAGGTGTGTGTCCAAGTATATCTGGCGTAGAAGGAACACTGCATTTCATAAAAAGAACATTATACCAACAGTAAAATATGGTGGTGGTAGTGTGATGGTCTGGGGCTGTTTTGCTGCTTCAGAACCTGGAAGACTTGCCGTGATAAAGGGAACTATGAATTCTGCTGTCTACCAAGAGATCCTGAAGGAGAATGTCCGACCATCTGTTCGTGTACTCAAGCTGAAACGAACTTGGGTTCTGCAGCAGGACAATGATCCTAAACACACCAGCAAGTCCACCACCGAATGGCTGAAGAAAAACAAAATGAAGACTTTGGAGTGGCCTAGCCAAAGTCCTGACCTGAATCCTATTGAGATGTTGTGGTATGACCTTAAAAAGACCGTTCATGCTCGAAAACCCTCTAATGTAACTGAATTAGGACAATTATGCAAAGATGAGTGACCCAAAATTCCTCCAGGACGCTATAAAAGCCTCATTGCACGTTATCGCAAACGCTTGGTTGCAGTTGTTGCTGCTAAGGGTGGCCCAACCAGTTATTAGGTTTAGGGGGCAATCACTTTTTCACACAGGGTCATGATGGTTTGGATTTTTTTTCACCTTTAATAATAAACACCTTCATTTACAAATTGCATTTTGTGTTTACTTGTGTTGTCCTTGACTATTGTTTAAATTGGTTTGATGTTCCGAAACACTTAAGTGTGACAAACATGCAAAGGAACAGGAAATGAGGAAGGGGGCAAACACTTTTTCACACCACTGTATCTATCTATCTATCTATCTATCTATCTATCTATCTATCTATCTATCGATCTATCTATCTATCTATCTATCTATCTATCTATCTATCTATCTATCTATCATAACTGACCTTCAGCACATAAAGTCCCAGGTGCACTCTTCTTATGGAATATTTCTTCGGATATTTAGAATAATGGACACCATTCACTTTTAGTTTTGTATAGTAGTCCATGGAGCATTAAAAGGAGGTGAAAAGAGAACAGAAAACCTGCAAATGTATTTGTCTTTGGCCATTTGCATGTCTTTCCAACCTTCTGTGTCTCTCTCTCACAGACCTATACTGGCTGGACTTCAAATGTGGCTCCATGCCAGCTGAGGTTCTAGTGGTACCTCAGTTTTAGAATTCAAGCAGGACAGTATGGAAAGATTCCGAGCCGAGAAAAATTAAGTTCAATAGCCTCGTGCTTGATTCCGTGCATGCGTGGCACTTTGTGTGTCGGAATTGTGTACACACGATCGGAATTTGCGCAAACGGATTTTGTTGTCTGAAAATTTGAGAACAAGATCTCAAATTTTGTGCGACGGAAATTCCGATGGAAACTGTCCGATGGAGCCTACACACGGTCGGAATTTCCTACAACAAGCTGTGATCGCACATTTTCTGTTGGGACCCTGTGTATAGGGCATAACAGCAGCCATACAAAAGGTAATAACTGCAGAGGATGAGTTCATGGAGAAAGTAAACGTTTTTAGGTAGAGATGGTATAGGCTTCTCTGAAAAGATGAGATATATCAGATTGCCTAAATGTGGACAGAGTAGGAGATAGCCAGAAAGATTGGGGTACGGAATTCCAGGGGTAGGGAGAGGCTCCGTGGAAGTTTTGGAGGCAAGCATGGCAGAAGGTGATGAGGAAGCTGGAGAGCAGGGGGTCTTGGGAGGAGCAGAGTGGATGGTTAGGTGATAAGATTAGTGATGTAGCTTGGGGAAGAACTGTGGATGAATTTGTATTACCCTGTTTCCCCTGAAAATAAGACAGTGTCTTATATTCATTTTTGCTCCCAAAGATGTGCTAGGTCTTATTTTCAGGGGATGTCTTATTTTTCCATGAAGATGAATATGGTACACATTTATTGATTCCGCCCCCTTCTGATCCTCCTGTGCAATTTTGATCCCCCCCTCAAATCCACCCTGTGTCATTTTAACTGAGTCCCCCTCCACCCATCTCTATGCCAGTGGATTATTTAGTCCCCCCCCCCTCCAATCTTCACCAGACATCCCCCACCCATTACCAGACATCCCCCCCACCTCAGTCACCCCTGTGTGTCTGTGGAGGCCAGATTCCACACAATGTGCCCAACTCCTGCCCAGCACGACTCACTGTCTAATTGTGAGTCAGCCAGTCTTTTTCAGGGCAGAGCGAGCAGCAGGCGGCAGAAGGTGGCAGCTTGTGCTGGCGGCAGGGCGGGTTCTCTGATGACGGGTGATGTCACTCGTCATCCAGAGAGCCGGCCGCAGCTCACTGATTTAAAGAGACCTCGCACCTGCCTGCCTGAACAGCTACAGCTAAGCTGCGGCCAATCAGTGAGCTGTGTGGCTGCGCCCACCACTGTGGTTCAGAGGAGTCAGACGCCTTACGGTAGCTTTAGGGGCCTTATATTCAGGGGTGGCCTTATTATCGGGGTGGCCTTATTATCGTGTAGGGCTTATTATTAGGGAGGCCTTATTATCGAGGTGGCCTTATTATCGGGTAGGCCTTATTATCAGGGAGGCCTTATTATCGGGGTGGCCTTATTGTTGGGTAGGCCTTATTATCGGGGAGGCCTTATTATCGGGTGGCCTTATTATCGGGGAGGCCTTATTATCCGGTATGCCTTATTATCGAGGTGGCCTTATTATTGGGTAGGTCTTATTATCGGAGGGATGCCTTATATTACAGCGAGAGGCAAAACTGGAAGTAGATTTTCAGGGGATGTCTTACTTTTGGGAAAGGACGGTATTAATAATAGTTTGAAAGTTATTTGTTAGGCAATCAAAAGTTTGTGCAAGGTTTTTGGGCAAAGAGGGTCAGCGGACACTGGAAGCAGCATTTGTGATAGAGTGTACATGTCACTGGTTGTCACTAAATGACGGGCTGGAGACCAAGGAAAAAAGATATATATATATATATATATATATATATATATATATATATATATATATATATATATATATAACAGCAAAACTTTAGTTTGGTGTCACTGTCCTACAGTCATAATTTTAATTAAAATGAAATATGTATATCTGACAGATTCTACTTTGAAAACAGCACATGCACTGTAATGTTTTAGCCACACTTGGACCGTTTTGAACACTCTGTACTCATGTACAAAGACTTTAATCAAGCAAGCAATTCTGGACTCCACATGTACAGCTGTAGAAATGATTTCCCTAAAGTTTTCATAAACTCCGAGCCATTTAGTTCCACAGTTTCCTAATTTACCTTTTGATTGCTGCGGTTTGATTCCAGCATCATTACTATTTTGCTCAAAGTATGCAGTCCTACAAGTATAAAAAAAGCCTTGCCCATAGCGCAATATTCCTCTAACCTTATGTACATGATCCGATTATTGCTTTTTTTCTCCTTTTGAAGTTTTATTTAAATTAAACCGTGAAAAAACGGTTTTCATAGCTGAAACGAGACAAGACATTGAGCAAACTACATTTAATTATAATTGTGTCACTTTAAAATGAGTTGTTGGCCTTTGCGAATTGCACCATATATTTTAATTACTTTTACTGATTTCCACTAACATTTGTTGTTTGATATAATTTCCAGATAAATAAATGTATTTATAAAGTGTGTCCATGTTGACATGGTGTTAAGCTGTATTCATTTTATTTAGAATATATGCTGATGGGGATTGGGATACTGAACATATCTGAAAATGAGTTTTATGTTATATAATGCTACAAAACACACAAGTTTTAGATGATCAGAGTGCCTGATGTGTGAACAACTCAATATAAAACTGTTAAATGTGAAGATCTTAGTGTTATAAAGCTGACTGAACTTATATCTCAGTTTTACCTTTTAACCACTGGCTGCCAGGATAATTTTTCAAGCACATGTCAGCATTTTTTGCTAGGAAATAGCTTGAAATGACAAATGTGATATCTTTTCTGAAAAAGAGGCCCTGAAGAATAAAATGATGGCTGTTGCAATTTTTTTTATTTCACATGGTATATGTGCAGCTGTTAATAAAACACAAATTCAGGAAAAAATACACTAAAATAAATTTTAGTGCATGCATACACAATATAATACCCATATTTTGTAAAATATAAAAGATGGTGTTGCATTGAGTAAATAGCAAACATGTCAAAATTGCATGCACACAGGAAATTGGAACAAACTATCACAAAGGATGGCCCTAGTATCATTGCTCTCACTCTGATTTTTACGACTATATCTTGTGTGTGATGCAATTGCTGTTTACATATGTGTGTATGAACATGTATGCATGTGCAGGAGGGCAGGGGGTGCTTTTAAAAAAAAAAAAATTAAAAAATGTTTTATTAATGGTATTATACTTTTTTCTTTACAATTTTTATTTTTATTTAACCTTATTGCTATAACAAGAGGACCAACAAGTCCTCTATGTGATAGCTGTGGACAGGCTTAGGTGAACTTTGTGTCTAACATAGTTGAAAGGAGCTTCTGTTAAAATGAATTCAGTGAACTTTCTCACTGTATGTCATGTACCTAGTGGAGACCAAGATGATGAAAGGATGTCTCTTGCACCTGCTGTCCAACATGGAGTGGCACGAGTACCAGTTTTGCAGACAGTACTGGAGTTGTTGATTAAGTGGGCAAGATTGTAAGAATTGTTATGCGTTCCAGTGACTGGAGTTGTTAAGCTAGTTCTCCAGTCCCAGAGGCCTATAGCTTTGGGTTGAGATCCAGATGTGTTCCAGGTCAATGCTGTAGTGAATTGCATCCCTACAGTGGCCCATAATACATAGGAGCTCATCAAAAGCATAACTAGAAGCTTCAGGGCTTCAGTGCAAGAAACCATGAATGGCTCCCCTGACCATCTCTGCCCATTCCCCTGGTCCTGGGGCCCTTCCCACTTATCCTGTGGCCCATTAATCCCATTAATGGCCCTTTATAAGCCCTGGTTTACACTGCTGCTAAGCACATTCATTTCAGCCATCTTAATTATTGTGACCCAAGTGGCTGTGACAAAAAAGGAGGTACCTCCACTGCTTTTCTGTGTCATTCGAGTGCCACAGACTGCAATGTTAAATTACAAAAGTCGCAAGCAAGTTGCAAGACAATGATAAATAAGTTACAAAGAAATTGCCAGCAAGTCACATGGCCTTGGGGTTGCAGCAGTGTGAACTGAGCCTTGCTGTCCCCCATGTTCTGCAGAGGCCCCCTTCCTGGGATCTCCATGGTGATGGAAGGCCAGGGCCCAGTCACAGGTGCGACCTTTGCAGGGGCAGACTGACCATTCAAGCACTGCCTGAGGGCCCCATGCCACTAAGGGGCCCCATCAGGGTTGCCTCAATAAAACCAGGGACAGTATGTACAAATCTGTGTTTTTTTTTAAATCCCAAGATTATAGCTGCCCCACCTCTCCAGTACCTTTTCAGTGTGTGTATGTGTATTCTGTATGTGTAAATTGTGAGTCTTTGTGTGTATACTGTATGTGTGTGTGTGTGTGTACTGTGTGGCCCCATAATCTACTATTACCTGGGGGCCCCATAATCTCTTATTGCCCGGGGGCCCAATAATCTTCTCCTATTGCCCGGGGGCCCCATAATCTTCTCCTATTGCCCGGGGGCCCCATGAGTTGTCAGTCCGCCCCTGGACCTTTGTGACCCTGATAGTAGTTCCACCTCTGGAGTTCAGTGACAAGGGAGGTGAGACAGACAAGGGAAGACTGCTGTTCACAAAACCCCAGACCAATCGCTCTGCTTTTACACCACTACTACTCCTGACCCAGAACTGGCTGCTTTCTTCTCTTCCCACGTATTAGCTGTGGATAATTAAAGAATATTTTCAGCCCATCTCTCACGTGCCCCCCCCACCGGACAATGAACTACAGAAACATGGAGAATGAGACTCTTTTATAATCATTTCAATTTCACTCTTTATTGTTATGCTGAATGTTGTGTTACACCATCCCCTCTAGTCAGCAGAGGGAGAACTGTATCCAGTAAAGCCTATGGACTTCTATGCAGAATGCTGAAGATCATGGACGTTGTAGTCTGAAACATAAATCCCAGAATGGGATTTATGGACCTTTACAATGCAGGACATTGAGGAATGGAATTGGTGGAACAGCTTTTATAACCTCTTCCTTTCTACAGCGTGGGTACACACGGATAATCCCGGGGCAGTGCAGGACAGACCACATTGACTCCATCTACACCAGGGGTCTCAAATTGGCGGCCCTCCAGCTGTCGCAAAACTACAAGTCCCATAAGGCAGTACAAGGCTGACAGTTACAAGCATGGCTCTCTCAAGTAGATGCACGATGGGACTTATAGTTCCGTAACAGCTGGAGGGCCACCGGTTTGAGACCCCTGATCTACACCATTGCCTCAGGGAGACCAGAGCATCTTCTCACCCACTGCTTCCCACAGCGAAATCTCTGGAGGCATTCTGTAGAGAGACTGAGGGGGCCCCTCCCTTTTCTACAGCGAGAGGTCACCACAGCATTCCAGAGATAGCTATTCGCTCATTGCTGATATGTCATATCATATCATCTTTTGTATTTTACCAACAAATCAGGTGTTATATTGTGTATTCTTTCCTGAAAATTTGCATTTTAAAATGATTTCACAAATATTGTGCAACATAAAAAATGCATAAATTACCATTTTATTCTCCAGGGTCTTTGCTTTAAACATTTTTTTAATGTTTGGGGGTTCTAAGTAATTTTGTAGCAAAATAAAAATGTAGATTTGAACATGTATGCACGCATGAAGCGGTTAAACAAGTAAAAATGGCCAGAAAAGAAGCACAAACTGTGAAAGTTGTATTGTCATACATACCCTTACATTGGTGGTCCATGAAAAACTGCCCTTCACAATATTGTTTAGAAAAGAAAAACCGGTGCATTATAGTAGATTCACAGGAAATATATATTTAGCTGCTGTGGATTTTTAATTTTTTTTGTACCATGTTGAGGTCATGAACCATAGAAAATTTATATTCAGAATATCATCCTGTTTATCCCATCGAGTAAATCGCTCATCAGCTATTTGTCATTGTAAAATGTCCATTTGATGTCACCAGGGAATATAAGTAGAGTGTTTACCTGCTGATGAAAATTTTCACTTCTCCTTGATCAATGTGAATAATAATAAAGCCATAACGGTGACACACGTCAGAAGCTTGGCAGGAAAGTCAATTAGCAGCTTTCTGTGGGATCAGGTAAATTATGTGTATCATTTTTAATGAATATAAATAAAATTTTAGTTAAGATAATGAAACAGGTGTATTTATTATGTACAAGTGTAATGATTTGACGGGTGTAATTACAATGTGCAATGTACAAGTAAACCATAAAAATAATGATAATGATTTCAGTTTGGTTGATATGGGTTGCTTAACTTTGCACAAAGTCTTTGCACTTTGCGCACCAGAGGAGGACTACATTCACAGTCCATTCGGACCTCAGCAATTTGCTGCATTGGATAAAGGCCAATGTGTTAAAACAAAATTTGTGCAAGGTACTGTGCATTAAATAAAGGCAGCCTACTTGCCAACCGCCCTTTAGCACATTTACTGCTACAGGGCGGCTGCGCAGGATCACGTATATATACGTGATCCTGCATTTCCGTGTATCAGACGCGATTGTGCGCAGAAGGAGGCTCGCTACTGCTGTGATTCTACACAATGGGAGCTGATCAGTGGGTCCCGTGGACCCAGTGTCCATCAGGACAAGCTGATCGTTCAGAATGCAGGCAGAATAGTGATCTCCCTATGTAAACAAGGCAGATCGCCGTTCTGTCAGGAAGGAAGGCATGGATCCTGTGTTACTGCAAAACAGGGACACAGATCTATGCCTTCCACTAGTAAAAACACCTCCCACACTACTGTAGAACACCAGCTAGGCACACAATTAACCCTTTGATCACCCCTGATGTTATAGAGGTTGTAAATCCAGAATTTTTTTTTTTTATCTTAATGCATTCTGTGCATTAAGATAAAAAGCCTTCTGTGTGTAGCATCCTCCCTCAGAACCCCCTAAGGCCGCGTACACACGCGGGGACTGTCTGCTGAAACTAAGTTCGTCAAACAGTCCGCTCAAACTTTTGAATGAACGAACACGCCCACACACGGCACTTTTTGAGCGGACAAATACGGCAAACTTTGTTCGTCGTACTAAGTCCGCGCAACTTTTGAAATGAACGGACTCGCCCACACACGAGGCAACAGTCCGCTCATTTCGAGCGCGTGTGCAGGTAGGCGGGGCCCGCGACGGAGACGTCGCGGGCTCCGCCGCCTGGAATGTACTTAAAGGGGAACCCCAACGCCGACAAAAATCGGCGTGGGGGTCCCCCCAAAGTCCACAACAGACCCTTGTCCGAGCACGCTACCCGGCCGGCCAGGAAAGGGGGGCGAGCGAGCGCGCCCCCCCTCCCGAGCCGTACCAGGTCGCGTGCCCTCAACATGAGGGGTGCCTTGGGGAAGGGGGGGCCGCGCGGCCCCCCCACCCCAAAGCACCTTGTCCCCATGTTGATGAGGACAAGGGCCTCTTCCCGACAACCCTGGCCGTTGGTTGTCGGGGTCTGCGGGCGGGGGGCTTATCGGAATCCGGGAGCCCCCTTTAATAAGGGGCCCCCGGATACCGGCCCCCCACCCTATGTGAATGAGTATGGGGTATAATGTACCCCTACCCATTCACCTGTAAAATAAAAGTACCCAAAAAAAAAACACAACACACGAGATAAAATATTTTATTGCACAGCTCCGGGGGTCTTCCGTCTTCGGGGGTCTTCTCGCCGGACTCCTCCGCTATCTTCTTGTAGCTCTTTTGCTAGCGGAGGAGTCCGGCTTTCTTCCTCCCCGCCGCCGGCCTCTTCTCCCGACTTCGGGGGTCTTGTCCCCCTCTTCGGTTCTTCTGCCGGGCCACCGCGCCTTCTTATAGCTCTTTTAGAGGCGGTGGCCCGGTCTTCTGTCGCCGTTGTCGCCTTCCGGTCGCCTTCCGTTCTTCTTCTTGTTCTTCTTCTTCTCCAGGAGATGTTGACACGTCGCTCTCTCCGGCCGGAATGCCAGAGCCGCGCTGCGCGGCCACTTATATAGTGACAATGGGGCGGTGTCACATGGTATATGTCACATGGGTTGGGGTTCCCCTTTAAGTCCATACCAGGCGGCGGGGCCCGCGACGTCTCCTTCGCGGGCCCCGCCTACCTGGAGACGCGCTCGAAATCAGCAGACTTTCCTCCGAGCGGGAACAGTTTGCTCATTTCGAAAGTGGCCTACACACGGGCGGACTGTCCGCTCAAACCAAGTTTCAGCGGACAGTTTTTCGGAATTTCCGAAAAACTTTGTTCGTCAAACTGTCCGCTGAAACTGTCCGCTGAAGCCCCACACACGAGCGGACTGTCCGCTGAAACACTGTTCAGCGGACAAAGTTGAGCGAACAGTCCGCCCGTGTGTACGCGGCCTAATACTTACGTAAGACCCATCTTTGTTCAGCAAATGTCTTGGCCGTCCCTCCTGATTGGTTGGGACACAGCAGCACCTCCATTGGCTCCCACTGCTGCCAATCAATATCAGTCCACTAATCAGGAGTTAGAGGGGGTGGGGCCTGGCCAGGGCTCCATGTCTGAATGGACACAGGGAGCTGTTACTTGGCTTGGAAGCCCCCATAGCAAGCTGCTTGCTGTGGAAGCACACAACAGGGGGGAGAGCCAGGAGCGCTGAAGAGGGACCCAAGAAGAGGAGGATCCAGGCTGCTCTGTACAAATCCACTGCAACAGAGGAAGTAAATATAACATGTTTGTTATTTTTATAGAAGAAAAAACAAGACTTTACAATCACTTTAACCCCTTTCCAGTCAGTGTCATTAGTACAGTGACAGTTCATATTTTTAGTACTGATCACTGTATTCGTGGAGCAGTGGCTCACAGATATCTTTGGCAAGGAGGCCTTTACACATCTATACACAGTGGAAAGGGCTCACAGAGTTCCTACTAGGCCATTGCCACAGGACATCCCCTGAGACCGCTTTTAGCGAGATTGCTGAATTACAGGGACAGTGAAATTATCCTAAGGCTAGCCTGAGATCGAAGAAACATACAGTTTAATGGAACAAGAGTTTCCTTCTACCCTGATTTTTCGGCCGAGATACAGAGGAGCAGGTCACATTTTTCTGATGTTAAAAAATGCTTGCAGAAACTGCAGGCCTCATATGCAATGCTGTATCCTGCAAAGCTCTAAATCACCTCCAGGGGGCAAGTTCACTGCTTTGAGAAAGCTGCCAAAGCATCAGCGTGGCTGGATGCCAATGAGAACTCTCTCAGACAAGCTCAGAGACCGGTGGCTTAAAGTGGGGTACCCCCTAAAAAAAAATTTTTAAATCAGCAGATACAAATAATTCAGCTGCTGACTTTTAATAATCGGACACTTACCTGTCCCAGGGTCCAGCGGTGCGGGGGAACAAAGCCCCCCCCCCTCGTTCCCCGCTCCGCTCGCGGTGCCGTCATGCGTACTGTTGGCACTCGGCTGTGGCTTCACAGCCGTGCACCCACTTCGCATGCGCGAGCAGCGCAGGCCGCCGAGATACGCCGTACAGTCACCTGGGACACGTGACAGGTCCCAGGTGAATGTGCGGCGCGAGAGGAAGTGATGTCACCAGCCCGGGCAAGGAAGAAGGCAGACTACAGGGGACCCCCTAGCAACAGGTATTTAGAGGTGAGTAAAAAAAATTTTTTTGACATTTTTTTTTTTAAAGAATTTTAAGCAACTTTTTATTTTCACTTTAAGAAGATTGAATGCCCTGCCGCCAAAATCTAAAGTATACAAAAAAGGTTTGCCCCTTTACTGCCCTTGGCTAAGGGTACTACTGGAAACGTATAATGATTTACTTTTTAAAAAGTGAGTTTAGAAATGTGTCTGTTCATGGAATTACTTCTATTGTTCCTCACTCAAGTTCTTAACACCTTAGTTGGCGGACAGTGACTGGGACCTGTTGTCCCTCACTTATCAAAAGTTCGTTTTGCCAACCCAGTGCCTGGACATACTGATTACTCAGGATCCTTACACTGCTTTGCCTTCACAGGCTATTCAACTTCCCTGTTATGCCGCACTGCAGCAGTTTGGAGCACCATTGTGCTCGTTGAGCTGGTTTTCATGGATTTATTTTTCAAGAGCATTAAAATGGTCTTGCTATTACACCAAAGAGTTAACCATTATGAATGGTATGTGGTCCTGGTTATCTCTGGACTGCTGGCACATATCTGTGGTACTGCTAACCCTGCTGCCCATGGTTCCAGGGGAACAATACTTTCCCCATTATCCTTCAATACACCCACAAGCTCCTTTAAGATAACAACAGTATCAGTACTCTCCTGGAGTATTAGGGGGGATAAATGACCCTCTAAAACGCACCTTGGTGTCTTCTTTGCTGCGTAAATACTTACCTGCAATTTGTGCCCTACAAGAGACACATCTCACCGCTGACTGTTACCTGTTTGGGAGGGCATACCACCAGGGGCGGACTGACAACTCATTGGGCCCACGGGAAATAGGAGATTATGGGGCCCCCAGGAAATCAGAGATTATGGGGCCACACAGTATACATAAATCACACAGGCTACACATACATGTACACACAGTATACACAGATATGTTTCTATTGGCTGAGAAGGTACTGGAGAGGTGGGGCAGCTATAATCTCTGGATTTTTAGACCAAAAGGATGTCGGTAAGGAACATTTCAGATGGCAGATTTAAAAAAAAAACACAGATTTTTACATACTGTCCCTGGTTTTACTGAGGCTGGCAACCCTGATGGGGCCCCCTAGTGGCCCCGGGCCCTCGGGCAGTGCCCGAGTTGCTGAATGGTCAGTCCGCCCCTGCATACCACTCCACTCACACTTCGTATTCTAGGGGTGTGAGTGTACTGGTGTATAGCTCTCTAGATTATGAGGAGATTGATTCAGTTATAGACGCTGAGGGGAAGTACATCTTCTTATTATGTCGTTTATACTCCCTTAAATGTATTCTTGCTTTTGTTTACATACCACCTCCATATAATGACTCTTCAAATCAAATACCCTGAGGTACCACTTTATGTTCTGGGTGATTTCATTTGCTATACAGACCCTGCTTTAGATAAAAATCCCCCAGTCACGGCTGGATAGGGAACTAAATGTACTGCTCTGAAAAAATGTATAGAGGAGGTGCCGTGGCAGGCTAAAATCCCGGGGCTGAAGCAGTTCTCCTGTTTTTCTAAGAGCTTCTCCTCGTTGTCCCATATAGACCTGTGTTTATGTTCATATGCTGTGGAAAGATATATTTCAAAGGTTACATATGCCCTCAGAAGTGTGTCGAATCTTGAGTCCCCTCTCGTGGTGCAGTTGGAGGTACGCCTACCCTCAGATCTGGCTAGGGCCCCCGTGGAAGTTAAATGCCTTCTGGCTTCATCTCTCCCCATCCCATGAGCACATTGTATCACAAATTCTAGAATTCTGGCGTATACATACAGATGAGGTGAATACCAATGCCGCCTTGTTTTTTTTTTTAATCCTACACTTAGAGAAATCTTTATTAGGGAGATTCAAGATATCAAGTGTAACACAAATGCTCAGAGGGAGGACATGGAATGGATGGCAGGTGACTTGGAGAAAGATTTCTATGCTGACCCAACAGATAGTACTAGAGAGGCATGGTTGTTAGACCAGGAGGCCCTTAGCCGCATCACTGCTTCGGCAGCGGAGAAAAATAGATTTTTTGATAGGTTTTCTATGAGAAAGGTGAGCACACTGGTCGCCTATTAGCAAAAATTGCCCATGCCCTACAAACGACACCTTCTCACATACCCGGCGAGTGAATAATTCATCCATCCCAGATTATGTTCACTTTAGTGGATTACTATTCTTCCCTGTATGAATCCAAACAAGCTATACAATAGATTCCATGCCTCCTCCAGGCTGTAATTAGATGCCCCCTTGACCTTGAAGGAATTGGAAATGGCGACCAGTGAGTTTCCCAACTCCAAAGCTCCAGGAGATGATGGCTTGCCCATAGAGGTTTATAAATAATATGCAGAGTGCATACTTCCTAGACTGCTGAAGGTACTTAATGATGCTAGGGAGAGGGGTGTTCTTCCCCATCTATGACCACAGCCAATATTGTATTAATATTGAAGCCAAATAAGGATCCCCTTGATCCAGGATCTTATAGGCCTATTTCCCTTTTGCAAAATGATGTCAAGATTTTGGCAAAAGTCCTGGCTCTGCACTTAAACAAAGTAATCTCCTCAATTGTCCACGCTGATCAGTCCAGATTTATGCCCCAAAAATTGACGCCCATCATTTTGTGATGACTTTTCCTCAATATCCAGTCCCTAGCAGATAATGGTGGAGACCGAACATTACTGTCCCTTGATGCCCACAAGCCTTTCGATAGTATTGAATGGGAATATCTCTGGCAGTCATGCGCAAATTTGGGTTTGGAGGTTTCATTTCCTGGGTACAGATACTATATAGCGCCCCAGTTGTGACCATCCGGGAGAGTGGCAGGATATCCTCGAGCTTTAATCTACACAGAGGTACAAGGCAGGGCTGCCATTGTCCCCTCTTTTGTTTTCCCTGGCCATAGAGCCTCTGGCTACCCTTATCCGTCTAGTAATATTATACAGGGATTTAGAAGAATGTAAAAAAATAATGATGTATGACGATGATACTATGCTGTTCCTCAGTGATACATCTACTTCTCTGCGAGAGGCTATGATGGTGATAAGGGAGTTTAGGGAGTTCTCCAGTTTGGTCATAAATTGGACTAAGTCTTCCATTATGTTGCTGGATGTGACACCTGACCCCTCTTTACTGACCATACAGGAGATTCCGCTTTCCAAGTCTTGGACATACATAAGCATACAGGTTACCCCCTACCCGCTAGACTATGTCAGACTTAATCTGACCCCTTTACTCAATCAACCTTTAGATCCCTAATCTGACAATCTAAACCAGCTAGAATAAAATTAGAGCAGCTACAGCGTCTTGGATTCTACCTCCTTCTTCAATTACTTGTTTGAGGTCACCACTAGGGATGAGCTTGATGTTCGAATCGAACATACGTTCCACTCGAACATCGGCTGTTCGCACGTTCGGCGAATACCAAACGTTATGGGCCGTTCGCGCCAAATTCGTGTGGCGCTCTTGGTCCACAATGCACTGAACCATCGCAGTGCATTGCTCGCTCATGATTGGCCAAGCATGCACTGTGACCCCGAATGCTTGGCCAATCACAGCGCCGGCAGCGAGGAGAGCCATGATTGTGCCTGTGGCCAATCATAGCTCAGGCTGTGTAGTACACGCCCCACACTATATAAGGCCACCAGTGTGGCGGCCTTGTGTAGTGTGTTGGCGTCTGTAGGAGTTAGTGGGTGTTCTCTGTGTACCTTCAACACAGTATACACCGTTCGTTATCAACCAATTTAGCGTTCTTGCTCTTCTGTAATTGAGCTTTTAGCAATTTGCAGGAGTTTGTGGGTGTTGTCTGCGTACCCTGACCGCAGTATACACCATTATATCCACCTATATAGCTAGCTATATTGCTCTTCTGTAATAGAGCTTGCAGTCAGTTGTAGGAGATTCTGCGTGTTGTCTGCGTGCCCTGACCGCACAATACACCATTATATCCACCTATATAGCTAGCTATATTGCTCTTCTGTAATAGAGCTTGCAGTCAGCTGTAGGAGATTGTGGGTGTTGTCTGTGTGCCCTGACCGCAGTATACACCATTATCCACCTATATAGCTCTTCTCTAATTGAGCCCTGACCGCAGTATACACCATTATATCCACCTATATAGCTAGCTATATTGCTCTTCTGTAATAGAGCTTGCAGTCAGTTGTAGGAGATTGTGCGTGTTGTCTGCGTGCCCTGACAGCACTATACAGCATTATATCCACCTATATAGCTAGCTATATTGCTCTTCTGTAATAGAGCTTGCAGTCAGCTGTAGGAGATTGTGGGTGTTGTCTGTGTGCCCTGACCGCAGTATACACCATTATCCACCTATATAGCTCTTCTCTAATTGAGCCATCTGCCATCTGCAGGAGTTAGTTGGTGTTGTGTGCCTCCAGCACAGCACAGTATACACCAGTATCTACCTTTTAATTCTTGTTCTATAATAAAGGCATCTGCAGGAGTTAGTGGGTGTTGTGTGCCTCCAGCACAATATACACTACCCAATTGCTGGTTTTCCCATCTCCCTTAATGCCATTACCATGTCTGGAAGGCCAACAAGGAGAGGCAGACAGGCACGAGCCGATAAAAGAGGGCAAGCAGGCTCTGTGTCTAGAGACAACAGTGCTGGTCATGGACGCGGTGCATCGTCATTTAACAGGGGCATGTAATTACAATTTTTGATATAATATTTCACAGCAGGGCCCGTTCCTGTGCCCACCGAGAGTAACTGTGAGGACTTATAGTGTTGTGGCACCAGCACCAGCACCACAACCACCAAAAGCCCAATTTTTCTACCACTGTTCAACAATGGCATGTAATTACAATTCTTGATATAATCGTTCACAGAAGGGCGCTCCAGCGCCCACCAAGAGTCACTTTGAGGGCTTACAATGTTGTGGCAACACCAACACCTTGTTCCGCCATTTCTGCAGAGCATATAGGGCAGGCCCCTACTTTCAAACATCCAACTTACAAACGTCTCCTACTTGCAAACGGAAGGAGACAACAGGAAGTGAGATGAAAAAAGACGGACGGCAAAACAAATTATACAGGGGTGATAACCCTTCCCTATGTTTTCCAAAAAGCTTAAAAATAGATTTTTTGACTGGAGGTACACTTTAAAAATGTACCAGTTCAAAATTACAAACAGATTCAACTTAACACAACAAATCTACACAGTCCCTGTCTTGTTTGCACCGCCTGTATACTGCTGTTCTGAGTATATAGGGCCTGGGGGCCCCACGTCTTTCCTTTTTTTAATATGGGTACGGGGTTCCCCTTAATATCCGTACAAGACCCAAAGGGGCTGGTAATGGGCAGGGGGGGGCTACCCATGCCATTTTTCTCAATGATTTTCATCCATATTGCGGAGACCAGATATTACATTAAAAACGCAAGCAGTTTTAAATGACTTTTTTTTTCCGTTAAATGTCATTTTGTGCAGGGACTGTTCTAAACATGGGGAAACACATGGCACTTCACAGGCATACTATAGACACCCCCAAGGCACAATATTTAAAGGAATATTTCACTTTTTTTTTCACTTTAATCGTCATTAAAATCAGTGCTCCCGCCAAAACGGCCATTTTTAAAAACATTTTAGGCATTGAGCCATGTCCCCTGGGGCAGGAGCCAGGTCCCCAAACCCTTTTTAGGACAGTATCTTGCATATTAGCTATTAAAATTAGCACTTTTTATTTCGAACGTTCGAGTCCCATAGACTTCAATGGGGTTCTAACGTTCGTACGAATTTGCGGTCCGTTCGAAAGTTCTGATGTGAACCAAACCGGGGGGTGTTTGGCTCATCCCTAGTCACCACCTATGAAGGATTTATCTCCTGCAGCTATGCCATGGTCCTCAACCTTTTCCATGGGGACTTGCCTCATAAGTGTTGCAGTGGTAACGGGATATTGGGGTCTTTGAAGAAGAGCAGGGAGAGGAAGCCCTACCGGCTGTTCCCCAGTGCTCTCTGAACGTGGCTCAGCATCTGTCGCAACTATATATCCTCCTGAGGGTCCACTACACACCGGCCAGATTGGGGATTGATACACCTACTATGGAGATGCCCAAAGCTCCATTTACATTGGAAACAGGCCTTAGACACACTTAATAGGGTCTTCCAGATTATGATCCCAACTGACCCCAAGCACTGCCTGCTGGGTTTTCTAGACATACTTTCCAATTGAAGATATCCCTAGACATGCTGTAGCAAGAGTTCTCTTCCAGGCCAGGAAAATTATTTTGAGACACTGGAAATCCATGGAGCCCCCCACGTTGCAGGAACAAATGGGTGACACTATTCGATTGGAGAAGCTCATTTATCAACACAGGGGAAAAAGGAACAAATTTGATAAGTTATGGGCCCCATGTTTGGATGTCCTAGGCCTAGCCCCAGTAGATCTGGTGTATGACAGACTTCTCGAGCACTTGTAAATACTTTTACCCTGCCTCTCTGAAGACCTGGATGATTGATTGTACAGCTGTATTTTATGTTGATGGATAAGGTGTTATTTGAATGCATGGGCAGGTGGGGTGTCATTCTGCAGAATGTTTTGTATAATGTACTGAATTTATATATGCTGAAATTTACAGATCTTGTGTACCTGTTTTGTTATGGACAATTTCTTTCTATACTCAGTAAAAAATTATAGTTTGAGAAAAAAAAATATGCAAACTCATACTTCCCCTTTAAAAATCTCATTATGCTATAAAATCAAAAATATCCATAGCAACACAACGTGAGAGTAAAATAGGCTCAGTATCAGTTATGCGTATGAGTAATAAGTAGTCCTGCACCAATAGTCAGTGGGAAGAATGGTGCCCCAGTAATGGTGTCAATGGAAGTATTAAAAGCCCAACCAGCATTGGTGTCATTGATAGTAGAAAAAGACCCCCTCACACCTAGGTCCCTTTCCCCCTTCCGCTTTAACTCCCTCCCACACCCCTTCCTTTTCTTTCTTTCTTTCTTTCTTTCTTTCTTTCTTTTTCTTTATTTATTTTTTCTCTTTCTTTCTTTCTTTCTTGTTTCCTTCTTCACATCTTTCTCTTCCTATTATCTCTCTTCTGAAAGCCTGAAAGCCAATTCTTTAACAATGGATTGATGCCACTAGACAACCAGCATTGGTGTCATTGAAAGTAGAAAAAGACCCCCCACACCTAGGTCCCTTTTCCCCTCCGCCTTAACTAACTTCCACCCCCCCTTCCCTCTTTCTTTCTTTCTTTCTTTCTTTCTTTCTTTCTTTCTTTCTTTCTTTTCTTGTTTCCTTCTTCCCATCTTTCTCTTCCTATTATCTCTCTTCTTCCTGAAAGCAAATTCTTCAACAACGGATTGATGCCACTAGACACTAAAGGAAACCTGCTGTATCGGCCCTATGTCCACCACTTCTCTCATTGTTTCGCTCTATTGACCAAATGTTAATAATAATACCTTGCTGTTTGTAATGCCTTGTTGTTTGTATTACTGTTGATATGATTGCTATTTTGTTGACATGCTGGTTGCTCAGCTTTTGGGCATCTATTTTTATATTGTATTTGTATCTCTCTCTATGATAAAATAAAATAAATGAAAAGAAAGTAATAAAAGACTCCTAGCACTGGAATCAGTGAAAGTAATCAAAGACCCCAGCATTGATGTCAGTGGGAGTAATAAAAGACCCCCCCCCCCCACAGCATTGGTGTTAATGAAAGTTATAAAAGATCTCCATATTATTGGTGTTCAGTGGTGGTAATGGAAGTTAAAAATCTGAATCCTACTTTATTTCAGATAGCTACAAGTATGCTCTGCAGCAAGAGGCTCAGCGAGAGCGGTGGGAGAGGAAGTACATGAAGGGTCGGAGGATTTCCCCACGGTCAATCAGCAAAGAGAGATGGGTTGAAACTTTGGTTGTTGCTGACACCAAAATGATTGAATATCATGGCAGTGAGAATGTGGAGTCATATATCTTCACTGTGATGAATATGGTAAGTTCAGAGTATGAAATACAATTTACCAACATCGTTTTATAAGAATATGCTGGAATGTTCTGAAAAGCCTGGCAATTGTGTATTACAGCTGAAGTTTAGGTGTGGCAATTTTTATATAGCTACATTGGTCCAGCAATGTAAGTATGTAGGTTCCATACCTGGCCTATCCCTATGTAAACTGGAAATCACTATAGCAGGCACTGCTACTACTGTAATCTTCACTATCTTCTGGGTCCCGTGTCAAGTGGCTGTTCTTCCACATGAGGTCATTCTCTCAGCACCGCGCAATTCAGAGAGCACTTTGCTTTTTCTCAAGAGAAAATTTTCTAATTTTCTCTTTTTTCTACAGAGCATTCTTAAATTGGATGATGTGGAATGGCAGGCAGGCATCACGATATCCGCCTCTGCCTGTAAGAGAACATGGCATGGGACCCAAAAGCTAGTGAAGATCACTGTAGTAGCAGTGCCTACTACAGTGATTTTCAGCCTCCAGGGGGATCCCTCAGGGACAGAGGAATTTGGTTCAAAAAGAGGGACAGCCTTTCCAAAGCAAGGACAGTTGGAAGCTATGGAGATATAAATGTTACTATGTCTAACCTCTTGATGAAGGGATTGGACTACTGTCATGTTATCACTGCATTCTGTGATCACATACAGTAGTATACATTTCTCCTCACTGGATCACCCCCCTTATGTCAGGTTTTTTTGGACCACATTTGACATTATTACAGCCTTTTAATCTGTTGGGATATGTCTCTACTAACTTTGCACATGTAGACTTTGCAACATGTGTCCACTCTTCTATGTAGAACTGCTCAAGTTCAGTTAAATTTGATGGTGACCGTTTGTGGTCTTTAAGTCATTCCACAGATTTTCAATGGGGTTTAAGTCTGGACTCTGACTAGGCCATGCAAGGACATTCACCCTTTTCTCCTTCGGCCACTGTGTGGTAATTTTTGCTGTGTGCTTTGGGTCATTGTCACGTTGGAAGGTAAACCTTCCCATTAACAACTTTCTGGCAGAGGGCAGCAGATTAACAGGATATTACCACCTCCATGCTTTGCTGTAGGAATGGTGTTATTTGGATGGTGAGCTGTATTGGATTTCTGCCAGACATATTGCTTGGTGTTGAAGCCAAATAATTCAATTTAATCTCATCTGACCACCTTAACCACTTCAGCCCCGGAAGGATTTACCGCCTTCCTGATTGGCCATTTTTTGTGATATGGCACTGCTTTGTTTTAACTGACATTTGCGCGGTCACGCGACGCTGTACCCAAACAAAATTTGTGTACTTTTTTTCTCACAAATATAGCTTTCTTTTGGTGGTATTTGATGGTCTCATCTGACCAAAGCACCTAATTGCTGTGTCCCGCACATGACTTTTCGCAAACTGCATACAGGACTTCTTATGGCTTTCTTTCAACAATGGCTTTCTTCTTGCCATTCTTCCATAAAGGCTAGATTTGTGGAATACACGACTAATAGTTGTCCTGTGGACAAATTCTCCCACCTGCGCTGTGGATCTCTGCAGCTTCTCCAGAGTTGCCATGGGCTTCTTGGCTGCTTCTCTGATTAATGCTCTCCTTGCCCGGCCTGTCAGCTTAGGTGGACAGCCATGGCTTGGTAGATTTGTAGTTGTAGTTTCTATTTTCAGATTATGGATTGAACAGTGCTCCATGAGATGTTCAAAGCTTGGGATATTTTTTCATAACCTAACCCTGCTTTAAACTTCTCAACAACTTTATCCCTGACCTGTCTGGTGTGTTCAATGGCCTTCATGATGCTGTTTGTTCACTAAGGTTTTCTAACAAACCTATGAGGGCTTCACAGAACAGCTGTATTTATACTGAGATTAAATTACATGCAGGTGGACTCTATTTAATAATTAGCTGACTTCTGAAGACAATTGGTTCTGCTAGATTTTAGTTAGAGGTATCAGAGTAAAGGGGGTTGAATACAAATGCACGCCACTCTTTTCAGATTTTTATTTGTAAAACATTTTGAAAACCATTTATCATTTTCCTTCCACTTCTCAAATATGTGGCACTTTGTGTTATGTATCAATGCAAAAAAAAGTTTTAAAAACTGCATTTTTTTGGGAGCAGTGATTTAAATAATTCTCAAAGTGAAACAATAAAAATTAAATATTTATTTAAATATCGTGCCTGAGGGGTGTCGATAGTATGCCTGTAAAGTGGCAAAGTTTTCCCGTGTTTAGAACAGTACCACAGCAAAATGACATTTCTAAAGGAAAAAAAGTCATTTAAAACTGATCGCAGCTGTATTGAATTGTCGGCTCTCGACAATATAGATAAAACTCATTGAAAAAAAATGGCATGGGCCCCCCCCCCAGTCCATTATCAGGCCCTTTGGGTCTAGTATGAATATTAAGGGGTACCCCCGAACCAAAAAAAAAAAAAAAAAGTCTTGTCCTAAAGTGTCTCCTGTCTTTTTTACTATTTTTGACACTTTTTTTGTGAAATGGTAGGGGTACAATGTACCTGTTACCAATTCACATAGGGGGGACTCGGATGTATCAGAATCTCTGACTGAAATAGTAATGAGTAGTAATGAATTTAGTTGAAATCCATTAAAATGTGTTTTGTTTATTCATTTTCTAATGAATTCCAACTTTTCAGAACGATTCAAATTCGGTGTTAAGAAATAGCTGGTTGTTAAGCAGCGGCCCGCATCCTTAACAACTATGAGTCATCGTGTGTTCATCCACATTTTTTGCCTGTTCGCAAGTTCTAATGTGAACTGAACTGGAGGGTTGTTCGGCTCATCGTTAGAAATTAGTATACATCATTATCTTCACAGAAGACATGTGCAATTTGTTTCAGTCTGAACACAAATTCGGACAAATTTTTGGTTATTCAGAGACTCGGATGTATCGGAATCTCCGAATGAAATAGTAATGAATAGTAATGAATTTAGTTGAAATCCGTTAAAATTTGTTTTGTTTATTCGTATTCTAATGAATTCCAACTTTTCAGAACGATTCAAATTCGGTGTTAAGAAATAGCTGGTTGTTAAGCAGAGGCCCGCGTCCTTAACAACCATGAGTCATCATCTGTCAGCAGGCTTCCCCACTGACAGATGAATGTAAAGATAAAGAATGCTGGCAATTGCCCGGCAATAGAAAAAGTTTATAAAAAAATAGCGTAGGTTCACATGCCCTCAACATGGGGTGGTGAGTGCTTTGCGGCAAAGCACCTTGTCCCCATGTTGATGGGGACACGGGCCTCTTCCCAACAACCCTGGGCTGTGGTTGTAGGATACTGCGGTTGGGGGGCTTATTGGAATCTGAAAGCCCACTTTTACAAGTGAGCCCCCAGGTCCCGTCACCCCAAGTGAATGGGTATCGCGTACCCATTCACCAAAAAAGTGTCAATAAGTAAAAACCACAGGGAAACTGTTTTTGACAAGTCCCTTATTAAAAAAAAAAAATTATGCCACTTGATGTACATCCATCATCAAACATGACGCCCGCTGGACCCGAAAAATTGAAAAAATGAAAACATCGCTTTGCCTCTTAAGAGGCTACCCACCATATGCCCTCGCTTCGCTTTGACAGTTCCTATATAGGCAAGAGGCAAAGAGGCAGGGCCACCCAGGTACGTCACTCTGTGGCTTCGACCCCTTCTGATGTCACATGATGTCAGAAGGGGGCGGTGTGATGTACGCAGTTGACCCAGCCCCTTGCCTATATAAGAACTGTCAAAGCGAAGAGAGGCCATGTGGTGGGTAGCCTCTTAGGAGGCAAAGTGTTTTTTCCTTTTTTTCTATTTTTCAGGGGGCTTCCCTATTCTGATAAGCCCCCCACCCACAGACCCCAACAACTACAGCCAAGGGTTCTCAGGAAGAGGCCCTTGTCCCCATCAACATGGGGACATGTTTTTTTTACATTTTTTTGCATGGTAAAACTATGGGGGAGTCTATGGGGGAGTCTATGGGGGAGTCTATGGGGGAGTCTACGCCTTATTTTAAAATATTTTTCTATTTCCGGGCAATTCTTTTTCTTTACATTCATCTGTCAGTGGGGTTGCTTAACAACCAGCTATTTCTTCACACAGAATTTAAATCAGACGTTCCGAATTCTAATCATTCTGAGTTGGAATTCGTTAGACATTTAATAAGTTAATTTTTTTTCAATGAACACGAAACTAGATGAATTCCATAAGGAAATTAACTTAGTAACATAACAAATCTGTCCAAAATGAAGCACATTTTTCCGTTCTGCACGTCTGCTTCACAGGTGTAAATGTATTTCCCATTATCTTTTATAGGTTACGGGACTGTTTCATGATCCAAGCATTGGTAATGCAATTCACATTAAAGTGGTCCGTGTCATCTTGCTAGAAGAAGAAGAGGTAATGTGTCCATATTTGAACAATATAATCGTTTTTCATATATGATAAAGTGGTGGAGCATGAGGTTGCGGGATAGTGGAGGATGGAAGACATTTTATTTTTGCATATACTTACTGCCAACTTAGGACCCCTGTTCTTAGGGTGTACTATTGTAATTGCTGCACTTTCGCCAAATAAATATAACTTTGTGTGCACCAAATGCCTTTGCAACCGTAGTTATTATTCTACAAAAGTAGCAGTGCCTTCATCACTGAGCTAAACAGAGCCAGTTCAGAGGGGGGACAAGACCAATCACCCTGCACAAGGAGAGAAAGCAGCAGTGACCGGTCTTTACTACCGGAAGTTTCTGCACAGAGGTTTACACTGGATTACTGCACTGGGCGAAATAGACAAAGTACACCAAATTCAAGTAAGCATACACATGACTGTTATATTTAATCACATTTTTGCTTATTCCATAGTTCCACAGCTTTAAATATTTACCTTATATGCATACAGGGATTTTTTTTCAGCTGGAACTGGTGGAACCCAGTTCCACCACCTCTGGCCCTCTCCTCCCTGCTCATCACTATCACTTGTAAAATCAGAAGTCCAGCTTCTGGGTTTACAAGCAACAAGATCTGATCTCCTTAACGACTCCCACTGAGTGCTGGGTGAAGACAAGGGAGATGCAGGTGCCATGCGGATGCCAACACCCTCACTGGATGATTTCCCTGCAACCAAGAGAGTCCGAGCCACCTACAGTGTGCAGGAATTACTAGAGCTGGCTGGATGCTACAGCGAAAAAAACATGTGGAAGATGGTGGAGCGCTTAAGGAGGGGGGGGGGTGAAGATGGTGGCAGTGGAGGGGGGGGTACATGCAGAGTTCAGAGCTGAAGAGGGGTGAAAGTGAGATGAAGATGAACAATGCAGAGGTAAGCAGCTGTGGTGGGCAGCTGAACTCTGCACTCTATGTGTAGTGTACCCAGGAACTCTGCACTATGTACGTAGCGCACCCCTGAACTCTTCACTATGTACGTAGTGCACCGCCAAACTGTGCATAATGTACTCCTTTTAATGCTTCTTTAAGACCCTTCCACTGTTAGTGAAATTTGACCACACCCACTATTTCATGAGTTTTGGAGGGTCATGGTTGTGTTCCTGCACTTATTTTCTGAGAAAAAATGCCCTGCATGCATATACAGTACATGTCACTATTTTTCTCCTAGGAAGGCTTAAAAATCGTTCACCACGCAGATCAAACTTTGTCAAGTTTCTGCAAATGGCAAAAAAGTATAAATCCAAAGAGTGACTCCCATCCAGCCCACCACGATGTAGCAGTATTGCTAACAAGGTATTTCTTTTTTTTACAGTTTTTGTGTTTGATACATAGTATGCTATTTTACACTTTTGTAAGTATGTTGTGTAATTGGGTTTGGTGCGGGAGACAGTAGAGCATCAAGTAGAACTATGGCCAGCATATGGACATTCTTCAAAAATTATTAAAAAGCAGTAAAGAAAGTTTAAAGAAGACCCTATTGGTCACTGTAGATGTAGCCACTATGGAGTAATTCATCCTCAAATTTTGCAGCTAAAACCTCTCAGTTTTATTTTCACTTTCTCTTCATAGCTCAGTTTACCTCTCCCAATAGTGATTTGGCAGCCTGACATTACTTTGAATGTTTAATGAAAACACAGAGCAGGTGCACAGGAAGTAGGGAGAGAGCAGAGTGAGGCCTGACTTCACAGCTTCTGTACTTAACTTCTCTAAGTTGAATTTTTCCACTGTGCCAGCAGCAACAGAGGTTAGTGACGGCTCATTTTAAATGCATTTGCATTTACTGCCACCACTTTGTATTGTCTTCTCTATGTAGCTGTGGCTTGTTTCACATTAGGAAGGCTGCAATTTGGACAGCCCTGGTAAAAAGTTTGTAGGTGGGGAGGTTTTTTTTTTTTAGGAACACCTAAACAAGGTTTTGACTATTATTATTTGTACTGATTATTTATTATAGCTATGGCTGTTTTATTTGTTAGGAGTAGTAGTAGTAATCAGTAGTATCACAAATAAGGATATATATTTGTTTATGACTAGACAAATGTGATTTGTTTTATTCGGACAACATTTTTCTTATTCGGAAATTTGGATGTATCCAAATTTTTGAATCACAATAGTAATGATTTTCAACTAATCCAATTAAAATTATAATGAAACGAAATAACGAAATTTAAAAATGAATAGAAATTAGAAAAATTCTAAAATGAATTGAAATTTGAAAATGAATTTGAATATGAATTCCAATTCAAGATGGAAACATATTGCAATAAATAAAGCAAGGTATAAAATTGAAATAAGATGATGATAAGAAAAGAAAAAAATAGAATAGATTAGAAATGATTAGATAACGATTATATTAACTGAATCCGAATATAGGAAAGGAATTCAGAATATACAAAAGAAATTCCGAAAACGAATCATTCTAACATAATGAATTTGCTGGAATGAAATTAATAACTTAACCATTTAACGTTCTGCTCCACCATTTGGTAGCGCACATTTTCAGTCACGCTAACTCATTGAAAAATGTGGACTTTTAAGGGTTAACAAGCAGACCCGAAACAAACACTTTTTTTTTTTCTCATAAATTTAGAGTAAAGAGGTAAATCCATCACAATGGAAATTGTTTACATAAACAAGTAACATAGAATGTGTGGTACAAAACAGATTACTTAGACAGATAACATTGCTGGAAGGTAGGGCTTGGTAGTGGATTAGAGACAAAAATGGAAGATAGCATGTTTCATTTCTAGTAAGTGATTAATGAGCTATAGCAATTTCTGCATGTTAAAATAAATGAATTAATAAAAAAAAAAATAGAAAAGTAAAGGAAAAAAATTAAAAATGAAAATTTCCCTGTCTAAAGGCTTGCGTATTTAAGGAGTCTGAATGACTCATAGTGGTTGTCGGGAACTTATTTGAGTTTTTGTGGGTAGGTGTGTAATGTTTGGCAGTCAATTCAAAGGTTAGTCACTGTATCGTTGGAGCTTATGTGTTAAGAGTACCAAGTAGTTTGTTGGAGAGTACCAAGTAGTTAGTTGGAGAGAGTGTGGAAAGGCGGTTGAAATCTATAAACTGTTGTGGCTTCCAGCTGGGCTGTTTCATCTGAAGTAGGACTTATCTTTTACACTACGTAAATGTCTGAATAAAGAATAGAGTTTCTCTATGTCTGAGGTCTGAGTAGGATCCAGGGTGTGATAGCGTGAAGGGGGGGGGTAGCAAAGTGGAAGGGAGGGATTGGGTGGGAAAGGGTAAGGGAGATGGAGGGGGTGGGTTACAATCTCTCTCTACCTCCATAGGAGTAAGGTTAGGTGTTATGGGATGAAGGGTATTGATAGGGGACCATATTGATTTCAGAAGTATGTTATAAGGGGTATTGTATATGAGATTGATCCTGGGGCGGTTTATATTGGGATAATGTGTGGGGGGTTTACCATGTGCATAGCAAGGGATTTAAGATATCCATTGTTTGTTGGCATTGAGTAGTGTAACAGAAATGTAGCTGGAGTGAAATTGAGTGTATAAGTAGTAACCCTACCAATGATGCGATGAACATCTGACCAGAAAGTTTGGATGGTAGGGAAACTCCACCATATGTGTAGTAGAGACCCTCTTTCACGTTGGCATCTCCAACATTTATTTGGAAGATCCGGACAGTATTTGTGAATAAGGGTGGGGGTGTGATACTATCTGGTTTGGATTTTGTATCCATTTTCTTGGGTTGTAATGTTCACAGAACCTTTATGTATGTTCAGATAAATTGTTCCCAATCTTCAGGGGATAGGGATAAAGCGTGATCTTTTTCCAAGGCTGAGCATGCCAGGCTCGTGTTGGAAGGAGTGTTTGTGAAAAGAAGAGAATGCGTTGTGGAAAGTAAATGGCGTTAGGGTGTTTGCATTAGGCAAAGATTTTTGAAAGGAGATAGAGGTTCAGAGACCTTAAACTTCCTATCTAAATCATGGAGATAGTGTGATAATAGTATGTAGTTCCAGGAAGAGTATGAGTTTTTGAGTGGCAAGATGTCCTTTAGGAAGTTGCTATGTAACCCGGGGGGAAGTCAGGGTTAGAGTAAAAAGAGGTGAGAGGGCCAGGTGTTGAAGATAATGATGTTGATTTGTATGTTTCTTGGAAGCTTCTGAGTGTAGGGCCAATAAGGGGATGAAGATGAGTGTCAATAGGGAGTTTCCAGGGTAGTGAGTGAAGGAGGAGTGGGGTGAAAGAAGCCTTGAGGGTGACCCAATCTTTAAATTTACTATGGATGTTCCAATCTATGATTCTGGTGAGTTGGCAGGAACGCTAGTAATTTCTGATGTCTGGTAGCTCTTTTATAGCTTTGGAAAAAGGATATGGGGATATGTATTGGAGCCACTTGTATAATATAGAGGAGGTGAGGTATAGCATTCATCTTTAGGATAGCTGCTCTACCGAACCAAGAAAATATATGGTTGTTCCACCATTTGAGGTCACTGGTGAGGCTCTGTAGGATAGGTAGATAGTTTTTGACGTACAGGTTTTTAAGGTGTTGGGGGAATTGGATGCCTAAATAGGTTATGTCTTCTTCCTTCCAAAGGAAAGGAAAGTTGCCTTTGCATTGGGTGACAGTTCTGCTAGGAAGAGAGACATTAAGGGCTTAGGATTTGGAGAAATTTATCTTGAGGTTAGAGATTAATTTGAACTGATGGAATTCTGCTAAGAGGTTTAGAAATGACGTAAGTGGTTCAGTGAGAAAGAGGAGAATGTCATCGGCAAAAGCCACTAATTTGTATTCTATGCTGTGGGTTTGTATGCCCTCAAAGTCCGGATTGTTCCTGAGGCTGCGTAAGAAGGGTTCGAAGGTGAGTACGAACAATAGGGGGAAGAGGGGGCAACCTTGCCTCGTACTATTATGGATGGGGAAGGCATTTGACAGGAAGCTGTTAACTCGGACTTTAGCTATCAGGCTGGAGAAGAGAGCCATTATGGACCGGAGAACCGCTTCCATGTAGTCCCAGGCTACCCTGGCAAATGCCTTCTCCGCATCATGGGATAAGGAGAAACCTGCTTGGTTGGAGGAAGTCAGGAGGTGGTGAAGATTTATTGCTTTGATGGTGTTATCCCTGGCTTCTCTGCCAGGGAGAAATCCAACTTGGTCTTGATCTATAATTAATGGGAGGAGGGGAAGCAGGTGGTTTACTAGGATTTTTGCAAAGATTTTGATGTCTAGGTTTAATAGGGATATTGGTCTATAATTTGCTGTTTGTGTGGAATCTTTTCCTTCCTAGGGATAACTGAAATGTGTGCTTCTAACAAGTTTGGAATGAGAAGGTGGTCAGGCGAGAGAATTCTTTAAGGAAAGGGGCAGATTGTATATTTGTGAATGTTTTGCAGTAGACAGCTGATAAGCCATCTGGGCCGGGGGGTTTTCCCTGGTTTCAAGTGTTTGAGAGCTGTGTCCCATTCTTTTTTTGATATAGGGAGGTCTAGCTTGGTTGTGGTGTCTGGTGTGAGTGATCTAGGGCAGTATTTACCCAGGAAACTCTCTATAAGGGTTGATCTAGGTGAGGATTCGGGATGTTGTATTTCTGAAGTTGAGAGATTGTATACATTTGTGTAGAAGTGCTCAAATTCTTTTTCTATGTCTGGGTTGCTTTTTAAAGTGTTGCCTATTGGGGTCTTTAGTAGATGGACTGTTTTGGCCTTTTTTGCATGTAAAACTTGCTCTAACAGGTGACCACTTTTGTTGCTGTGTTCATAAAATACTTTCTGGGAAAGGGTGTATTTTCTCCTTATCTTTTCGATCAAGTTCTTCTAGAAGGATTTACCAAATCCTCTGGAACTCTTAAAGAAGCTGTGCAGCCCTGGTTTGTTACAGAGAGGCAGAAAGGAATTTGTGACATTATGCAACCTCTTTTGTGTGCCTTTCTCAGGATCTCTTTTTTTTGGGGGAAGCTAACCAGGCAGCAGACAACATCCTGGGGAGGGTCAATATCCCTGCCATGAGGTCTGAGGGCTCTGTGTAGGTGCTAAATTTAAATTTGAGCATCATTGGGGCTTTCTAGGATATAAGTGAATAGGGCCAGTATCGTTTCTGGTAATCCTCTCACCCTCAGATTGTGGTGTCTGCCACAGTTGTCTAAATCTTCTAGATGATGGTGAAGTTCCCTCAGGTGCATGGAATGTGATTCAGTTACTTGTAGTACCTGACATAGAGAGGCATCATGGCAGGCTGTTGTCTTCTCCACCTCTTCCACTCTGCAGTGTATTGCCTGGATGTCATCCTGCAAATCTGATATGGCAGCAGACAAGGTGTTTTTAATGTCTGTGGCGATCTCATGCAAGTCATTCAGGTTAAGGGCTCGGGTCTTCCTGGTATAAAGGGGAGCGGAGCTGCTGTCCTGTGGCAAGCACGGGCTTCTGCTTTGGGGATCATGACCTCCGGGAGGTGGCCTGGGGCACAGGGGTGGTGTCACTCTGCAGTTGTGAGTGGAATAGCTCTGGGATAGTGCCGTTGAGTTGTGCTCCTTGTTCCCTGGGTGATCGGGACATTGTGGCAGAAGCACTGCGGTGTGTTCTGTTCATCTTCCGCTGCTGAAAGTCTCCGTTTTGGTATTAGCTGAACCTTGGGTAGACGGAGCTCAGAAGTTAGGTGGCCATCTCGGATAAGGACCAAACCACGCCCCCCAAAACACTTTTTTTGTTAATGAATATTTTATCCATATAAATGTAGTTTTTACAACTCATTGGTCTGTCACTGAAAATAACTGTCACTTTAAAAAAAAAATAAGGAACCTTATCCTGGTGTGCTAGCTTTGAGAATTAAACTTTTTTTTATATAGAATTATTTACATTTAAGTGGAACTATACTCACCTATTCTCCAGTGCTGTGATCCCCCAGAGCTCCCCGCTGACAACTTCAGCCTGGCTGCTTCCAGGTATCAATCCCTGGCTATTTTAATTGGCCGACCCAAGATGATGTCACTCCCTTGCATTGCTGAGTTTTTATACTGAGCTGCACGTGCACACAGCACAGACAGACAGGTGAGGGAAGTTTACTGCAGAAGAAACATGGCGTGTCTCTTCTGCATTAAAAATCCTACTTGTGCACAATTCTTTAATTTTTTAATTAAAGTTCCATTTTAACTTGATCTTTTTCACTTATTCAAGATATCTTTAAACATAGGTGTGCACAGCCTATTGCATTAGGGTGTGAACCTCAAAGCTCAAACACATATGTGTGTTCATGTGTATACAGCATATACTGACAGTGTCAGTAGAGCAGTGGATGGTGTCTTTCGTTTTTCTTTTTCTTATTTTATGTTTTGTTATTTTTTACTACTTTTTTTTTTTAGAAGCCCCATGTTTTTAAAAATGTGTAAGCTATACCCTATATCCATCTACTAAATCTTCAATGAAGCCCTTTGGACTGAACTCATTTCTTTACTACAAAGCAGTCCTTTGATCACATGTTAAAATGATTGTAAAGGTTCTTTTTTTTTTTTAAATAACAAACATGTCATACTTACCTGTTCTGTGCAAGGCTTTTGCACTGAGCAGTCCCGATCCTCCTTTTCTGGGGTCCCCCGGTGGAGCTCCTGGCTCCTCCTATTCCTAGGGTGCTCCCTCGGGTTGTACGCCCGAGTCCTGATGCTCACAATCCATTGACACAGACAGCAGGACTCTGCATCTTCCCTGGCTCTCGTGTCACTGGATTTGATTGACAGAAGTGGGAACCAATGGCTCTTGCTGCTATCAATCTATCCAATGAGGACATAGGCAGTGGCTGGAGTTGCTGGGCTCATACTGGTCGCTGGAATGATCGGTTTCAGGTAAGTAAAAGGTGGGCTCTGCAGCACAGAATGTTTTTTTCCTTAATACATAGAATGCATTAAAGCGGAGTTCCAATAAAAATAAATAAATAAAAGTCAGCAGCTACAAATACTGCAGCTGCTGACTTATAATAATCGGACACTTACCTGTCCCAGGGTCCAGCGATGTGGGGGAATGGCGCCCCGCTTGCCTCTCCCTCCTCTCTGCAGTGCCGGCATTGTCAATGTGGGCGCCTGGCTGTGCTTCACAGCTAGGCACACACTGCGCATGTGCGAGCCACGCTGCACACTGTGACTGGCCAGGCACAGGTCCCAGATGATTGCCGAGAGGGAGTGGGAGAGGTGATCTTTCTTCTGGCGCTACTGTGCCCCGGGAGGAAGTGGCAGCTGGAACCCTCTAAAAAGAGGGTTTCCGCTCCCCCCCCCCAAAAAAAGGACATGCCACATGGCCTTGTCAGGCCGTCACCTCCCTTAAAGCGGAAGTTCCATTTTTGGGTGGAACTCCGCTTTAAGGTGAAAAACCTTGAGACTTTACAACTCCTTTAATATCTACCCACAGATGGATTATTATGACAAAGTCTTCTTAACCTCATTACATTTTCCACACAAGCTTCCCAGATAGATGATCTATAATAGCAGCAGGCTAAGGAGAGAAGTGGAAATATGTTTTATTCAGGTCAACATGTAGCGTCAGATAAAGTGTCATTATTTTACCAATGTGTAAATCAACTCGTCCTAATCTCCCACCAGGAAATTAGATTTTTTTTTGAGGTGCCTGTGCAAGTAGGTTTAAGCACCTCTGGGATGCCAGTTGGTCAAGGTATACTGTATGCGCAACGATTTTCTCTGCAGAGCAAACGCCAATTATCCTACAACTTTTCCCTCAGAAATCCAAAGGAGCTCAATTGATATTTCTTGTATCAAGGTTTTTGGAATATTAAATCAAGCAAAGGGATCTTGTGTTTGAGATTAGCAAATTTGCACGCAAGGTAAAATTTGAAAGTCCAATTTTCATGGACAAAACAAACATTGTTTATGGAATGCCAGAATTAATTTCCTGTAGATTTCTCCTGTACTGGTATGTACAGCTGGAAAAGGGTTAGTTCGCCTTTACCTAAAACTGCCTATGACTGTGCAGCTTTGAACACAATTAAATAATGCTCTTGCTATAAGTGTAGGCCTGTATCTCAGGCAAAAAGCTCCCAGGGATGGCATAATCCCCTCCTGCTTGTTGCTAGAACGTTGCTAAGACACTCCAAGCTGATTCAAACCCCCTTGCATGCGCTCTCTACACCACGTTGCAGTATCTCTGAGCTCAGTGATGCTGTGACAAAGGAGATAGTAGATGTGCAAGGGGTTTAAGAGCTTGCTCCTGTAATGATGGGTGTGAGCAGTGACAGCTGGACGTGTCTTAGCAACGTCTTAGCAACAAGGCTGGATGGGATGATGCCTCTCTGGGAGTTTTCATCCAGGCTTTGGGAGATATGTTGATGGCTTACACTTATGCCCCATACACACGGTCAGACCTTTCGACCACAAATCAGTTTTTTGCAAAGGATTTTGGCTGAAACTTGTGTTGCATACACACAGTCGCACAAAGTTGTCAGAAAATCAGATCGTTCTGAATGAGGTGACATCAAACACATACGTCAGGACTATAAATGGGCCGGTAGCCAATAGCTTTCATCTCTTAGTTTATTCTGAGCATGTGTGGCACTTTGTCTATCGGAATTGTCTACACATGATCGGAATTTATGTGATCGGATTTTGTTGTCAGAAAATTTTAGATCCTGCTCTCAAACTTTGTGTGTCGGAAAATCCAATGGAAAAAGTCCAATGGAGCCCACACACGGTCGGATTTTCTGACAACATGATCCGATCTCACATTTTCATCGGAAAATCCGACCACGTGTATGGGGCATTATAGTAAGAGCATTATCCAACTTTAGTCAGAGCTGCACAGTTTGTTTTTATCTACTTGCATAGGCAGTTTTTGTAAAAATAAACTGACCCTTTAACCTCTTCCTTTCCAAGGTGCTTAACAGTACATCCTTGGATTTCAGTGGTTATACCGGAATGACCAATACAGGCATCATCCAAGTACTGATCTTTTCAGCTGCCTGATTCTGAATAAGGCAGAAGTGATCTGAGTGGCTAATTAGCCACTCGATCACTTCTGTGGGTGGCGGAAGGGGGTCCTATCCCCCCTTCCGCCACGCCTCTTCCGAGAGCTCCAGTCCTATCGCGGAGGACGGGAGTGATGTGGGTGGTGGCAATGAAACAGAGAGGAACTGACATTGTTCCCATCTCTCTGTACCCCTGGAAACTGGTAGCGACAAGTACTTTGTCACTTCCAGTTTCGCCCCTTTGTTTACCTGGCCAGGGAAGTAGCCGATCAGGCCAATCGCTATCTGATCGGCTGCATGGGCGGCAGGAGGATAGATTTGGGGTCTCTCCATAAAGAGGACCTGTCACGGCCCGTGCTGTCACAAAGGATGTTGTTCATCCCTTGCGATAGCAATAAAGTTAATACAAAAAAAAGTGTAAAAAAAATGTGTATAAAATAAATAAATAAAAAATGTTAAAGCACCCCTGTCCCACCATGCTTACATGCAAATGCAAATGGTTACTGCCGCACACATATGTAAACGGTGATCGCACCACTCATGTGAGGTATTGTCGCGAATGCCGGAGTGAGAGCAATAATTCTAGCATCAGACCACCTGTGAAACTCTAAACGGGTATCCAGTAAAGGCATTTAAAGCGTTGCCTGTGGAGAAGTTTAAAACACTGTAGTTTACCGCTATTCCACAGGCTGACGCAATTTTAAAGCGAGGCATGTGAGGTATCTATTTACTCCACGTAACATTATCTTTCACATTTTACAAAAAAATTTAGCTAACTTTAATGTGTTTTTTTTTTTAATTCATGAAAGTTATTTTTTTTCCCCAAAAAATTGTGTTTGAAAAAAACGCTGTGCAAATACAGTGTGACATAAAAAATTGCAGCACCCACCATTATATTCTATAGGGTCTCTGCTAAAAAAAATAATATATATATATATATATATATATATATATATATATATATATATATATATATATATATATATATATATATATATATATATATATATATATATAATGTTTGGGGATTCTAAGTAATTTTCTATCAAACAATACAGATTTTAACTTGTAAGCAGCAAGTGTCAAAAAAGGATTTATTCTTTAAGTGGTGAAACTGACCTCATTAACACACAGAAGTTCATCCCTTTGACCTAAAAGAACCGAGACCTGGGTATGAAGTGGTTAAACTAAATAGAGTCCTGTAGCATGCTGTAGGCAATATATAGTCACGTCAATGAAAAAAAAGGAGCACCCAAGAGGCGCTGGGATTTTTATATGAGTTTAAACAAGGTAGTAAGAGGGCAAGAAACATTTGACGAGCCCACTGGCTTAGGTTAGGCTGCTCACAACAGGCAAGTCTACCCTACTGTGGGTACTCCAGCAGGTTACCAGTAAAAGATGTGCATATATGGAAGGAGGAAGAATAAGAGTCCAAATTTATTTATTAAGGTTGTGTTAAAAGACAAAGGGACACATTTAACCCTTAGATGCCCCTGGTGTTAACCCCTTCTCTGCCAGTGTCTTTAGTGCAGTGACAGTGAATAGCACAGATTCTTAGCAGATTTTTAGCACTGATCACTGTAATAATGTCACTGGTTCCCAAAAAAGTCAGTTAGGTGTCCAATTTGTCTGCCACAATGTCACAGTCCCACTAAAAATCACTGATCGGCGTTATTACTATTAAAAAAAAAAAATATCCCAGTTTGTAGACACTATAACGTTTGTGCAAACCAATCAATATGTGCTTATTGAGAGTTTTTTTTAACAAAAATATGTAAATCAATGATACAAAAAAACTCTCCTTCACACCTGTGTAACACCACTGCGCTCAATTAAGACACCAAGTGAATCACCTATCTAAAGCCGCCACTCTTAAAAAAACAAATTCAGTGCAATGTTCCTTTTACAAACTATGAAACAAGCGGCGCTAAATATAATGTATATAGTGTAACTACACACTACAAACAAATAAACCAACGTAAACCCAGTGATTATCAAATATTCTACTGTGAGCCAAAATAACTTGTTTTAAGTAAATTGTAACCAATTAATTGTGACAAATAAATTGTAACAATTTTAATGTGCAACAAAAACACCCTGTGACATTCAGTGAATATCAGAAAATAACACTACAATAAATAAATAATTATTTCAAAGTATATAATAAAGTGTCCATCTCCTATTAAAAAAAAGTCCATCAGAGTGAAAATTGAAATAAGCGATGAATAAGATGACCAGTGACTCTTAAATAGTAAAAAAAATCTTGCAGGCACGCTCCTCCACCACACCGCAGGGACTCCACTCCCCTAATGTGCTTCCACTCTCCGGCTGTATATGCCTTAGCCCTTGTACACACAGTCGGACATTCCGACAACAAAATCCGTCTGATTTTTTCTGATGGATTTTGTCCGAAACTGGTGTTGCACACACACGGTCGGACAAAGTTGTCAGAAAATTTGATCATTCGGAACATGATGACGTTAGTTCGTTACGTTCAAGCTAGTAGCCAATAGCTTTGATCTCGTAATTTGATCTGAGTGTGCGTGACACTTTGTCCAATCGGAATTCTCTACAAACCATTGGACAAAGTTCGATCCGATCATGTTGTCGGAAAATTTTATATCCAGCTCTCAAACTTTGTTGTTCGGATATGCCGACAGAAAAAGTCCAATGTAGCCCACACGCGGTCAGATTATCCGACAACGCGGTCCGATTGGACATTTTCCGTTGGAATGTCCGACCGTGTGTACAAGGGCTTACACTTGCGTGTCTGGCTATAAATGCTTTCACCTTCTATTTAGGGGTTGAATGGAAGAACTCTGGATTCCAGCTAGAGAGTCAGGTACAACTTCCTTGGTAGTTCACAAAATACACTCCACGTGTAATAAAAAAGATTGCCTCCAATAGTGTAATAAAGCCACAAACTCTTTCATATGAAAAACTCACTGCATTACACTCACTTTTAAAAATTAAAACTTAAAAATTAAAACCACGCCAAAAATAAAAATGACATCACTCCATGCATCTATCTGGACAGCAGGTGGTCACGGCGGACCCAGGGTAGGTGAGATTTGTATGAATCCGCTCCTTATCCCCGTTTCCACTCTGGTGTGAAATGTCCGGCATCCTGTATCTAGTTCAGATGTTTGCCAAGTAGCCAAAAATATGTAGCAGAATAAATATTGGCCTAAATTGAAGACATTTTTTTTAATTATTATTATTATTGGGTATGTTTCATAGCAGAAAGTAAAAAAAAAAAAAAAAAATATATATATATATATATATATATATATATATATTTTATTTATTTTTTTAATTGGTCTTTTTGTGTTTATAGCTAAAAAAACAAAATGCAGAGGTCATCAAATATCACCAAAAGAAAGCTCTATTTGTGGGGAAAAAAGAAACATCAATTTCAAACTCTGCTGTCATACAACAAAGTTATGTGGTCGGCAAGCAGTTAATAAAGAAATATAAAATTTCTCCATCAACTGCGGGAAGAGATGGGCCAAACACCCACCTGTTCAGGCCACACCAGAACTCCAGAGCAGAGAAAAAGTCCTGACCTGAACGGCGAACCCTATTAAAGTCTATGGGACCTGAACTTGAAAAATAAAAAGTCCCCATTTTGAAGGCTTACATGCAAGTATTTGGCCATAAAAAGTGTATGAGGGTCTGGGCACTGACCTGGGGGACATGTATCAAGGCAAAAATGATTTTTTTTTTTAAAGATCATTTTTACAGGAGCAGTGATTTTAATGATGCTTAATGTGCAACAATAAAAATGAAAAACTACTTTAAATATATGGGGGTTCCCTTAGTCTGCCTGTAAAGTGGTGCATCTGTTGCAGGTATAGAACGTGCTGCAGCAAAAAAGAAATTACTAAAGAAAAAAATGCATGAAATGACATTTAAATTGCCGGAAATACATAACCATTGCAATTAAAAAGCAAAAAAAATAAATGGCATGGGGTCCACAACCCCCCCCCCCACCCCACCCCTCCCAGTCCATACCAGGCCCTTCTGAACTGGTATGGATTTTAAGGGAAATCCCATGGCTAAATTGTAAAAAAAAACAAAAAACTATTTTATCCAAGCACACCAGCCTGGCAGGCCGGGGGGGGTAATAAAAACACATAAACATTAGTTGTCAAGGACGCCGCAGCCGGCTTCCCGACCTCGCTCCTTAACAACCAGCAATTTACTGTGACCTGAGTGGGCAAAGCTTTGCCCAATCAGGACTCAGAATGCACTGTGCAGCACGCGCCGAATGTCTTGCAAATCCGGGTGTTCGCCAAAGGGGTGAACAGGTGATGTTCAGGCCGAACTTTGCTCGACCTGAACCGTTCAGCCAACTCTAAAGCCCCATACACACTATTAGTTATTCTGCTGAGTTTTTCCGTCAGATTTACAAAAACCATATACTATGAGGTCAAACCTTAGGAGTTTCAATGTGTATGTAATCAGGAAGGCCCTTCTACTACATGGTTTTGGTAAACCTGAAGGAAAAACTCAGCATAAAAACGGATAGTGTGTTAGGGACTTTACTGTGCGCAGAGGTTTAAAGCCTAACTCCGGTTTCATTTAGTTTACTTTGTTTGGACCAAGTTGGTCTTATGAATGAATGCAAGGCTTTCTCTGATGGGATAGGTGGATGATGTCACGATCTCCACCTGAGCCCTTTCAGAAGAAGACTTTTCATTCATAAAATACAAATGATTTTGTTCCAGGAGTGGTATTGGTTCTTGTACCACTGTTGGAACAGTGCTTTATACTGTATGTTGCTGATGCTATATACAGTTTGCACATCACTGACAGCGGGTGCATGTACAGTATTAGCGGAAATCATTTGGTCAAAGCAAACTATTTAAAATTAAATGAAACCTGGAGTTAGGCTTCAATGCAGCCTTTAAAATTGGACAACTAAGCCCTTAGTGTGTGTGAGTTTGTATCGTCATGTTTTACCAGTTCCGTACCCTATGTCACCTTCCCCATGGTTTCATAATAAAGACACTCCAGTGATCTAATTTCCAAAAATCTGAAGTTGTTAAAAAAGTTTAAAGTTTTAAGACTTACGGCAATAAATGTAATTAAACAATAAGAGATTTGCCTTGAAGGAGGCCAAATCTAAGAAGCCTTTGAAGAACATCAGTAGCATTATACAACTTGATCAGAAGCATTTTTGTTGCAATGTGGGAAATCAGATACAATGCTTAAGTCAAATTAATTCCTTTCAGAACATTAAATCTGAGATTAAGAAGTTTGACTTTGAACTTTACAAATTATTTTGTGCAACTTCGCCCACATGTAATAAATTCCTCTTTTATTCAGGTGTTAATTGGACCTTCTATTCATTTCTTACAATACCTGTTGGACTCTCCAACAGTACCAAGGCTGTTCAGTTCACAAGAGTGAATGGATTAAATGAAATACACAGAAGATATACAAATACTACAAGGAAGATATTCCACCTTCCAAAAGATTTGTATTTCAGTCAATCCTCTCCTGAGATTTAGGCTAGAGTTCACACCTAGCATTTCATGAATACACGGTTTTGCATGTTTTTTCAGGTGTTCTTATGCTATATACATAGTGCAGCCCATTCATTTCAATAGGCTGCCCTAAACACGACCAGTGTGCCAAAGAAGCTCACGTACCTTTTTGGACGTGGAGCTTTGAGTGTTTTTTTAACTGCAAGTTTGTTTTGACATGCACAAGAACACATGTCTGTTTGCCGCTTTTGGGGTGACAAAGAACAAGCATGACACACATTTTCTATGTATTACACATGCTTTTGAATAGCACATCCTCATACGGCAGGGCAGGAGACCTGATTTTATTCTGCTGCTGTTTAACACTTAAAGATCCTGTCCTTTCCTTAGTCTGTGACTGGACAGTGAAAGAAGAAGTAACAGATTGATGAGATCATCTCTGTCACTCTGCTTTCCCCTCCTATCAGCATATTTTTTATAAGAAATACATATTTATAATAGATATATATATATATATATATATATATATATATATATATATATATATGTATATATGTATATATGTATATATATATATATATATATATATATATATATATATATATATATATATATATATATATATACACTGTTTGTATATATATGTATGTAGCACTTACCCCCGAAGGGGCTGCTGAATTTTTCTGGGCTTACCGATTGCCTCCTCCAGCTCACACTCGTTGTTCTTGTCTAGGGGTTCCCAGGGTTGATGACCCAGTAACTGTAAAGACTGACACTTGAGTTCCTTGTTAGGATTTTTATTTTGCGTTAAACAGTTGAACAAACTCAGTCTCTAAGTTGGGAATAGAGGGTATCAGGATAACATTTAGCTCAGGTGCTTGGAACTGCTGACTTCAATAAAAGTCTCTCTCTGTACATAATCCAGGGAATAGCCACTCAACTGGATTCTGTGACTGTTGGATAAATCCTTGACCTTGGATCTAGCAGCCAACAAGTAATTCTAGCCTTGCAAAGTTTCTCACACAGACTTGGTTGGAAAACTTAGTTGTAACCGCAAGGGTAGTAGGAACTTTTCTTACTGTACCAGAATCTTGCAGCTGGTCCGGCGATACCGTTAGAAATGTGGATTCAATCGATGTCCATGGCAGCTCAGCTTCCAGGCTCTTACTGAGCAGCCAGCCTCGTGCGTGGCCCTCTTACTGAAGAGCCCTCCCCTGGTTGCATGTAGAGTTGCTGGGCCTCTCCAAACTCGAGACGGAATCAGAACACCTTAAAATCCTCCTTCCAGTTACTGCACCTTGAAGTAGCCAGTTCAGAGGCTCAGAAACGGATGGATCCGCACCCCATGAGGGCCCTTGGGGGCTGGTCAGGAAGACCAGGACCATGGAGTCAGCAACAACTTCTGGACCGGAACCCCAAACCACGTGACTTCAGCACCTTAAGTACCCTTTCCCAGAATACACAGCGGAATAAACGCGCCCACTGATTGGCTCCGAGAGAGAGATTGGTACCCATTGCGCCCAACCAGACTGCATTCTAAGGCAGTGCAAACCCCACCTATGACCAGGCAGAACCTTAATACAGCCCAGCCAAACTGATGCCAAAGCATAATTTAGGACAATTAACCCCAAAACGTAACTATAGTTTTGGGCAAAAACTAAATTTACAGACATAGCGCATACTCGTTAGGAGTACCGGCACTACATATACTTTATATATATATATATATATATATATATATATCACACACACACACAATTGGTCGGATTGGTGGCAAACAAACCTGAGGCATCTACCCACCCCTCCCCCCGGCACCCGGCTGCCAGCTTGCTCGCACACCGATCAGTTGGCACTTACCCATCCAGGTCATGGCTGCAGCTTCCCCCCTCTGTCTCCTCCGTCCCTGCTCCGCTTCCTGATTAGCCTGGAGGAGAAACAGGAAGACATTAGTGAATATTAAACGCAACGGCCTATTCTTTTTTGAAGCCAACTGCCTCAGGCTCTAATCATGTGGTTCAAAAAAAAACATTGAAATCCTTGCATCTGGCGCCCTGCATGTAGATTAGGGGCCGGGCACATGGATTAGGGGGCGACCCCCATGCTCCCTTTATTGAGCGGCCCCCACTGAAATATACTATATTACCAAAAGTATTGGAACACCTGCACGTGAACTTTAATGGCATCCCAGTCTTAGTCTGTAGGGTTCAATATTGAGTTGGTCCACCCTTTGCAGCTATAACAGCTTCAACTCTTCTGGGAAGGCTGTCCACAAGGTTTAGGAGTGTGTGTATGGGAATGTTTGACCATTCTTCCAGAAGTGCATTTGTGAGGTCAGGCACTGATGTGGTCATGTTCAATCAAGTTCCTCCACCCCAAACTCGCTCATCCATGTCTTTATGGACTTTGCTTTGTGCAGTGGTCCAAATCATTTGGTGGAAGGGGGATTATGGTGTTGAGTTGTTTTCCAGGGGTTGGGCTTGGCCCCTTAGTTCCAGTAAAGGGAACTCTAAGCCCTTGTACACACGGTCGGAAATTCCGACCACAAAATCAGTCGGATTTTTTCCAACGGATTTTGTCCGAAACTGGTGTTGCATACACACAGTCGGATAAAGTTGTCGGAAAATCCAATCGTTCAGAACGTGATGACGTTCGTTCATTCCAACTGAACCACGTTCAGCCTAGTAGCCAATAGCTTTGCTCTTGTACTTTGATCTGAGCATGCGTGGCACTTTGTCCGATCGGAATTCTCTACAAACGATCGGAAGAAGTCCGATCGGATCATGTTGTCGGAAAATTTTATATCCAGCTCTCAAACTTTGTTGGTCGGACATTCCGACGGAAAAAGTCGGATGGAGCCCACACGGTCGGATTATCGGACAACACGGTCCAATCGGACATTTTCCATCTGAATGTTCGAACGTGTGTACAAGGGCTTAAGGCATCATCATGCCAAGACATTTTGGACAATTTCATGCTCCCAAATTTGTGGTGAACAGTTTGGGGATGGCCCTTCTTGTTCCAACACGACTGCGTACCAGGGCACAAAGCAAGATTCATAAAGACATAGATGAGTGCGTTTGGGGTGGAGAAACTTGACTAGTCTGCGCAGAGTCCTGACCTCAACTCGATAGAACATCTTTGGGATGAATTAGAGCTGAGACTGCGAGCCAGGCCTTCCTATCCAATATCAGTGCCTGACCTCACAAATGCGCTTCTGGAAGAATGGTCAAACATTCCCACGGACACACTCCTAAACCTTGTGGACAGCCTTCCCAGAAGAGTTGAAGCTGTTATAGCTGCAAAGGGTGGGCCATCTCAATATTGAACCCTACAGACTAAGACCGGGAAGTTCAATTTCTGGGTGGAACTCCGCTTTAATTTGATTATAGACTCAAATAAAAATAAAAAAAAGGTTTGTTTTAAGTTGATCTTTATGATGTACGTACACATAGAGAATACCCATTTTAGAGGCTTACTAAACCTGAGTTTCTTATATGCTTTAGAGACTTAGTGAGATTTACAGTACATGTGTTTGACTTCCACCTGTTGTGGCTATTATGAATGGTTCCTGCTCTTCGTGTTGGCTTTTGAATGTATTTATTGTGTTTTTTTCATTGAACCTGGAAGTTCTTTGTGTATTTCTTCCAGTCCTGTGCAGTAATTCAGCATGAATCGACTTTGGCACTTTGTAATAAAGACCGGTTATTGTTGTTTTTTTGCATGTGGCTGGCCTTGTCTTCGCCCCCTGTGGGTTTCCGTGTAGTGCCTAGATATGCTGTCTACGTGAGTACATTACCACACATAGTATTCTCAGTACAATTAAATACATTGCAGTGCAGACTGCAGATTTCTTTGGCATTTTCATCAGCTGGATGGGAAATGGATTGGATGTCATTTTTACAAGAAATGCTTACTGCTGTTTTAATAAAGTAATGTGATTGATCCAGTGAGTAAACGTGATTACTTTTCATGAGAGAGTGTTTGTTTTTTTTCCCGTGGAAGGCAACTTTATCACTGGATCAATTCCTCTAGGAATTAGAAAAGGTTGAACTGTATTTTTGTTACTTTGCCTAATTAGCAAAACTGTTTGGGTCTCATTCAGGGGGAGGTGTAGATGGCTGGGTCTGAAGCAGCCAATAGATGTAACACTGACTGTGTTGATGGAGGAATGCTATTGCGGATCGACTTGGGTACAATCAGCTAGCCCATAGATGGATCGAATCTTGAACCGGACTAAGCCTGACAATTTTTGATCCATGCATGGCCACCTAAAAATGGAACTTCCGCTTTAAGTGTTGGTGACCTGCTGACATGCCACATTTGGCATGTCATTTTTTTTTGGGGGGGGGGGGGGGGGGCCGTGGCGCCGGAAGGAAGTTCACCTCTCCCCCCTCCCTCCCTGTAATCTCCTTCTGGGACCTGTGACGTGTCCCAGAAGATTTCCCAGCCATTCACAATTCACAGCACAGCTCGCGCATGCGCTGGGCGCCCACATTTACAATGCCGTGGAGAGGAGCGAGGCTTTGTGCGCCCACGTCTCTGGACTGTGGGACAGGTGAGTGTCTGTTTATTAAAAGTCAGCAGCTACAACAGACACTCACCTGTCCCACGGTCCAGCAATGTGGGCGCACGAAGCCCTGCTTCTCTCCACAGTGCCGGCATTGTAAATGTGGGCGCCCAACTGAAAAAACGCATTATTTTTTACTTTTTGTGATAATAAATATCCCCCAAAAATATATAAAAAAACATTTTTTCCCTCAGTTTAGGCCGATACGTATTCTTCTACATATTTTTGGTTAAAAAAATCTCAATAAGCGATTATTGAATGGTTTGCGCAAAAGTTATAGCGTTTACAAAATAGGGGATAGTTATATGGCATTTTTATTAATATATATATATTTTTTTACTAGTAATGGCGGCGATCAGCGACTTTTATTGTGACTGCGACATTATGGCGGACACATCGAACATTTTTGAGTCCATTGCCATTTATACAGCAATCAGTGCTATACAAATGCACTGATTCCTGTGTGAATGACACTGGCAGTGAAGGGGTTAACCAGAGGGTGGCAGCATAGGGGTTAAGTGTTCCTAGGGGCGTGTTACTAACTGTGGGGGGCTGGGCTTTGTGTTCACTTTCAATCACATGGAGCAGAAATCAGCGTCACTTGTTGCTAGGCAGAACTGGGAGATGCTGTTTACAACGGCATCTCCCCGTTCAGCCTCCCAGTGAGATGATCGCGACCGGACTCATGGGGGTCCCGACCAGCAATTAAGCGCGCCGCCGGCGGCGCACTTGCGTTGGCAGGGCGACATATAGAAATGGATGTACCTGTATGCCAATACGCCTGCCTGTGCCATTCTGCCGACGTACATCGTCGTGCGCCGGTCAGGAACTGGTTAAGCCTTGCTTGCACAGAGCTAGACATGTGTGGTTTGTTTAGTTCTGAATTGAAATTTGGACACATTTTTAAGTTATTGGAAATTCAGATGTATCTGAATTTCTGGATTACAATAGTAAGAAATTTAAACGAATCATTGGATGAGAGAGAGATATCGTTTTGCCCCTGTACAAATCATTAGTAAGACCTCATCTGGAATATGCAGTTCAGTTTTGGGCACCAGTTCTAAAAAGGATATTGGAGAACTGGAGAAAGTGCAGAGAAGGGCAACCAAACTAATAAGAGGCATGGAGGAACTCGGCTATGAGGAAAGATTAGAGGAACTGAATGTATTCACTCTTGAGCAGAGGAGAATAAGGGGGGATATGATCACCATGTACAAATACATAAGGGGTCCGTATAGTGAACTTGGTGTTGTGCCCACAAAAAGGTAGGTTGAGAGTAAAGGACTAGTCACCAGCATTGAAGGTAGGCTTCCTGCGTTTGTTCTTTTTTCCCATTACTGAGTTACTATGCCTTGCCACGTGTATCTGGTGCTGGTGACCATCTTGGTAGACACAGGGCTTTGCTTCCTTATGTCACAGCTACCCTCATGATCATTGAAGATCTGATGACCAGTGGAGAAATAGTCAAGAAGCTGTTTAGAAATTAGATCCATAGAATGAATGAAGCAGAAGCAGACAGATGTTTGCACTGTAAATCCTTGGGTGCATTATCCCTTCCAGCAAGTACAATGAGCAGCACAGTAATGACATCACCAAACTTCACTGAAAATCACATGACTCTTTCATTTAGAGGGACAATGTCTTAGATGATCTCACACTGCAGATATCATGCTCAAGCACCAGAGTGCTTAGCAACAGGAAGTTACTATTTTTCAAAAGTAACAAAAGGTGCATTTTTGTCAAGGTACTTGATTTACACAATTTACATTTTTCTTTTTTTTTTTTTGATCAATTTCTTTTTTTTTTTTTTTTTTTACATATTTAATCATAAAAGCATACAGAAAGTAAAAAGGGTAGTAAAGGGGGAAATAATAAAAATATAATTCAACGTCCATATTTTAGATTCTGTAAACATAACACATTATGTATACATGTATCATGTATACAGTATATAGTGGTCCAACCTCTTCCACTCATCAAATATATAAACTACAGTAATATTGCTTGATTCATTCTCAACCCCCTTCAAATATCATTATTCAAAACCAAAAAGGAGAAAAATAAAGAAAAAAACAAAAACAAATCTTACTATGCCATACCACTTTTAACCCCTTCTTGCCTAAGGGTAAAACAAATCTTAATGCCTAAGCCCAATTTTGCAACTTTGACATGTGTTAGTAAAACCGTACATATCATCACAACTACTTTGCGCATTCAGGTGGGCTGTACCTTGTTTTTTTTTTTTTGCAGGACAAACTGGGCTTTCATTTGGTGGTAAATGGTAATGGATGTCTCCTGAAAATAGTAAGAAATAGTAAGAAAAACTGTTCCAAAATAGTAAAAAAACATTTTTTTTTTTAAATTTAACTGTATATTTCTTGCTACTACCATAACCTACCACCAAAAAACTACCCAAAATAAATTAACCTGCTCCTGACGATCGCAGCGATATGATATGTGTATGTTAGCAGAGAAACAATAGTGCGCTTTTTTTTTTTTATGCTACCTAAAACACACTGACACTGATACTAATTTAAAAATAAACCTTGATCTAGGTATTATTTTTATTTTTACTTTTTAAATATTTTTTTTTCTACGCACACTTCTTTTTTCTATTTCTGCAAAGACAGAGAAAGATACAATGTATCTCTCTCATCCATTCACAGAGACAGAAAACACAGGGCTGACTTCAGAGTGACTGATCACTGTGATAGCCAATCAAAAGCTATCACAACAATCAGGTGACCCGGAATCAGATGTTTCAGGTCCTGATCATTAGAACGGGACTTGGTGAGACCCTGGACTCTGTGCTGGGAGCGTGCTGCATGGCTTGCTTCCAGCACAAAGGGAGATATGTGAATATTGTTATTATTATTATTGTATATTCGCATCAGTCCTTACCCTCAAGGAGCTTACAATCTAAGGTCACTAACTCACATTCATACTAGGGCCAATTTAGAGAGAATCTAATTAACCTACTAACATGTCTTTGGATTGTGGGAGGAAACCGGAGTCCCCAGATGAAACCCACACAGGCACAGGGAGAGCATGCAACAGGGATGCCAACTGCCAGTAAATTTACTGACAGTTTGTAAAAATCTGAGATTTTTTTTACAACTGCCAGTAAATATCAGGGGCTGATAATTTCATGCTTTGTTGACTTTTTAAGTGTAAATAAAGAAAATGACTTTGTTATAGGTATTGTCAGTGTTTCCATATCATGTTCATAGTGTTTAAATATTCACTGTGTTCATTTTCAATAGGAGTTTTGAAATTTGGCATTAAAAAAATGTGCTCCGCCAGTAAATTTCCCATGTTTTGCCAGTAAAAAATGCTGCAGGAAGTTGGCAACTCTGGCATGCAAACTCCAAGCAGATGGTGTCATGGTCGGGATTTTAACCAGCAACCCTTTTGCTGCTAGGTGACAATGCAAACCACTACACCACTGTGTCACCCAATATATGACCCCATGGAGAAAAGCCCAGTCCAATGGGGTCGCATTTTTGTGCTATATTGGCGCCAAGGGGTTAAGTTGAAATCCACTTTTAGCAACTGTCTTGATTTGCTTTCTTATGTTTTTAAATAAACTCATGAAACGATTAAATCCCAACCCACACACAGATATAGAATTGCATAATTATCTAGGAAATGTGAATGTTCCTTCATTGACAGCATACTGTAAATGTTCTCTGAGAGCAATAACAAGTTATTATGGTGAACCTTGAAACTCATTATAAAATGTAAGTTACTGTATATATATGCTAACCTATGAATGGCAAAATGAATGCAAGCAAGTCAATCACATTGCCTGCAGATGTCATAGAGTGTATGGAGGTTGTCTCTGTCATGAGAAAAGATTTGCAACCTTAGAAGACAGAAAAGTCAACATCCAAACTCTCTGTCAGGCAGTTGCTACAAAGACGGATCGATTGTTACAATAAATAAATTCTGAAGAGTCTCTGAAACTGACAAATGAACTGTGCCTGCAGGAATGATGATTGCTACGATGGTAATCCTCCTCAGGGATGGTAGATAATCATCCTGTATTGAATCCAGTAAGTCAGGGTGTACTGCAGAATCGTAAAGTGGGTTTTTTTGCCGTCTTTTTCCCATTGAAAGTATTTCCTTTCACTACCTGCCCCATAGCCAAAACAAAAAGGAAATCTCTTGAATTTCTAGGGATCCCCGGTTATCACCAGAACTAGTGTTCCTATTGGAAGATTTATTCTCTATTCCTGTTCTGGTGATCACCCAGATAGCAAAAAAAACCTATTCTAATTCTTCTCCACTCTATCCAAAATGGGAAAAAAAACTCTGAAATTAAAAATGAACAAAGCATATCCGTCTATAGTGTGAACTTGCCTCTATCCAAAGCACTTATGCAGCATACTCACGGCCGGAAAACATGTGGCGTGGCTGTTTCAAGGAGCACAATAAGGAGGCACTTGAAGAAAGATGGGCTGCATGGTCAAGTCTCCAGACGAAAGCCATTACTACGCAAATGCCACAAAGTATCCCGCTTACAATACACCAAACAGCACAGAGACAAGCCTCAAGCCTTGTGGCACAAAGTCATTTGGAGTGATTAGATCAAAATTTTGCTTTTTGGCCACAACCATAAACGCTACATTTGGAGAGGAGTCAACAAGGCCTATGATGAAAGGTACACTATTCCTACTGTGAAACACGGAGGTGGATCACTGATGTTTTGGGGATGTGTGAGCTACAAAGGCACAGGAAATTTGATCAAAATGAATGGCAAGGTGAATGCAGTATGTTATCAAAAAGTACTGGAGGAACATTTGCATTCCTCAGCCAGGAAGCTGCGCATTGGACTTACTTGGACATTCCAACATGACAATGATCCAAAACACAAGGCCAAGTCCACCTGTCATTGGCTGCAACAGAATAACGCAAAGGTTCTTGAGTGGCCATCTCAGTCTCCTGACCTCAATATCATTGAGCCACTCTGGGGAGATCTCAAACGTGCAGTTCATACAAGACAGCCCAAGAATTTACAGGAACTGGAGGCTTTTTGCCAAGAGGAATGGGCAGTTTTACCATCTGAGAGGATAAAGAGCCTCATCCACAAATACCACAAAAGACTTCAAGCTGCCATTGATGTTAAAGGGGGATATACATGGTATTGACTACGTCAGCCCTGTAAGGATTTGCCCTCTTCCTGACAAGCCATTGTCCGTCACTTTAAACCGTTTTTTTTTTTTTTTGCGCTATAAACAAAAAAAGAGCGTCGGTTTTTCAAAAAACACAATATTTTGTAGTTTTTGGTTTTAATAAATATCCCGCAGTCATGCAACGCTGTACCCAAACAAAATTTGTGTCTTTATTTTCCCCACAAATAGTGCTTTCTTTTGGTGGTATTTTATTACCTCTGCGTTTTTTATTTTTTGCGCTATAAACAAAAAAAGAGCGCCATTTTTTCAAATAACACAATATTTTGTAGTTTTTGCTTTTAATAAATATCCCACATTTTAAAAAAAACAATTTTTTTCCTCAGTTTAAGCCGATATGTATTCTTCTACATACTTTTGGTAAAAAAAAAATCACAATAAGCGTATACTGATTGGTTTGCACAACATTTATAGCATCTACAAAATAGGGGATAGATTTATGTCGTTTTTATTATTATTATTATTTTTTTTACTAGTGATGGCGGCGATCTGCGATTTTTATCAGGACTGCGACATTATGGAGGACAGATCGGACACTTTTGACACTATTTTGGGACCATTGACATTTATACAGCAATCAGAGCTAAAAATAGCCATTGATTACTGTATAACCACATCAATACTGGGCACTTTCGCCCCCTTCCTTCCCAGATCAATTTTCAGCTTTCAGTGCTATCGCAATTTCAATGACAATTGCGCGGTCATACTACGATGTACCCAAATTACATTTTTATCATTTTGTTTGCACAAATATAGCTTTCTTTTGGTGCTATTTATTCATGACTCCATGTTTTATGTTTTGCGATATAAGCGAAAAAATAGCAGAAATTTGGAAAATAAACAATATTTTATTCTTTCTATTTAAAAAAAAAAAATTCAACAATCGAATTTTGTCATAAATTTAAGCCAACATGTATTCTGCTGCATGTTTTTGGGATTTTTTTTCCATTAAGTGTATAATAATTGGTTCATGTGATCATGGACAGATGTACGCAGATGATCATATACAGATGTGCGCAGATGATCATATACAGATGTGCGCAGGTGATCACAGACATATGTGTGCAGATAATCATTGGAACATGTGATTTTAGTGGGACATATTTGGGGGACAGGTGTTTTTATTATTTGGGGACATGTGTTTTGGGGACATTGTGTTGGGGACATGTGTGTTTTACATTGTGCGGTGACACTGATCAGTGAGTAAAAAGCTGTAAAAAACAGCTCATACTCACTGATCACCAGCCGGCTGCAGCGATCCCCTCTCTTCTTCTCACGACAACTTTTGTGTGAGGAGAGGAGAGGAGAGGATAGCCAATTGTCTAGCAACCGACTCTGTGTTTACATCACATGACAGCTGTGATTGGACACGGCCGTCATGTGATCAGAAGGGCCAATCACGGAGCCCTCCTGCGTCAGAGATGCGCCGCGTCCAGGTGACATTAGCGCATCGGGATTGTGCCACTGCGCGGGCCCACGTGCGATCCCCCTCTTTCTGAGGGACATTCTGAGGGAAGTAGTTAAATGTCACTAGCAGGGAAGGGGCTAACACTAGGGGGCGATCAAGGGGTTAACTGTGTTCCCTAGGTGTGTTCTAACTGTAAGTGTCACGTACCTGGTAGATGAGCCTGACGTGTAGAGGAAGGCCTCTCGTACAGCTCTGGCTAGTGAGCTACTGATAGTGAGACAGTGAGCCCAGAAGCACGGTGGGGTAAGAGTGCCTATAATCAGTCCAGAAGTCTTGTACTAATGGAAGCTGGAACTCACAACAGGAAGCTGGATCACAGCAGATTGCAGGCCAGTAGAAGGCAGATGGCTAGCAGACTTGGCAGCAGATAGGCAGAGGTGCACCACAGGAAGCAGGAACTTCTAGCAGGGTGGACGGCCAGGAGCAGGGTCTGACGAGCCGGGTAGACACCAGATCAGGCAAGGCGGCAGACAATGCCTAGTCAGCTCACAAGCCAGTATTAGCAACAGACGGACAAATCAGGCAGAACAGCAGGCAGGAGCGTAGTTGGATCACTGGCAGGTTTGGCAACAAAAGCAAGGTAACAGGAACTGAAGACAGAGGTCAGATCGTGGAAAGCCGGGGGTCAGGACAGGAGGCAGGCAGGAGTAGTCGGGAGCAAGCCGGATCAGTAACAGAAGTCAAACACACAGGAAGCAGTATTCAGGTAAACGCTGTAGACCAAGCAGCAACCAGTACAGCCTTGAAGCTCTGTTTAAATAGGCTGACTGGCGCCCGTTCTGACAATAGGTGCGCGCATGTGTGCAGGGCCATTTGCACTTGCTCTGGATGTTCTGGATTGGCGTAAGCGCACAGATGTGCGCACCGTTATGTGCACAGGTATGTGCCTGGAGACAGCTGCTGCGCTTCGCAGATGTCTTTTCTGACAGTAGGAGAGATGGGACTGACTAGGGGAGGAGAGAGATCAGTGTTCATACTTAGTATGAACACACGACCTGTCTCCTCTCCCCTGAGAGAACCGAGATTTGTGTGTTTACACACAGAACACGGTTCTCGCTCTGTCACGAACGATCGCGAGTGCTTGGCGGTCATTGCGCATGAGGGGCACGCGCATTGGCTCCAGGGACACGCAGCGAGCGCGTGCCTGCTGTGACAGCTTAAAGGAGCTGCATACAGATACAGCGAATTGCCCAACTGCGGCGGCTGGTCAGCTAGTGGTTAAGAGCTGGGGTATGTAAACTTTTGATCAAGTCATTTGGGTAGTTTCTGTTGTCATTGATTTAAAAAAAAAAGTAAACACAGTTGATTGATAACAAATGGCTTCAGCCAAACACTAACCATGAGTGAAAGAAATGTTTTTGTGTTATTCATATTCTCTGAAAAATGGCCAAGAAATCATAAATTCTGCCAGGGTATGAACACAACTGTATATATTATTATTGTTATTAGGTTACCTTTGGAGATATCATCATAATGTGTTATGAAGACATGAAAAACTGCTAAAGTGATTATTTGCACTGAAATGCTTTTTTACTTATATATTGGTAATTTGAAAATGAGGATATTTATTTGGATATATTATTATAGTTTGGTATAAATGATATTAACCTCCCTGGCAGTATGATTCAATTATTTCACATGGAAATTTGGCCTTTTATATTGTAGTCCTGTAATTCCTAGGAATAACTCTCTTAAATCTGTTCAAACCAGAGTCTAGCAGACATCCCGGGTATGATAAAGTTTATAATATAATAAAGAATAATAAAAATTATTATTCAATAATGTAATCAAATCCTAAAACACTGAAAAAGGGACGCTTTTTGGTTGCTATGGACAATCTCTACATTTCAGGCAGTGCATGCAGGGCATTGCACAGACCACTAGGGACAAAGGGGGTGTGTATTTTTTTCTACAGTACTGTAATCTGTAAGATTAAAGTACTGTGTGTGTTTTGTGTCTTTTTACTTTTTTGAATTTGGCGCCGATCTCCGCTCCCGTGCGCCGTAACGTCGCAGGGAACGGAGCTCAGTGGCATTTGGCACTGTGTGAATCGAGCGGAGGACGGCTTGATCACACAGCGCGGAGGACATCGCTGGATCCAGGGAACAAGGTAAGTAACTCTCCCTGTGTCCTCCCTGCATCCAGCGATGCGATCCCGAATCTGGCTCGGGGTTACCACTTATGGTGCTGAAATCCCAGCCCGAGCCCGACTCGGGATTACCGCTAGGAAGGTTAACAAATCCAAATACATATCCTCATATTGCCAATAAATAAGTAAAAAAGCACTTTCACAGTGCAAATAATAACTTTAGCAGTTTTCATGTCGTCATACACATTATAATGACAGTATTACATCTCTAATAGCAACTTCATGTCCTCATGACAATGATAATCACGTATTCTATAATGATCCACCTTCAGCACTACACCGCCATTTACAACCACTTAAATGTTGACAAGAAATCAGAACAAAACTTTCAATTCTATTTTAACCACTTCAGCCCCAGAAAATTTTCTATAACCTACTTCCCATGCATTTTTTTTTTTTTATGTATAAAAGAAAATGCACGGGACTGCATATGGTGTGAACCGCCCGTTAGCCCTTTTTAATTTTTAATACCATTATTACATACCGGAGATCGCTGTTCTCCAATACCCTTTATAACACTGCTAATATTGTTTATTAAGTGCTTTTTATAACAAATTCTTGTGGAAGACTATTCAACGGCCCCACAGCTTAACCGCTTGCCGCCCGCCCTATTACAAATAGACGGCGGCAAAGTGGTTTCATAATCCTAACCGGACGTCATATGACGTGATCAGGATTATGAGCCGCTGCGCGCCCCCGGGGGCGCGCATCGCGGCGATCGTTGTTGCGGGGTGTCAGTCTGACACCCGGCAACTACGATCTCGGTAAAGAGTCTCCGACGGAGACTCTTTACCACGTGATCAGCCGTGTCCAATCACGGCTGATCACAGTGTAAATGGGAAGAGCCGGTGATCGGCTTTTCCTCACTCGCGTCTGTCAGACGCGAGTAGAGGAGAGCCGATCGGCTGCTCCTCTGACAGGGGGGGTCTGTGCTGATCGATTATCAGCACAGCCCCCCGAGGGTGCCCACACTGGACCACCAGGGACGCCACCAGACCACCAGGGATGCCCAGCAGAGGTAATCCTCCCTAGACCACCAGGGATGCCAGTCAGGCACAATGGATGCCAATCAGTGCCCATAATGGATGGCAATCAGTGCCCACAATGGGCATCACTGATTGGCATGCATTATTGTTTGGCACTGATTGGCATCCATTAGTACAGTATAACACCTGTGTTGCTAATGAGTGCCCACCTGTGCCGCTAATGAGTGCCCACCTGTGCCGCTAATGAGTGCCCACCTGTGCCGCCTATCAGTGCCCACCTGTGCCGCCTATCAGTGCCCACCCATGCCCATCTGTGCCGCCTACCAATGCCCATCTGTGCCGCCTACCCATGCCCATCTGTGCCGCCTACCCATGCCCATCTGTGCCGCCCATCCATGCCAATACGTGCCAGCTATCAGTGCCAATTTGTGCCACCTATCAGTGTCCATCCGTGTCGCCCATCCGTGTCGCCCATCCGTGTCGCCCATCCGTGTCGCCTATCAGTGTCGCCTATCAGTGTCGCCTATCAGTGCCGCCTATCAGTGTCCATCAATGCCACCTCATCAGTGCCACTTCATTGGTGCCCATCAGTGCCGCCTTATCAGTGCCCATCAGTGTAGCCCCATCAGTGCCCATCAGTGAAGGAGAAAACGTACTTATTTACAAAGTTTTGAAACTGAAACAAAAAAAAACATTTTTTTTTTCAAAATTTTCGGTATTTTTTTATTTGTAGCACAAAAAATAAAAACCGCAGAGGTGATCAAATACCACCAAAAGAAAGCTCTATTTGTGGGAAAAAAATGATAAAAATTTCATTTGGGTACAGTGTAGCATGACCGCGCAATTGTCATTCAAAGTGCGACAGCGCTGAAAGCTCAAAATTGGTCTGGGCAGGAAGGTGTTTAAGTGCCTGGTATTAAAGTGGTTAAATGGAAAACAACACTTTACACAGCTGAAGTTCAAATCTCCTTTGTATAAAACATAATTCTACCAACCGTAAAGGTTGCCTTCTTGTCTTGTTGAAAAGAAGAGTTTTATATTCTCATGTGTAGGGATTATATCACCTTGTAAGCCCTTTGTATGCCATGAAAAGAGATCTAACGCTGTCATTCAGTCTTCATAATCAAGATCTTCCATGGAATGCACTCACTCATTTACTCTCTTCACAGTTCCTAGTTCCATAGCATTCTTTTTTATGCATTGGTGACGCCCATGATTGAACTGAATGGAGTATAAATGTTCTCCTTGTGCTTGAGTGGGTTTCCCTGGGTACTCCGGCGTCCTTTTATGTTGTGTACAGATGATCGGAGTTTCCGACGGGAAATGTTCGATGTGAGCTTGTTGTCAGAAAGTCAGACCGTGTGTACGCGGCATTACACTCCAAAAATATAAATGTGGGGGGAAAAAACTGCGCTAAACTACAAAAGAAAATACAAAAAATTATATAAAAGCCGCCAACACTCAAACAAAGTCCAAAGCGAATAATACAAAGATAGTGTAGCGCTAGCACTGTGAATATAAAAGTGATACTAAATATATTCAAAGAAACGTATTATGAATATTGGGTGAATAAACATCAAGAGATAAACAATCATAGGAAAAATGTACATGAACGCAATAAAGAATAAGTGGGAAAGTCCAAAAGTGTAAACTTCAAATTATAATAAAGTCCACAAAAATTGGATTATACATTAATGGAGATCTTTCCTGTTTGAAGTGACACCAATCAATAAAGTGAAAGAAACGAGTTGCCTGTAGTCACTGTAAAAAAATCTTCCCAAAGATATGTCCCAGTTGAAGACCCCGTGTGTCAAAACGTGTCGGGCTAGTAATGTGTATCTGTATCCAACATTGCTTTTTATATATATTTTTTACTTGTGATCACTTTTTAATGCCATTTGATGTATGACATAATTTAACCTCCCTGGCGGTAATCCCGAGTCTGGCTCGGGTTGGGATTTTACTATCATAAGCGGTAACCTCGAGCCAGACTTGGGATCGCATCGCTGGATACAGGGAGGACACGGAGAAGTTAATTGCCTTGTTCCCTGGATCCAGCGATGTCCTCCGCGCTGTGTGATCGAGCTGTCCTCCTCGATTCACACAGTGCCGAATGCCGCCGATCACCGTTCCCTGCGACGTTACGACGCACGGGAGCGGAGATCGGCACCAAATTCAAAAAAGTAAAAACACACACAGTACTGTAATCTTACAGATTACAGTACTGTATTAAAAAATTACACACCCCCTTTGTCCCTAGTGGTCTGTGCAGTGCCCTGCATGCACTTTTATATTATAAATACAGTTTTTTCTGCCTGGAATTTGGAGATTGTCCATAGCAACCAAAAACTGTCCCTTTTTCAGTGTTTTAGGATTTGATTACATTATTGAATAATTTTTATTATTATTTATTATATTATAAACTTTATCATACCCGGGATGTCTGCTAGACTCTGGTTTGAACAGATTTAAGAGAGTTATTTCTAAGAATTACAGGACTACAATATAAAACGCCAAATTTCCATGCAAAATAATTGTACCGCTTTCAGCACCTAAAACCAGAACTAATCATACCGCCAGGGAGGTTAATAAACCTATTTGGTTGATCTGCACTATTTGGAGTTTTTTCATATATTTTTTCCATTGGAGTCTGGGAGGAGCTGCCTTTGGGTACGTCTATCTAGATTAAACTACATTCATGGTGTTTGCCAGTGGAGGATCGTGGACTGCATACATACCTGGTCACCTCTCGTATACAGTATTGGTTCCTAAGTTAATTCGTTTTATTATAAATATACAAAAAATATATATAAACAAAACACTCCACAGTGGGAGGTAAAATTATATAAACACCTGCAATTAAATAGCACCCAGAAATGCTGTATCGAATGCATTCTAGATGTGACAACAGAAGGACACATATACAGACAACACTAAATACATATAACATGCATGTAGCAAAGCGTACAGATGTCAGGAATCTATGTGTGGATGTCACTGTCACATATAAAGTGTATCAAAAGTATAGCAAATAGGCAGTGATATCCACACAGTGGTCCCTGGAAGGCTCAAGCCTATTGTATGCGGAGGGAGGGGAAATAAAGGGGAAAGGCTACGATGTTCAAAGGGTTCTGTAGCTGAGGCAAATATAGTCTCTAATGACTATCTCCCAAGGGTACTGATAGAAATATATCAGTGGTGTTAATTTGTCCTCTAGGGGATAATGTTCATATACAGGACCATGCAGGGGCGGAATTAGCTGCAGACATAAAGGGATCGTCATTGACCTACAGATGGGTCATGTAATGGTGGATAGTGCTGTATATTCACAGTCCAGATGTCAGTCCCCAGCACATAGAGTTATTAGTTATGGTATCAGATATATCAAATATAAAGTCTTATCAACAGTCAGAATTGTGCAATAGAAAAAGGGTCATGCGATACCGTATCCTCAATGTCGCTGGGTCCAATATGTAGCGCTTAAGGAGTGATAGGGCCCACGTGAATGCTATCATATACCGGATCTCTGGATAATGGTGGAACCATTCCGTAGTGTATGTATGCAGTCCTTGGCAGTATTAAAGGTTTTCCGCTCCTCTGTAACTTTTCCGTAGTGTTATATTTTGATTCTGCGTACTATCCCCTATCGCCCATCCGTGTTCCCGTCTCTCAAGTTTGCCCAGAGCTTAGTAAATGAGGTAGTGCTTCACTTTGAAAAGAATACCTAATCACATGCAAGGAAACAAAAAAAAGCATTTTTGCTTGCACGTGATTGGATGATGGAAGTCAGCAGAGCCTCTGCTCATTTACTAGGATCTGGAGCAACTACACTTGCAAAGTGCACAGTCTATTTTTCTTTCATAAATCAACTCCTATCAGTCTGCTGCATCTCCTTTCTAATCATAGGCTGGGGGAGGGACAAGACCTGTAAGTGTTAAAGGAGTTGTAATGGCAGAAGGTTTTTTTATCTTAATACATTCTATGCATTAACTGCTTCTGCCCCGGAAGATTTGGCTGCTGAATGACCAGGCCATTTTTTGCGATTCGGCAATGCGTCGCTTTAACTGACAAGTTCGCAGGTGTGCGGCGTTGCACCCAAACAAAATTGACAAGTCCCTTTTTCCCCACAAATAGAGCTTTCTTTTGGTGGTATTTGATCATCTTTGCGGTTTTAATTTTTTGCACTATAAACAAGAAATAGCGTCAATTTTGAAAAAACACAATGGGGGTTATTTACGAAAGGCAAATCCACTTTGCACTGAAAAGGCACTTGGAAGTGCAGTCGCTCTCAATCTAAGGGGTAGATCTGAAATGAGGGGAAGCTCTGCTGATTTTATCATCCAATCATGTACAAGCTAAAATGCTGTTTTTTATTTTGCTTGCATTTTCCTTGAATCTACAGCAACTTTACATCCAAGTACACTTGCAGTGCAAAGTGGATTTTCCTTTAGTAAATAACCCCCAATATTTTGTACTTTTTGCTATAATAAATATCCCCATTTTTATTTTATTTTTTTAAACGGGAATTTTGTCTCAGTTTAGGCCGATATATATTCTTCTATATATTTTTGGTAATAAAAATCAAAATAAATGTATTTTGATTGGTTTGCGCAAAAGTTATAGCATCTGCAAAATAGGGGATAGATTTATAGCATTTTTATTATTATTTTTTTTTTTATTACTAGTAATAGCAGCGATCTGCGTTTTTTATCGGGACCCTGACATTATGGTGGACACATCGGACACTTTTGACACATTTTTGGGACCATTGGCATTTATACAACGGTTACTGTGTAAATAACACTGGCAGGGAAGGGGTTAACTACTAGGGGGCGATCAAATCGGTTAAAGGGGTTAACTGTGTTCCCTCAGTGTGTTCTAACTGTAAGGGGAGGGAAGTGACTGGAGGAGATGACAGATCATTGTTCATACATTATATGAACACACGATCAGTTTCTTCTCTCCTATGGACCCCTGAATATTCAGATAGGTCAAATACAGCATTTCCCGTCAAGGGTTAACAAATGAATCCAACTCCTATTGATCACTCCTGGGGTTTTATCATATCTCATATCCCATTAGTCTCATAGTAATTCCATGTATCATATATAAGAAAAAATAGAAAATAGAAGAAATAGAATAGAATAGAATAGATAGAATAGAATAGAAAATAGAAAATATAGAATAGCAACATCTAGTGCTCTCTGTATAAAATCGATTTATTTAAAACATATAGAAGTGCACTCACATTCCAACGCACTGCGCCCCAGTGCTGGGTAATAAACAATGTGTATAAAGCAATTCCGATGAGCAATCATGCACGGATCAGCATTTAGACAAGCGGGTGACGTCTCAACTTAAGTCACGTGGTATTCCATACTATCTATTCTATTCAATTTTTTCTTGATGACACATGGAATTACTATGAGACTAATGGGATATGAGATATGATAAAACCCCTGGAGTGATCAATAGGAGTTGGATTCATTTGTTAACCCTTGACGGGAAATGCTATATTTGACCTATCTGATTATTCGGGGTCCAGTATTTGAGGTGAGAGTCCATTTCTGTCATTGGTGGAGGGGAATGTAATAGTCATTCAATGTATCATTGAAAAATCGAAGTAAATCTTGGTTTCTATGTCCCTATCCTTTGAATAACCTTCACTGAGTGTTACCTAACCAAATAGCTATTTTATGCAGATGGTGTCCTTTGGTGAAATCTGAACCAAGTATCCTAAGAATTATATGTGATCAAACTTCAGTCAAGCTAGCCAAATGGCACATCCGCCTCCCACACAAAACACTGCCTGCATGGAATTATAATGTTCTTGATTTGTTTGTGTTTCCTTTGGATGTTCCAGGATCCTCCCGAAATCCAAAACCAGATTTGTAGTTTAACTAGCTTTAGATTGACTCTAGTGTGTGTGTATGTTTCTGAAATTAAACTGTAAAAGTCTTCAGTCTTTTATATCTTTTTAGTCTGGAGGTCCAGAACTGGCTGCTCATTTGTTAAATGCATCTTTCTAACTGAATATACATATGGGTCCGTAACTGCCAACAGAGGATGGTGGTGGTGGTGGACCCTTCTCTGGCTCATTTTGCTGTTTACTTCTAAATAGACCTGGCTTGAGTTCAGACTAGATAGACCTTTCAGGCTATTTGCGAACTAGCAGTTAGCTATAAGGCCTCATGCACACGGACGTTTTTACAGCCACTTTTTTGAGCTTTTTTTGCAGCTTAAAAACGGCTGTCCATGTTAGTCTATGGCTTCATGCCCACCTAGGCGTTTTTGAGCTGCAAATGGCATAGGCGTTTTTAAGCTGTAAAAAAAACCCAGGACCAGTGCGTTCCGTGGCGTGGAGCTAGAGCTGTAAAAACGCGAATCGCGGGAAAACGCGCATAAACGCGCAACATATTTTCTTTGTTTTCTGAGTGCTATAGCCAAGAGATGTGTTTTTTAAAAAACGCTACTTAACGCTAATGCTAAAAAACGCGCAAAAACGCCAATGCAAAACGCGGTAAAAATCACGTTTTTAACAACGATTTTTCCAGGCATCGGAGCTAGCTTTGCAGCCAGTTTTTTAAAACGTCCGTGTGCATGAGCACTAACGGTAGAAAAGGGCAACAATTTTTTTCAGTCCTAAACATAATATATATGGTCACAAATAAAGAAAATAAAGAATGAAAATATCATACACTCCTGATTATTATCATTACCGATGGAATGCTTTCTCCTACAGGGCATTCCACAACTTAAGACGCATGTCCCTGTTCCTACCTTACTTAACCAATCTGAATTTGTGGTAAATGCCGTTTTAACCCAGAAAAACTCACCAGATTTTTCTGTAACATGCTTGTAGGTGGGGCATACTCACTCTACATGTGGGGGTACCTTTTGGGAGGAGTGCGCTCATCAATGCCTAAGACCTAAATTAAGGCTGTTCCCCAACTTGGAGATGAGCCATCACACTGTGTGCAGTAATAAAACAGAGTTCCTCTGAAAAAGGCATTGTGCTGTGTCACTACACACTGTAACTTTTGAAGATGTTGCATTAGGAGGAATGTGCAGAGCCTGTGCCCACTCCATCAGTCCAGCGTACCTCCATTACCTCACCCCCAGTAACAGAATAGAGTCCCACCGAGCAGCTAGCGGACCTCATGCATGCACTTATTAACTATTTAACTTTCCATACCTTGTGACCAGGCCATTGCTCTCTGTAACGTAATTTTGGATCTGATTGCTAATGGATACTAACTGCTAGGAAGGGAGCCAGATAACCCCATCGCTACTAGAGGACCACTCACCTTACCAGGTACCACACTTAAAGACTGGTTGCTTGTAGTTTGTTCCTTCACTTAGTTACCCATAGCAAGTACACTTTACTTCTTGTCTTGCTGGGTTAACCCTTTTATAACAATGTTACTTCATACCCCATAGTGCTTTATAGACCCCGTTTCCTTAGATATGCCAGAACCAACAAACATCCATTTGAATAACTTCAGTCCAGGCTCAGAAACGTTAATGTAAATTTACTGAACAAGTGTGGCATAACAGTTCAATATGAATGCCGTCTTTCCCCTAATCCTAACTATAATACTGTGGCTCCCCAGGCATTCCTCTGTGAGAGTCCATTATGACATTGTTAATGGCTTGGATGTCTCCTAAAATGTCTGTGTCTTCAGCAGGCTGCAAGATGTAGCAGTCCCTGTACCACAAGCAGAACCAACCAATTTGGCTGAGAAGAAGAGCTCTGGACCTCAGCCTTCTCCTTTTTATATCACAGATTGGCTGGCTGGGACAAAAAAGCCTGGGAACTGAGCATGCAACAGTTAACCCTTTCCTCCGGCCTGGGCCAGCAGTTAACTCACTAGTACCGATAAATTTAAATCTGCCTACACAGTGCTCCAGTCATTGCCGCTGATAGGGGGTTCCAATGGTCCTCCTGTACAGGGCCCAGTCCCTATCAGTTCAGCAGTAGGGCCCAGGCAGAAGCAAGATTTGGATCATGGGCAGGAGGGGGGGCCGTTGTGGCAGGAGGGTTAAAGGAACTGATCCCCTGTATGACTCTTTCTGCAGCAGCTGAAGGCCAGCTTTATCTCCTCCCCCTCCCAGCAGCTTTAAACAGCTGCAGGGGGGAACTACAGGAGACTTGTTTTAGTAAATGCCCTCCACCACACCAATCATCTCTCCTGTAAATAATCGTCTCCCCCTGCTGCCTGGGCCACCCTGTGCGCTCCTCTGGCAGCGCTGACAGCTTCCTCTTCTTTCCCTCTTACTGGTTGCTGCAAGGTATGGGGATCTCTTCAGAAAGGAGAGAGGGTCGGGCAAGCTGTACGGGGCCCTGTGATTTCTAACAGGAGCCCTGGCTCCAATCTGCCTCTTCCAATAGCGGAGACTGGTGAGCAGAAGTTTTTCTCCTCAAAACACTTTGGTAGCTAAAGGGCAGTGTCCAAGTCACCAGGAATCGATGTGAGCATTGCAGACCAGAACCTTGCATACAACAGGCCAGAATAAAGAAGACCTTGGACTTGGTGTGTTATGTAACTAGGATTTTAGGTAAGTGTTAGGCTTTTAGGTATATTTTTTAAAGCCAATGTTTATATATATTAAAAAAAATTTAAAATCAGCACGGGGATGGTATTTACATTTAACCTGATGTATTGAATAGGTCATAGTTCATAGTTGAAATCCTCTGTCATCTGTCCCCCACTCATACCCACAACCACAATCTTCCAGTGTGTCAAGGGTCAATAGAGCTGTAGAACTGTTGCAGGGACTCCTCAAGATTGCTGACTGTTCCCACTCTTGCCGTCCCCTGCTTGACTCAAGCTGTAGTATAGCTTCCATGAATGAAAAGTGCTCTATGAATGGAGGATGGGTAGATAAATATAAGGTTCACCTCCTCCATTCATAGATAGCTTTTTATTCATGGAAGGTATAGTACAGCTATTATGAATGGAACAATAGGGCGAAAAGGGTGAGCATAGTCTGCACTTTTGACAAGTGCCTGTGACAGGTCCATCACTCATGCTAACTCCCGCAGCACAAAAGTTTATGGCTGCAGGGTATGGGAGGCAGTGTTGCCAACCTACTAGATTGAAATTTACTGACACAAAACCCAAAATTGACTGGCACTGTCAAGTTTTTACTGGCATATTTAAAAGTTACAAAATTACAGTTTTAAGTGCAAATTTCAGTATTTAGGCTACAAACAAGTACAATATGCAATTAGCAAAGTGATTTAAGGTAGATATTAAGGCAAAAACATTTTATTTATTTTATTTTTGATATAGTAAGTAGTTCAGGGACAGGATTCAAGAGGGCAAGAAATTACATGTCACCTCCCCTCCTGAGTCACAGTGACCCTGTCTCTCCATGCCAGGTGGTCCCTTCAGTCCACTCCTGGCTTGCCTTCCTCTCATTCCACAGACCTGCACATGTGGCCCCCAGCTGCTCCGTTCCCTTGCACCATGACTTTGTGCGGTACACTGCCGGCATAGTCCGAACTCACTGTAGCGGCACTCAGATGGTCTCGGCCAAGCATCACAGCCATATTTTTTACTGGCAACCTTTTTCTTTCACTGGCATTTATTGGTAGGAGAAAAGTGCCCATTTTTTACTGGCGGTTGGCAACACTGATGGGAGGATGGAGCAGAGGACTTTGGATTTTAAATTTAAGAAACAGCAACAAGGGACACTTTGGATTAAATGTAAGAACCATCCCTTGTGCTGATTATTTTTTAAAAGGTTTTACCTAAACTTAGGCATTAAATTAAAATGGGAGTAGGAAAGGATGTTGTTTTCATCTTAGAGATGAGATGTAATTAAAAAAGTCTAAACTAATAGTTAAATATTCCCATTTGCCTTTGTACAGTCTTTCAGACAAAAATTTAATTAAAAAGCCTTTATTCCACCTCTTTTCAAGTGTCATGGCCTGCTCCACTGAGTCTCGATGTATTATTACACACCCTAGGTATTTAAATTTTAGTGAGCATTTCATGCTTATTTCCTGTGGCAGACATTTTTCTTCCAGTCCACAAGTAATGAAGGACCACAACATTTAATTGAATTTCTTGCCACGTGTTTATGGCTGTGTAACAACACTTGTTCCTTGACATGCTGGCTTTAGTCTTCTACAGGTCAGGATAAACAAGGTAAAAAGCCAATGTCTAATGATAAAACCTCATCTAACCTTACTTTCATTTTCCCAGCTGGCAACAGCAGTAAGTTGGGAAGGCGAGTTTCCATTAATTTTCCAATAAATCCATACGTACCTTCATAAACACAAGTCAAGCCTATTGATCAAGGAGCACTGTCAATTAAGAATATGGTACATTCACCATTCCTTTTGATTAGCTGAAGCTGTAAACAAGCTGTAGTGGGTTAATTGTCATCAATTCCATCAAGGAGAGTAAAAAAAGCTATTTATTTACTGATTGTAATCAACGAACTGCATTGTGGTTTATAACCTAAGTGTCCTAGAGTAATCAGTTACGAAAGGGCACCTGAAATAGTGCATCTGTCATTTGACAATAACCTTGTTTAAAAGCATCTCTCAGAATCTCTGTTCTAAGGCTGGGTTCACACTATAGCGATGCGGGAACGCCGCAAATCCGCGGCGTTTACCCGCATCGCACACCTCCCGCCGGCAGTTCACACTGCCCTATGCGGACGGCTGGGAGTGTCAATGTTATGTTAATGACACCCCCAGATCCGTCGGCATATCGCAGTGCGATCTGCCGACTCGCACAGGAATCGAATCGCATGGTGTGAACCCCCATGCGATCCGATTCTGTTGCGGACCCAAAAAAGGGTCCCGTGCGAGTTTGCTGCGGGAGCGCTGCGAATTCAGCCATACTATCTGTATGGCTGTACTCGCATCGCTACGGAGATCGGATGTGATTTGCTGTGCGAATCACATCCGGATCTCCCCCCGCAGCGGTGTGAACCGGGCCTTAAAGAGAATGTTTAGCTTTGCAGTGGGTCTTATCTAAATGGCCAAAAGTATGCAGAGACCCTTTTTCTTGAAAGGTCCTGGTAATGATCAAGCATACAAAGACATTTTATGTTATTGTGTGCTGCCAACCTTATGGCAAAACATTAGGGAAGTTATTTTCTGCTTCAGCATCTTTTGGCCTGTGCACACTGAAGTCAGCTTCATAAAGACATAATGGGGGTTATTTACTAAAGGCAAATCTACTTTGCACTTGGAAGTGCAGTCGCTGTAGATCTGAGGGGGACGTGCAAGGAAAATAAAAAACAGTATTTTAGCTTGCACGTGATTGGATGATAAAATAAGCAGAGCTTCCACTAATTTCATATCTTCCCTTCAGATTTAAAGCGACTGCACTTCCAAGTGCACTTGTAGTGCAAAGTGGATTTACCTTTTCGTAAATAACCCCCAAAAACTTGATTTTGGTTTGGTGTGAAAAAACTGCACAGGGCACTGGTTTCATCATTACACAATTTAGGATGCACTGGAATGCATTTTACAAGCCAGGTCTTCTCGCCCCAGAAATGCTCTTTTGCATGAATAACCCAACAATAGCTGCACCTGATTGGTTGCAGCCTGGATCCTTTGATTTTCTGCCCAGAGTCTTCAATTTTTACAACAAAGGATGTCAGGAGGGAGAGTGCCAACAAGGTCACCCACAGCTTGAATTTTGGATGGTTCATCAAGAAATGGATGAAATTTGCACAATGTTCCTCACAATGGAGGGATGTAAAATGTGTGGTCTATGCTCCCCACTTGGGCACATATTCCCACAGACACACTCCGATATCCTAAAAAAAAAACATTGCCAGTAGAGTGGAGACTGCTATAGCTGAAAAGGGAAAACCAACTCTATATCAATGCCCAAGGTTTTGAAAAGGGATGTCCAACAAATTCATATTGGTGTGTCTATATTGTATACATTAGCTGATTTTCCATCATTTCTCAGTTTGCAGATGTTTTGAAAATCTTCTTTGTATATACAGTTTGTATATGTGTACATATAGGCAGCCATATTTAAATAATTGTTTAAGGGTCACTGAATTTATGAAGTTATACACATGACAGAACTCGATGAACTGCGATCTGCCTTCATTACTCTGGCCTAGACATTTTTTTTTTAATCAATTGCATTTTGCACCATTTGACAGGGCATTCAACTCTTTGTAGTTACTAGGAATGTTGCCAGTGAATGCCTTTGAATGTGTGGTGAATCTAGATAAATTAAAACATTTGAATATTCCTGGATTCGACCCCATAAGGGAGCTTTGCCTGAGTCAGATCCTGTGGGCAGGACTGGGTAAGATCTGTAGACATTGATTTCGTGCAAAAAAAATCCAGCAAATGCTGTCATCCAATGCCTATGGGCTCTGGTAGTCTTTATCCTTAGAAGAACGAAGCCAATGCCTAATGGCCATACCCTTCTCTTCCACACCTAGGGGCATGTTTTTAATGTAGCAAATTTGAATTTTACAAAAGATTTACTGGTGGTGGATCAACCACTGTAATTTAAAACATGTGCACCTGGAGGATTCACCTACAATGAATGTTTGGTAAATGCAAGATTTGCGGCTTTAGGAATAAAAATACCTGGATGCTAGCCATACAAATGCCCCTAAGTTCCAAACCAATAATAGACTATTAAATTCAAACTTCTCTTATAAGTTACTACCGCATCAAAACAAACCATTGCTAAGGCCTGGAAGTCAACTAACCTAGGCCTCCCTGAGATGAAACATAATAACTCAATGTATGATCCACAGTAAAATAAAGGATACGTTACTTGACTAAGTACTTAAGCATTTGAAGGTCTGGCAACCGTGGATTGATCACTTCTTGCCCCCGGACTTTGATCAGTTCCTATTGGAGCCTTGACCTAGTCCCTCGTGCATATCAACCATGCCTAAGCACAGTATGAGTATGTGCAGCTTCAACCTCAGGAGCCTCTGTATCATCTGTCCCCTTTTCTTCTTACTTCTTTTCTTCTGCTCTCTTCTACTCTGCTCTTTATTCTGTACTTAATGCTTATGGATACCAGACTACACTCCATTCGCTCTACCTCGGAGCTCCTAAGCATAATTTTCGCCGTGACTCGAGGTTACCTCATTGAATTTGCATCAATAGTTTATGGTATATAATCTAAAATGTTATTGATCATGTAGTGCACCCCCGGTAGGAGCCACTGGTGAATACATTTCCCTGACCTTGCACAGGTAGGCACACCGATTTTCCACAGACACACTAAGGCCCCGTACACACGAGAGGACTTATGTCCGACAGACTTCCGAAGGAGTCCTGCCGGAGTTCTGCTGGAGTTCCGACAGAGTTCTGACGGACTTTTCGACTGAGCGGACTTGGCCACACACAATCACACCAAACTCCGACGGATTCGAACGTGATGACGTACGACTGGACTCGAATAAGGAAGTTCATAGCCAGTAGCCAATAGCTGCCCTAGCGTCGGTTTTAGTCCGTCGGAATAGCATACACACGAGCGAATTTTTCGAAGGGACCGAGTCCGGCGGAGTTCCGTCGGAAAAATTTGAAGCATGTTCCATTTCTAAAGTCCGTCAGACTTTTGCGAATCAAAAGTCCGTTGCAGCCCACACATGATCGAATAGTCTGACGGAATCAGTCCGTCGGACTTTGGATGTTGAAAAGTCCGCTCGTGTGTACGCGGCATAAGTGTAGTCTGAGAGTCAGAGAAACAGTCAACCAACTTTGTTTTGTATTTTTATTAGGAGTATTGAACTTGAATGGGAATGAGATTATTACAGGATTCCCACTTGACTGGAACAAAAGTCTCTTCAGGGACACTGCAACTATTTACACTCTCTATGTATACTCCTCTCCCTCCAGGACATCACTTGCTTACAGCACAAAAAGCACAGATACAGCTGGCACACTGTTAGTTGATCTGACAAAGGCAACAGTCAGATAAAGTAAATGCCCTTTAAAGGCACAGGTAGAAAAAGTCCCAGTATCCAGCTACATTCCTGTGGCTACGGATCATAGCCCACGTGGCTGTCACTGCCCTTTCACTTGCTCTCCATGCTAACATCTCCCCACAGTCATCCAGACTGCCACACTCACCAGCCATGTGGTTGTCTTCTCCCTGGAGATCTCCTGGACATGCTCGTTGGCTCCTGCTGTCCTCACACCTGTTCCTGTGCCTCTGGACAGGACTCCTCCATGTGTTTTGAGAGGATCCCTCCAGCACCCAAGCCCCAGGCCTTAGGTCACCCCACCAAACTAAGGGGCTACCCTCAAGGGCCTCTGACAGCCTCCTCAGCACTCCATCTCCAGCTTCCACCCGAACTCCACACTGCCCCTGCTGGCCTGACTCTGAGTATTTAAGAGGTGCCCTTCCCATGCCAGCCCATTTGGACAGGGATTGGTTGGGGCCCTTAACAATACTTGAGGGAGTTGCTCCTAACCTCCCTCCCTTAATTCTGGAGCCTCTCCAAGGTTACACAAGTTAGGGAGGTACCAGAGGTGCTGCCTGATGAATCATCCAACCTCCCTGGATCACTCACGCTAACCCAGATTCAGGTCTGCCAAGACTAAATTTACCTACACTACAAAAAGCAATGTACAACCTAATCTAGCACACTAGAGGGTGCTACAATCATATCAATGAAAAAACCTGTTTGCACTATTATTGTAAAAGTGTATAATTGAAAACTTTTGAATTGATTCGAACAATGACTTTACACTGTTTTTCTATTACAAGAAAAATATAAATACGATAATATTTATCACTAAACTTTGATACAGCTTAATTAAAAATACCAAAAACAATTAATCCATTAAGGCTATAACTCTATATTTTATTGGATGATACAAGTGCGCCACTGGCAAGGCTTTAACTTAACTCAGTGTATAGATAATGTCCCAAGACTCAACTGATTCATGAAGATCTGTTGTTGCTTATTATGCAGACCCATGTATCACCACACTAATAAATGGAAGCTTTCTCCCAAGGCTCCGTGTGCACGCTGATACTTTGCGCACATTTTAGTACACAAGATGAGTAGCGCTTTAAACTTTAAAGAACAATGGCAAATAAGCTCATCAGGATTCAACAGACCACAAAACATCGATGGAGGTTCTATGTGCTGCCAGAATTAATGACTACGATGCTAAGGGAATCCGCTATATTAGATCTCATCTTTATTCCTAATACAGTAAACATATTTTCTGATGGAAAGCATATGTTCCAGGAGGTAAATCATGTTATATATTTATTATGAATATATATCATCTTGTTTAATACCCACTAGCATTATAAGTACCCCCACAAGGTATTGTTAGAGTTCTGTTATGGCTTAAATAAATAGCTTGGGGCACAATGCCATATTTCCTTTGAACATATGGACAGTATTAAGGACACAGAATGTGTTTTATTTATTATTACCTGATTTGAGAAATATTACAAGGGCAACTATTGTTTTAATAATCCTTTCTTATTAATATCTGCATACAGATTGAATGTTCTCAAGTTTGCTTGGCTTCCTCTGTTACCTGTATATTTCTTTTAAAACTGATATATTAGGGTTTGTTCACACTAGCATCTCGTCCACTGCCTGCGTTATCCCCTTGAACCCTGCACTAGTACATCACAACCACGTGCATTGCACACAGTTGCGGGGCGGTTGCAGAGCGGCCCATTCACTTGAAAAGAACCGGGGTATATTTCCTGCTAGGGCTTCAAAACAAAGCATCAAGGCCCTGGCATGTATACAACTCTGGCAGGGAAACCTGCAACTAAAGTGGTTGGGTGGTGGTTAGGTGGGGTACAACTGTAGCTCAACTACAGGGTTTTTCTCCGCCCCCACCCCCCAACTTTTAGTGGGAAAAGCCCTTATTATTATTTTTTTTATTTAGGTATATCATCTTTGCTTTACAAATAAACATTTCATAAATCAAACAGGATTCCGCAATAGGTTAGCTAAAGAAACATCACAGTGGTAATGATTTCCTTGCAAGGGTAAATAAACTGTTGAGAAAAAATTTTGAAAGCTTCCCTACTCTTTGTCCCAAGTTCATAGCTGCTCTAACCCACCTTTCTCTTCTTCAGCTTACCTAGTTTTGATATGCTTAGCATAGGTGTACTCAGCCCATTGCATTAGGGTGTGCACCCCAAAGCATAAACACACACGGTGGATGGAGTCAGTAGAGCAGATGACACTTTAGAAGCACAGTGGATGGTGTCAGTAGGGCAGAGGATGGTGTTAGTAGAGCAGTGGATATGTCAGAGGCACATTGGATGGTGTCAGTAGGGCAGAGGGCGGTGTTTGTAGAGCAGTGGAATCATCAGAAGCACAGTGGATGGTGTCAGTAGGGCAGAGGACAGTGTCAGTAGAGGATTGGACATGTCAGAAGCACAGTGGATGGTGTCAGTAGGGCAGAGGGCGTGTCAGTAGAGGATTGGACATGTCAGAAGCACAGTGGATGGTGTCAGTAGGGCAGAGGGCGTGTCAGTAGAGCAGTGGACATGTTAGTAGCACAGTGGATGGTATTAGTAGGACAGAAGATGGTGTTAGTATAGCAGTGAACAGTTTCATTAAGGCAGAGATTGATGTATTTTGGTTTCAATATTGGCGTATAAATCGTTTCAAATATGTTTTATTTAGTCTTTAATTTATGACATTAGGACAATGGGAGAATCAAATAAATATATTTAGCAAAACAAGTGGTTACTGGCTTAATTCTAACTTTAGCGGGTAGGGCCAGAGCCTCAGCTCAGTGGCGAGCTGTCTGAGCAGAAAAAGGGAGACCATAGTAGGGTGGATCTGGTGGTTCTGCCCCAACTCGGAGCCCTATCCTGAACAATCTTTCCAATGAGTATAATGGAGTAAATATCTGCACTAACCTATAGAAGAACGGGGTGCTGCAGCTCGCAACTAGCCTAAATACTGAGGCTAAAAATTTATTAAAGTGTTACAAGTGTTGTATCTCAAAAAAGGACATTCATATAAAATGCCAATAAACAAGAATATACATATAAAACAATTAGTGAACTGATCAATATAAAAAAGTGATCAAAGGGGTGAGATACAACACTTGTAACACTTTTTTTGGTATTACTTTCTCAAATTTTCACCTATTCACTTTGACCCTCCGCTGCCCCTTTCCATCCGCACTGGTGTTACATTAGCTGAGTGATGGAGAGAAACTTAGGGAGAGGAGAAACACTGGAATACTAGTATGCAAAAGTGTATTTACTTTGGAAGAATATATCGCCTCTAAATTTTAGTGTCCGATGTGTGGTGATACTGCAGCATTAAGCAAAATCCTTTGAGTGAATTTATATAAAATGCCTGACCTGTATCATACAATATTGATTATTTTTCCCTAGGAAAGATATCTGTGCAGGAAGGAACAGTCCGTGTGAAACGCTGGGCCTATCTCACCTCTCTGGTATGTGTCAGCCATTCAGAAGCTGCAACATCAATGAAGACTCAGGTCTGCCTATGGCTTTCACCATTGCACATGAAATTGGACACAGGTAAGGCCAGGTTGTAGATAGGGCTGTATTTTTCATGATATCCATCACTAGGCCAATTCCCCGTGTTGCAGTGTAAGAAGGTAGTGCCAAGCATCGGAATATGCAAACTTGTATCATGTTTTATTGATTTTGTTTTCCCCTTCTGTCCATTTCTAGACATTTATGGTTGAACTCATTCAACTAAAGGATAAAGGGATGCAGGGAACGATGAAAGGAGCCTGAAGACTCTTTATAGTTCAGGAAATAGAAAACCTTTTCATCTTTCTCTAGTCAGGTGGTTGGTACAGTAGAAATGTAGCTCTGCATATTAAGTACATTGCATGTTCTCTTTTTTAAGTTTATTATAAAAATACGCTTAAAGTTGTAGCGTTACCCCCCAAACGATCCACTTGGTAATTTGGGTTCTCTTTTCACATGCAGCAGAGGGCCATCAATGAGTACCTGTGCGACTATGGCACCAGGACAGGGTCAGGGGAGCTTGGTTTTTTTCCCCACGCCAGTGGGCCATGATTAGGGATGCATGCACTGTCCTGTCACCATTTGAGGAGACCACAAGGATGGTGAGCAATGCCAGTGCATGCATCAGTGACACTGTCCCTCTTGTCCACCTGTTGGAGCATACGCTGCTTGGAATAATGCACAGGGCACTTGAGGCAGAACAGAGGCAGGAAGAGGAGGACTTCCTTACCTCTCAAGGCCCCCTTTATCCAGACAGTGTTCCTGCTGGCCCACGGATCACACAGGAGGAGGAGGAGAATTGTGTCAGCATGGAGGTGGAGCCTAGCACTCAGCATCAGCAGCAGTCTTTAAGGGATCATTTACAGTCTCAAGAAACCCATGGACTTGTACGTGGCTGGGAGGAGGTGGCTGCGGATCATGTTGTCCTTAGTGACCCAGAGGACTCCGGACCAAATGCCTCAACTAACCTACGCTGAATGGCCTCCCTGATCCTGCAAAGCCTGCGGAAGGATCCTCATATTCATCGGATCAAGGAGAGGGATCATTACTGGCTAACAACCCTCCTTGATCCACGTTACAAGGGTAAGGTTGCGGACCTTATCTTGCATCGCAGAGGGAGCAGAGGAAGAAACATCTTCAGGAGGCCTTGCAGAAAGGTCTGTGCAGTGCATTCCCAGAGACTGGGAGGTTACAAATTCCTGGTCCTGGACAATGTGTTGCTGGGGCTTCGGTCAGCTACAGAATGATTGGTGGACAAGGTGGCCGTCTGACCAATGCGTTCAGACAATTTTTTAGTCCGCAGCCCCAAGGTATGATTGGTTCCAGCAACCATCGCCAACATGTTATTTAAATGGTGTAGGAATACCTAGGGGCAAGATCAGACTTGGACACCTTTGCCACCGAAAATCCTCTGGCTTACTGGGTCTTGAGGATGGATTACTGGCCAGAGCTTGCACAGTATGCAATTGAGCTACTGGCCTGTCCTGCATCCAGCGTTCTTTCAGAACACACATTCAGTGCTGCTGGAGGCTTTGTAACCGATCACAGGGTGCGCCTGTCCATGACTCAGTTGATCAACTGACCTTCATAAAAATTAATCAGTCTTGGATCACCACCAGCTACCAAGCACCTGATGCTGATGTAACCAAATAATTTTTTTTGCAATGTCAGATCCTTTCTGATGCTGAGTGACTATCCTGTTATGCTGAGTGACTGTGCTCTTCGTCCTCAATGATCATGCTGATAGCTTGTAAGAACATTTTCGGTTCCGGGCGCCGCCACCAGGGGCTAAGGCCCAATTTTTCAGCCCCTGTTTAACAGGGGCATGTAATTCAATTTTTTTATGCAATACTTTGCAGCAGGGCTCATTCCTGCGCTCCAACTAGAGTATCTGTCAGGGGTTGCAGTGTTGTGGCACCAGCACCAGTACCTAAGGCCCAATTTTTCAGCCCCTGTTTAACAGTGGCGTGTAATTACAATTTTTTATGCAATACTTTGCACCAGGGTTTATTTCTGCATTTCAACTAGAGTATCTGTGAGGGGTTGCAGTCTTGTGGCACCAGTGCCTAAGGCCCAATTTTTATGCCTCTGTTCAACAGGGACATGTAATTACAATTCTTGATCTAATATTTCACAGCAGGGCCCATTCCTGCGCTCACCAAGAGTAACTGTGAGGGCTTACAGTGTTATGGCACCAGCACCACAACCACCACCAAAGACCCAATTTTCAGCCCCTCTTCAACAGGTGCATGTAATTACAATTCTTGATATAATATTTCACAGCAGGGCCTGTTCCAGCGCCCACCAAGAGTAACTGTGAGGACTTACAGTGTTGTGGCACCAGCACCACCACCACCAAAGGCCCAATTTTTCTACCACTGTTCAACAATGGCATGTAATTACAATTCTTGACATAATAGTTCACAGCAGGGCGCTCCAGTGCCCACCAAGAGTAACTGTGAGGGCTTACAGTGTTGTGGCAACACCAACACCTAAGGCTCAAATTTCTGCAGAGCATATAGGGCAGGCCCCTACTTTCAAACATCCAACTTACAAACAACTCCTACTTGCAAACGGAAGCAGACAACAGGAAGTGAGATGAAATCTACTCCTAGGAAGGGAAATTCTCTCCTGTAAGAGTTAATATGGGAAAAACGTGTCTCTTCTCCACTGATGCTTTATCAGCAATCCTTGTTTTATTAAAACCCCAAATTTTCAAAAAACATTTGACATTGGGACAGAAAGTGAGGTGAAATCTTCTGAAGAGGTACACAGACAGCAAAACAAATGTTGCAGGGGTGATGACCCTTTCCTATGTTTTCCAAAAAGCTTAAAAATAATTTTTTTGGCTGGAGCTACACTTTAAAAATGTACCAGTTCAAAATTACAAACAGATTCTACTTAACAACAAACCTACACAGTCCCTGTCTTGTTTGCACCACCTGTATAATGCTGTTCAGAGTATATAGGGCCTGGGGGCCCCACGCCTTTCCTTTTTGGGGCACGGGGTTCCCCTTAATATCCATACAAGATCCAAAGGGCCTGGTAATGGACTTGGGGGGGGGGTACCCATGCCGTTTGTCTCACTGATTTTCATCCATATTGCCGGGACCCGACATTACATTAAAGCCGCAAGCAGTTTTAAATGACTTTTATTCCTTTAAAAATTTCATTTTGTGCAGGGACTGTTCTAAGCATGGGAAACATGTGCCACTTTACAGGCATACTATAGATACCCCCTAGGTACGATATTTAAAGGAATATTTAACTTTTTTTTTCACTTTAAGCATCATTAAAATCACTGCTCCCGAAAAAAGGCAGTTTTTAAATCTTTTTTTTTGCATTGATACATGTCCCCTGGGGCAGGACCCGGGTTCCCAAACCCTTTTTAGGACAATAACTTGCATATTAGCCTTTAAAATTAGAACTTTTGATTTCCTCCTTGGAAGCTACTTGGCCCATATCCTTCTATAGACATTATTTGTGCTCACCTTTCTTGAGCTCATGAGGGTGGAAATCAGCCAGCCTCTCTCTTTCTCAAGAACCAGACCATCAGTCTCTGTAACGCTGAGCAAGGGTGCAGGACTGCCCCCTGAGAAAGAAGGTCCGGCCTGACAGGAAGGGGCAACAGGTCCTGGAAGCTGAGCTGTGTCAGGAGGGGAAACCAGGGCCTGTTCGGCCAGTAAGGTGCTATCACCACCACCTCAACTGCTTCCGCCTGGAGTCTCCGTAAAAAACCTGAAGATGATCGGGAGTGGGGGAAAGGCATATGCCCTGTTGAAGCTCCACTGATCTGTCAGAGCATCTACTCTGAAGGCCTGGCTGCAACGGCCAGGAGGGTAATACTTCTTGATCTTGGAGTTGCAGGTGGATGCAAATAGGACTACTTTGGGATTCAATCCCAAGGACAGAATCCATTGGAACGTCTGCACATGAAGAGACCACTCATCTAACTGTGTGCGAGACAGGAAGTCCGCTTGGACATTCTGGACACCCATCCGTGGCTTAGAGCTGGAGGTGTGTGTGTGTAAATCCAGGAAGTGAACAGACAGCAGCTTCAGCTGCCCACAGTTAAAATGGTTGCAGTCAGACTCAGTGGAGGGAGATTTCTGCAGCATATTTGGCAAGTACAAAATAACAGTATATATAAAATAATATGCAAAGTGGCTGGAGGGAAGCTTCACAAATTATGTGAACGGACTCAAGATCCTCTTAAACCTACCAGTACGGTTTTGCATTGTGGGTGGAAAGGAAACACACAAAATCCCATGACACGTAACTGACACCAGTCAGCTGAAGGTCAGCAATCACCATTACTGGTTTTTATTTTACGCGATTGGCTGACTGGCTGGCCCTCGTTCTTCTCTGTGACTAACGTTCATTAAATTGGGAAGAAAAACAAATCATTTATAGCACTTAGTGAAAATATAGTTGGTGACTTCTGATTGGATAGCCCAATTGCCAAACTATTTATATATGCGCTAATGTTATTTCCATGGGCTTAAAAATATATCACACATTTCAGGATATTAATATGACTAATCTAATAAAATGCCCATAAATTAGTGTTTAATATTCAAACTTACTTCAAAATTTAAATAAATTAATTCATAGAAGCATAACTAATCAGAAATATACATCGTTTTTCCCCCCATATTTGCTTTTTTTTTCCCATTTAATCCATTCTTGACACAAAGTCATTGAAAGTAATAACATGGTTGTCGCTATATTTTAGTGTGCTGTTTTTAAGGATAAAGGCACTTACCATATATTTATCCTTTTCTACTCCTCTTCTTTCACGCTTTCAGCATATATTTTCATTATCTTTGGCTGCTGTCTGAACTTTGCACCTCAAAGAGTCTGTAAAAACCTTTCAAGCTATATTCACACTTTTGCACCATGTTGTCCATTAATGTCTATGGGAGACGCATCTTTTAGGCTGGGTTCACACTAGTGTGAATTGGAAATGGATGTGGGTTTCTCCGCATCCAATTCTCATGACAGGAGACTGTGACTGGCTCCCAGGTCTGAATTTAGGTAAACAAAATGCGGCCTTATTCATCCCTGAAACGGAGAACAGGGACGCACCGGACCCCTGCTGTGAGCCGCAGCCTGGAACTACTTGTGTGTTGTGGTGCAGTGGTTAAAAGTGCAAAGGCTTAGGTGCATAGTTTTTTTTTTCTTTACAAAAGAAAATAGACTGCCTTAAGGCAATGCATGTCCTTACTCACAAAACTGCACATTAGGCTCTCCAAATGGTTTATCTGTGTCACCTCTACTTATTTAGACAAAGCTTGTTCTACTCTTTGGGTGGTCGGATGCAAACAGACCACCTGACCATTTACACCTGACTGTGATCTGATCCAATCCAATCCACTAGACCAGGGATGTCAAACTCAACTTTGGTCATGGTCTATATCAGTATTAAGGCTGCCCTCAAAGGGCAGGTTGTATCTGGAAAGCCCCATACACTCTATCAGATTTTCTGCTGATTTTTGTCTTCAGACTTACCAAAACCATATAATATGAGGTCAAACCTTAGGAGTTTCAATTTGTATGAAATCAGGCAGGCCCTTGCACTACATGGTTTTGGTAAATCTGAAGACAGAAAATCTGATAGTGTGTATGGGGTTTCAGACTAGATGCTAGATGTCCAGAGCACCCCCACCATCAGAAGTCAAGAGTCCTCCACCATCCCTTACATCACAGTGCACCCTCCATACCTTGTGCTGCTGCCAAATAGAAGCTACGGGCAGAGCTGGGAAACTGAAAGTGCATGGACTGGAGGAGGACCATAGGAGGGCTGGATTCAGTGGCCAGAGTCTGCTGAATGTTGAGACCAGGGGAGGCAGAGACTAGAAGGTACTGCAGCTGCAAGGAAAAGTGCAGGATCTGGTGGAGGAGTTCTCTCCTCCTCTTTGCTCCTGACTGCTGGGACAAGGTGAGGGCAGAGAGGAGGGGGATGTCACAGCTGCAGGAGAGGTGCAATGAAATGGCCTGGAGGTTCGAATTTGCCCCCCCCCCCCCCCCCCCCGGGCCTTGTGTTTGACACGTGTTTACTAGACAGATCAGGTTGGATGTAGGTTGGTGTAAATGACAGATGTCATTGAACAAACTGGAGCAGATGCAAATATGAATAAAGTAAGAACACATAACATGTACAACAATAGAACAGTCTACCTGAGCTGATGGTAGATGTAATAGTTGCTAGATGTGGTAGAAAGTCCAAAGATGGTTGATCTTCACCATGTGTTCCAAGATGGTAACTGGGTTTACCAGGATGCTCCTGTTTTCCTCTTCTGGTAAGTTAAGGATTATCAGCTGTTCTATATATGCAAAAATACCCTTGAACAGAAATCCCATATCAAAGTCCAGGGCCACATGAAGGGGGTCTCACTCTGAATTTATCTGGAAAATGCAGCACTAAGTGTGACACTGCATTTATTGGTTTTGTAATGGAAGCGACAAAAGAGTCAGAGTCTTTCACAAATAAATCTTGTTCACAAGATGTGTATAGAGACCAAGTGATTGGGCTATTGAAGTTTGAGTGGGGGTGTGTTTGATCTATTACTGGGTCCATACTGTTGTCCAGTACCCTGACATAACCATTTCTTTCCACCCACTAGCAAATGAATTATGAAATATTTTTTGTGCCCTGTGTCCTCTTGTAGCACGATCCCCGTAGGGGCCGCTGATATTTACTGAGACAGAGGGAAGCAATCAAACTCCTAGCCTGTGAGACCTTGAACAGGCCAAAACAAACAATTTCTTCCCCCTTGATTACAGAAGAAGCCAATAACTACATTTACTTAGCATCCTTTACTAGGAGCGTGCTACATCCTATTGGATTCTTCATACTAATCTGCTTAGTTTGGCGACAGGCGTAGCTTATCTGAAGAGGTGATCTTGACTTGCCAGCTGTTCTGGTGGTGGGGAAGGTAACCATTTTCAGGGTTTCAAATGGCACTAAAAAAATGGTAGGAAACAAAACACTAGTACTACCCACTGCAACTACACTGGAGGAATTCTTGTACTATGAAGGCATATACACTATATTACCAAAAGTATCAGGGCACCTGCTTTTACACGCATATGAAGTTTAATGGCATGCCAGTCTTAGTCTGTAGGGTTCAATATTCAGTTGGCCCATCCTTTGCAGCTATAACAGCTTCAACTCTTTTGGGAAGGCTGTGTAAAAGTTTTAGGAGTGTGTCTATGGGAATGATTGACCATTCTTCCAGAAGCGCATTTGTGAGGTCAAGCACCGAAGAGGACGGGAAAGCCTGGCTCGCAGTCTCTGCTCTAATTCATCCCAAAGGTAGTCTGGCGGGTTGAGGTCAGGACTCTGTTCAGGTCAGTCAAGTTCCTCCAGCCTAAACTTGCTCTTTGTGCACTGGTCCAAATCATTTGATGGAGGGGGGGGGGGGGATTGGGTTTATGGTGTCGTGTTGTTTTTTAGGGGTTGGGCTTGGCCCCTTAGTTCCCATGAAGGGAACTCTTAAGGCATCAGTATATCAAAACATTTTGTTTCATGCTCCCAACTGTGTGGGAACAGTTTGGGGATGGCCCCTTCCTGTTCCAACATGACTGCGCACCAGTGTACAAAGCAAGGTCCATAAACAACATGGATGAGCAAGTTTGGGTTGGAGGAACTTGACTGGCCTGCACAGAGCCATGGCCTCAACTCAATAGAACGCATCACCTTTGGGATGAATTAGAACGGAGACTGCGAACCAGGCCTTCTCGTTCTCGTCAGTTCCTGGCCTCACAAATGCACTTCAGGAAAAATGGTCAAACATTCCCATAGACACACTCCTAAACTTTATAGAAAGCCTTCTAAAAAGAGTTGAAACTGTTATAGCTGCAAAGGGCAGGCCAACTCAATATTGAACCCCATGGACCTAGACTGGGATGCCATTTAAGTTTATGTGCGTGTAAGGGCAGGAGTCCCAATACTTTTGGTAATATAGTGTATATAAGACACCAACTAATGCAGTATTCATGAATACTTTATTACATGTATGATTTTAAATGCAAGCAGGGCAAGTATCTGCGCTTAACTTAATGAACTCCTTGTACAACAGAGCTCATATTGGGTGAAGGAGAAGCAGCACAAGGAGCCATCAGTTGAGTTCAGTCACAGGCTGGGGGAGGGACAAGACCTGTAGGTGCTACTAAACTTAAGGAAATAAATCTTAGGTCTTCTCCTGCCAGACAGTGTTGTGTGGCAGAGCTATATAAATCTCAGAACTGGATAGACAGAAATACAAATCCTTTGTCAGATAAGATCATATATATACTGTATGGATTTAATTTGTGTATTTACCTGTTTGCCTGGCATTCAGCTTCAATGGTTCCGCTTAAAAATAATGTGCACTGTCATTTTCTGGCAGCTTTGGGATCCAGCATGACGGACAAGGAAATGATTGTGAATTCATCGGAGGACATCCATATATTATGTCCCGGCAGTTGCAGTATGACACATCGCCACTGATATGGTCGCCCTGCAGTAAGGAATACATCACGCGTTTTTTAGAGTGAGTTCTGTTCTACTTTGCTGATGTTACCCACGCTTTCATAACAAGCATTAAAAATAGATACTATTCTATTCTGAATCTTCTCAGCATTGTTCTCAGCTGTCTGGAGACTACAAACTTCTTCCCCTCATGCTATGGAGATGGGGAGAGCTGATGTCATAAAACACTTCCTGTCCTAAGGTGACAATGCTGCTTCTTCATAGATACAATACAGTGAATGGTTCCTGCCACCCTAGGATATAATGAATATTACTAGCAGGATCACCAGGTGAAAATAAGGAAACAAAGGCAGCCTCCACATCTGAGGACTGCAAAGCTACAATTTATTACATGTATGTTGTTGGATTTCGATTCTAAACTTCCCTCGGGTAGACATGATATGGCGTCATTTACTGTGAGTTGAGATATCTGAATGATGCCTGCAGCTACAGGTATTATCCAGATATCTCTTTATTGTTCAGCCAGCGGGGGGGGGGCGCTCGCTCATTCCCACCCCCCTTCGTGACCGGCCGGGTAGCGCGCTCGGAATAAGGGTCTGATATGGACCCGGGGGGGCCCACGCCGTTTTTTCGGCGTAGGGCTTCCCCTTTAACTCCATACCAGGTGACGGGGCCAGCGACGCTTCCTTCTCTAGTCCCAGCTACCTGGAGCCGCACTCAAAATTAACAGACTTTCCTCCGTGTGTGTGGGCAAGTCAATTCATTTCAAAAGTACGGTGGATAGTTTGGCGGACTAGGTCCACCGCAAAAGTACAGTGTGTGGGCAGGTACGCTCGTTCAGACAGTCCGGCGGTTTGTCCGCCAGACTACGTCCGCCGGATAGTCGGATCGCGTGTACGCGGCATAAAACTAACTTTATTGTATTTTTTAAATAAACAGTTGCACAAATAGAACTTAATTATTTTATTCTCCAAGGTGTCTACTAGAAATTATACAATGTTTTGGGTATTTCAATCTTCAGGTCTAAAATTATTTTTTTAAACATGTGTGCAAAAACCAAGGCAAGAAGGTCACCTATTTACATGCCAACTTTCCATCAACTAGAACTCCCTACCACTATATTCGAACAGGCCTTTCATGACTTTCATGGCTTGGTAATCTCTGCACTGAATATAGTTGTTACCACGGTCATATATTTAGCATTTTTTGGCAATTTGAATGTAACCAACATTTGATTTAACCACTTAAGGACCGTAAGGATTTGCCCCCTTAACGACCAAGCCATTTTTTTTTTTTTTTTAACTTTTTGCTATAATACATATGCAAAACAAAAAACACATTTATTCATCAGTTTAGGCCAATATGTATTCTTCTACATATTTTTGGTAAAAAAAAAAATCGGAATAGGCATATATTGCTTGGTTTGCGTCTACAAACTATGGGATAGATTTAGGGACTTTTATATTTTTTTTATTGTTTTTACTGGCAATGGTGGCGATCTGCGATTTTTAGCGGGACTGCGACATTGCGGTGGACAAATCTGACCCCGAGTGACACTTTTTGGGGACCATTGACATTATTACATTGATCAGTGCTATAAAAATGATCAAGGTAAAAATTACACTGGCAGGGACGAGATTAACACTAGGGGCGATAAAGAGGTTAAGTGTGTTCCCTAGGTGTGTTCTAACTGTAGGGGGGATAAGCTGCCTGGAACATGACAGAGATGTTCCCGATCACTGAGAACAGTAAATATCTGTAATGTCTCCTGTGAGAATAGGGATCCACCTTGTTTACAAAGGCAGATCCCCATTCTGCCTCTGTACTAGGTGATAGCGGGTCACAAATCGACTCCTCCCGACCCACGGGCATGCTCTCGCAGTTTGCAGTGGGCATGCCCCTGGCAGCGCACGCCCACAACTGCGCCTGGGTAAGCCGATGTACAATGATGGCGATTCGTGCAGGAGAGCCGACCTGAGGTGGGAAGTCGTTAACCGGTTAATGAATTCAGCAGATCAAGGCAACCCACGGGTGGAAAACTATTGGTGGCTATCTTTATATTTTGGTAATTTTTGCTTTGAAAAGCACACTGAAAGTTGTTGAAATAGCCACACAACTGGCTGTTGTATGGCCATGATTATTGTGTTGGGACCCCTTATAAAAGGAACACGATAAGAAGGCTGGGGGTCTTCATAAAGGGCTAGCACATTAAGAAGTTAAGGATTGCCATTAAAGGGGTGTGTGAGGGCACTGTAAAGAAGGTAAGGCTTCTATCCAAGATGTGCATTGGGAATCATAGATTTGTAGCTACATCAATGACCTCATGGTTACTATGGGGGAAATTTACTAAAAGCGGCTACCATGCACAACTGCACCAGATTCTGAGTGCTTCAGTTTTAGTAAATCTCTCCTTATATGTTTTTCTGGAAAAGCTACAGAAAATAATTATGAAATGTTGTAAAAAACTGTTTGTGTACTGCTTGTCTTAAGTTATGTAGGTTTTGCAATGAATGCAACCAATTCCACTCATACAACAAAATATGGTGTTTGCCTTGAACTTTAAAATATCTGTCCTTGCTCCCATGTTTTATTACCTTTTATTTCTATTCTACAGTCGAGGTTGGGGATCATGTCTGGATGACTTGCCAGCAAAGAAAGATTTCAAACATCCGCTGATTGCTCCAGGAGTCTTGTATGATGTCAATCACCAGTGCCAGCTCCAGTATGGACCCAATGCCACATTCTGTGAATTAGTTGAAGTAAGCTTGTGTTTTGGATTCCTATTGCATGCAACAGTGATATAATTCAACTATTCATGACAGGAAGGAAATGGCTTGTTACTCTAAATAAGAATGTGTTTTGGTAATGTGACTTGTTGATTCCTGTGAAGTGAGAAGTTTCATGATAGGTTCCCTTTAAGGGCTCATTTACACTTGCTTTGTCTTCAACAAGGCTTCGGAGAGGCTTTGTTAAAGCTCTCTGAACGCTAGTTAAAGCTCTTGTAACTAAATAAAATGATTAGCTTACAGTCCTGTTTACACCTGCTTTTGCTTTGCTTAGGCTTTGCTTCGATTATTATACCCCATGTAGCTTCAGTGGTGCTTCAAAGCCTCCATAGAAGTCTATGGCAAAGCTCGCTTGAAGTCCCATGAAGCCTTACCGAAGTCTCACCAAAGCCCCATCGAAGCTCTACCGAAGCCTCACCGAGGCCCCATCGAAGCTCCACTGAAGCCTCATCAAAGCCTAATCGAAGCACCAAGCAAAAGCATGTGTAAACAGCATGGTAAGCTAACCATTTTATTTAGTGACAGGAGCTTTGACTGGCATTCAGGGAGCTTTAACAAAGCGTGTCTGAAGCCTTATTTTGAAGCAAGTGTAAAATAGCCTTAAATGTCCAGAATCCATTTTATCCATCACTCGAAAATGCTCTAAAATAAAATGCCACTCCCTTAAAGCGGGAGTCCGCATTTTTTTTTTTTAAATACTGCAGCTGCTGACTTTTAAAATAGTGACACTTACCCGCCCAGCACGCCCGCGATGTCGGCACCCGAAGCCAATCTCTTGATCGTCTCGGGTGCTGCGGCGGCCATCTTAGGTATGGGAATCAGGAAGTGGAGCCTTTTCGGCTTCATTTCCCGGTTCCCTACTGCGCATGCGCGAGTCGCGCTGCGCAATAAGGATAGTCCCCGCTGTCTCTGAGATCCGTGTGTTTCCCAGCAGGCAGCGGGGGACTTTCGGAAAGGGGCGTATATTCTGCGGAAAGGGGCGTGCCTTCTGCAGAATCTACGATGGAAGTGGGTGCAGATACCTGTACTGTACAGGTACCTGCACCCCCCTCCCCCCTGAAAGGTGCCAATTGTGGCACCGGAGGGGGGGGGGATTCCAATGAGCGGAAGGTCCACTTTAGGGTGGACCTCCGCTTTAACTTTATTTTCTTCTTTATCCCCCCCCCCCTTCCTCTAATAATCCTTGCCTGACCCCACTCCCCACCAGTTGGTGAACACCCATTTACCCTTATGCCGCATACACACGAGCGGACTGTATGGCATACTTAGTTCGTCATACAATCCGACGGACAGTCCGTCGTACTTTCGACTGAACGGACTTGACCACACACGGATGCACAAACAGTCCGTCGAAAGCTTGCGCGATGACGTGTACAGCACGTACGACGGGACTAGAAATAGGAAGTCCAAGACACAGCAAAGCACCCTTCCGCCGTGTAAATCCTTTCTGGGCATGCACCATTCTTAGTCCGTCGAACTAGCATACTGACGAGCGGATTGTCTGTTGAAAGTACGACGGACAGAATTTCGAAAAATCCGAAATTCTTAGTACGCCAGACTGCACGCTGAAAAAGGCCGCTGAAGCCCACACACGAGCGGATTGTCCGCTGAAATGTGTTTCGACAGACTAAGTACGCCATACAGTCCGCTCGTGTGTACGCGGCATCACTCTTGCCAAACATGGAAAATACAATGGAGAACAGTGGTTGTATGTTTATTGATGTTACTGTTAATAATGGTCTTATTACATAGAAAAAGAGCATAATTACATAACCCGACTTAGGTCAATGCCCCTATTTCGCACCAGGAAAATAATATGGTGACAGCGATAATGTGCATGGAAGTCTATTGGGATGACCATCAAGATTACTGTCTATTGTTTATCGATAATTATGCTCTGTAACTCTTAAATGTTATTCAGTCAAACCTTGTACCCTTTCATCTGTATGTTCACAAACTGAACAAGATTTAAGGATAGCTCCACTTTTGTTGAAATATAGCAAATAAAAAAAAAATGTATATAGCATATCCAATCGCTAAACAAGCCATATTGTAATTTAAGGTTATTATGCGTTGCATTTCCATTTTAAGCTGCTGCCACTGTACGTTTCTGTAAAATTCAAGGCAATTTGGCGACCTTGGTTTACAGAAAGTCTCCGAAAATGTTTCCTGCCTGTGTGATTGGCTCACTGATTTTCCCAGAATTTGGTGAGATACTCCCCAAGGGTTAAATACTTCTAAAGGGTTGCAGACCCTACATCTTTTCTCATTAAAGCACTGAGAGTTCACCAGCTCATTATAATGAACCATACCCCCACATTCAGAATCACTACCAAAGGACATGCTTAAACCAAACAGATTTTTCTTTAGAGCAGAAACAGGTAGGAATCTGCAACAACGTTTTCTAAAATCCTTGGAATGCACTGTACATTGATTACCTAGAGGGGATTGTTTTTTCTTAACAAAAATGTAGTAACTTTTTAGCTTTTGCTTCTTCCTCATAAAGAATTCCCATCTTTTCAACTAGGTCATTCTTGAAGTATAACTACAGCCAACATATGTTTGTCTTCTTTTTGGATAGAATGATGAGGGGTGACAACCTCTGTCCAGGCTTTATTGCTGTTAGTGTCTACAATGGGAACAATTTTTTTGCACTTCATCTCCCAGAGACACAACCTATCACCCACAATTCATGGGGAAGTACTACCTCTGATAGCTGTGACAGGTGTTTCCATTAGAATACCACCGTTCTGTGGTATTTGACGATTTCTCTTCACGTTGCTTCTCAAGGACAATGGTCACCAGGAAAAATTGTGAGGTTAGATCTCTTCCACGGGAATTGAGACAGCCGTAATATACTGGCATAGGTTCCAACCCTTTCTCACACTATCCAAAACTAGAACAAATCTTTGGCTGGAGTTATAATGACTTTGAGTCGCTAACCAAGAATGAGTGAGCAGGTAAGGACTTCGGACATTCCTAACCTCTATACTAGTTTTGGGTTATAAACTTAGATTGCTCCCTTTCTTCCAACCTCTAGTAAATTTGGTGATAAATCATCTTATCACTTTCATTTTTGCTGTAGCCTCCCTGGCGGTATTCCCGAGTCTGGCTCGGGGTGAGATTTCATTACCATAAGCGGTAGTCCCGAGCCAGACTCGGGATCACAAAGCTGGATCCATGTAGGGGGTTACTTACCTTGTCCCCTGGATCCAGCGATGTCTCCCCGCTGTGATCAGCGAGCCACCGTGTCTCGCTCGATCTGTGACAGTGCCGAGCTCCGTTCCCTGCGAGCATTGTGGCGCATGGGATGGAGTTCGACGCCAAATTCAAAAAGTAAAAAACACAGTATAGATACAGTATACTGTATCTTACAGATTACAGTACTGTATCAAATAATTGCACATCCCCTTTGTCCCTAGTGGTTTGTCCAGTGTCCTGCATGCAGTTTTATATTATAAATACTGTTCTTTATGCCATGGCAACCAAAAGTGGTTATAGACCAGCTAGAAAACAGCGATAATAAATTTGAATCACTCGCAGAATTGAGCGATAGTAATTAGTGGGGAAATTTGTCATCAAACACTAAAAGCAATGACAGCGACAATTCTGCAACTCAGCATATTTCAGTGTTTTTGATTTGATTACATTATTAAATAATTTTTATTATTATTATTTGTTATAATTATTTATAGTTATTAATTTATATATATATATATATTCATATTTCAAATTTTATCATACCCGGGATGTCTATTAGACTCTTGTTTGGATGGATTTAAGTGAATTATTTCTAAGAATTACAGGCCTACAATATAAAATGCCAAATTCCCATGCAAAATAATGGTACCGCTTTCAGCACCTAAAATCTGAAATAATCATACCGCCAGGGAGGTTAACTTGTATTTTTTTTTTTTAAAGATAGTGTATTGGAAACCTGTTTGTACTTGAAACCTATGAATCAGAATACATTTTGAGATATCATTAGCTGTCACTGTGATTAATGAAGGGGCAAATGTATAGAACATGGAGGAATTGTACCAAGGATGGGGCTTTCCTTTGGGGAGCAGAGATGTTAAAGGAAGTTTACTGAAAATAAATCTATGGTGACACTATGATAAATGAGACAATCAAAAATGTTTTATAGTGTGGAAAATAGACCATAATCCAAAAAGTGTAGAAAATAAGTATATGACCAGAAGACGATGTCAAAATATATTACATTTATAAAAAATCATTTTACTTTTTTTTTTCTAATAGTTTAAAACGTTAGGATACTAAGTGCTGGTATTTGGCAACAGCAGGGGTGACCAGTTCACTGTAGCTGTACTTATGGAAACTGTACCAGACTATGTATGATTAACCACTTACGTACCAATGTATGTTTTTCAGTGGTGGATTGATGGTCCTTTATTTACCCAGTGCCATTTATGAACACCGATCCCTGTTACTGAAACTTTGGCTAGATGACGTGGCGTGTTAAAAGAAGTGAAAAGATAACAGAGCTCCGAGCAGGATCCTATTATAGTTTAACCAGTTTAGGACCAGCTGCCGCAGTTTCACCCAGGGGAGCCAACCTGCCTCAGTGTATCACTGTAGCCTTACGTCGGCCGCTTAAACAGCTCTAGGGGGCGCACGTGTGCCCATGGTGCAACGACAGAGTCGATGCGCGTGCCCGGCAGCCATAATGTCTGTCGGGCACCCGCAATCACTCCTGAGATAGAAAGAATGGAGATCTGTCATTGTTAACAGACATATATCCTTTTGTCAGGAGAGAGGAGACAGATTTGCTGTTCATACTGATTATGAACAGCGATCAGTCTCCTCCTCCAGGCAGTCCCATCCCTCCCACAGTTAGAAACACTCCCTAGGACACACATTAAGGGGGCAAATCCTTGCGGTCCTTAAGTGGTTAAAATGATGTTACAGGGGAAAAAAATTAAAACTGCTCTGTTAACGCTATTGGCATACTAAGGTTGATTTACTAAAACTGGAGAGTGCAAAATCTGGTGCAGCTATACATAGTAGCCAATCACCTTGGCTACAGCTCGTTCAATTAAACCTTCACAAAAAAAAAACTGGAAGCTGATTGGTTTCTATGTAGAGCTGCACCAGATTTTGCACTCTCCAGTTTTAGTCTGCTGCAGTATCGCACTCCCGCTATAAGCCGCTGATAGCCGCCATTACTAGTAGAATAAATAAATAAATAAAAATTCCATAAATATATCCCATCATTTGAAAATGCTATAAAAAAAAACAAGCACATACATTTTATTTGGGTACAGCATCACACGACCACGCAATTGTCAGTTAAAATAATGCAGTGCCGTATCGCCAAAAATTGCCTGATCATAAAGGGGGTGAACCTTCCCGAGGTCAAGTGGTTAAATTAAAAATCTACAAGCGCTAAAAAAAAATAGATAAAATTTACCAAAAGCCATGATGGTTTTCTTTGAAGAAAATCTAAATTTATCTGTAGCAGGCGTAGTGTTAAAAGCTTATTTAAGTATGTATTATAATGGAAAAATTTGCTCCTGGGAACATGTCAGAGTTTATGTTTGTTATCTCATTTTATGAAATATAATTAAGGCTACCACGAGAATAAGCCATCTAAAAAGGTTTGTTTATTCCTTAGGCTGCACTAATATGCATTTTAAAGTGCTAGTACCAGATTGTTTAATCAGATTAGTGGTTTTCTATAGTATTACAGCAGCAATTACATGCGGGGAACCCGATGTTGCTTAATCACAGTAATGGAAAAGTACACATCTCTAGATATCACCAGGTAATAAGTAACTTGTGTAATATTACTGATAAAGTGTGTCTATGTAGGGGAAAATGGTTCCTGGCCCAAATCTGACAGTGTGGTCTTTTTAGAACACAATATGATTGCAATATACTGTTTTGTCTTTTTTTTTCTTCGTTTTTTTATTTTTTATTATATAGTATTTCTTTAATGAAATTTGTCACAATTAGGGCCCTTTCACACTGGTGAAGTATGTGCGTTGGTGCAGTAGGGTACCATTCTTTTTTTAAGGGCACTCCATCGCACCTGTATTGCAGTGTACATTGTGTACAGTGTACCTGTGTTGCATGGTAAAAATATTGCAGGTCATTGTGCATTTTGGTGTATTGCTAGCCTCCAGCGGACTTTTTCTTCCCAAAAAATCCGGCAGACCTAGAAATAAGACTGGCTTCAAATTTGTCCGCCGGACTTGTCTTTTAGCGGACAATCCGTTCGTCTGTGTGCTAGTCTGATGGACTAAAACCAACGTTAGGCAGCTATTGGCTACTGGCTATGAACTTTCTTATTCTACGTCATCACGTTCAAATCCGTCTGACTTTTGGAGCGATCGTGTGTGGCCAAGTCTGTTCATTTGAAAGTCCGGCGGACCTCAGCTGCAAAGTCCGTCGGATTTTCCGCCGGACCAAGTCTGTTGAAAGGTCCGGTTGTGTGTACGCGGCACAAGTCCATGGATTGAGACATGGGGGGTTATTTACGAAAGGCAAATCCACTTTGCACTACAAGTGCACTGTTTTTTATTTTACTTGCATGTCGCTGTAGATCTAAGGGGGAAAGGCAAGGAAAATAAAAAACAGAATTTTAGCTTGCACATGATTGGATGATAAAATAAGCAGAGCTTCCCTTCATTTCAGATCTTCCCCTCAGATCTACAGCGACTGAACTTCTAAGTGCACTTGCCGTGAACTTGTAGTGCAAAGTGGATTTGCCTTTCGTAAATAACCCCCTTGAAGTATTAGGCCTAATATTAGGCTTTAACTTATCCAAACTCCTCGAACCTCTGGTCTACAACCTACTGAGCATCCACCTAGCTGATAATAACCTTCTTGATCCCCTTCAGTCTGGATTTTGTCCTCAACACTCCACAGAAACTGCTCTCCTAAAACTAACAAACGATCTACGAACAGTCAAAACCAATTGACATTATTCTGTACTCCTCCTCCTGGACCTCTCTGCCGCCTTTGATACGGTTGACCACCCCCTCCTCCACAAAATACTCCACACCTTTGGTCTCCATTACTGTACTCTTCACTGGTTCTCTTTCTACTTATCCAACCGCACCTTTAGCATTTCTTACAACTCTACTTCCTCCTTTCCTCTTCCTTTCTCTGTTGGGTCCCCCAAGGTTCTGTTCTTGGACCGCTCCTATTTTCAATATAACCTCCTCCCTGGGTCAACTGATAGCATCCCATGGCTTCCAATACCACCGCTATGCTGACGACACCCAAATCTATTTCTCTACCCCTCAGCTCACTCCCTCTGTCTCCTCACGTATCACTAATTTACTATCAGATATATCAGTCTGGATGTCACACCACTTCCTCAAACTCAATCTATCCAAAACTGAACTTATAATTTTTCCTCCCCCATATGCCCCTTCCCCTGATCTCACTGTCAAAATCGATGGCGTAACCATAAGCCCATCCCCACATGCCAAGGTTCTAGGTGTAGTCCTGGACTCTGAACTCTCCTTCAAGCAACACATCCAATCGCTGTCCAAATCCTGCCAACTCAACCTCCGCAACATCTCCAAAATATTCCCGTTTCTAACTAATGACACAACAAAGCTCTTAATTAACTCGCTGGTCATCACCCGCCTCGACTACTGCAACTCCCTTCTCATTGGCTTACCTCTACATAGTCTATCACCTCTTCAATCCATCATGAATGCTGCTGCCAGACTCATCCACCTTACCAATCGCTCTGTGTCTGCTACTCCTCTCTGTCAATCCCTCCACTGGCTTCCGCTTGGCCAAATAATTAAATTCAAAATACTAACAACTACGTACAAAGCCATCCACAATTTTGCCCCCAGCTACATCACTAGCTTAGTCTCTAAATACCAACTTACTCGTTCTATTTGTTCCTTTCAAGACCTCCTGCTCTCTAGCTCCCTCATCACCTCCTCCCATGCTCGGCTCCAGGACTTTTCCAAAGCCTCTCCAATCCTCTGGAATGCACTACCCCAATCTGTCCACCTATCTCCTACTTTATTAGCTTTTAGACAATCCCTGACAACCCTTATCTTCAGAGAAGCCCACCCTACCCACACCTAACAACTGTATTTTCATTTTCTCCATCAGCTCATCCCCCACAGTTATTACCTTTTTGTTTGAACTTGACCCTCCCTTCTAGATTGTAAGCTCTAATGAGCAGTGCCCTCTAGTCCCTCCTGTATTGATTTGTATTGTAAGTGTAATGTCTGCCCTCATGTTGTAAAGCGCTGCGCAAACTGTTGGCGCTATATAAATCCTATATAATAATAATAATAATAACTGTGCTGTAAATGAGCAGTTGGCTCTTTAGACATAAAAGAAAGATGTACCTGAATCACCCACTAAATTTGGAAATAAACCCCCTATTTTTAGGTTTCACAATGGAATGAGACATGTAATACTTTCTTTACACTGGTTCTGTAAAGGCTTTTTGGTTTCTTTTGTTCTCTCCTGCCATAATCTGCCAGGTTATACTTTTTTGTTGGTCCACAAGCCCTACTCCATAGAACCATTAATTCCATGCATTGCACTGATAATGCCCAATAAACCTGAAGCAGCTGTTTGAAGCTTGGTATATATGGCTCCGTAATAATAAGAGCAGCAGTTATGTATGTACAGTTCGCCGAAGTGGCACAGAAGGTTATTTTTGGCCTTTTAATAGAATGATACATGTAAATACCTTCTGTATTAGGGCTTATGGACAATGCGTCTGGACAATGGTGTTGTCTTCTTGTGTTGTGACATGTTTAAAATGCATATCAAACACAGGTCAGCAAACTACCACAGACTTCATGATAGTTCATAACCTGAGTTTGACCTGCTTTGCACCATGTTTCTTTGGACCTGGCATGTCCTATTGAGGTGCATTGGAGTAGCAGGAAAATGAGGTGAGATGCAGCCTTTTTTGTGAAAAGGTTTCATTTGTTTTCCATTTATAAGCATGCTTACATTGAAACAGAAGCATTTGACAGGAAGACCCATCAGTGTAGGTTCTGCTGTGTTTTCCACCAGTTCATTGGAGAGCTTTTTGGTAAATTTTGGCCCTTACTACTATCACCTACTGGATTATCATTTTTGTTTGTCCCCAAGTAGAAACCATTGTTTCTTCGCAATGAGTTGGTGATGGCCAAAAATGCTTTGCATGGCTCCACCCACTATCCTAAAATAAGAGGAAAAAATCTTGCTATTTTTTTAATTTTCTGCACATTCTGTCTTTGAGGTTTTTCTCTGTTGGTTGCACTAACTACTTGACAGTTCTGCTGTCACTAGGAGCTGTATCACTGTATCTAAATCTAGCTCATAATCACATCAGTCACTATTCAGAACTGTGATGTCTGATAGACTAGATAGTCACTGAATACAATATGAAATATACTAAATGCCTCACCTGATAAAATCCCACAACTGTCACCATAACTAATGTCACTGTATATAATCTGTCACCAACCAGTGTAAGTATTCCTGTTTGGCCACAGGAGGTCAGGCACCAATTACCGCGTACACACGACCAGACTTTCCGGCAGAATAGGTCCAATGGAATCATTCCATCGGATAGTCTGATCATGTGTGGGATAGTCCGATCATTTTTCTTAAAAAAATTCAGATGGCCCTAGAAATATAACATGTTTCAAATCTTTCTAATGGACTCAATTCTTATCGAGAAAACCATTCGTCTGTATGCTGGTCCAACGGACCAAATATGACGCAAGGGCTACTGGCTACTGAACTTCCTTATTTAGTCCCGTCGTACATCATCATGTTCAAAACTAACGGACTTTTGAATGGACTAAAGTGTGTGGGCAAGTCCGTTCGTTCGGAAGTCCATCATAACTCTGTCGAAAGTCCGTCGGGAAGACCGTTGGACCTTTTCTGCCGGGAAGTCTGTCATGTATACGCGGCATTAGAGTTCTTATAAGACTTGTTTAGGCACCTGGTTAGATTTGTTTTTAATCTGTTTATGGCTTTTCTATACTTGTCATGAACTGCTAAGGACTTCCTAGACTTTCTGAGACCTCCATTGGATGTATTTTGATTTTCTTCTGATTTCACATTTCATATGTATCAGAGATTTACCGTGCTTGTTCGCTTCTTTGCTGCATACACATAATAGACTTTAAAGCCTTTTAAACACGTTCAGTAGCTGATTTAATTACTTACTAAGTATGCAGCTTTTAATTCTTACCTAAGTTCCAGTTTAAGAAAAAATTGGAAAAAGTGGGACAGCAGGATTTTTCTTGGTATCGTCAAAGAACATTATAAGGTTTGTTAAAATCAATGAATTTTATTTGCATAAAAGTTACAATATATAAAAACAGTCCAACAGGACAAAGGAGTACAAACAGATCCCTCTTGTCGGTTTCTTCACCCCCACCAATGGAGCCACCTCTGCCTGAGAAATTACACCAGGTGGGTTTTTTGGTTGATATAGACTGTCAGGCTCGCAACATGTTTTGCAGTTGCCTGCTTCTTCAGGAGAATATATGTGAGCAGGGACTAGAGTTTTGATTCTCTACACTGTGTGCATCAATAGAAGTACACAAACCCCTCCTTCCTTTTCCATGCTAATAGATTGGTTGGAGACAGCACTGTTCATTGTTAATTCTTACCAATGAAGACTAGAGGTTCAAGAAAGCAGCACAGAGAGCAGGAGCCAGCAGCAATGAAAGTTGTAAAACGATAAGTCAGGTGCATAACCACAGGGGTTGCAGGGGTCACAATTGTGACCCTTTCCACATGCTTAAGGGGGTCCAAACATCTCCCCTGTACACCTGGACAGGAGGGGGGAGGGCCAACATATCGAAGAACTTATCTCCTCCATTTGCACCCACAGCTGCTGAAAGTCTGCCGGAATTTAGCGGCTGCAGGATGAAAATGGAGGGGATGGGTTTGTCTATCTGCTGCCCCTCCTGTCAAGCTTCCTCTTCTTTCTGCTGCCCCTGGACCCTTGTGCGCTCCCCCCCTCCTCTATTGCCCCAGCTGCTGCAGGGGATGTGTCAGGATGGAGAGCAGGAAAGGGGCTGGTAAATGCCATTCACTGGGCCTTTCCTTTTCTGGATGGACACAGTGAGTGATTGGTACTGTCCATTTATAACTAAAACATAGTAAATGTGTTTACTATGCTTCAGTTTTTGACTGAACTTGAAGCTCTGTAAAGAACTATATCTGTCCATTAATTCAGTGCAGCCGAGGCTGCAGAGGTGGAGAATTTCCTTTCACTGTCTCAATGGTGAAACATCCGGGGTTCTGCTTTGACGCCTGATATTTTAACAAAGCCCACTAACAGGACTCCTAAAAAAATAATTAATAAAATGAAAAAAAAACAAAAAACTGCTGACACCAGTGGTGGGACTACCAGGGTTGCATCGGGTGCCACTAGGATGGTAGGGAGGGGCAGGGCTCCGGCCAGGGGTCAGTGCTACCCTTCATGATTTCTTGCATCAGGGCCCTAAATGTTCTAGTTAAACCTCTGCAATGAGGGTTTTATACTGCTTTAAATGTCTTACAAGGAACATTTCACTTGCAAAAAATTTAAAAAGTATTGAACAGGCACATTTGTTAGTTGTCCTGATTACCAAGCCTGTATGCTACTGTTTTATACAGACATTATCTGTCTGTGTTTATCAGTCAGACAGATTGGGGGCATTAGTACATTCCCATCTTTTGGCAATGTTAAACGAGTTGTAAAGCCAGAATTCTATGCATTAAGATAAAAAAAAACTTTTTTTGTGTAGCAACCCCCCAACACACCCTAATTACTTACCTGAGTCCCAGCTCTCTCCAGCGATGTCCACGAGTGTCTTCCAGACACTCCTCCTGAGTGGCTGAGATACAGCAGTGGTGCCATTGGCTCCTTGGATCAAAGTCAGTCAGCCAATCTGGGGAGAGAGGGGGCCAGGTCAGGGCTCCGTGTCTGAATGGATATACGGAGCTCTGACTCAACTCAGGTGCTCCCATAGAGAGCTTCTGGCTGTGGGGACACTTGATAGGAGAGAGGGGCCAGGAGCAGCAAAGAGGGGTCCGAGAAGAGGCGGATCTGGGCTGCACAGAGCCAGTAAGCATAAGGCCGCGTACACACGGGCGGACTGTTCGCCCAACTTTGTCCGCTGAACAGTGTTTGGGCGGACAGTCCGCTCGTGTGTGGGCTTTCAGCGGACAGTTTCAGCGGACAGTTGGACGGACAAGGTTTTTCGGAATTTCCGAAAAACTGTCCGCTGAAACCTTGTTTCAGCGAACAGCCCGCTCGTGTGTAGGCTTGTTCGTCAAACAAAGTTACGCGCATGCTCAGAAAGGATTTTCACGCCGAAAGCTATAATGCAGTGTATAGGACGTCGTATTTTTCGTCCCGTCGTACGTGCTGTTCACGTCATCGTGCACGGTTTCAGCAAACTGTTCGTTCGTCGTGTGTGGGCATGTCCGTCCATGCTAATTTTGAGCGGACTGTTTGCTGAAACTGTTGGACGGACAAAGTTGGGCGAACAGTCCGCGCGTGTGTACGCGGCCTATCATGTTTATTTTTTTAAACAAGACTTTACAATCACTTTAACTCTGGCACCAAAGAGGATGTACATAAGTAGGGGAGGGGACCATTGCAATGTTCAAAGTGAGCAGAGCAAATCTGGTGGCATGTGTAAGGAAGAAGCTAATGAGAAGGCTTTTAAAAGTTTTACAAAATTGAGTTCCAAAAGATTTTTATGTTCTTGGAAGATCAAAAGCTGCCTGTTTTTATTTAAAAAAAAAAAAAAAACAACAACAACCGTGTATTCACAGTGAGCAAATAATTGGGTTATTTTTACCACATTTATCTAATATTCGTTTTTTTTTATTCCATATTTTGATCATTGTATATTTAAGTTTTTATCCCTCAATCGTCTATCTATCTGTCAACTATAAAAATTGGGATTGGGATTATATGGGAATGTTTTAAAGTAAGTTTTAGCTGGTATGAATAAAATAATGAATAAAATAATGTTTTATATCTTCTGAAACCTGCGGTAGTATTTAAGCAATATACATCGTGACTATTGTATATGAATACATGCTGGGAGGTGTACAAGGTGTATGAAATGGTATTCATCAATAGTTTTTCTGTAACATACACCCTCATATTCTTGGCAAGTATTATTATACTTTTCCTAGAAGTGGTAGGTGTAAACAAGACTTTATATTATAAGATCTGTTGGAATTCTAGATAGCTGCCTGTAAATGATATAAAAGACAAAATAACCTTGACTATAGTATGGCTGATGCTGCGCTGTTATTCTAATAACCACCTGCATATCATACCCTTTCCCATTAAATGAGACCACACATTTTTTGGAGCAATTGGTGGCCGTAGCAGCCCCTTTATTATCAAAATATAATTAACATGTAAACCAAAACAACAATATAACAACATCCTTTTAACTTAACAACCCTTAGCACGTTGGTCTTCCACAGGACATTCCCCCTCCTCACCCATTATCATATTGATCAAACAGGCACTGCGGTGATATTACTGTAACTAGGCCTCAAGCTGACATGCTAGCTCAAAGACATCCCAACTCTTGACCGCAGTGCACCCCATTACCAGTTACCATATAGACCCTCGCTATATGGCATATCAGCAGCGAGCCCATATCTCCAATGGGTCCCGCATCAACAATTCTCTGTGGGGAGGGGTTATCTTCCTTTGCCTGCACCGACCAACACCCGCCACCGCAATCAAGGATAAAACCTTATCCTTGAGAGCACCTCCACACCCTCAAAGCTCGCTCAATCCCATCCTGTAAGCCAAGAGTCCACAAATCAATGCCAACCGCATTGAGGTGTACCCCATCCTCCTTCAGGTACCGCCACGTGTCCACCTCCAGCTCCAAATGTCGAACAGCCAACCCCCCATTGCGCACTACAAAACGGCTGACCTCCTGGTTCACCTTCCTCCTGGCCTTGTTGATCTTATCCACCGAACGCGCAAATCGCCACTGAGTCCTGGCCACTATATCCGACCAAACAATAATCATTTGCGGGAAGGCCGCTCGCAGGCGCAAGAGATCATACTTAATGTCCCTAGTGACGTCCAGCTTAGTGCGGAGGCCCAGATCATTGCCCCCCACGTGCAAAACTAGAACGTCCGGGGCCCTATCGAACCCCGCAAAACGATGCACCTCGTGCACCATCCTGCTCCATAGCATGCCCGGAAACCCAAACCATTTTACTAGCGCCTCAAGCCGGGAAATGCCTAACTGTCTGCCATCTGGTCGCACATCACCCCTCCTGGCACCCCAGCAGACGTAAGAATGGCCCATAATCCAGACCAAACCTGGCACAGCACCTGTAAGAAAGAAACAAAAACACACACCCAAATAACAATAACCACACATGTGTCACACGAACCCATGCCGACACCACCAACCCTTGCAGCTAAACGCCCACCAATTCCGGCCGCACGTACGATTTGAACCTCCGCGACTCCCAACGACCAATCCGTTTCACCGCCGCCTCGTCCAAGCCCCACCGCACCGCCTCCGTCGCGGCCCCAATCCGAAAAGAATGAGAGGAAAACTTGTCCCCTCCCAAACCCAAAGCCCGCAGGCACTTCCTGAAAACCCCGATAAACTGGAACCGGGAAACAAACTCCCCATTAACATGTACCAACAAAGGGCCCGGACACGCCGGCCGAACGTACAAGAATTCACGCAACACCAGAACCGGGCAGAGCCCGCTGCCCGGAATTGCGAATACCACCACTTCCTTCCCTTTGCCACCCTGATCCGTCTTTGACCTACGGATCCGCATGCTCACCCGGTCATCCCCACAAACCACATCCTCAAAAAACAAACCCCCCTGCCCTTTCCTGGAAGGGCTGACCAGCTCGCCAATCCGGAAAGCTCCAAAAAATGCCAACACAAATGCGGCTTTAAACAAAAGCCGCTCATAAGCCGAAAAACACACCAGCCCCAACCGATCGCACAGCCTACCCAACAGATCAAAAGACACCGGTCTCCTGGTGTCCTTCACCTGTCGGCCCCGCCGGTAACCCCTCATCACTTGTCGCACCCAGAAATCCTTTGTGTAATCCACCTCCCCCCGCAGCTTAAACCAAAAGGCCAAGCCAGCCAATTTTTTCCCCATCCGCGAAATCGATACGCCTTCCTCCAAATTCTGCGACACAAAGTAGAGTACCATCAAACGCCGGTCTCGCACATCAGCCCCCACCTGCAACCCCAAAGCCTCCCATTCCTCCCAGGTCTTCTCATACACTGACCAAGTGCCCCCACTCACCGACCGCTTGATCCAGACGGAGGCCGTTCCAAAGCAATCGTCCACAGCTCCTCTGGACAGGGGACCCCCTGAGCGTCCGCCGACGGTGCCAGCTCCCGGAACCTGTCCCACTGAAATCGAGACAGTGCGTCAGCCACCACATTCTCCACCCCGGGCAAGTGTACCGCATGCATAAAAATATTCAACTGCATACAACGCAAAACCAAATGCCGCAGCATCCGCACCACCGGCGGGGAGGATGCAGACACCCGGTTAATTACCTGCACAACCCCCAGGTTGTCCCCATGGAAACGAACCTTCCGGTCCCGGAGGCACTCCCCCCACAGCTCAACCGCCAGCACCACCGGGAAGAGTTCCAGCAGCACCATGTTCTTCAGCAGACCCTCGGCCCTCCATGAGTCGGGCCAGGGGCCCGCACTCCACCGACCTTGAAAAAAGGCCCCGAACCCCGTGGACCCCGCAGCGTCCGTATAGAGCTCCAAATCAAAATTGCTCACCGGACCCGCCATCCATAACGCCCTGCCGTTGAAGTTGTCCAGAAACACGTGCCAAACCTGCAGATCTGCACGATGATCCCTGGACAACCGCACAAAATGTTTAGGGGAAACCGCACCCCCCGTACTGGCCGCCAGCCACCGACTGAAAACCCTACCCATGGGTATGATCCGGCATGCGAAATTCAATTTACCCAGCACAGACTGAAGAGTCCTGAGCTGCACCTTACGCATGCCGACCAAACCACGCACCTCCTCCTTCAACGCCTCCAACTTATCCTCTGGCAACCTACACTCCATCCTCTCCGAATCCAGCACAATGCCCAAAAAACTCAACACCTTCGTCGGCCGTTCGGTCTTTTCGGGGGCCAGCGGGATCCCAAAAGCCTCGGCCACCCATTCCAGCGTCGTCAACAGCACCGCACACAGCGCCGACGAAGCCGGCCCTACGCACAGGAAGTCATCCAGGTAGTGTATGACCGAATTAACTCCCGCGACGTCCCTGACCACCCATTCCACGAAGGAGCTGAACCTCTCAAACAGCGCGCACGAGATGGAGCACCCCATGGGCAAGCACCGGTCGACATAGTATTCGTCCTGCCAGCGGTAGCCCAACAGTCGAAAACTCTCGGGGTGCACCGGCAGCAATCGAAAGGCCGCCTCGATGTCAGTCTTTGCCATCAAAGCCCCCCGGCCATAACGCCGAACCCAGAACACCGCAGCATCGAAGGACGTGTATGACACTGCGCTAAGCCGGGGGTCGATGGCATCGTTTACCGAACCCCCTTTGGGATAGGACAGGTGATGTATCAAACGATACTTACCCGGTTCCTTCTTGGGAACCACCCCTAAAGGCGACACCACCAAATCCGGCAACGGCATGTCAGCAAACGGGACCTCCGGATGAAGCAACGCCGATCGCAAATTCTTGGACACCGGGGGAGGCGTCCCAAGGAGTGCCGGGATCCGAAACCCCTCCGCAAACCCCAGACCCAAAAGCAACGCAGCCTCCCTATCCGGATACCGATCTAGAAAAGGACGCATCCTTTCCAGTCTCACCGGCGTCGTCCCTCTTGTGCGAAGGCTCCCCAGCTCTGCCTTTGCCCTGCTTGAAACACCGAGAAACCGGATGGGTCCCCCCACAACCGGAGCACTCGTGCTTGTATTTGCAACTCCCGGCAAACTTACAACCCCCTTCGTTGTATTGCCAGCAGACTCCCTTCTTGCGAGCGGCCGACGGACCGGAAGTCCCTGATCCACCGCCCCCCCCCCCCCTGAAAAAACTGATTCGGCATCCGCGCCGACGACATGAGGCGCATCCACAGGCTGATGTCCTTATGATCCCAGCGAAGAGCAGGTCGAATCGCCCTCCGCTGACGAAATTGTTCATCGTACCGCAGCCATGCCAATCCCCCGTAGACTCTGTGTGCCTCCCCAATCGCGTCCAAGTAGCAGAACAGAGCGGAACAGTGCTCCGGGTTCCTTTCCCCTATCACACTGGCGAGAATCGCGAACGCCTGTAGCCAGTTCGGGAACGTCCGCGGATTCAGACGGTACCTCCGCTTCTCCTCGTCCTCCTTCTTGGTGTCCTCCGGCTTAACTCTGTCCAAGTTGAATTTTTCCAGGGGCAACAGAGAAAATATCTCCACATACTCCCCTTTCCAAATCTTTTCCCTAACCTCCTGCTTAAGATGCGCGCCCAACGGCCCCTCGAAGCACACATACACTTCGCACCGCGCCGCATCCGCCAACCGAATCAAATCTTGTTTTTTCCCCGTATCCCCCACCATATCCCCCACGGACCCCGGCGGCACTGCGGGCGACGCAGCCACCACCGAGTCCCCCAAGCTGGGCCCCGCAGAGGCCGTTGCCGCCCCCACCCCCCTACCATCCCCCGCTGGCGCCACGCCCGCAACCCCAGACACACCCTGCGGAACCGCGCTGCTCCCGACGCGTTGCCCCGGCGCCACCCCCGGTGACCCGGGCCTGACCCCGCCCGCCTCCAACCTCCCCACCAGCTCCCGCAACCCCGCCAGGAGACCCGCTAGCCCCCCATCCGCCGGGGTGCGGTCAACGACCGCGTCTGCCAGAGGGAGGGCGGACGGGGAGGGATCCCCCCCGCCGCGGGCAACTCCAGAGCTCCAGACCCCCCCCTCTCCGCCCGACCCCTCCCCCCCCAAGAACCCAGAAGCAAACTTGACTTACCGGGCCGCCTGGAAGACTCGCCTCCAGCCGCCGATCCACTCCTGACCGCCGACGGAACGCCTCTCGGTCCTTCGTCTTCCGATGATGACACTTCCCCTTCCAACCGGACAGGGCTCTCCTCCCCCTCCACAGGCGACATGTGATCCGTCCGCGGTGGGCCGCTCCTGGGCCGTCCTCTGGTCCGCCCCTTGGCCGACTTCCGCGCTGCTTTTCCCTGTCCCTTGTATCGGTAAGCTGATGTCGCAGAGGGTGGGCTGTGTGCCGCCCCCCGCCCCTCTGTAGGCTTGGCCGCCATCCTGGAGGTCTTCTTGCGCCCAGGCACATGCGTTGAACGCATCTGCGAGCGGGACCCCGCCCCCGCCGCGGCCGCGACGGGAGCACGGCCCGAATCCAGCTTCCTGGGCCTGGTCACGTGTCCTGAGGCCACCGCCGGTCCGGCGGACGGCCCCTCATAGTGTCCACCATCGCCCCCAATGCGCCCAGAGGCCTCCCCTGCCCGAACGGCCGGCCGTTTCGCGGGCGGCTCCTGGGGGGCGGAGCCAGTGTAGTCCGTAATGCGGGCGGCAGGAGCCCCGCGCGTGTCTGGGGAGAAGCGTGTCGGCGGGCGGGAGCGCCGCGCCCGGACCGCTCCATCCGCCGCTGCCCTGGAATCATCAGGCCGGCCCCCGAGTACCTCCTCCACTTGCTCCCGGAGCCAGCGTTCCCCGTTCGCAGCGGCTGCGGCCCGCAGCTGCAGGACCAGGTCACCCAGCGAGGACGCCATGCTTCTTCCAATCTTCTTTCTCGCCGACTGACGCTGGGGCGTGGAGCGCGCTCTCCTCCCCGCTCAGGCTCCGCCCCCTTAAACTGAGTTGGCCAATCCTTGCCCAGCACTATGTCATGACCTTACTCCGCCTACCCTTCGGTCCTGGCTCCGTGCTGTTCTGGAACGTAAACAGACAAATATATAGACGGAAGGGGAATGATCTGTAGGGAGTTGAGATTATATTAGAATTTTCTAAGTACATTTTAATTGGTGTAAACAAGAGAATATTTTATATCTTCTGGAAACCTGTCTGGAAGTAACTAAGCAATATACAATGTGACTATTGTTGTATATGAATAAATGCTGGGAGGTGGCAAGGGTACAGGGTGGGTGTATCGAATGGTATTCATCAACAGTTTAACTGTCACATACACCCTCGCACTCACTGCAGGAATTGTTTTCTTCTTCCTAGAAGTAGTGAGAACAAGTCTTTATTTAGAAATGTATTGGTAGTAGTGGCAAAATAATTTCACTAGCTTGGGAAAAATGACTGACAGAATGGAATATGCCAATATTTCACTTGCCACTCCAGAAAAGATCAGGCCGCACACTCCACAATCACTTCTCAGGTGTTGGCTTGGCATGTCTCCACCAAAGCAATCAATTTTACCAGCAACAGGGATGCCACACACAGGGTATTCTTCCTTTAATAAAATACCCAGCATTAACAATTTCTATTCTGACATGTTTTGTGTTAGGCACAGCACTATCTCAAAGAAAGTACTGTGTCTAGGGTGAAATATGTCACAAAAGGATTTGTTCCTGTTGGCTTTTTTAATAAAGGAAGACATTTTTTTTTGCATCTCAGTGTTTGGCATTCCTGTTCCTGGTACAATAAATAAAGGGAATAAAATGGGAAGACCACAAGGAGATTATTTCCTTAATTAAACATATTATTGTGTAACAGGATTTAATAACCTTAAAGGAGAGAAAGAGAGATGATTTAATTCCCTTAACGAGAAAGAAGAAGAATTAAGGAGAAAGAGGGATAGAGAATTGATTATATTAATTAATAAGGTAAATGGTTAATAGAAAAAAGTTAGGGCTATGGCTGCATATGATCTATTGAAAATAACACGCAAGGCTGGGTTCACACCATTGCGAACTGGAGGCTGGATGCGGGTTCCCATCATCCAATTCGTAATAGCAGGAGATTTTGACTGGCTCTTATGGAGCCGGTTCACATATGTCTGCAGCAGGTCCGGTGCATTTTGTACAGAAATGGTCAATTTGGTCCATTTCAGGTCCGAATTCAGCCCAAAATTTGGGCTGAAATCAGACCTGAAGCGGTGAACCAGGAGGCTCTGGACACCTGCTGTGAGCTGCATGCAGTTCATATGTTAACCCAGCCATAAGGAGGACATGGTTCCAAGTGGTTTGCAAATCCAGGTCTTCCCTAGTACTGGAGATATAATATCAGAATTTAAATCAAAATGGGAAAATAATTTGGAATAATGTGTGAGATACTTATACTGTATAAATGTGATTGTTACCCTTTGGTGATTATGTACTGTAGATGCGTGTAGTAAAAAAACATTTTTTCTAATTTTTTTTTTGATATACAGTATACATACAGCAATACTCCTGCAGGAGCCACTAGTAACTGACTCTCCTACTTCTGCACATATTGGATGCCCAACTTGACTCAAATGACAAAAACCAGGGACAACTTTCTTCCTATTTACAGTACAAGGTCTTGAACTGTCCTCCTTTCCGGACTCTGACAGTCTCTGAAGATAAAAATGCAAAAGCCCTTAAGGACTGAGAACTTTTAGTCCCTTAGAAAGCAGCACATAGTGTTGTTTGTTGGGCACAGTGGTGTAGTGGTTAGCACTCTCCCCTAGTAGCAATAGGGTTGCTGGTTCAAACCATGACACCATCTGCCTGGAGTTTGCATGTTCTCCCTGTGGCTGTGTGGGTTTCCTCCAGGTACTCTGGTTTCCTCCCACACTCCAAAGACATGCTGGTAGGTTAATTAGATCCTGTCAAAAAAATTGGACAAATATGTGTATGTAGAGCGTCGAGACCCCATGGGGTAAAGGACCGTGCTATACCACAGATGGCAAAAAGCCCCCCGAGGCGATTCAATTCGCATAGGTAGCACTGTGCAATTCATTCATCTCCAACTCCACGGTAGACACTGATTCCAGTTCTGCTAAATGCATGAACTACCAGCCCACCCGGCTGCTTCTTCACTAGCTCACCAAGCTGCTACCAATGATCTCCCAGGGCAAGGGAAATTACAGATTTAAGCACCACGCTGTCTTCCAGAAAGGCTTGCTACTTGTAAGTCCCCGACTGTGCTGATGTACTCAAACTGTCCTCCTTGCTCCCTGGAGTCCCTGCTGCTCTTTAGATAAGATCCCTTTTAAACCGCACTGCTGTTAGGATCCTCTGGAGACAGAGGCTTCCCCCCACCCCCCAACAGCCACTGACAGTCTCCTTAGCACCCCATCTTCCACCGACTCCCCTGCTGGCATGACTCATCCATATTTAAGGGCTGGCTCAGCCACCATGCCAGGTCCACTGCTTAAAGGATTGGCCAAGTTCCCCTAAGTATGCAGATCAACCTTCCTGGCATCCGCTCACTAACTTATAGAAGTTTCTCCTAACTTACAGAATCAGAGGGAGGCACCAGAGACTTGTCTGTATGAGTTATCCAGCCTAACCTGCAATAAATGTATGATCCAGATTCAAAACTCATTTTACCATGAGCCAGTAAATTTGCCTGCACTATTCTAGTAGCATGATGGTTCTACATACAGTAATTACAAGTATGGATAATGTACTGTATTTCTTGATGAATATAATAAAAAATAACAATAACTTAAAATTGTTTGCTTTGTATTTATCTCCTTCAAAGAATGTTTGCCAGACTCTTTGGTGTTCAGTAAAAAATTCATGTCGCTCCAAGCTTGATGCCACAGCAGATGGGACCAGATGTGGAGACAATAAGGTCAATTTTATATCATATTATCTAGAGATAAAAAAGTGAGTGTGTGAGTGTGACCCCTGACAACCCCCCTCCCTCCAGGCATATGAACTGTGAAATGACTTGCACGATCTTGCTTTTAAAAGGTTTATATTTGCTCCATGTTTAGCTTAACTCTTTTGTCGGAGTATTGGAGCTCTATTTAGAATGGAGAGCTCTCCATTACATCGCACTTTGTTATACATTCTTATGAATGGAAAGGGCTGTGTCTTTAAGCCCTGACTCTCAAGCTGAAGAGATAAACTCAAAGTAGAAGGAAAGAAGAAGTATAGGAAGGTCAGCCAACATGCATGTAACAGCAGATTGCCCTGTTGGGAATCTTAATTAATGTATGTTACTGAATTATAAGGTAGGTAAACGAGCAGCCAAGATCCATAATATCCCATGTGACTTATGATAAGTCCAAAGTTATCGTGGACTCTAATGGTCTTCCAAAACAAATCACTTGACATAATTTTTTTGATCAAATTGGCTCTGACAATTATCATATTATATATATATATATATATATATATATATATATATATATATATATATATATATATATATATATATATATATATTATAATATATATAATGAGGAATAAACCTCTTATTTTTTTTTTGGGGGGGGGGGATTTAATATGGTAACAAGACACATATATACCTTCTGTTTTATCACTCTACTGGCCCATTCTATCATAACCTGTATTGTATTATACCTGTGCAATACCTTCTCATTGCTCCTTAAGCCCTACTCCATAGAAGCTATTGTTTGAGGCCAGCAAGTCTGAAACAGCTGAATGAAGGTTGATATACATGACTCCATATTAGGCTGTGTTTATTCTATACATCTGTGGTTCTGAATTTACAGTTGTCCAAGAGACAGAAATGATTGGTCTACATTTTCACTGTCTGAAAATGAGGAACAACCTCCTTATTTTTGGGATTTGTAGTGGAAGTAAGATGAGCAGATACCTTTTTTAATTAAGGAAGCCTCTACTGTGCTGATTGAGTGGAGGGCTTTATGGCTCATTTCGGCCTACCACACCATAACCTGATGTGTTATACCTTCTCTGTCTATATAAACTGAGCAAAATTATAAACGCAACACTTTTGTGTTTGCCCCTATTTATCATGAGCTGAACTCAAAGATCAACAATGCAAACCGATTGTTACAACAGCTGTCCGAGTGGCTGGTCTCAGATGATTTTGAAGGTGAAGATGCTGGATGTGGAGGTCCTCGGCAAGTGTGGTTACACGTGGTCTGCGGTTGTGAGGCCGGTTGGATGTACTGCCAAATTCTCTGAAACGCCTTTGGAGATGGCTTATGGTAGAGAAATGAACATTCAATTCAAGGGCAACAGCTCTGGTGAACATTTCTGCAGTCAACATTCCAATTGCATGCTCCCTCAAAAACTTGTGACGTCTGTGCCATTGTGCAGTGTGATAAAACTGCACATTTTAGAGTGGCCTTTTATTGTGGCCCGCCTAAGGCACACCTGTGCAATAATCATGCTGTCTAATCTGAATATGCCAAACCTGTGAGGTGGATGGATTATCTCGGCAAAGGAGAAGTGCTCACTAACACAGATTTAGACAGATTTATGAACAATGTTAAATAGGGGCAAACAAAAAAGTGTTGCTTTTTTAATTTTGCCCAGTGTGTGTTTATTATATTCTGTAGCTAATGAAGAATGGTTATTGTTTCAGTGGTGCATCAGTGGTGCATGTGTTAACGTTGGCAAACAACCAGACACTGTACATGGAGCTTGGGGTTCCTGGACAACATGGACACACTGTACACGAACATGTGGAGCTGGAGTGCAGAGCGCAGAAAGGAAATGCAACAATCCTGAGTAAGTCAGAGCCTATTTTTATTGCATGAGCACATACTTGTGCAGGCATGTCTATGTTTGTGAAAAAAGCTTTCCAATCCATTTCCAGAAGAAAAATATTCCCTTTTGGCACATTTCATAACATTAACAGCTCTTACTATCACTGTGTGTCTGAGGTGCTAAATTGTGATGCAAGGGCATCAAGAGTTAGCAGGGAAGCATGGGATTTGAATGAAGAAAGATGAGCTTCAACTAGGATCACTGAAGGGCTGAAACTCACAGCTGAACTCGAGCCAAGCTGCTAAATAAATCTCTGAAATTAATTTATCTGCTAAAAAGCATGCCAATAGGAGGAGAGAGAGCAAAGTGACAGAGAGATGAGCTCATCATTGCCACACTATTGAGGTAGGTTGTAAGTTGTTGTAAGTGAAAGTGAAACTGTAGAAAAGAAATGCCAGGTTCCCTCCCTTGCTAGACAGGATGTGGTTTGTGATAAAGATATGAACTGTACATTTCAGAAATAGAAAAACAAAAATGCAAATGCTTTGGCAGGTTCAGCAATGAGAGGTTTGGGATTTAAAAACAAACAATCATCATTACCTAGGTGGATGCAGAATTGGTCCAATGCTGCAGCTGTCCCCTTGCGCCTCTAAGACTGAGAACCGAGCGATCAAAGACCGTTGATCTCTCAGTTCTCAGTTTTCAATGAGCAGAGAGCTGTTACCTGTCAGTCACCAGCTATTTGCTTTGCCCCGTACTGGGGCACTGGGCTGAGGAGGGGCAGGATCAGCTGGCTCAGGCTCTCAGTGGCATGCTGAGAGGCTAGGCCAGCTTCTGGTCAGGCATCCCATCTGGACCAGCTGACAGCAGACTTTAGCCCGCTGTTGGTCAAAGCAGTCACTTAGCGGCGCTGACCAACTTGAATAGCTCTCATCTGTCATGGAAACCCAAAAGAAAGAAGGGGAAGAAAGATTTAAAATCCCTGAACTGTTATATCGGCTGCATAGGCGTTGGGCAGTGACAGGTCATCACCCACATTTGTAAGTACAGTTACAGGGGAAGGATGGGGGGGGGGGGTGTATAGTGTTAGCTCAGCTTTTCATTTTTTCTGAAAAGATGGACTAACCCTTTAACCTTTCATTGCAAATATACCGTTTATATAGCAAGCCTTTGCACCTCTTCATAATTTCATTTTTTTTTTACTGTTACAATTGGAATAAATAGATATCTGATTTGCTGCTATGGATCACTATACTTCTGTCACTGCTCAGTGCTTCTCCTTATTGAAATAACTCGGTAGAATGTGTATGGAGAATTGCCTATTTGGAGTTGAACATAGTCTTGGTTGGTGGGAATTCCTACAAGTAACCTTTTCAAATATTTCATTATAAGACACTTCAATACTATATTTCAAGGATCACAAGCCATGAAATCAGTAACACACACTGCCTTAGGCTCTTCTTAATAAAGCATTGTATCCAGGACTTGATATGAAAGCGATGCTCGATAAAGCACTCTAGTATATAATACGAGTGTACCATTTACTTTCCATTTGTACAAATAAAAAAAGAAAGTTCCATTACGATATGTTCTGGAGGAAATACAGAAGACGATGGGTCAAATAATTCATATACCATACAGGCTGCCAAGCCTCCTTTATCATGATTGGTTATTTTGTCATTTACATTGCCATTATAAAGTAGATTCGGCACTACACGATCTTCACTCAGAAGTGACAGTACTGCTGAGCCTCTCCTAAAGCCTGCCTTGAAAACACATTTGCAGTGTTATTTATTTCAGAGGGTACTTTTGTTAATAGATGCTTGCCCCAAATTACCTAATTCTTGCCTAGACGAGAATGACGTCTGCCTGGAGATTGCTAGCTGCACGTTTTCAGCCAGGCTTCTGGGGGATGCCAAAAGAAAACCTGCACCACGCCAAGCCCCTAAAGCAGCCACTCGGGAAGGCCACTACTATGGGTGTCGGTCACAAGAGCTCTTCTAGCTCAATACCTATAGAAAAATCGAACAATGAAGATGCACTCAATGCAAAGCCCACTGATAACTAAGTTCATTGTGTATAGCTGGCTGTTGATATAGTGCCTGCCCTTAGGCCACGCCTCTCTTACATGTCAACATGGCTTAATCATAGAAGCGGAGACCCAAATACAGGTGTGACAATAAAATGAATGAACATTTTATGGAGCTTCAGAGTTTTTTAATATCTGCCCCTTGACTGCCCCTTGAGGCACCTTGACTGCATAGGCTATTCTCTGGCAAAGTTGAAATGAACCATTAATGCTTCTCCATGGGCAGTGACTTGTAGCTTTATACAAAGTTATACAAAATGAGGTTTGCATAAGGGTTACAACTGTTGGCTTAAGGGGTACATTTATGAAAATATTTGCATAGCATTTCACCCAAAACATACACTATACTGTTAAAGGTATTGGAACGCCTGCCTTTACACGCACATGAACTTTAATGGCATCCCAGTCTTAGTCTATAGTTGGCCCAATATTAAGTTGGCCCATCAGGCCTTCTTGTCCAACATCAGTGCCTGACTTCACAAATGCGCTTCTGGAAGAATGGTCAAACATTCCCATAGAAACACTCCTAAACCTTGTGGACAGCCTTCCCAGAAGAGTTGAAGCTGTTATAGCTGCAAAGGGTGGGCCAACTCAATAATGAACCCTAAGAACTAAGACTGGGATGCCATTAAAGTTCATGTGCGTGTAAAGGCAGGCGTCCAAATACCTTTGACCATATAGTGTATGTACATTCGTTCTGCATCGATGGGGGAAAAAACATATTATGTTAGGCTTTTTCCTGTGCTGTTTAAATGTTTTTCATTGATTTTAGAAGGAAAATACTGCATTTGGCCACTAGATGTTGCTTAGCATCACAGAAAATGTCTATGACACTTAGTGCCATCTATTGGCCAGATGGCGTATTTCCCATTTTAAATCAATTAAAAACATTAAACTAGTACAGTAAATAGCCTAACAGTTGTCTTTGCTCCATTTGCACATAACAAATGTACATGAGCTTTCATTGAGTGAATTGATAGTGTTAGTGCAAGTCAAATACAGTATGTTCCCAGGTGCTTCTAGGATGCTTTGAGATGCTTTTTGAGCAACTTGAGTTGCATTTGAAGAAAAAACAACTAAACTCAAATGCAAAACAAAAGTCCATGGACATGAGCCCTAACTGTCTGTTCTAGGCAATATATAACTTATTTTTACAAATGCAGAAATAGTACACACATATGTATTGCCTTTTATGTGGTACTGTACACTAAAGATCAAACTCTGCAGTGCTTTATATGTAGAATCGTATGTCCAATTTCTAATTTCTTTAAGGAATCATTAACAGGTTTTATGGCATGAATGGGCTGCCACGGCACCACAACAGATGAAAACGCGAGTTTTTTTTTCAAAATGCACTGTTGGGCATCATGTGTTGCACTCTACAGTGCTTTGGGGTGCCACTCACAATGAATGCCACCACATCAACAGCAAGTGAATTGCCATGTAGTGGGGCAGCATGCATTAACGCATGCATTTTTGCATGTGTTGATACCAAATGCAGAATGTAAATGGGCCTTCAATCACTTGCATGTGAGGCAGTATAAAATAACTCAGAAGACAGAAGGTGGAGATGCCGCACACCAGAACCTAGCTGCCATACAGAGAGGTAAAGGTACGTTATCAGCCTGGGCGAAACATGTTAGAGGAGCATAGCCAGGAGGAGTTCAGGTTGAAGCTGTATTTTGTACCTCTCTATATAGTAGCTGGGTTCCAGAGAGCAGCATTTCTACCTTCAGCTGGCGTGATTGAGCTTGGTTGAACTTCGGCAACCGATCTGTGCTTTGGACTGTAGGGGGAAGGTTTGCAGTGCTTTGAGCTGCACTCCAAGCTTTTGTATGGGTCGCAGTATAAAATCATTGTCCATAATATTTAACCAATAATGTTCTTCACCTGAAAAACGAATGAAACCACCACATCTAATGCCGTGTACACACGGTCGGATCTTGTTGTCGGAAAGTTCGACCACGTGTATGCTCCATCGAACATTTGCGGTCGGAATTTCCACACACAAATGTTTGAGAGCAGGTTCTCAAATTTTCCACCAACAAAACTTGTTTTCGGAAAGTCCGATCATGTGTACACAAGCGCGTCGCACAAAAGTCCACGTATGCTCTGAATCAAGCAGAAGGAACTGCACTGGCTATTGAATTTCCTTTTTCTCGGCTCGTCGTACGTCACCATGTTCCCATGTTCAGAATTTCCTTTGGAAAAAATCCACAGTTTTGTTGTCGGAAAATCCGATCGTGTGTACATGGCATTGGGACTGGTAAACTGCAATATATTACATTTTTTATACCTGTATATATACAGTGCATTCCTAAAGTATTCAGACCCCCTTCACTTTTTTTCAATTGTGTTATGTTGCACAATAACAGAATTTAGAAAACAAAATTTTACAAATGTCTGTGAATTTATAAAAAAAAAACAGAAATATCATATGTACTTAGATATTCAGACCCTTTACTCAATACTTTTTTCAAGCAGCATTGGCAAAACGTTTTACACACCTGGATTGGGGGAATTTATGCCATTTTTCTTTGCAAATCCTCTCAAGCTCAGTCAGGTTGAATGGGGACCATCTATGGACAGCCATTTTCAGGTCTCTTCAGAGATGTTAAATAAGGTTCAATTCAAGGCTCTGGCTGGGCCACTTTGGGGTATTCACAGAGTTGTCCCTAAGCCACTCCTGTGTTGTCTAGACTGTGTGCTTAGGATCGTTGTCATGTTGGAAGGTGAAAATTAAGTCCTGAGTGCTGTGGAACAGGTTTTCATTGAGGATATCTCTGTACTTTGCTCCATTCAGCTTTCCCTCAACCCTGACTAGTCTCCCTGTCCCTGCTGCTGAAAAACACCCCATGACATGATGCTGCCACCACCAAGCTTCACTGTTGGGATAGTATTGGGCAGGTGGTTTCCTCCAGACATGATGATTAAAATTGAGGCCAAACAGTTAAATCATGGTTTCATCAGACCAAAGGATCTTGTTCCTCAAAGGTTGAGAGCCCTCCCAGTGCTTTTTTAGAAACTCCAAGTGGGTCCCCATGTGTTTTGCACTTAGGAGAGCCTTCCGTCTTGCTACTCTTCCAAAGCCCTGATCGGTAGAGGGTTAAAGTGATGGTTGTCTTTCTGGAACTTTATCCCATCTCCATGCAGGATCTCTGAATCTCAGTCAGAGTGAAAATCGGGTTCTTGGTCACCTCTTTTGCTAAGGCCCTTCTCCACCAATAGCTAAGTTTCGCTGAGCAAGCAGCTCTTGGAAGAGTCCTTGTTATGCTAAACTTCTTCCATTTGAAAATTATGCAGACTATGCTCTTGGGATCCTTCAGTGCAGCAGAACTTTTTTGTAGTCTTCCCAGATCTGTGCCTAGCAATAATCCTGTCTCTGAGCTCGGCAGGCAGTTCCTTTGACCTTATGGCTTTTGCTCTGATACAGTATGCATTGTTAGCTGTGAGGCATTTTATAGAGAAGTGCCTTTGAAAGTCATGTCTTATCAATGGACATAGATAGATAATAGTTTACTACAGGTGAACTCCAAACAAGGTGTGGAAATATCTCAGCAACGATCAAGAGAAATGAGAGGCACCTATTGCAAAGGGTCTGCATACTATGTCAATGTGATTTGTCAGTTTTTCCTTTTTCATACATTTGAGACATAAGTTTCTAAAATTCTGTTTTCAATTTGTCATTATGGGGTATTGAGTGCAGAATAACAAGAAAAAAAAATAATTTAAACAACTGTAGTATCAGGCGGCAACATGACTAAATTGGAAAAAAGTGAAGGGGGTCTAAATACTTTATGAATGCAGTATATAAACAGTGTGTGTATATATATATATATATATATATATATATATAAATGGTTTAATTAACTATTTATAAAAAACTCGAATCGGTCAACTCACTTTTTAGAGGAATTGATTCCTTTCCCCCATGTCATTGTCTTCATCAGTGTAGATCTTCCCTGGAGGGCTGTCAGGCTCTGGACTGATGCAGCCTGCGTGGCGGTGAGACTGCTAGAGACCACTCTGTCTCTGATGAGCCCCATTAACAATAAATGGCTGATCAGTGGTAAGAGGAACTTGGATTCAACAATTCAACAGAGGGAGGGAAAGTACATTATTTCTATTATTTCTAGTATTATTATTATATTTCATAGACCACATTCAAGGTAACAATGACTAAATATTTGTTTACAGTAAACGGTCTCTTTAAAATGACAGTTACTAAAAGCAAATCAATCATATGAATGGGCACTCCAGGCAACAATGAAAACCAATCATTGAACTGCCAATGCAATCCAGGGAACAGTGCAATATATCATCTCTGGATCTCACCGGGAGATAGAAAATCAGTAACTTATTGACAACAAACTTTATTATTAAAGTGGATCTGAACTGAAAGGGGGAGATTTAGTATGTTTTAGGGAATGTTTAGAAATGTCAAATATGCCTAAGAAGAAGGTTGACATTTTTATTTTTGTCTTGAATTTCTCCTGGAAAAATAGCAGTGCATTTCCTGAAAAGTTCTGTAGCCTAACAGTGGTATATTGGCGGTGTGAGATTTAAGGTGCTTCTGCCTTGGACTGTTATTCTTACCAGATTTGTAGTCAGGGCAGAAATTAGAAATCATGGACCCTGTACAGACTACCTGACAAGGCCCACTAGAGCAGTGAGTAGTGTATGGGGGGCAGAGAACAGTGTACAGGGGCAATAAACAGTGTACAGTTAGGAACAATGAGCCGTATATGGGGGACAGCATTGTGCAATATGTGGGAGTCAGAGAACAGTGTACAGTTATGAACAGTGAGCATTGTATGGGGGGCAGTATTGTGCAATATGTGGGGGGCAGAGAACAATGTACAGGGGCAATAAACAATGCACAGTTAGGAACAGTGGGCAGTGTAAGAATCCCTGCCCAGAGCACGGCAGCCAATCACAGCAGGGTGGGGGTGAGACTCAATGGTAAGGGTGAATCAAATGCAGCTGGGGCAGGGAGAGGTAAAACCAGTGGAAGCCAAAGTCTTATGATGGATTGTGACTATACCACAGGGCCAGCCTAATGGACCATCCTGTTGGGGTCTGGGTCCAGTACATGAGGGATGCCTATGCACCCACAACAGCAGCCCTGTTTGGAGTTGTAAAGGTCTCCCTGTTTCTGCTTTATTCATTCTATGGATCTGTAATTTTTATTGAGCTTCTTGTTGAACATTACCACTCCACTCATAAGATCACCAGTCAGTGAGGCAACTCTGACATGAGGAAGTAAAGTCCTGCTACCCTACCAAGATGATCACCTCCACAGTGGAGAACAAGACATGGTAAGTCAGCAATGGTGAAAATTCAGCAACAGGGAGTGTACAGGCAATACCGGTGACTAGTGCTTTGCCAACTGCTTGACTTTTTAGAAACAGCTCCCACAGTACAGGTCCTCTTTAATGGAAATGTGTAAAGTCGTGTCTATGCAAGCAATTTTACGTTTTTGAATCCAACTAAGTTCCTTTCAAATGCTGGTTCACATTTTGCAGCTTTAGGAAGGGGTGAGCATTGCCGTACAGTGGTTCAATCACTGCTTTCCAACCATGACTTCCTATTGTTTACTTTGTTTGAACAGTGGACAGACTAGAATGCAGTGTAATGCCTTATTGTGAGATAAGAGTTATTTGTAATTATGCCATCATGGAAGCCTTCAAGGTGCTTACTCAACACTAATCCAGTTTTATACAGTAACTTTGTGGGCAAATTTATGAAGCTTCCTGCAGGACTTCCAGACTTTGTTTTTCTGTAGCATTATTCTGTGCTCAGTCAATCTATATCTCATTATACAGTTGTGCAAGTAGCATGTAATTATTAATGCAATTTTTGTTTTCTTCAGGCCAAAATTTGGAGGGAAATATTGTACTGGAGAACGAAAACGCTACCGCATGTGTAAAGCAAACCCGTGCCCCAAAAACCAACTTTCCTTCCGCCATATGCAGTGTACAGAATTCAACACCGTTCCTTACAAAAATGAACTGCACACATGGCTTCCCATCTACAACTTAGGTGGGTATGTAGGCAATATGGATAAAAGAACTTTGTGCAGACAAATATTCCCATGGGGACAGATATGTAAAAGTGGCCTGTTAAGTCAAGAAATGTATTTAAGCATCTGATGCTGGAAGGACTGAAAATATCCAAAGAAGCTAAATTTCTAAGCAAAACGCTGAAAATAATGTTGATGACATCCACATTAAAGTGGATTTAAACTCTCCCTAATGCCCTCCCATAAAAAGCTTATCTATCAGTTTACCCAATTTTACCCCAGATGCTAATTCTGGCCATACACTAGTAGACTTTCAATCAAGCAAACATTTGTATGAACATGCATATGAAAATTCATACGAAAATGTTCAGTACATTTAATGACTTGAGGAATGTCATCCAAAAGTATTTCAAATTTTTGTTTTCTTTTAACATTTGAACATTTTTGAATGACTGTATTTATTACCCAAATGGAAATCACACACACTGTTAGAGATGTGTTTGTTCAAGGAAAATTTTCCATTCTGCTCCTTCTAATTTCTTTTAAAACTGAACATACATTTGACCAAACTAACCATTAGGAAATCAAACAAATGTTCTTAAAACAAAAAAACTTCTAGTTGAATTCTAGTATATGGTATTTAATACCTGGGTGCCTCTGTATCAGCAGGTTCCATGACTTGCAGGAAGTACGAACCAATGGTGTGCACAATTGTATTGACCAATATGGCATATAAATTACACCAGTGTGAGTTCCCTACCACAACCCATGAAGTCATCCCTTGTGCCATAGTAAAAGCAAGATCTCTATTAGGTTAAGAATGGGAAATACAAAGACGGGTGGGACTTTAAATATGCCTCTGAGAACACAGCACTCACAATATATATAATACAAAATAATTTTATTGGATTTACATATCATTTGAAAAGCGCCTATCGGCAAAAAACTTGGAGATTTATACCATACAATACAGAGCATCATGGTGCATTTCATAGGAACATAGAAGTTGGTATATGTATTCAATGATAGGTTGGTCAATGCATTTCACAGGTCATGTCTACCAGCCCATGGGAACAACCCACCGCATACCGTGCCTTGAAAGAGTATTCATACCACTTGAAATTTTCCACATTTTGTCATGTTACAACCAAAAACTTAAATGTATTTTATATGATAGACCAACACAAAGTGGCACATAATTGTGAAGTGGATGGAAAATGATAAATAGTTTTGACATTTTTTTTACAAATAAAAATCTGAAAAGTATGGCATGCATTTGTTTTCAGCCCCTTTACTCTGATAACCCTAACTAGAATATAGTGGGACCAATTGCCTTCAGAAGTTACCTAAATAAAGTTCACCTGTGAGTAATTGAATATCAGCACAAATACAGCTGTTTTGTGAAGCCCTTAGAGGTTTGTTAGAGAAACTGCATCATGAAGGCCAAAGAACACACCAAGTTTATTCAGAAAGTATTCCTTGACTATTTACCAAGTGGCCACTAGATGACTCTACTGAGTTGCTCCCAGATGTGACACTTTGGAACTTGGGATTTCTCAAGATTTATAAGTGACGTCTGGCCGGCATCTCAAAGTCCTGATGAAGCAAACGTATGGGTTTGCGAAATGCATTGACGTGAGTTGAGACCACAGGATGCTAAGCTGCATGCTGTGCCCTGCCGAACCGACGTTATACTATACATGGCTCCTACATTCTGAAAATATCTTGACACTGCCGATGCTCTTTAGACTGAACTGAATCCATCTCTGGGAAGACTGCGACCTAAAACTGCTACACTGGATGACTGAGGTTTAAGGTGGCTGTAAGAGGATAACTCTGCTGATAACTATTCATACTCAGTATCGATATGAGTCTAATGTGACCTGCCCCCAGCACCCCCACCTGTCTATCTAGGATATCGGTAAGGGGTATGTACGGAGATTATCTATTGAATCCGACAGACTCTTAAGCCGCGTACACACGGGCGGACTGTCTGTCCAACTTAGTCCGCCGAAACACATTTCAGCGGACAGTCCGCTCGTGTGTGGGCTTCAGCGGACTTTTTCAGCGTGCAGTCTGGCGGACTAAGTATTTCAGAATTTCCGTAATATTGTCCGTCCAACTTTGGTTTCAGCGGACAGTCCGCTCGTGAGTAGGCTAGTTGGACGGACTAAGTATGGCGCATGCTCAGAAAGGATTTACACGGCGGAAGGTTGCATTGCTGCGTATTGGACGTCCTAATTCTAGTCCCGTCGTACGTGCTGTACACGTCATCGCGCAAGCTTTCAACGGACTGTCTGTTCATCGTGTGGGGTCAAGTCCGTTCATTCAAAAGTAGGACGGACTGTCCGTCGGATTGTCTGACGGACTTAGTTGGCCAGAAAGTCCGCCCGTGTGTACGCGGCTTTAGTCTAAAGACTGTTAGTGAAAAAAACGTCTTTCCTAACAGTGGAAAGTGACAATAGTGCAATAAATGAACACATATATTAAAAATAAATATAAATATTATACATAAATTAAAAATAAAAGGTGTGTATAAAAGCATAAAAAATTATGATAATAGATATAAAGTGCTACTGTGCAAAGAGGTGCATTTCCCACTTTTATGATCCTGTATAGATTATCAGTGAGATGTGCATGTGCATAGCATCCAGTATTATATAGTATATCAATATTGCATTGCTGGGTTGTTCAAAGAAGTGCTCCTGTACAAGTGTATGGTATCCAAAACTAGTCTACCTAGATGTAATAAACCGCTAAGTGCAATAAAGTTCATGCGATTATAAAATCCAGAACATGCCGTGGTGTTCCTCACTCTGGTGCTCCCCTTACGTATTGGAAAGCGCAGCGTATATATTTATTTAATAAATAGCAGTGCCCCCTATATTTGGTACACATTTGTGAGTGGATAGTGTAGGGAAAGGGTGGATGCTTGTCAGTGTCAGAGAGAGATAGCCTTAGAAAATAGGTTCCTGTGTGAATAGGGTGAGATTACTGACACTGCTGGATGCCTTACTACTCACCAGCTTCCAGAACTACTTAAGTAGGACCTGTTCAGCCTTCTCAAGTGGCATTTGTGCCACCATCCTGCCAGTCAGCCACCTGCCTGCTGTTGCATCCCCTGTAATGTAGGCCATATCTCTGTGATACCTTGTGATGCTGAAGATATACCACTGCATATCAGCGTTACTGAGCCTGTTACTACTAGCATTACTGTGCCTGTTACTACCAGTGTTACTGAGTCTGTTATTATCAGCTTTACAGTGTCTGTACCTACCAGTACTGCTGTACCTGGTACTATAAGTGTTACTGAGTTTGTTACAACAAGAGTGAGTGGAATTGTTACTTCATGTGGCTACCGCCATATTACTAGTGCTAGTGATTTAAGATTGCTACCTACCTTGTTATCTTTTACACCTGCAACTTCTAAATACAATACTTTTTCATCCTTACCTGGACTTTATTCTGCTGTTCCCTTAACTTGGCTATCGTTCTCCTGGCCCTGCCTTCAGACGTCCATAGATGAGTGGTGGGCAGGGGCTGTATATATGAGGGGTCTTCAAAAAGTTTACACACTTTTTTTTATATTTAAAGTGATGTAAACCCAATTCATGAAATTTGAGCTGGGCACATCTATCCGCAGTGTTTTGTTATCTCTCTTCAAAGCACCCCGTAGCTTTGTCCTGCTCCGTTCTTCTGTTATCGGCCTGATAACTTTTGACAAGCTCTCATAGATGGAAGCCTGAAGTGTTTGTTGGGGGAGGTTGATATAAATAGATTAGCACATGGCTAAACTAGTCACAGGCATGCTCTGCATGTGTAGGGCGGAGGTGTGTGCCTTTCCTCCAATCAGCTGTCTCACAGTGTCTAGCAAGTATCCACACCTACAGGGGAACCAGGAAGAGAAAATTCTAACACAATGTGCGCTTTCTAAACAGTATATAAAGCTGAAGACAGCAGATATACATGCAAAACTTATGTAGGGAGATTTGTTTCATCCCTGTGTATCATCTGAGGCTGTTCACTTCACTGGGTATATGTGAGGGTTTACATCCACTTTAATAGAGTTAAAAAAGTGCAGAAACTTTTTGAAGAACCCTCATATACTAACAGTATATTTCAGTGAAACGCTCTCTTTAATGAGTTTTTCCTTTTTCTTTTTTTCTTGCAGCACATCCCTGTGAACTCCATTGCCGCACAGTAGAAACAAATTTAGTAGACAAACTTCTTGATGCAGTAATAGACGGAACTCCATGTTATGAGGGCAACAGCCAAAAAGACGTCTGCATTAATGGCATGTGTAAGGTATTTGGTATGTTTCATTTACTTTTCAGTAATTCTCTTTAGTGTGTTGTTTTTTTTTTTCTTTCCATAGATACTGCAGGGTTTGGAAACATTTTCTTTCTTTCTATCAATGTTTACATTATTTATGGATGTGGTTGCTTTCAGGGATATAATTAGCAAATCAGTGCATTGAAGCATGAGGAGATGCATGGTGGAGGGTTGTTTGTCTATTAAACAAATGTATATATATATATATTTGTTAATGCCTGTAGCATAATCTCAAAACCAGGTTATACCTAGAAAATCTGTCAACTGGGACTGATCATTTTTTTTTAACACCCCTGTTCTGCTTTCAAACCCCCCCCCCCCCCCCCCCCCGATGTGTCCATGTCTAACGGGGTAACATTAATTCATTCTGATATACTCACGATATACACAGCGCACAAATATCACAGTCATTGTATCCAACACACTAATTAAAAAAATAAAATAAATGAAATCCTTCCATTACATATGCTTTTCTACACTAAGCCTACCGTAAAGAAGAAATTCAGGCATATGTAATGTAATTAGAGTGATGTGCTCAGGAGTATGAAATCCATCTGTGGCCAGTCCATAATGGGTGCAGGGGTGCCGCCCCCGCCCCCGCCCCCACCCTATTTTGCATGCAGGGCCCTGGACTCATAGCTTTCTATGAGTTTATTTTTTTTTTTCAAGCACGTGATTAGAGCCTGAGGCTCTAATTGGCTTGAAAAATGTTGTGACAATAGCAAATCAATAGTCACTATCGGTTTGCGGCTTCTCCTCCTGGGCAATCATGACAGGAGGTGGATCTAAAGAAGACCAGGTTAGCCACCAGGAGAAGCTCGGGAAGCCAGGCCGCTGTGACCCTGGAGGGGTGAGCGCAGACCTGGAAGGGAGGGGTTTGTTTCCTGCCCCTCCTAAAAAGTTTAGTACCAGCCGCCACTGATGAAATGTATGACATAGGGGTTGATTTACTAAAGGCAAATAGACTGTGCACTTGGCACAGTGCAATTGCTCCAGGGCTTAGTAAATGAGGTAAAGCTTCCCTTTGCAAAGGGTATGTAAGCACATGCAAGGACAAAAAAAAAAAAACATTTTAGCTTGCACATGATTGAATGATGGAAGTCAGCAGAGTTTCTGCTCATTTACTAAGCCCTGGAGTAACTACATTTTTGCCTTTAGTAAATCAACCCCATAGTGTCTATAGTGCAGGGCTCAGGCGTGTGTAATGCAGAGTTGCAGGGATCAAGAGTGAGTAATGCAGAGGGTGCAGGGCTCAGGAGTGTGTAATGCATAGGAGGCAGAACTCAGGAGTGGTGGCACACAGAGTGTAAGGCTCAAGAGTGCATAACACAACAAATGCAGAGCACAGAGATATGTAATACCAGGGAATGCATGACAAATACATTATATAGTTACATAGGTTGAAAAAAAAGCACAAGTCCTAGTTTAATAAGGGGAAAACCTCCATATACATAATTATTTGCCCAAATACAGAATTGTTTGTCCATTTAGTTTTTTTTTATAGTGTGTACCCCACTTAAGAATGCAGAGGCTGCCTTTAGAACCACTTTAATTCCAGTATATCCTTTATAAATTAAGGGTACCAAAACTGAATCTCTGGGTACACCACTAATAACCTTAGACCATTCAGAGTAACATTTATCACTAATCTCCAAATTCTGTCTTTTAGCCAGTTTCCTATCCATTTACAAACTGAATTTTCTAAGCCTGTAGACTTTACCTTTCACATTAGCTGTGTATGGGGAACTGTGTCACTGTGTCAAAAGCTCTTGCAAAATACAAGTATACCACGTCCACAGCCACCCCTTTGTCCAAAGTTTTACTTACATCCTCATAAAAAGAAATCAGGTTTGTTCGGCAACTTTTGTCTTTCATTAATCCATGCTGTCTGTTGCTTAAAATATTTTTTTTTCTAGCACTCTCATATCTTACACACTATACAAATTAAACTAACCAGTCTGCAGTTACTTCACAAAGACTTTGATCCTTTGTTTTAAAAAAATAATCACCACATTGTCCCTACGCCATTTCATTAGTCTATGCCAGTTATTAAAGAGTCTTTAAAAATGAAAAACAATGGCTTTGAAATAACAGAGCTCAAGTCCATAAGGACACAGGGGTGTAAGCCACCTAGTCCAAGTGCTTAATTCACCTTTATTTTGCCTAAATGTTTCTGGACCATGTCAATTTTATCATGGACTTAAGCTTCACAATTTTTATTTTTACTTTTTATACACAGAGCTGAAGAAGGCATTTAATAAATGAACCTTCTTTGTCCCCAGTCGTCAAAATAAATTATCTTGTAAAGGGCCTACATGCTCAGGCCTAACCTTTTTACTATTAACCTCCCTGGCGGTATGATTATTTCGGATTTTAGGTGCTAAAAGCAGTACAATTATTTTGCATGAAAATTTGGGACGTTTTATATTGTAGTCCTGCAATTCTAATGCCGCGTACACACAACCAGACTTTTCAACATCAAAAGTCTGACGGAATGATTCTGGCAGACTATTCGATCGTGTGTGGGCTGCAGCGGACTTTTGATTTGCAAAAGTCTGACAGACTTTAGAAATGGAACATGTTTCAAATTTTTCTGCCAGAACTCCGCCGGACCCAGTTCCTACCGAGAAATCCGCTCGTGTGTGTGCTAGTCCGACGGACAAAAACCGATGCGAGGGCAGCTATTGGCTACTGGCTATGAACTTCCTTATTCTAGTCCGGTCGTACGTCATCACATTCGAATCCGTCGGACTTTGGTGTGATTGTGTGTGGCCAAGTCTGTTCATTCGGAAAGTCCGTCAGAACTCTGTCAGAACTCCTTCAGAACTCCGTCGAAAGTCTGCCGGACTTAAGTCCGGTCGTGTGTACGCGGCATTAGGAATAACTCTCTTAAATCTGTTCAAACCAGAGTCTAGCAGACATCCCGGGTATGATAAAGTTTGAAAAATTAAATCATAAATTATAATATAATAAATAACTATAAATAATTATACCAAATAATAATATAACAATAATAAAAATTATTCAATAATGTCATCAAATCAAAAACACTGAAATTTGCTCAGTTGCAGAATTGTCACTGTCATTACTTTTCAATATTTGATGACGGATCTCCCCACAAATCGCTATCCCTCAATTCTGCGAGTAATTCCAATTTATTATCGCTGTTTTCTAGCTGGTCTAAAATCAATTTGATGTAAAGGGACAGTTTTGGTTGCTATGGACAATCTCCAGTTTCCAGGCATAAAGAACAGTTTTTATAATATAAAACTGCATGCAGGACACTGGACAAACCACTAGGGACAAAGGGGATGTGAAATAATTACATATAGCAATGTAATCTGTAAGATTACATTATACTGTATGTATACTGTGTGTTTTACTTTTTGAATTTGGCGCCGATCTCCGTCCCCGTGCGTCGCAACACTCGCAGGGAACGGAGCTTGGCTCCATGATAGATCCGGCGGAGGACGGCTCGCTCGTACAGCGGGGGGACATCACTGGATCCAGGGGAGAAGGTAAGTAATCTCCTTCTGCATTCAGCGATGCGGTCCCGAGTCTGGCTCGGGGTTACCGCTTTTGGTACAAAACTTCCACCCCCAGCCAGACTCGGCAACACCGCCAGGGGGGTTAATATACTTGAAATGTTGTTGTTTTTTTGGTCTGCTCTTTTTTGCAATTTGTTTGTTTTGAATATTTTCAGCCTTGATTTCTTTTTAAACCCATTGCCCATGGGAATATATTTTGAAGCGTATTTTTATACAGTCAATTAGAAGAATTCCCATTTCTGTTCCCGTCTCCATCAAAAGCAATATTTCCTCCTAGACTACATCTTGGTGAGAAGCCCTCAGCTTTTGATTTTTTTTATCTTTTCAGTATGTGTTTGTTGTTTACAGCTAACATTAAAGCAGAGTTCCACCCAAAAGTGGAAGCTCCACTTATCTGCCTCCCTCCCGTCCGGTGCCACATTTGGCACCTTTCGGGGGGGGGGGGTTCAGAGCGGGTACCTGTTTTTGATCGCAACAAGATCACTCGGAAATTCTCCCCTTTCCTTCCCCCGCCGCCAGGCCATTCAGAAAGTGAAGTATGCTTCACGCATATGCAGTAGTGAACCGGCTCTGAAGCCACAAGGCTTCACTGCTGGTTTCCCCTTACAGGCAATGGTGGCGTCAGCACCAGAGAGCCAATGGAAACATCAGCTGGGGTGCTGACATCGCTGGATTCCAGAACAAGGGAATGTCCTAATATCAAAAGTAAGCAGCTACGGTATATGTAGCTGCTGACTTTAATTTTTTACTGGGGGTGAAACTCCGCTTTAAATGAAATTGCCATGGTAACCACGGTGACTGTGGAGGGGATTGCAGGCTGGCCTTACTGACTACGGGCCCTGGCTTTTGAGGGAGCTCTATTCTTTGAGAGGTTTGTGCCTTGGGAACCTCTGTACTCTGAGAACTTGAGAACCCAGATACAGATTTGGCATCTCTGTGGTTTGTTGGGGTATAGACATCCCAAACCAGCCTTGACTGCTTCAACTCTCTCCTAGACTCAGAGACTCAAAGTAGATATTATAATTATTAGCAAGTTATTGAATCATGCTCTGGAAGCTTGTTGTATGCAGAGAATACTTTACTTTCATAGAGGAATATCAAAGCAAGTCTTACAGCATGGAACAGGAGACAGAAACATAAACACAAACAAGTATACAGACATACATATACAATACATCCTGTTATATCAGAGAATAAATGCACTATAAACTATAATACTACAGAGCCACTTGCTGGCATAGATAGCTATAATGCATAAACACAGTCACAGTATGTAAGCAGATTGATGTTGCTTTTCCAACACCCCTTCTCAACAGCATGTGCTTTGTCAAATTATATTTAGCTTCTTCTGGAAATAACTATGCAGGTCCTTCAACAAAGGCTTGGTGAGGTGTTTGGTCCTAGGACTGACCATTTATAGATCCCTGGTTGTCTTCAAGAATGGGAATTGGTTTTGATATGTCTATCCCAATCTCCACAAAAAATTGATGAATCCATATCGCTTCTTGACATGCGTATGCTGCTGCAATGTACTCTACTTCAGTTGAAGATATAGAGACAGTTACTTGCTTTCGACTAGACCAACTTATGGTTCCTTCCCCATAGTGGAAGATGAATCCACTTATGGATTTGCAGTCTGTGCAGTCTCTGGCCCGATCATCATCCACATACCTGACCAGTTTTGGATCTGATGTTGCTGGTAACCGTAACTTTGTATCACTCTTTTTATTCCGTTCCAGTCACGCTGACAGGGAGCTGAAACTTTCTTGCAAAGTATGCCCACTGCTGTTAAGCAAGATCTGGTGGGGAACTTGATTTAGGCATTGTGAGTTCCACCTCTTGTTCTGACTCCTGCACAGGTTTAACCTTAGCTCTGACCATATGCACATATGTAGCCTCGAGTTTACGGGGTTATACCTAGGTGCAGCTGCAGGCATCACCTTGGTACCGGGCGGTCACCTCTTTAACCACTTGCCGACCAGCGCACGACGATGTACGTCGACAGAATGGCACGGGCAGGCAAATGGGCGTACATGTACGTCCCTTTAAATTTGCCGCCCTGCCATCGGGAGCGCGCCGCCGGCGGCGCGATCCCGCGCTGGTCGGGACCCCCGTGAGTCCGGTCGCGGGACCCGCGGACTCGATCGCCGCGGGCATCCCCGCGATCGTCTCACGGAGCGGGCGAATGGAGAAGTGCCGTTGTAAACAACATTTCTCCATTCTGCCTAGCAACTAGTGACGCTGATCTCTGCTCCATGTGATTGGAGCAAAGATCAGTGTTCACTAAATGAAAGCCCAACCCCCCCACAGTTAGTAACACGCCCCTAGGAACACTTAACCCCTACACTTCCACCCACTGGTTAACCCCTTCACTGCCAGTGTCATTTACACAGGAATCACTGCATTTATATAGCAGTGATTACTGTATAAATGACAATGGTCCCAAAAATGTGTCAAAAATGTCCGATGGGTCCCCCACAATGTCGCAGTCACAATAAAAATCGCTGAGCACCGCCATTACTAGTAAAAAAAAAATAATAAAAAATTATTAATAAAAATGCTATAAAACTATCCCTAATTTGTAAACGCTATAACTTTTGCACAAACCAATCAATAATCGCTTATTGCGTTTTTTTTTACCAAAAATATGTAGAAGAATACGTATCGGCCTAAACTGAGGGAAAAAAATGTTTTTTTATATATTTTTGGGGGATATTTATTATAACAAAAAGTAAAAAATAATGCGTTTTTTTCAAAATTGTCGCTCTATTTTTGTTTATAGCGCAAAAAATAAAAACCGCAGGGGTGATCAAATACCACCAAAAGAAAGCTCTATTTGTGGGAAAAAAGAACGTCAATTTTGTTTGGGAGCCACGTCGCACGACCGCGCAATTGTCAGTTAAAGCGACGCAGTGCCAAAACGCAAAAAGTGGTCTGGTCTTTGACCAGCAAATTGGTCCGGTCTGAAAGTGGTTAAGGTAAACAAGTGCTGTGGCTAAAAGCCGCTTGGCTGTTATCCTGAAGGAGCGGGAGGCACCTCCCCCTGCCGCCTTCCGCCGCTCTTCCGCCACTTTGCGTCCCTCCCGTCCCAAAACCATGAGCCGGCACTTTCGCCGGTTAAAGTGAGACTGAAATCAAGCTGGAAATGTCTCCTATGTAAAAACATGGAAGCGATGTCACGTCTAGCAAAGACCTCGTCTGTATTTTAACCTGGTAACCACAACATTTTTTTAAAGCATAGCCTATGAAGATTTTTAGGTACCATCGTTTTTCACCATTCCACGAGTGTGTGCAATTTCTTTTCAATCGTTTTTATTGATATATCATATAGAAAGCAAGAATTACAGTCAAAGAGATATAATATTAACAATAATGGTCAAAAATATTCGCAAATATCGTACAAATATAGCATATCTAAGCGACCATTACAAATAAATTAAATTCTCAGAATAATATAAATTTAAGAAATATAACTCAAAATTAAAGGAATAAAGAAATACATAAAAAAGAGGGGGAGGGGAAGAAGAATATATGGTATACAAGTAATATAATATTAATTCACAAACAATTTGATAAATAATCTATCCAAGGTTTCCATATGTCATCAAAAGAGCTTTGTTTATCCAGTAAAATTGCTGTAAGCCCTTGTACACACGGTCGGACATTCCAACAACCAAATCCGTCGGATTTTGTCCGAAACTGTTGCATACACACAGTCGGACAAAGTTGTCAGAAAATCCGATCGTACTTAACGTGATGACGTTATTTGGTTAGGGCAGGACTACGTTCAGGCTAGTAGCCAATAGCTTTGGTCTAGGAATTTGATCTGAGCATACGTGGCACTTTGTCCGATCGGAATTCTCTACACATGATCAGACAAAGTCCAATCGGATCATGTTGTCAGAAAATGTTATAGCCCAGCTGGAAAACTTGGTCCATCTGATACTCCGACGGAAACAGTCCGATGGAGCCCACACACTGTCAGATTATCCGACAACACGGTCCTATCGGACATTGTCCATCGGAATGTCCGACCGTGTGTCCAAGGGCTAATACGTTCATTGACCATTATAAATGACAATTTATTTTTAACTAACTGTGTGCAATTTCAAAGCATGACATGTTAGGTACTTGTTTGCTCAGCATAACATTATCTTTCAGATTATACCAAAAAATTGGGCTAACTTTAATGTTTCGTTTTTTTTATAATTTATGAAAGTGTCTTTTTTCCCAAAAAAGTCAGTTTGAAAGAACGCTGCACAGATATCGTGTGACATAAAATATTGCAATGATCACCATTTTATTCTCTAGGGTCTCTGCTAAAAATATATATATAAGTTTGGGGGTTCTAACTAATTTTCCAGCAAAAAATACAGATTTTAACAGAAATAGGCTAAGGCATGAAAGGGTTAAAATACAAAGAAAAAGCTTGGTTTCTAAATCTTTAACTCTTCCTTAGAACAGGCAGTATTCAATCTAGTTTACAACTGATACTGAGCTATACCAGCACAGTGCAGAGAACTACTGTGAGTAGGATTCGGTAAGCTGTTTTTTTTTTTCTTTTTTTTTCTTTTTAAGTTATGCAACGTGATGGGGAACATAAATAATATAAAGTAACTGGTATACCAATTTGTTTGCAAAATTGGATATATGCTTTAAGCTATTTACACACTTCTGAATTATTCTGTTAAACACACAGGCAGTCAATGCTTTTCCAAATGAGTTTCAGGGATGCATGCTATATTATTTGCTTGCAGAATCATTTTTATAGAATGAAAATTCAATATAAAGCAATTTTTAAAGCTGAATGAGGCAGATATAAAAATTCCCCAATAAACATTTATTTTTTGAAAGCTTTATTGACTGTATTTTAAAATTGAACTGGTGCAAATACCTAAATTTGACTCCATATAAGCACCTGTGATACAGCAGTACTCAGAATAGTAGAGGGAGGAGCCACCTTAAGAGCCAATCAGGAGATATTATCCCTTCAGTCTGCCACTCATTTATTGACCATTGACAGGACATGGGTGGGAAGGTGACATTGCTTTAATAATTTCATTAGAGAAATGTAAGGTTGCTAAACTGGCTCTGCTGTCTGGGTGGGCTGTGTAAATCTTTGGACTGAATAAAATTACGTTTTGTTTGGCAAGCTACTTTTGTTTGGCAGGCCACTTTTTCCACTGTCCCTAATCCATCTGCTGATCATACAGAGCCTTGGAGTCACTTTGCACATGCTCAGATTGGTGTGCATTGCTAGAGAGTTTTTTTTTTTTGGGAGGGTGCATGTAATCAGCACAGGGTCAATCGGCACTGATCAGACAGAGGGTCAGGAGTCATGCAGCCTCATAGGACAGTCAGAGGAGAATGAAAAGTCCTCCTACAAGCTTTAACCACACACTAATATAAGACTGCTATATATTGCAGATGAGAAAAGGTATTTAGCAGTTTTTATTTACTAAAATAATTGCATTTCCGTGTCCTGTGTACTGTGGGAGACCAGATATTGTGAATGCAAGGTCCTAGTCGCATCAAAAAAAATAAATGAATAGTAAATTAAATTTATATATAGAGCCGTTTAGGTTTAATATTTTAAATAAACCCACATATGTTCTCTCTGTAATTGTCTCTATTGTTTCCTTTGTTCTTGGATAGGCAGAGATTGTATTTGTGCTGTAATTATTTCTTGGAAGATAAGCTAATGGACCAACAATAAGCTTCTAATAGTAACATTACATTGTGGAAAGCTATTGCACTGCTAAATAGATTTGCCAGCTAAAATGAAGCTGAACTGTAAATGTGCTGCTTTCAAGCTGTGCTTACAAAAAAAAAGGAAAAAAGTTGTTTTTTTCCAGCAATAATTGCACATAAATTATAAGCAGAATTACTGTCTCAAATAAAGCTGAACTGTAAACAGTCTGCTTTTAAGCTGTTTGCTTTATTTACATATATCACTTTTTTCATATATATAATGTGTTTCTTAATTGTCCGTTAAAAAAATACAGTACACAGAATCTTGAGCCGCGTAGACACGATCGGATTTTCCGACAGGAAATGTGTGATGACAGGCTGCTGGCAGAAAATCCGATCATTTGTACGCTCCAGTAGACAGTTGTTGTTGGATTTTCCATGGACAAATGTTGGATGGCAGGCTTTAAAAATTTTCGCGGACATAAATAATATTATTATACTTTTTTTTTTTGGACACGTTACGACAACACCATTATCCCATAGTTTTTAAGATCAAAGATACAACTCTTTTGTTGTCCCTTGTCAATTTTACATTGTATAATTGTATTAATATAGGGGATCAACAATGCCAAGAGTTGGTGAAAGCAGGTGTGCGTCATCCGGAGATAATTCCGAAAATAATCTGGATTATTCTCCTGGAGCTCCCGCAGCAAAGGCACGTGACATAATTGGTCACGATTAATAAAGCAACCAATTTTTGGTCCAAAAACTCCTCCTCCTCCTGTTCCTGGACTTGGGTTAAAGCAATAACTCCAAGGCCAGGTTATCTCCTCCGATTCCGCAACATGTCTGGTTGATGAATGGCCATTCCGAAACTAACTGAAAAGCATGAAATGAAAAGCACGAATCAACACTCACCAAACTTCTACTAACATGAAATTAGCAGAAGGAGCCCAAAGGGTGGTGCTAAAGAGCTGAAAAACCACATAGTACATCATTGTTGACCCACAATTCCTTGCCATTTGTATGCAAGACAAAATCTAGGCACATGCCTTCGGACAAAAGTCTGTGGTTTTGTCTGCAGAAAATCCGATCGTGTGTACGAGGCTTAAGTCTTAATCATGGGTTTTATGAGGCTACCTTCAAGTGATTCAACACTGGCAAAAAAAGCTGCAGGTACATCACCCATTATAACTAACACATCTCTTTCCCAGCAAGCCTCAATTTGTTGCTAGTGTCCTTAGGTAATGAACATTTTCTCTTTACTGAAAAAGGCTTACCTCTCATGGTCCTTTTTTCAAAACTCTTCTATCAAATTTCCTAGTTATTTCATAGCCACTGCAGATTCCTCTTTAAAGCTTTCCATATCTTTTGACTCCTCAGCTGAGCCTTGGAGGACTGTGCCCAGACCCCACCAGGATCACTATGTGGAGTCAGCCTGTAAAGATACTTTGGGATCTCAATCCTGCACTGGCATTCACCTTGGTACATTGCATTACATTAGCTTCAAGGTGCTACACAGGTCTAGGGTCGAGGTTCATTTGCATTGGAGTCCTGTATCTGAAGACACCTTTAGGTATATGCACATCGTAGAGGGTGAAGCCAAGATGGGGCTTGTCCCTAACATTCTACCAGCCATTGCTAGGTAGAGAAGGCTAGTTATCATTCGTGCCTAGAGTCTAAAGTATAAGGTTCCTCCTTTCCTTGTTAATATTCAAAATACTTTATAAATCCAAGTAGGGAAATTATTAAGTTACCCACTTGTAAACCACACACTGTAGCTTTACTGCTGCACTGTGGGCTGGTTGCAGGAAATCATGTGTATATGTACATGATCCTTCTTTTCCAGGTAGGGGGCGCACGTACGTGCCCCTAGAATATCTGATGTGCTGTAATTAGTTATAGCACAAGCCAATCAGGGGTCCACTGATCGTCAAGGAGGAAGAAAGGACAGCGCTCTGTGTATGTAAGCGATACAGAGCTCTGTCCTGTCAGCAGGGATGTGCTGGTTTTTGTTTCCCTGAAAAGCAGGGAATTAAAAAAACAGCACATCCCTTAGTAAAAGCAGCACACAGTAAACACATAAACACAGCACACATTTAACCTTTCCATCACCTAGATGTTTAACTCCTTCCCAGCCGGTGTCATTAAATTAGTGACAGTGCATATTTTTAGCACTGAGCACTGTATTAGTCATTAGTGTCACTGGTTTCCAGAAAGTGTCAGATTGCCCGCCATACTATCGCAGTCGCTCTAAAAGTTGCTGATCCCCGCCAATACTAGCATAAAAAATAAATAAAAATTGCATTATGTATACTATAGTTTGTAGACTCTGTAATGTTTGTGCAAACCAATCAATATACGCTTATTGGGATTTATTTTACCAAAAATATGTAGCAGAATACATATTGGCCTAAATTTATCAAGACATTTTTACATTTTTATTGGATATGTTTTGGAAATCAAAAATGTTTTTTTTTTTTTTCAAAATTCTCTGTCTTTTTTTGTTGCTAGTGCAAAAAATTTAAAAAACAGCGGTGATCAAATACCACCAAAATAAAGCTACATTTGTAGTAAAAAAAATGATATCCTACTGTTTAGGTACAGTTTTGCAAGGCTGCACAAATCTCAGTTAAAGTAACAGAGTGCCATATAGCATAAAATGGCCTAGTCAAGAAAGGGGTAAATCCTCTGGATTAAAGTTAAACACAAAACGAAGACAAAAAAAAACAAAACACAAATAACAAATAAAATATATAAAGTCACAATAACAAACAAAATATAACGTAACCAATAAAAGCAATTAATATATACAATACCAAGGATTTAAATAAATTTACATTTTATATTCTATATAAATTATTATATACTGTACAGTGAATGGACCTTGAAATCCCATTAAAACACTGCACAGAATAAACAACAATTAAGCAAGTAGCAGAAAATGTCAAACTACAAAAATGCAAATATGGCAACTTTAAATTTAGGTATTACACATAAATTAATCTAGTATCAAAATAATATAAATAAATACAACATAAATATCCTGATCATGAATCCAGATTAATACCCCCACATCCAGCACTTACAGAGAGGAATTGTATAATTTAATGGCCACAGACAAAAATGATTCCCATGGCACTTTGTATACACCAGCATATATATATAGTGTTCATATTGGTAATCCTCTGAGCATTGATAGTATGGCTGTCTTGAAAGACAAATTGAACACAGGTTTCCTAAAGCTAAATGGGGGGTGACAAGCGGTACTTTACCACAACATCGGACCACCCATGAGCTCTGGAAATCACAGCAATACTTCAGCTCCCAGTCTTGGTAAACCAGGGCATTCCACAGGTGGCGTCATGTGATGCTAATGACGTCAACGCGTTTCACTAGGGTAGTAGCATAGCTTCGTCTGGACAGGGAGGAGACAGCAACCACCTGTCCCTTATAGCAGTGGTTTCTACATGGTGGTGCCACCCCTCTTGTAAACTTTAAACCTTAAATTGTCATTGTATGTTCTCTAATGATTTTCAGATCAGCTATTTTTCACGAGACGAGTGTTTGAGTGATGGCTCAGTTATAGCCTCACAGACTCATCGTATAGGTGTCACGTTCATATTAGTAGTTTGGGGAAATAATACCATCCAAGACAGACAAACATGAATGTAAACTCACAGACTGGGCAGGTAACAGGACATACAGTACCTAACAAGTGTAAAGTGGTTTTCCAGCATGCACGTCCGACGGAAGCCAGGTGAGTGGCCAGCTTTTTTTGGATAGACCAACATACACACAGGCCGAATGTCGGACAGTTTTTTCTTTTTACTGTCCGTTGTCTCCTGACATTCAGCCCATGTGTAACCGGCTTAATCCTTGCTGTTGTCAAATTAGGTACTGAGAAGAAGGTAAAGAAGGAAGCATCGCCTGAGTGTAGTATTAGAGAAAGCTTTAATAACACAGTATAAGGGCACACTTACAGGAAACAGGAGTTAAAAAGGCTCATCTGTGCGTTTGATGGTCCATAGCATGGTCCTCAGATCCGGATCTGTTGGTGCTGCAGAGAGGTAGGGCTGCAGATTGTGGTAGCTTGGCCTGGAGCATGTCCTGTGGCCATCCCCGAAGCTGGGACTGGCTTGGAACGCTGTTGGAATGCACGTGACGTCACAGGTCACACGCTCACTTCCGAGAGCAACTCCGGGGGAAGACTTCCATCAAAGAGAGAAGCTGAATTGGCTACGAACTCGGAGCTACTGCTCCTTTAATTGGTCAGTTGGCCTCAGCTTCTTCCTGATAGCCATAGGACGTGCTCCAGGCCAAGCCCCAACTATCTGTTGCCCCACATCTCTGCAGCACCAACGGATCAGGATCAGGATCTGAGGACCATGCTATGGACCATCAAACACACACATGAGCCTTTTTAACTCCTGTTTCCTGTAAGTGTGACCTTATACTGTGTCATTAAAGTTTTTTTTCTAATACTACACTCAGGTGGCACTTCCTTCTTTATCTTCTTCTTGCCTACTACAGAGCCAGCTCTCTGAGGATAGCAGCCACCATTTGACTAGCCATGATACTGGTTTAACCCCTGAACTGCCAGATTTATTGTTATGGACTAATTGCCTAGCCAATTAAACATCCGAATTATTGTATGCACTCACATTTTTGCGCTTACAGTTACCATTACCGTTTTCTGTCTGTTAAATTAGGTACTGAGGAGCTTGTTGGGCATATAATCTCTGACTTTGTGAGCTGGTGGGGGGGGGGGGGGGGGGGGGGGCATGCTACTATTGCTGTGTGTAGGGTTAAGGTGATAGGGACTTCTGCTGTTGGGTAAAATTGGGCTGGCTGAAAGGAGGTTGGAACAAAGAAGTCTGTTGTTGATGGTAAGACTGAGGAGCTGATTGTTGCTGAGAATACTGGAACTGTGGTGGTATTTGCTGCTGAGAGTGGAGGCTCTGCTGGTTGTACTATGGAGACAGGCTTGCAGGCAGGTGGAGTTTAATGCTGGAACCTCTGGCGGGCTGCTTTTCTTATGGCTCTATTCATTTCTTATGGGACAGGACAGCTGGAGGCCTTTAGCTTATTGCAAGAGAGGTGCAAAGAGAATACATTAACCACTTTCAGACCGGACCATTTTGCTGGTAAATGACCAGAGGTCTTTTTACACTTTGGCACTGCGCTGCTTTAACTGGTAATTGCGCGGTCATGCAATGTTGTACCCAAACAAAATTTGCGTCCTTTTCTTCCCACAAATAGAGCTTTCTTTTGATGGTATTTGATTGCCTCTGCGATTTTTATTTTTTGCGATATAAACGTAAAAAGACCGCAAATTTAGAAAAAAAATGATATTTTCTACTTTTTGTTATTAGAAAAATCCAATAAACTCAATTTTAGTCATACATTTAGGCCAAAATGTATTCAGCCACATGTCTTTGGTAAAAAAAAAGTCAATAATTGTATATTTATTGGTTTGCGCAAAAGTTGTCACATCTACAAACTAAGGTACGTTTTCTGGAATTTACGCAGCTTTTAGTTTACGACTGCCTATCTCATTTCTTGAGGTGCTAAAATTGCAGGGCAGTACAAAACCCCCCCAAATGACCCCATTTTGGAAAGTAGACCCCCTAAGGAAATTGATAAGAGGCATGTTGAGCCCATTGAATATTTTATTTTTTTGCCTCAAGCGATTGAATAATGACAAAAAAAAATTTTTTTTTTTTTTTTTACACAAAGTTGTCACTAAATGATATATTGCTCACACATGCTATGGGCGTATGTGAAATGACACCCCAAAATAAATTCTGCTGCTTCTCCTGAGTACGGGGATACCACATATGTGGGACTTTTTGGGAGCCTAGCCGCGTACGGGGCCCCGAAAACCAAGCACCGCCTTCAGGCTTTCTAAGGGCGTAAATTTTTGAGTTCACTTCTCACTACCTATTACAGTTTTGAAGGCCATAAAATGCCAAGATGGCACAAAACCCCCACAAATGACCCCATTTTAGAAAGTAGACACCCCAAGCTATTTGCTGAGAGGCATGTTGAGTTCATGGAATATTTTATATTTTGCCACAAGTTGCGGGAAAATTACAAACTTTTTTTTTTTTTTTTTTTTTTTCACAAAGTTGTCACTAAATGATATATTGCTCACACATGCCATGGGCATATGTGAAATGACACCCCAAAATAAATTCTGCTGCTTCTCCTGAGTACGGGGATACCACATATGTGGGACTTTTTGGGAGCCTAGCCGCGTACGGGGCCCCGAAAACCAAGCACCGCCTTCAGGCTTTCTAAGGGCGTAAATTTTTGAGTTCACTTCTCACTACCTATTACAGTTTTGAAGGCCATAAAATGCCAAGATGGCACAAAACACCCACAAATGACCCCATTTTAGAAAGTAGACACCCCAAGCTATTTGCTGAGAGGCATGTTGAGTCCATGGAATATTTTATATTTTGCCACAAGTTGCGGGAAAATTACAAACTTTTTTTTTTTTTTTTTTTTTTTCACAAAGTTGTCACTAAATGATATATTGCTCACGCATGCCATGGGCATATGTGAAATGACACCCCAAAATAAATTCTGCTGCTTCTCCTGAGTACGGGGATACCACATATGTGGGACTTTTTGGGAGCCTAGCCGCGTACGGGGCCCCGAAAACCAAGCACCGCCTTCAGGCTTTCTAAGGGCGTTACAGTTTTGAAGGCCATAAAATGCCAAGATGGCACAAACCCCCCCCAAATGACCCCATTTTGGAAAGTAGACACCCCTAAATTTAGGGGTACACTAGTGAGACTAGGTAATAAATGGCGGGTGCCCTGAAACTATAAAAAAATAACTAACCAACCAGCGTCACCTGTAACAGTTATATGGTGATCACTGGTGAAAGGGTTAACTAGGGGGCAATCAGGGGGCTTTATGCGGTAGTATATGGGGGTCCCTGGCGCTATAAAAAGCTGCGGCGAACCTAAATACCTACCTGCCTAACTAGCGTCACCTGTGACACTAATACAGCGATCAGAAAAACGATCGCTTATTAGGCTGGGTTCACACTGGAGCGATGCGGGAACGCCACGAATGCGCGGCGGGTTCCCGCATCGCATGCCTCCCGGCGGCAGTTCACACTGCCCTATGCGAACTGCTGGGAGTGTCAGTGAAATGTTACTGACACCCCCAGATCAGTTCGCATATCGCAGTGCGATCTGCAAACTCGGATCGCATGGTGTGAACACCCATGCGATCCGATTCTGCTGCGGGCCAAAAAAAGGGTCCCGTGCGAATTTGCGGCGGGTGCGGCGGGTGCGGCGAATGGCTGAACTCGAATCGCACAGAGATCGGATGTGATTTGCACTGCAGTGCGGTGCGAATCACATCCGTTCTCAAACCGCTGCAATGTGAACCCAGCCTTAGTGACACTGGCGACGGGGGGTGATCACGGGGTTAAACCTTTATTGGGGGGGTTAGGGGGGTACCTTAGAACTAAAGGGGGCTAACCCTAACTGCCCTAACAGTTATTAGTCACAAATGACACCCGCCGGGTGATCAGGGGGTTAAACCTTTATTAGGTAATAAATGGCGGGTGCCCTGAAACTATAAAAAAATAACTAACCAACCAGCGTCACCTGTAACAGTTATATGGTGATCACAGGTGAAAGGGTTAACTAGGGGGCAATCAGGGGGCTTTATGCGGTAGTATATGGGGGTCCCTGGCGCTATAAAAAGCTGCGGCGAACCTAAATACCTACCTGCCTAACTAGCGTCATCTGTGACACTAATACGGCGATCAGAAAAATGATCGCTTATTAGGCTGGGTTCACACTGGAGCGATGCGGAAACGCCGCGAATCCGTGGCTGGTTCCCGCATCGCATGCCTCCCGGCGGCAGTTCACACTGCCCTATGCGAACTGCTGGGAGTGTCAGTGAAATGTTACTGACACCCCCAGATCAGTTCGCATATCGCAGTGCGATCTGCAAACTCGGATCGCATGGTGTGAACACCCATGCGATCCGATTCTGCTGCGGGCCAAAAAAAGGGTCCCGTGCGAATTTGCGGCGGGTGCGGCGGGTGTGGCGGGGGCGGCGGGTGCGGCGAATGGCTGAACTCGAATCGCACAGAGATCGGATGTGATTTGCACTGCAGTGCGGTGCGAATCACATTCGTTCTCATAAACCGCTGCAATGTGAACCCAGCCTTAGTGACACTGGCGACGGGGGGTGATCACGGGGTTAAACCTTTATTGGGGGGGGTTAGGGGGGCACATTATAACTAAAGGGGGCTAACTCTAACTGCCCTAACAGTTATTACAGTCACAAATGACACCAATGCAAAAAAAAAAAAAAAAAAAAAAAAAAAAAATGACATTGGTGTCACTGTGACTGGGGGGCAGGGGTAATTGGGGGGGTGATCGGGGGGTAAAGGGGGGGTGTGAGTGTGCCTGGCATGTTCTACTGTGTGTGTAGAGTGTTGGTGCAACTCACCGATCCGCTCTCCTCCGTGTCGGAACGAAAAATACCGACACGGAGGAGAGAATACATCACTTCCTCTCCTGTGTTTACATTACAGGAGAGGAAGTGATGTCACCGGGGATTTCCATTCGTCGAGAGCGATCGCGAGGGGGTGGCCATGAATGAATGGCCGCCCCCTCATCCCGGATCGCTCTCGAAGGGATGCCGACCGCCGCAGGCACCGGGGGGGGGCCCGATCGGGCCCCCCACCCGCGGGCAGGCAGGGACTTATATATACGCCCATATGCCTGCCCGTGCCATTCTGCCGACGTATATCGTCGTGCGGCGGTCGGCAAGTGGTTAAAGCATATTAAAAAAGCCTAAAGCTCCATCTGCTGGGTCATAAGAGAACATAGAATATTCATTTGTAATATTTGCCTGTGTACAAAAATAGGTGTTCGTTTTTTTCCTGTCCAATATAAATAATGAAATTAATTATGTACAAAACCACTTCCCATTCTCTTTAATTGATTTAAATCTAACTGCTAAGAACCTGCATAGTTTATTGAACATATACTTATAAATATGTGGATGAATGATGTATTATGGAAAATTCATGACTGGTAACAGAATGACAGTTACTATATGCAGGGTGGCCTGCCTGCAGGTGACACGTTAAATGAATTGTGTCGCGGTTATAACATTTGTTCCAGCGTTTCCTGGCATTCCCTGTGGTACTGCATGCCATCCATGAAAAAAATGAGGAGACCATAGAGGAGACGGATTGGAACTTAGATGAAAGATAGAACACAGGGAATACTAAAAAAATGATTAGGTAAATTAAAAGTGACAGTTGGGTTAGTAATGCCTCACTTATGTACTCAGGATGAATGTCCCATAATTGGGTTAGTGGCAGAGGAATTAGATTCGAGGATGGAGGGCCAGTTTCATTAGTGTATTTAGACTAACCAGCTGCTACTTCCTCTAATGGCTCATGCGTCATCATTTGTAACTTTTGTAAATGGTAGCTGGCAGGCCAATCTTCTTGTTTGGCTTGTTATGAAGAGAGGAGAAATCCAGATACTAAATGGAAAATGCATTTAATACCCATTCACACATGCATTAACACATTAGAGTGCAATGGTTAAGGCATCCCAGTCTTTTTGAATGGGCTGGCAGCGCAACTTAAAGGCTTAGTTCACATTTGCCCAAAAAAATGCTTATGCAGGTAAGGAATGCCTCCTCCTCCTTCCCCCTCGCTGCCTTCTGGGACCTGTGTGTGTCCCAGAAGACGAGGTGGCCATTCAGAAAGCGATGCGTGACTCGCACATGTGCAGTAGGAAATCAGCTGTAAAGCCTGAAAGCTTCACTGCCAGTTTTCCCTAGTTGTAATAGTGGATGACTCAGTCTTGGGGGGGGGGGGGGTGACATCACGGGCTCCCTGTACAGGTAAGTGTCATTATTAAAAGTCAGCAGCTACAGTATTTGTAGCTGCTGACTTTTAAAAAATACTTTTTTGAGGCTAGAACTCCACTTTAGATACTTACCAGGCTCCGATTTCGATCCATCTGGGTCCATCTCCAGCAGCACTGCCCTTTCTTTCTGGATTTACAGGAAACTGAGGCAGCAGAGGGAGCCATTGGCTCCTGCTGCTGTCAATCAAATTTTTGTGAGGAGGAAGCAGGGAGTGGTTCTGGACACACACAGCCTGGCTCAGAAACATGCATGCATGAGTGCCCCGATAGCACACAAAACTTGCTATGGGGGAACTCACAGAAGAGGAAGAGCAAACAGCACCAGGGGGACCCCAGAAGAGGAGGATCGGGCCACTCTGTGCAATACCTTTGTACAGATCAGATCAGTACAACATGTTTGTTATTTAATCTTTTTTTTTTAAATCAGCCTTTACAATTGCTTTAAATAATGGCATTTATGTAGAAACAGAACGAAACTCTGGATAGCCGCACTCCGGATTGTGTAAAAATTAGATGCTTTTATTTCTTCAAGTGCAAGTACAAAACTCCATAAAACAAAACATCACAGCAAAAAGGGAACAAAAAAGGATTTTTGGACAAAGTTGCTGACGCGTTTCACGCTACAAACAGTGCTTACTCATAGCTATATAATAATGGCATTTACATGCTCTGAGCTCAGCACTGCTGCATCACTGGGGGTTGGAGAGCTCACTCCTGTGATGGTGGGGCTGAGCAGTGTTGGCTGGGAGTGTCTTAGCAATGTCTTAGCAACAGGGCTGGATAGAATGATGATATCTTTGGGAATTTTTTTTCCCCAGGCTTTGGGAGCAGCATAAATGCCTACACCTATAGAAAAAGCACTATCCAACTTTAGTCAAAGCTGAACAGTTTGTTGTCATCTACAGGCACCCCTTACCTGCATAGACAGTTTTTTTGGTAAAGGCAAACTAATGATTTAAAGCATAAATTGCAGTCAGGGCCATTACACCAATTGAGAGCAGAGAGTCCACAATGGCAGAGCGGCTCAGCCTCATAAAAGTGCTGGCTCAGCATTAATGAGCTTCCTGCTCGCCCACTAAAACCCGTGTGTGTGCCACACACACACAGGCAGCACTACAACCACTCAAAGCAGCCATCTTTGATGTAGGGGAAGGGGGTGGTAAAATGACTGCCTTGTGCAGCTTCTGCCCTGGTAGGGTCCTGTTTGCAGTACAATGCAAGGTTCACATACAGTGCATTGAAAAATAATTCATAACCCTTGAAATTTTCCACATTTTGTCATGCTACAACCAAAAACAAATGCATTTTATTAGGATTTTATGTGATAGGCCAACACAAAGTGGCATAAAATTGTGAAGTGGAAAGAAAATGATCAAAATGTTTTACAAATAAATATCTGAAAAGTGTGGTAAAATCTAGTGGAACCATTTGCAAGTCACCTAATTAGTAAATAGAGTCCACCTGTGTGTTATTTAATCTCATTATAAATACAGCTGTTCTGCGAAGCCCTCAGAGCTTTGTTAGAGAATCTTAGTAAACAAAACCGCATCGTGGAGGCCAAGCAGGGTTAGGTTATAAAAAAAATATCCCAAGCCTTGAACATCTCACATAGCACTGTTCAATCCATCATCTGAAAATGGAAAGAGTATGGCACAACTGCAAACCTACCAACACATGTCCGTCTACCTAAACTGCTAGACTAGGCAAGGAGAGCATTAATCAGAGAAGCAGCCAAAAGTCCCAGGGTAATTCTGGAGAAGCTGCAGAGATCCACAGCTCAGGTAGGCGAATCTGTCCACAGGACAACTATTAGTCGTGAACTCCACAAATCTGGCCTGGAAGAGTGGCAAGAAGAAAGCCATTGGTGAAAGAAAGCCATAAGAAGTCCAGTTTGCAGTTTGTGAGAGGCCATGTGGAGGACACAGCAAACATGTGGAAGAAGATGCTCTGGTCAAATGAGACCAGAATTGTGCCACTTTGTGTTGGTCTATCACATAAAATCCCAATAAAATACATTTTACATTTTTGGTAGTAACATGACAAAATGTGGAAAATTTCAAGGGGTTTGAATACTTTTTTCAAAGTACTGTATACTATAAAAAACAAATCAGCTGGTGTTAGTAGGTGTAATAAAAGAAAAAAAAAAAAAGGTTTACCCCCCCCCCCCCCCGCATTACTTTGTATGACGTCATCATCTATCTAGGAAGAATCTTAGGGAATGCAGAGCAGGTGAAATCTTTTAAGTAGACTTTCCTGTCCATTGCCTGCAAGATTTTGCATTCCCCAGGATCTCGTTGATTGGAGTGTGACGTCACCCTAACCAAGGTGCCATCAATGATAGACAGGTGTAATGTAAGTACAAATCTAACTTCTTTCTTAGCAGTTTGCTTTGACACCCACTACCAGTTGAATTTACAGGGGCCTAGGGTCATGCACTTTATTGCATGAAAAAAAGCACATGACACTTTTTTTTAAACGCATCACACCAAAATGCATGGCATGCGTGTTGTGATATACTGCAATGGAATTGTGTTGCCCACTATTGTAGTTCTTTGGGATGCCATTGCGAATAAATGGCAGCACAGCAGATCAGTCCTTGGTTTATGTTATTGTGGGTTGCGTCTTATCATGTTACCAGGATTGATAGAGCCCCCAACGCAAATATACATTATTTAAAATTTATAATGATATGGAGTATTGTTGCTGTTGAAATGAAAATATACTATGTAAAATCATCTCATATAAGCTTTAACATGTTATTATATTTTTAAATTTGTAGTTTTCATTAATTTTTTTGTCAGATAACTTTTTATTGAAAGTTTTTCAATTATTGAGTAACGCTTCAAACAATCATTCTGATGATACAGTTTCAATAAAAGCAGTTCACTATAGCAAGAGAGAGTAGAGAAGGAAAGTGAAGGGTAGACAAGGGAGGGGTGTTAATAGGGGAAAAAAAAGGAAAAAAAAAGGGGGGGGGGGTATTGGAAGGAAGAGAAAGAATAAGATTTAACGACTGGAAACATCATCAACAGACCACTGTGCAGTTTGTAGATTCAGACTTAGCCCTCAAATATTATAGAGTCATGATGGGGCTTAAGGGACCCAATGTTGTCATCAAATTATAAACCAACATCAGTGGTGGCTGGTGGGTTTTTCTTTTGAGGGAGCAGCACTGACAGCAGCATCACCCCCAGGGAAGACTGCGGGGTGACACACACCAGCTACACTCCCCCGGGTGGACTGCGGTGTGACACTGACATCAACCCCCCCCCCGGAAGATTGTATCGTGACACACACCAGCCACATCCCCCCCTCCCCCCTGTGGCCCGCGCACCCACATCAGTGAGGTGTATTATGTGAGTAATATACTTAAAGCGGTAGTAGTTCCCCATGATTAGTTCCAAGGGGTGGAGCGAATTGTGTTGGGAGCATGGCCTGGTTGGAGCTGGGACAAGCTCCCTCCTAGACCAACAATCACAGCAGTGGATGTTAAGAATTTGCACCACTTTTTCCAGCCTGAGTGGCTTACATATTGGGTCTTTTGGGTTAAAGTGGTAGTACACCGCACCAAAAAAATTAATTGGGCCCCCAAGCGGTTTAAGCCATAACGTGTTAGTGTGCATTGAGTACTAGTGCCTTATGACAGACTTACCTGAAAACGCTTTCAGGGGTCCCAGAGCTTCCATCCTCACCTGGTCTTCCTTCTGGGACCGTGGGCTTCGGTCGTATGAATGGCCGAGCTGCAATGACGTCACTCCTGTGCTCACCGGTGTGCACTCTGAAGTCAAGGCCACAGCACAGAGTTCTGAATGGCTGGCACAGTCTATTCAGAGCCCAGTGCGCTGGTGCCTATGACATCGCTGGCTTGCTGCTAAAATAAATATCTTCTAAACTTTGCACATTTATTCATTCAGAGGATCTTTATCAAAAAACTAAAAATAATGGGGAATAATAGAATATTTCAAAAAATCCGAAATGTATTGTATAGAAAAAAAATAAACAAAAAGGGGGCCCCCAAATATCAAATATAATCCAGCTGTATTGTGTATCCATAGAACCACCTACTAAGTCCATTAATATTCCTTATCAAAAATGCCAGAATCATCTGTTTAGAAGTACAAAAAACATATAAAGCCCCCAAAACAGTTAAAAAAAAAAATAACATAATAAGTTACAATCCTGGACTTAAATCACCCCATAAAAGGCTCTCCTCTTCGTGCTCCTCCACATGCTTTTTTGGCCACATGTACATCTTGTGGAATAGTTGTGCAAATCTAGAATGAAATTGCCTCATTCATGGGCAGTATTGTTTGGGAGGAACTGGCTGTCATGTTCCTCTCCTGAGCCAGGAGAGGCAAAATTGCTCCACTTCTGTGTGCTCCGGCATTTCGATACTGCACACCACATGGAAGCAAGGAATAATGTTGTCACTTCCGGGATAAGACTGCCACCCACCGGAGGAGGGAGGTAAAGACCTCCCAAGCAGGCAAAATCTCCATACCATCACCCAAACACAGACTTGAGCGATACCCTGCCTGAGGAGTCTGCCTGCACAGGGAGGTCAGTGTGCAGAAACAGAAGGTTCCCCTATACTGTGTCAGGCATGTTGTGTTAACCACCTCTGGGGTGGGGAGAAGACAGACCCTCACTGAAAAGCAATAGTTTACATTTAAGGCCAAAACTGCATTTATTGGGGCCTTCAATGCTGCAAAAAAAAATTCTGTACCATTCCCCTGATCTGTGCCTTGATACAATCCTGTCTTGGTGGTCTACAGACAATTCCTTGGACTTCATGGCTTGGTTTGTGCTCTGACATGCACTGTTAACTGTGGTACCTTATATAGACAGGTGTGTGCCTTTGCAAACCATGTCCAAGTTGTAGAAATATCTCATTAATGATCAGTGGAAACAGGATGGACTTGATTGAGCTCAATTTTGAGTGTCATGGCAAAGGCTGTGAATACTTACTGTATGTACATGTGATTTTTTTGTTTTTTTATTTTTAAGCGATGCCAAGATTTCAAACAAGATTCTTTCACATTGTCATTATGAGGTACTGTTTGTAGAATTTTGAAAAAAATATGGAATTCTATGAGGAAGTGAGTTGCCATCTAGGTAAAGGAGTGGTGTATCTGGATTTTGCAAAAGCATTTGACACAGTTCCCCATAAACGTTTACTGTACAAAATAAGGTCTGTTGGCATGGACCGTAGGGTGAGTACATGTATTGAAACCTGGCTACAAGGGCGAGTTCACGGTGGTGATAAATGGAGTGTACTTGGAATGGTCATGGGTGGGCAGTGGGGTCCCCCAGGGTTCTGTGCTGGGACCAATCCTGTTTAATTTATTCATAAACAACCCGGAGGATGGGGTAAACAGTTCAATTTCTGTATTTGTGGACGATAGTAAGCTAAGCAGGGCAATAACTTCTTCGCAGGATGTGGAAACCTTGCAAGAAGATCTGAACAATTAATGGGATGGCAACTACATGGCAAATGAGGTTCAATGTAGAAAAATAATGCTTTTGGGTGGCAAAATATGAATGCAATCTATACACGGGGGGATCTCTGGGGGAATCTAGGATGGAAAAGGACCTGGGGGTCCTAGTAGATGATAAGCTCAGCAATGACATGCAATGCCAAGCTGCTGCTAACAAAGCAAACAGAATATTGGCATGCATTAAAAAAGCGATCAACTCCAGAGATAAAACGATAATTCTCCCGTTCTACAAGACTCTGGTCCGGCCTCACCTGGAGTATGCTGTTCAGTTCTGGGCACCAGTCCTCAGGAAGGATTTACTGGAAATGGAGAGAGTAAAAAGAAGGTCAACAAAGCTAATAAAGGGACTGGAGGATATTAGTTATGAGGAAAGGTTGTGAGCACTGACCTTATTCTCTCTGGAGAAGAGATGCTTGAGAGGGGATATGAATTCAATTTACATATATCATACTGGTGACCCCACAATAGGGATAAAACATTTTTTGTGGAAGGGAGTTTAACAAGACACCTGGCCACTCATTAAAATTAGAAGAAAAGAGGTTTGACCATAAACTATATAGAGGGTTCTTTACTGTAAGAGCGGCCAGGATGTGAATTTCCCTTCCACAGGCGGTGGTCTCAGCGGGGGGCATCAATAGTTTAAAAAAAACTATTAGATATGCACCTGAATGACCAAAACATACAGGGATATACAATGTAATACTGACTAAAAAAATCACATGTATAGGTTGGACTTGATGGAATTGTGTCTTTTTTCAACCTTACCTACTATGTAACTATAATTTAATCCATTTTGGAATAACAATGATCAACAGAGCAAGTTTGCGACGCTCCTGAAAGAAACAGAGAAGGAGGGGGAGAAAGAAAGGGAGGGTTCAGTCATAGTTAGAGATGTGTAATTTCCAGAAATTTCCCTGGAAAAAAATAAAAATTTGGATAAATTGGAAAAATAAATTCAGTGTGGAGTAGTTTTACAAATCTAAAGTCATCTTGTTACATCAGGGATGTGAAATGCAGTGTATTATGCTTGAAATAAAAGTGTTAAAAACTAGCGTATTCAGTAAATAAACTAAACTTACTTTTTAAATATTTTTATTACAAATGGAATAACAAGAACATTTCACCTATACATGAGAACCCTCCTTTCACTCATAATAATGTAAAATCGTCCTGCCAATACAGTATGCATTCTCAGATATTGGCAATGCTGATCCAGAAGAATATATTGCTCTATGAAGAGCTTCATTGATGTTCTCCTGATTTTCAGGTATAATTTTCTCTTTAAATGAAGGGATTGTGTATTTTTGGGAGGCCATGGTTTGCAACACTTTCTTACTTGAAGATGCTGCTGGTGAAGAAACATGTTGTGATGATCCAGAAGCAGCAGAAAGAGTGTTTCTGGAATGAGAACTCTGGAGAGAAAAGCTAATCACACTTTCATTCTGGTCCTCATCATTTCATTTCATAAAGTATTTTTTAATGTCTTTAGGGCACCTCTGACTTGCCAGCATATGTCTTGTCATCTTTGTAGCATTTGGAAAATAATATTTATTTTCAATATCTGTATGCAGCTTTGCTCTCAGCAGAAATTGCACTGTGGAAATGTTTCTAAACTCTATTTACTGACCTGACTATAGGTGAACATTATGCTGTGATGATGGGAAACATTAATATAAATCATTTAAGTGTTATAAAGATAAACTAATTTGTTAGACAAATCTTCCCTTTTACAAGTCAAGTAAAGCCTGGGAGGACAGAAACTATCATCTACTGTATTCCAACAATCATCCAACCGTAGGAGGTAAAAAATGGAGCCCACAAGCAAAATGCAGCCTTTCTCCTGCAGTGAGTGACCCCTAGTGGCAGATATGCCTATCTCTCTTCTTTGAGAATTGCATTGAAAAATACAGTGCTACTTGAATTGTATTCCTGGATTTGCTTCTCTTTAGCTGAGAGAACTTGCAATAATTTAAAGACTTTGCATAATGTTTTAGAAACCTTTACCTTAACATGAAGGTCTTCATGTTATATATTTTGAATACCATGATCTAACATGTTTATATTAGATGTATGTTATATTATATTTGATATACATTTTTTACCCTTTTATTGGTTAAACTAGATGGAGTTGTGTCTTTTTTCAACCAGACTAACTATATAACTATGTAATATATTATTTATCATTGTAAATGAACATATTCCACACTTTTTTTCCAATTTTTCCAGAAAAACAAAACCAGAAAACAACCTGTTATTAACCAATGTTTTTTTCTAGGCCTTTCTATCTCTAGTGCACTGGCACTGCTCGGTGTTCAGTCACCTGAGGCTGGTATCTGGTGGCTCAGGCAGCGGCATCATTCATACAATCACAATGTTGCTGCCAGCTGCTTTTTTATACATCCCATTTCTCAGGCACAGCTGCATACCGGGAATTAAAGTTTGTACTGGATGGGTAGACACAGAGAGAACAGGGGCAGGAGAAGCAGGAGCAGTTTGGGTTTGCTGTGCCCTGTGAGAGTGTCACAAACACTCGGCTCAGCTGCAGCCACCCATTCCTACATTTACAGACTGCTTCTCCTGTCCCACAGACACATTTACAACAGGGGAAATCAGGTTGTTTTCTACAAACTGTCCATGAGTTTACAACTAATAGTTGGCAACACTGCATGCTTTGGATCAATGCAGGCAGAAATAATATAATAATATAATATATTCGTAATTATGTTGCATTATTCACTGTACATGCTACATATTTCAGCAGCACAGAACATGCCATGGCTGACCATTGTTTAGTACTATGTCCACGTTCCTGCTCAGGTCACCCTCTATGGCCGTGGAATTGTAATGTCAGGATTAACAAGGCATATAACTCAGGCAATTTCAAGGCCTGCTGATTTCATCTATTAATCCCATTAAATGGCAATCTTCATGCCACTCAGTGCCTTGTTCTCATATTTCTATAAAATGACGTTTCGTGTCTGCCAGGCTGTAGATCTAAAGGGGTCACCAATCAATATAATGAAAACACAAAGGTTTTATTTAAAAAATGCCATTAACATGTTGATGGAAAGGGAAAGGAGGAACCAGGAAAGATAAAACAGAAGCAGCTTAAACTACAGCTTTAAGGTACATATGATACACTTATAAATGATGTGACATTTGGCACATTCACTGAAAGTACCTCATACACCATGTAGGTATACTTTTAGTAAATGTTTGGTGAATTTCACATTCACTGCTTTAGAAATGTACCCTATTGGGTTTACAGTGTCCATCCATATATAATAAAGGTAGCTTAAAGAGGAAGTAAACCCCGATGGGTTTTACTTTCTCTTTTGCTCCCTGCAAATTAAAAGCATAATGGGCTAGTATGCAACGCATACTAACCCATTATGTGACACTTACCTGCAAATGAAGCTCGCGCTGTCCCCTGTGAAGGCTGTGTCCATCTTTGCCCCCTTCCGTCAGGGCCGGAGTCGCGTGACTTCACTCCCACGTACGCACGTGGGAGTTGTCAATCACGGCGCACACTGGGGGTTAAGCGGAATGGGTTGTTTTAGAAGGTAAGGGTTCACATATACTTTGGCTCCTATAATAATGACCCCACTCCAATTAACCCCTGCCCTCCAGTGCCACGATCTTTGATAATCTGGCATGTGCACAGATGTCCTAAAGTCTGTGCCTGGTCTTCGGGTCCCAGCAGAGCCCTGCGGCTCATCTGTGCATGCTCGGCCCCCCTGAGATCTGAGACTTCTATACCTGCTCCATCTTCTGACATACTCGGCCCCCCTGAGATCTGAGACTTCTATACCTGCTCTATCTTCATGCATGCTCGCCCCCCCTGAGATCTGAGGGTTCCACACCTGCTCTATCTTCGCGCATACATAGGAAAGCCCCTGTGAGTGCACAGCTTTCTGGGTCCTGACAAAGCCGCGCAGCCAAACTGTGGAATCCTGTCACATGTGTTCAACAGTAAATTGATTTTAGGGAAAAAGGAAAAAAGGTGCAAGTTTGTCCACTAATAAAGGGTTAATTTCATTCAACCCCTAATGAATCCTTGATTAAGGTATTGATGCCGTAACCAAATAGCATATAGAAAGAAGAGCGCAGTTCGATTAACACGGACTGCAAAAGGGGTTACTTTGGGCACCAAAAAATATTTCAAAATGAGGTTAATTCATAGAAAGATTATATTTTATTTTTAGGTTTTAAATATCATCATTAACCATACTTAAATTACTAAGACACCAAGGGCAATTCATAAAGAATACCCATATACTAAATAGACAGTACATATATCGTGAAAGACAGACTACAGACAGAACATAAATAACACACACAACAAACACAGAAAATGACGCTGGTCCGGACCAATTGTTGCCAGTTGGCGTGAAGGATTATGGTAAACGAATTAGACCTGGAGAAATGCTCACATTGTCTCTAGATGTTTACCAGGCAATCAACAGCACGCTAAGGGGGAGAAACTAATATTGAATTACGGCTATTACTATCAGCCTGGTTACTAGCTGGATTTGTAACAGAGTGTTCATTTGCTAATTATACAGTGCCTTGCGAAAGTATGCGGCCCCCTTGAACTTTTCAACCTTTTGCCACATTTCAGGCTTCAAACATAAAGATATAAAATTTTTATTTTTTGTGAAGAATCATCAACAAGTGGGACACAATTGTGAAGTGGAACAAAATCTATTGGATTTTTGAAACTTTTTTAGCAAATAAAAAACTGAAAAGTGGTGCGTGCAAAATTATTCGGCCCCTTTACTTTCAGTGCAGCAAACTCACTCCAGAAGTTCAGCGAGGATCTCTGAATGATTCAATGTTGTCCTAAATGACTGATGGTGATAAATAGAATCCACCTGTGTGTAATCAAGTCTCTGTATAAATGCACCTGCTCTGTGATAGTCTCAGGGTTCTGTCGAAAGCGCAGAGAGCATCATGAAGACCAAGGAACACCCCAGGCAGGTCCGTAATACTGGAGAAGTTTAAAGCCGGATTTGGATACAAAAAGATTTCCCAAGCTTTAAACATCCCAAGGAGCACTGTGCAAGCGATCATTTTGAAATGGAAGGAGTATCAGACCACTGCAAATCTACCAAGACCTGGCCGTCCCTCTAAACTTTCAGCTCAGACAAGGAGAAGACTGATCAGAGATGCAGCCAAGAGGCCCATGATCACTCTGGATGAACTGCAGAGAACTACAGCTGAGGTGGGAGAGTCTGTCCATAGGACAACAATCAGTCATACACTGCACAAATCTGGCCTTTATGGAAGAGTGGCAAGAAGAAACCCATTTATCAAAGATATCCATAAAAAGTCTTGTCTAGAGTTTGCCACAAGCCACCTGGGAGACACACCAAACATGTGGAAGAAGATGCTCTGGTCAGATGAAACCAAAATCGAACTTTTTGCCCACAATGCAAAACAATATGTTTAGCGTAAAAGCAACACAGCTCATCACCCTCAACACACCATCCCCACTGTCAAACATGGTGGTGGCAGCATCATGGTTTGGGCCTGCTTTTCTTCAGCAGGGACAGGGAAGATGGTTAAAATTGAGGGAAAGATGGATGCAGCCAAATACAGGACCATTCTAGATGAAAACCTGTTGGAGTCTGCAAAAGACCTGAAACTGGGACGGAGATTTATCTTCCAACAAGACAATGATCCCAAACATACAGCAAAATCTCCAAAGGAATGGTTCACAAATAAACGTATCCAGGTGTTAGAATGGCCAAGTCAAAGTCCAGACCTGAATCCAATCGAGAATCTGTGGAAAGAGCTGAAAACTGCTGTTCACAAATGCTCTCCATCCAACCTCACTGAGCTCGAGCTGTTTTGCAAGGAAGAATGGGCAAGAATTTCAGTCTCTCGATGTGCAAAACTGATAGAGACATACCCCAAGCGACTTGCAGCTGTAATCGCAGCAAAAGGTGGCTCTACAAATTATTAACGCAAGGGGGCCGAATAATTTTGCACGCCCCACTTTTCATTTTTTTGTTAGTTAAAAAAGTTTCAAAAATCCAATAGATTTCGTTCCACTTCACAATTGTGTCCCACTTGTTGGTGATTCCTCACAAAAAATAAAAATGTTATATCTTTATGTTTGAAGCCTGAAATGTGGCAAAAGGTTTAAAAGTTCAAGGGGGCCGAATACTTTCGTAAGGCACTGTAAATATAAAGTTCATTCTCCAATGTTAATGTAAACAATTTCCATGGGTTTTCGGCTAAGGTTAAGCTACTTTGTTTCAAAAAAGTATTTTTCTCCAAAACAAATATCTGTTCCAGGAAGCCACAAATGGCTAGTATAATACACACCGACTGAGTTTTTCAGGCCCGGAGGCTAATCTTTTTGATTATATCAATAAACGCTGCGGTATCCCAATAATCCAACAAAAGGTTTAAAATATCAATGAATACATCACATACGTTACCGCTGCCCTCCTGGGACCTGTTGTTCAATTCGCTGTAAGAATAAAAATGTCTAGTCTTTCAGAACTTGCTAAGCAGGTATGTCATTGGCTATACCAAGCCGAGTTTTGTAAAATCCACAGAGTATGCCAAGCTGCATCCACTGTCTCCAACCTATGTTATCGGTTCGTCCAGCGTCCGGATGTGACGTCACATCCGGACGCTGGACGAACCTTGCATAGGTTGGAGACAGTGGATGCAGCTTGGCATACGGAGTGCTTTTCCTTTTTCAAAAAACCAAATACTTCTCCTCTACATGGATGACCGGTGTTCTGGAAAGCTTTTGTTTGCTCGTGCGGGTTATGTGTGCTATACTACCAACAGCAGAGGACTCTTTCTGTACTGCCAAAATTAATCCACATTCGAAACGATAACGACCGGCGTGTGGTCGGCCAGTGAGTGGTGCAATCCTTTCGGATTCTGGGGCTTTGCAGTGTGGTGACAATATAGCAGACCATCTTCATCATTGGTTCAATATTTTTTTCTTTTTTGGCCCGTCTTTTTTGCTTTTGGGCGGAGCCAAATAATGAGAAAAATGTCCTCCAGGTATTAACAAACATGTGAGTATTCAAGTGTTGGGATTCAAACATATTATGTCAAGTTAAGTTTGTAAATGTATTTTTTGATATATTCATTGCTTGTTATGTGCTTACAGAAAGTGGCTTCCCTGAAGAAGAAACTATATACACATATTTTCGAAACGCGTAGGAAAAATAGCCGCTTGCTTTGCCGCATAAATTTATGCATGTGGTATCGTTTTATGCTTCACACATATGCTAGCAAAACTATGTTATTTTATGGAACTTTTTTCTTTTGTTGTATTTTGTCTTTGTATTTGTAATAAAAATTACTTTTTTTTATATATTTAGTATATTTTTTTCATTGCCTTAAAAATCCCAACCAAATTTGAGGTTTGATCTATTGTATTCACTATTTCAGGGATGATGGCAATAACATGCCACAGCACATGAGTCCAATCAATATTTCTAATTCGTTTACCATAATCCTTCACGGCAACTAGCAATAATTGGTCCGGACCAGCGTCATTTTCTGTGTTTGTTGTGTGTGTTATTTATGTTCTGTCTGTAGTCTGTCTTTCACGATATATGTACTGTCTATTTAGTATATGGGTATTCTTTATGAATTGCCCTTGGTGTCTTAGTAATTTAAGTATGGTTAATGATGATATTTAAAACCTAAAAATAAAATATAATCTTTGTATGAATTAACCTCATTTTGAAATATTTTTTGGTGCTCAAAGTAACCCCTTTTGCAGTCCGTGTTAATCGAACTGCGCTCTTCTTTCTCTCTGTCACATGTGTTCGCCTGTCAGTGAAACCACCTCCAGGGCTGTGACATGTGGGCATCACAGGAGCGGGGGGAGGGGAGGGGGTAAACAACATTTTTTCCAAGGCAAGAAAGAAGGAAGTGTTGCACTGCAGCACAAAAATGTTAGATACCCTTAAAAAATACATCCTAATGTGAGAGTGGGGATAGGGTGCAGGTGAAAATAGGTTGTTTATAGGACGAAGGTCCGCTTTAAGCAATTCCAAATTGTTATATTGTAAAACATGTGGCACAGTTGCAATTTATACAATGTGCAGCCTTTCAATCTGGCACCTTAAAGTGGATGTAAACCCAATTCATGAAATCTGACCTGGATATATATATATATCTGCAGTGTTTACTAATCTCTCTCTCCAAAGCCCTATGCTCTGTGTCTTTCTGCTGTTTCATTCTTCAGTTATCAGCTGAAGTTCTTTGACATGGGAGATAAAAGCAGCTGAAAAATTGTGTCGGGGTGGGTGCTATAAATAGACTAGCAGAGAGCTTGTCTTGTCACCGCACAGCACTGCAAGTATTTTCATTCCTCTGCCAATGTGGAGGGGGTGTGTGTGCCTTTCCTCCAATCAGCTGCTACACAGTGTATCCCAGGAATCCATTCCTACTGCTGAATGAGGAAGTAAAAATTCTTACATGATGTAAGAATTCTAAAGAATATACAGTGCCTTGAAAAAGTATTCATACCCCTTGAAATTTTCCACATTTTGTCATGTTACAACCAAAAATGTAAATATATTTGATTGGGATTTTATGAAATAGACCAACACAAAGTGGCACATAATTGTGAAGTGGAAGGAAAATGATAAACAGGTTTAATTTTTTTGTAAAAATAAATATGTGAAAACTGTGGTGGACATTTGTATTCAGCCCCCTTTACACTAATACCCCTAATGAAAATCTAGTGGAACCAATTGCCTTACGAAGTCACCTAATTAGTAAATAGAGTCCACCTGTGTGTCATGTATTCTCAGTATAAATACAGCTGTTCTGTGAAGCCCTCGGAGGTTTGTTAGAGAACCTAAGTGAACACACAGCACCATGAAGGCCAAGGAACACACCAGAAAGGCCAAGGATAAAGTTGTGGAGAAGTTTAAAGCAGGGTTAGGTTATAAAAAAAATGTCCAAGCTTTGAACATCTCACAGAGCACTGTTCAATCCATCATCCGAAAATGGAAAGAGTATGGCAGAACTGAAAGCCTACCAAGACATGGTCGTCCACCTAAACTGACAGGCCGGGCAAGGAGAGCATTAATCAGAGAAGCAGCCAAGAGGCCCATGGTAACTCTGGAGGAGCTGCAGATCCACAGCTCAGGTGGGAGAATCTGTCCACAGGACAACTATTTGTCATGCACTCTACAAATATGGCCTTTATGGAAGAATGGCAAGAAGAAAGCCAAAAATTTAGACCAAAATGCAACATTTTGGCCTAAAAGCAAAACACTATGTGTGACGGAAAACTAACACAGCACATCACCCTGAACACACCATCCCCACCATGAAACATGGTGGTGGCAGCATCATGTTGTGGGGATGCGTTTCTTTAGCAGGGACAGAGAAGCTGGTCAGAGTTGATGGGAAGATGGATGGAGCCAAATACAGAGTAATCTTAGATGAAAACCTGTTAGCGTCTGCAAAAGACTTGAGACTGGGGCGGAGGTTCACCTTCCAGCAGGGCAATGACCCTAAACATACAGCCAGAGATACAATGGAATGGTTTAGATCAAAGCACATTCATGTCTTAGAATGGCCATTCAAAGTCCAGACCTAAATACAATTGAGAATCTGTGGCAAGACTTGAAAATTGCTGTTCACAGATGCTCTCCATCCAATCTGACAGAGCTTGAGCTATTTTACAAAGAAGAATGGGCAAAAATGTCACTCTCTAGATGTGCAAAGCTGGTAGACACATCCCCAAAAAGACTTGCAGCTGTAATTGCAGTGAAAGAGGGTTCTACAAAGTATTGACTCTGAATACAAATGTACCCCACACTTTTCACATATTTATTTGTAAAAAAAAAAATTGAAAACCATTCATCATTTTCCTTCCACTTCACAATTATGTGCCACTTTGTGTTGGTCTATGACATAAAATGCCTGTAGATAGATGTTTTGTCTAGTGACAGGGCTCCTTTAAACTGTAAATCTGTAGTACACTCAAGTCAATTGATTAATATTATCTCATAGCCGATAGAAACACCGCTAGTTTTTGGATGGTCATGTTTGTGTGGTTCTGCGGGGCTTTGTGGTTTGTACTTGCCTTGAGTATTTGGCTCACATTCAGCTTTTTGTTAAGCGATATGACTTGTGCCAGGAGTTTATAGTTAAAATGCAAAGCTGAATGGTACTTTAATCCACTTGACATTTTTAATCTAATATAATTGTGTTTTAGCATCATTGCAGCTGACAGCCTGTAACATTATTTTTCCTTTAGAGGATTGGCTGTGACTACGAAATAAATTCAAACGCCACCGAGGATCGATGTGGGATCTGCCTGGGAGACGGCTCAAGCTGCCAGACAATCACAAAAACATTTGATCAAAGTGATGGATTCGGTAATTATTCTTTCCTTTTTTTACATTTGTTACACAGCCACAGTTTGTGATCTTTCCATAAAGGCGTGAAGATATGAACTTTAAGCAGTAGAAACATTTTCATTTTGTTAATTTTAAGAAACAATAAAATAATTTGTAATCCCAACATTTCATATTCCTGATATGTGCCTGCTGTACCGTGTTCTTAGGAAAAGTCTCCTATTCTTTCTGTATTGTTTCCTTGGTGTAAAATAGCTGGTGACCTTGCCAGTTCCTTCTGATTTCCTAATAAAACCTGACCACACTAGGCATGAGAGTGCAGAATGGCAAGTTCTCTAGCTGAGCTGAGATCTAAGCCCGCTCTTCTCCAATGATCAGACAACCTGTACCCCATGGAAAGACCAGTGTACTGCTGTTTCTCTTCATCCAGCTCTCTAAACTCCTTATGCAGCTGAGAACAGAGGCTATATGATCACCTATAAGAAATGTAAAACAAGGTTTATAAGTTTTACGTGCATACACAAATGTTTTGACCTAATTTCTATCTTATGCTTTAAATCTGCATATAAAGGTAGTCAATAGCTGCCCTAGCGTCGGTTTTCGTCCGTCGGACTAGCATGCAGACGAGCAGATTTTTCAACCGGACTCGAGTTCGTCAGAAAGATTTGAAACATGTTTTAAATCTAAAGTCCATCTGATTTTTAGACAGCAAAAGTCAGATGAAGCCCACACATGATCGAATTGTCCGGCAGATTCGTTCTGTCGGACCTTTATTAGAGGATCTTCAAATGACTCTCATGACAAACACCTCCTATTGTTTAATGCAAAAAGAAAGAAAACTATTCTCTGATCATGGAAGAGACCAACCTCCCCTAATCTGGGAGAATGGAAGAAATTAATGGATCAGATATTGCCCCAATATAAAATGACCTAAAATGTGTCATACACAACTATTTGAGCATTAACCACTTCAATACAGGGCACTTTCGCCCCCTTCCTTCCCAGCCCAATTTTCAGCTTTCATCGCTCTAGCGCTTTCAGTGACAATTGCGCGGTCATGCTACACTGTACCCAAATGAAATTTTTATCATTTTGTTCGCACAAATAGAGCTTTATTTTGGTGGTATTTATTCACGACTCAGTTTTTATTTTTTGCGATATAAGCGCAAAAAAGCGGAAATTTGGAAAAAAAACAATATTTTCTTTTTTCTATTTTAAAAGAAATCCAATAAAATCAAATTTTGTCATAAATTTAAGCCAAATTGTATTCTGCTACATGTTTTTGGTAAAAAAAATTCCGTTAAGTGTATAATAATTGGTTTGTGTGATCACGGACATATGTACGCAAATGATCATGTACATATGTGTGCAGGTGATCACGTATATATGTGTGCAGATAATCATTGGGACATGTGATTTTAGTGGGACATATGTGGGGGACATGTTTTTATTATTAGGGACATGTGTTTTTATTATTTGGGGACATGTATGTTTTGCGGACATATGTGGGGACTGTGTTTATACTGTGTGGTGTGTTGTGTATTACACTAGACTGGTGATCAGTGAGTAAAAAGCTGTAAAAAACAGCTCATACTCACTGATCATCAGCCGGCTGCAGCGATCTGCTCTCCTCTCCTCTCCTCAGCGATGACTTCCGTGTGAGGAGAGGAGGAGCCGATTGCCTAGCAACCGGCTGTTTGTTTACATCACATGACGGCCGTGATTGGACACGGCCGTCATGTGATCAGGAGGGCCAATCAGAGAGCCCTCCTGCCGATCTGAGATGCGCTGTGTCCGGGTGACACGGGCGCATCCGCGCGCGCGCGATCCCGCTTCTTCTGATGGACGTTCCTGAACGTCCTATCAGAAGTAGACGGCTCCCACCCAGCCGTATATGTGCATTGGCCGGGTGGGAAGTGGTTAACCACTTCAGCCCCAGGAAGGTTTTACCCGCTTCCTGACCAGGTAATTTTTTTGTGATACGGCACTGCATTGCTTTAACAGAAAATTGTGCGGTCCTGCAACGTTGTACCCAAATACAATTGATGTCCTTTTTTTCCAACAAATCTTTTGGTGGTATTTGATCACCTCTGCGGTTTTTATTGTTTGCGCTATAAACAAAAAAAAGCAGCAATTTTGAATAAAAAAATAATGGGGGTTATTTTTGAAAGGCAAATCCACTTTACACTACACGTGCACTTGGAATTGCAGTCGCTGTAAATCTAAGGGGTAGATCTGAAATGAGGGGAAGCTCTGCTGATTTTACCATCCAATCATGTGCAAGCTAAAATGCTATTTTTTATTTTGTTTGCATGTCCCCTTTGGATCTACAGCGACTGCACTTCCATGTGTACTCTCCGGGGAATTGCCTTTCGGAAATAACCCCCAATATTTCTTACTTTCTGCTATAAAACATTCCCAATAAAAATATGTAAAAATCTAATTTGTTCATCAGTGTAGGCCAATATTTATTCTGCTACATATTGTTGGTAAAAAAAAATTCCCAATAAGCGTTTATGGATTGATTTGCGCAAAAGTTATCGTGTCTACAAACTATGGGTTCGATTTATGGCATTTTTTTTTTTTTAATGCCAGCGATCAGCGATTTTTAGCGGGACTGCGGCATTATGGTGGACAAATCTGACCTTGCCTTCTAACTGTAGGGGACAGTGTTACACTGGAGGAAACCAGAGATTTTGTTTCAGCTTAGCTCATTTCCTCACTGACAGATCAGCAGTGTGCCTTGTTTACACAGGCATACCGCTGCTCTGCGTCTCCTGTGATGGATTGGCAGGTTGCGGTGGCCATCACGGCCACCGACCCCGCTAATTCGCTGCTGCTGTGTCCAATCACTGCGAGAGCATGCACCCCCTACTCCGCATGTACAAAATCACGTACAGGTACACGATTTTGTGCAGACGGGCCGCCCTGCAGCAGTATATGTACTGTGGGCGGTCCGGAAGCGGTTAAAGTATAACTATTGACAATTTTTATTTATTTTTTTATTTTGACAGAGTGAGAATGGATTAGAAAACCTATTGGATTTGTATTGCTGTCTGTGTCCCCCTTGGGAAGATTCACCATCTCAATTTGTCCTGTTTATCATCATCTTTGAACGTAAAAAGCAAAAGAAAATCCCAAATTTTGGGTTGTTTCCAGGGGTGGACTGACAACTCATGGGGCCCCCAGGCAATAGGAGATTATGGGGCCCCAGGCAATCAGAGTTTATGGGGCCACACACACACAGTATACACATACATGTATACACATACATGTTTCTATTGGCTGAGAAGGTACTGGAGAGGTGGGGAAGCTATAATCTTGGGATTTTTAGACCAAAAGGATGTCGGTAAGGGACATTTCAGAGACAGATGTAAAAAAAACACAGATTTTTACATACTGTCCCTGGTTTTACTGAGGAAGCCTGATGGGGCCCCCTAGTGGCTCGGGGCCCTCGGGCAGTGCCAGAGTGGCTCAATGGTCAGTACGCCCTGGTTGTTTCCAAAAAAGTAATAGAGGGGAAATCTTCCAATGGGGGCACTAGTTCTGGTGACCTGGGAGGCCCCAAGGGATTTCCTTGGTTTGTAGGGATATACTCTCATTTCCTGTTTTGGTTATGGGACAGGAAGTTAAGTTAAATTACCTTATGGGGTGCAGATGGCAAAAAAATGTTAACTGGTTTTATAAACCTCCCTTACTCTCCAAAATGAAAAGAAAAAAGTTTCATATATAGTTCTACTTTAAAGGGGTTGTAAAGGTAAATATTTTTCACCTTAATGCATTCTATAACAGTGCCAGCACGCCCAATCCCCCCCCCCCCCCGTTTTATTACCTGACCCCTCAAAAGTCCCGCGCTCGCCCTGGAGTCCTCTTCGCCGCTCAGCCTGGCCTCTGATTGGCATGGAGTGGATGGATTGAAAGCAGCGCCTGCGCAGTACAGAGTACAAGGAGATTTGAAAAATCTCTGAAGATGGACGGCGCCTGCACCGTGAGTCCAGGTGCAAGCCCCACCATCCAAGTGGACATAGGGCTGCACATATTAGAGGGCCCTCGTGGGCTTGCTTCGCTTGCCACGCTTCGGCATGGCCTTGTTTCGCTTGGCTCTTTTTATTCTAACTCTATGTCCACTTGGATGATGGGGCTTGAACCTAGACTCACGGTGCAGGCGCCGTTCATCTTCGGATATTTTCAGAATCTGCTTGTCCTGTGTACTGCGCATGCACAGTACACAGCAGACACTATCCAACGGGGGACACTATTTGACATGACACCAGCTGTATCATGGGAGCTAGCCCGCAAGTGCTTCTTACCATGGAAGGGAGCTCGCATGAACGTGAGAAGTACTTGCGGGAGGAAGCAGAGACAGCCGCCGAGGGACCCCAGAAGAGCAGGTTCGGGACCACTCTGTGCAAAACGAGCTGCACAGTGGAGGTAAGTATAACATGTTTGTTATACAAGTAAAGCCGCGCCTATGGAATAGGTCTTGATCAGCAGGAATATGTATAGGTATTAATTTATACCTGTGACCTTGTGTTCTATATAGTTTTTTATTGGTTACAATTCTTCTATCTAATTTTTGTCTTATTAAAAAATTAAGTATAAGCTTTCTTTATTTTATGAGGTTGCTGCCACCCTAATATGCGAAGGCTGCACTAAACAACCTGCATTAATGGAATGATTCTTGATTAAAGGTTATTGGCGCTACCTCCACCCAGTTAATTCCAATAGCACTCTTTGCTTACTCAAACCTTTTATGTCTATCTATCACCTTAACGTGTCCCCAGGGACTATGTGCATTAAACCCGTATTCCGTATTTTATCTCAACAACACCCCATATATCCAACACCTAAAACTCAAGGCAAAAACTGATTGCACCCCACTTTGTATCACCTAAGTGAAATAGTGCCACTATAGTTTCATTAAGAATCTCCAATCAAAAAGATATACATACAAGAAATCAAAATAAAATAAAATAAAATAAAAAGTGATTGGTAGAGGCCTCTGCCGTGAAAAAGCCTAACTTCAAACAAAAAGCCAAAAAATACAGAAAAAAAAGCCAAAAAATACAGAAAAAAACAGAAAAAAACACAGGAGAAAAGGGGGAGAAAAGAGCCCCCAACAGTTTTAGTGTTTACCAGTGCCAAACCTCTTCCTAATTGGGGAAGAAAACTATCATATACATTCTTTGTGCTAGTTATTACATATTAAATACACCAGATCTCCTTATATTAATAAGTGTAAAAGGAGGAAGCACAAGGTTTCCTCATGCAAAAATATCCAAAAAAATTTTTTTATACAGTAAACAAAAAATCAAAAAAGACAAAAAATGTGCGAAAAGTCCAGTTATATCCGGTGGTCTATACACCAATCCACGAGCATGTGAGAGTGTGAAAGGGTCAAGTGAGCCCAATATATGTCAAAAATAAGCAGTATAAATATCAGTCCACATTGAGTCTTCTATAACCGTATCAATGCAATTACGCCTCTTCAGAATACAGGAAAGGTGACTTTCGTGAGATTGCCTGCGCTTTATTAGTGACTTTCGTGCTCGTTCCCCCTCAAGGATCCCCACTCACCAGATCCATTCACCCCCTAGGGGGTTAAACGCCTGTAATCTGTATCCTGTTTGTCCGAAGATTCCACCATCCAGTTATATCTCCAATAGGTCCTTCTCAAGGTCTTTTAAAGAGATGCAGGTAAGTCCTTATATCCAATAGTGATTTCCTCAAATAGAAGAGAATACCCTCATGGTGTAGTATTTTTGATTATAATTGGGAAAGAAGGGAGAACAATCTGATATTCTTCTTTAAAAAGCAGGTATTTTTAGTTATGTAGAAATTTTAGGAGGCTAATTTCCACTTAAAAATATTTTATTACAAAAAATATTTTATTGCAAAAAAACCTTTATACAACACTCTGTGCAGAAAAAAGGGGGTTTTTTATGCAAGATGCAGTCTAACAGTCCATGCATCAGCATACACCGTATATAACTTGTGTTATACGGCTCAAAAAGATGTAATGTAACAACCCTTTTTCAGCAAAAAAAGAGACAATATAAAATATAAAAAATAAATAAAAAGTAAAAAGAACAGATGCAATATAAAGCACTGATTCAGGAATGCAAAAATGGATTTTCTTTATATATGTACCAAAAGTTCACCAATTATGAAAAAAATAAATAAATAAAAATAAAAAAAATAAAAAAACAGAATCTCCTACGGTCCTTTACATAAGTCTGCAGAGTATCTGCACTTAATCCCAAAGAGCCCTATTCCCCCAGTGCTACAGTCCCCTTACTATAGTGGGGTTAAATGATGGTCTCCTCTGGGGGCCGTTTATCAGGCTTAGTTTGGGTTAGGAATGGAGCTCCGTAGGTTAAAAAACCAAAAAGGAAAAACGTTAATGTTAAAAGAAATTTTCAGAAAGTTTATCGGGCTTGTTCCCACTAACTTCAGCCCAAATATTCAACTCGCCGGTCCGTCGTAGAGACAATTCCCCTGAACGCGCGGCGTGCGTTCCAGGCTGCGTTCCAGCGGATCCAGGCGCACCGGAAGTGACGTGTGTGCGTAATGACGCTGTACGCGTTTCGTCAGAGACGTCCTCAGCAGCGATACCACGCACACTCCCACCTCCGTCCTTAAAGGTGGCCACTCCTCCCATTCACAGGTCTCAGCCAATAGCCGATCTGGATGGGGATTACACGTCTGTTTGTTTATTTTCTGTCTACGTACACTTTACCATTCTTATAAGTAAAAAGTTTATACTCCAACCACCTCAACCAATAGGCTTCACTGTGTGGTGATATACATTATTTTATTCAAAAAGCTTTTTAGAAATCTTTTAGAAATGAAGGGGAAACCGGAACTTCTTATCCAATACTCCTGGTTCTGGGATGCTTTGTATTAAACCTATAGCGTTGCAAAGACACACATATTTTTATTTTTATTTAAAGTGTAAGCTCATACAGTTCCACAGGCCTCAGAGGTCTGTTTCAAGGACTGTTTAGGCGTCCCGCACAGAGAGTATTTTTGTTTTTTTATTTTTTTGATTTTTATTTATTTATTTTTTTCATAATTGGTGAACTTTTGGTACATATATAAAGAAAATCCATTTTTGCATTCCGGAATCAGTGCTTTATATTGCATCTGTTCTTTTTACTTTTTATTTATTTTTTATATTTTATATTGTCTCTTTTTTTGCTGAAAAAGGGTTGTTACATTACATCTTTTTGAGCCGTATAACACAAGTTATATACGGTGTATGCTGATGCATGGACTGTTAGACTGCATCTTGCATAAAAAAACCCCCTTTTTTCTGCACAGAGTGTTGTATAAAGGTTTTTTTGCAATAAAATATTTTTTGTAATAAAATATTTTTAAGTGGAAATTAGCCTCCTAAAATTTCTACATAACTAAAAATACCTGCTTTTTAAAGAAGAATATCAGATTGTTCTCCCTTCTTTCCCAATTATAATCAAAAATACTACACCATGAGGGTATTCTCTTCTATTTGAGGAAATCACTATTGGATATAAGGACTTACCTGCATCTCTTTAAAAGACCTTGAGAAGGACCTATTGGAGATATAACTGGATGGTGGAATCTTCGGACAAACAGGATACAGATTACAGGCGTTTAACCCCCTAGGGGGTGAATGGATCTGGTGAGTGGGGATCCTTGAGGGGGAACGAGCACGAAAGTCACTAATAAAGCGCAGGCAATCTCACGAAAGTCACCTTTCCTGTATTCTGAAGAGGCGTAATTGCATTGATACGGTTATAGAAGACTCAATGTGGACTGATATTTATACTGCTTATTTTTGACATATATTGGGCTCACTTGACCCTTTCACACTCTCACATGCTCGTGGATTGGTGTATAGACCACCGGATATAACTGGACTTTTCGCACATTTTTTGTCTTTTTTGATTTTTTGTTTACTGTATAAAAAAATTTTTTTGGATATTTTTGCATGAGGAAACCTTGTGCTTCCTCCTTTTACACTTATTAATATAAGGAGATCTGGTGTATTTAATATGTAATAACTAGCACAAAGAATGTATATGATAGTTTTCTTCCCCAATTAGGAAGAGGTTTGGCACTGGTAAACACTAAAACTGTTGGGGGCTCTTTTCTCCCCCTTTTCTCCTGTGTTTTTTTCTGTTTTTTTCTGTATTTTTTGGCTTTTTTTTCTGTATTTTTTGGCTTTTTGTTTGAAGTTAGGCTTTTTCACGGCAGAGGCCTCTACCAATCACTTTTTATTTTATTTTATTTTATTTTGATTTCTTGTATGTATATCTTTTTGATTGGAGATTCTTAATGAAACTATAGTGGCACTATTTCACTTAGGTGATACAAAGTGGGGTGCAATCAGTTTTTGCCTTGAGTTTTAGGTGTTGGATATATGGGGTGTTGTTGAGATAAAATACGGAATACGGGTTTAATGCACATAGTCCCTGGGGACACGTTAAGGTGATAGATAGACATAAAAGGTTTGAGTAAGCAAAGAGTGCTATTGGAATTAACTGGGTGGAGGTAGCGCCAATAACCTTTAATCAAGAATCATAACATGTTTGTTGTTTAAAAAAAAAACAAAAAAAAAAAAAACTTTACAACCCCTTTAATTGGGACCCATAGCTCGCTTCTACTTTCTCTGTTCCAGAACTGCTATAACTTGTTTGTCATCATCTATATTGAGTTTTATGACAGTTTTGTTACTGACTCCCTCCCTGTGTCTGTTCTTTAGTATTTTTCATTGTTCCCTAAGATGCTATTGAGGAGCAACAACTGTAAGGTTGTTAATTGTAGCGGCTTATTGTCCCTTATTGTTAAATTGGCTGTTGGAAAAAAGAAACAAAAAATTCCAACCAAAGTAAATAACATCAGGGCTAGTAGCATTAAAGGATTATGTTTATTGATCTTTGAAAACTGTTCTATAGAATAGTAGTCCTGAGCAACTGGTGCACCCCTATAGAGCGATTCCATGATCCCCTGCGCTCATAGGAAGTGGGTTGAATAATATCATTTAGCCTAGAAGACCATCCACAGCAGCGGGAGGGAATGATGGGCCTTGGGAGGAAGGGTTGGTATTAGAACGAAAGCTATATATTTTTTTACTACCGCTTACTACTTATTTCACTACTGCTTTTGATTTTTTTTTTCATTTATAAGTGACGTTGGGCTTTAAATTTGCAAAACTATCCCTTTAACGCATACAGGCTATTGTTTCCCTTTAACACATACAGGCTATGTTGATATTGGCATTATTCCAAAAGGAGCAAGAACAATCAAAGTAGAAGAAGTGGAAGCCGCTGGAAATTTCCTTGCGATAAGGAGTGAAGACCCTGAGAAATATTATTTGAATGGGGACTTCATAATACAGTGGATGGGCGATTATAAATTGGCTGGGACTACTTTTCATTATGAGCGGAACGGTGATCTGGAGAACCTCACTGCTACAGGGCCCACAAATGAGACAATCTGGATCCAGGTAATGAGGAAACCCCTACTAATAAAACATATTAGCATCTGCTGAGACTCATTCAAGGATTCTCAATGTAAAATGATTCCACTTACACAGATTTGTCATTTTAGATCACCTTTTAGTATCAGAAGATTATTAATATGCACATGGAGGGTACTTGGATAAACCAAGCTCATTGATATTCTGGCAGCTAGAAATGAACTGTTTAAACAGCCTCTTGTAAGATGTTCTAGCTGAAGACAATCTTGACTCGTTGATTGTTTTTTACGTGTATTTCAAGGATTTAGCAAAGAATGTAGATATGCTACGGTAGCTGGACAAGGTCATCACACAGAACATGTCTAATGTAACGTGGGCTAAGCATGAAATTTTCATTATCATAAGATGCACCTGTTATGTATGCTGAAGCAGAACATGACACAAAAGAATTCAGGAACCTTGTTTGCATGATTTTATGTATCGTCTTTGCAAATACAAGGTGTGATGATATAAATACAATGCATGAATACAGAATTATTTTACAGCCATGAGCATTGCCTCCGCTTCCTGAGCCATGGCAGTATTTCACAAAGGAGCTCTTAAATACTTGTGTCTGAAACCGGAAGCTTGGCATATGGTCCTGCTTTCCTGCCAAGTGCCACCCAACCCTTGTGTGCACTGAGAGTTTGGTCTGCTGCCATAGTTCTATAGTTTCCTCTGACTGGGGCCAGAGTGCAAAATACTGCAACATTGAATTAAATTGTGTTCTGCATCCATGTAAATGCAGCCTTAAAGTCCATTTCTTTTATTTAAATGGGCCTCCAGGCATGTTACAGAATAAAAAAAAATAGTTTAGGACTAAATATTAACCTTCAAACTGAAGTAGTCACAGCATGTCAGTTTGGCCACAAGAAACCTACAGTCTTCAGGGTTATATGACATCCAGTGTCGTTCAGTCCAGAAGATGGAGGATGTTTTATGAATGAATGGGCATCATGGTCCTGCCCTCTAATGGGCATCAGCACAGCACCCTTTATTCTTAACGAATTAAAGCATAGAGCGGCACAGAACAGTATCATGTCATGGGCTAGAGAACAGGTGAAGAGGAGGACCCATTCCTCGTGTGACTGGCCTGAAGACATCTGAAAGCAAAGTAAGTATGTTAACTGGTTAAAATCCCTGCTAGGTTCTTTTTCCTTCTTTTTTTTTGCACTTGCCCATATGGGGGATTTCTTTCAACTTCCTCTCTCAGAAACAAAGGAAATTTCTCGAAAGTGAGAGGAACCCTCAGTTGTCACTAAAACAGGGGTTTCCATTTAAAGATTTCCCCTTACATCCTGTTCTGGTAATAGCTGTAACATTTTGGATTTACTATCACCTTACCTGGGGACATAGAAAGCAATATAATCGTGCAGAGATTCTAACCCTTCTTTGGCTTTAAATACGATGTCCCGTGAGGAAAGAGAGAGATCAGTGCTGCTGCTCTTAGGCACAACACTAGATCAAAATCGGGCTCAGGAAATAAGTTGGGAGGGGGGAGTGGGGGAGCCAAGGATGAAAGGTGTTTTACCTTAATGCAGGGAATGCATTAAAGCGGAGTTCCCCTTAAAAAAAATTCAAAGTCTACAGCTACAAATACTGCAGCTGCTGACTTTTAATACTCGGATACTTACCTGCCCCAGGGTCAAGAGATGCAGGGGAACGAAGCCCCACTCATTCTCCCCCTGTGTCTGTGACCCAGAGGAATGCAAACTGTAAAAGACGACCCCCCCACTCTTAGCAGTAAATGGACCCTGTTGATTGTGAAGAGAGCCTTAAAGTGGGCTTGGTGGCCTTTGTTGACCAAGTCATTTGCGGATGGAAAGGTCTCAACTACGTTTTTGAAGTTGAAGTCTGGTTAGAGCAAGGTAATGCTCTGCATTTAGAGGAGCTAGAATCAATTTTTTTGGGGAAGCAAAACTTTTCCACCTGTAACCTCTTTATTCAATTGATCAACTGCCTCTCAAAACAGACATTGGGAAATTGATTAACTAAAGGCAAATACACTTTGCACTACAAGTGCACTTGGAATTGCAGTCGCTGTAGATCTGAGGGGGACATGCAAGGAAAATAAAAAACTGAATTTTTGCTTGTATATGATTGGATGATAAAATCAGCAAAGCTTCCCCTTGTTTCAGAACTTCTCCTCATATCTAAAGCAACTGTATTCCAAGTGCACTTATAGTGCAACGTGGATTTGCCTTTAGTAAATCAACCCCATTGTCTGTTAGCCCTTGTACACACGGTCGGACATTCCGACAACAAAATCCGTCAGATTTTTTCCGACAGATTTTGTCCGAAAGTGATGTTGCATACACACTGTCGAGCAAGGTTGTTGGAAAATCCAATCGTTCGGAACGTGATGATGTTATTTCGTTACGACGGGATTACGTTCAGGCTAGTAGTCAATAGCTTTGGTCTAGGAATTTGATCTGAGCATGCGTGGCACTTTGCCCAGCTCTCAACCTTTGTCGGTCGGATATTCTGACGGAAACAGTCCGGTGGAGCCCACACACGGTTGTATTATCCGACAACGCGGTCCGATCGGACATTTTCCATTGGAATATCTGACCACGTGTACAAGGGCTTAAAGGTCAAAAGTGTGAGGTGTCTTTTGCGTCTGCTGCCCAATCCTTTAGACAGAGAATTCTGTGCATATGAAGGGAGAGGCCATGTTGGTTATTTGTTGTCCTAGCCCAGTTAGTTGCAGTTTGACACACAGAGATAGCAGCAAGGGCTAGTTGCAGGGCTGGGCCTGCATGGTAAAGAGAGCTTCTAAGGGAGAACAGACAAATATTTAAATCTTCTTTTAAAGACGGAACATCTTCAATAGATACAATGAGATATTTGTTTGGTACAGATGGCAAGATCAACCACAGGAATACCCCACGTGTTTGCAAACTCTATTTCCACTGGATAAAGTTAAACAAAGACTTTTGGGAATGTGACCCAATTGTGATAAGCTGCATATTCTATATGTTCATGAACATGGAATGTCTTGGAAGTCTTTGTAGGTGTTTTTATATGCCCAGGAGGGTGTAGTGAGAGGGAGAAGGGTCAATCTGCACTATGACAATGCTTTTGCAGATGGAGGCAATGAGCTTTTCAACATTCGCCAGGATATTGTGTGAAGCTTCCCCTTCAATATATTTACAATATGGGGGAGAAAAATCTTCTGCAGTTTCCTCCAACACTTCACAATGTCCTCTTCATTCCCCTCTGACTAGTATACTCTAGAACCAGCATATCAGGATCTGATTCTGGTTGAAAAACAAATGGAAGTAGAAGGGACAGGGCACATCTGAGCTCTGGACAAAGATGACAGTATTAAGGTCATAATCTGTCTGAGGAATTGTGATATAGATGTCGAGAATTCTGCTTTTGCCAAGCAGGTCCCTTGTTGCATGCTTAAAATAAAGCTAGAATAAAGCTGAGACCAATGCTAAAACCGGGTCCTGCTCCCATGTATGGGATGCATCATCACTCTGAGGTTGACCACTGTGCAGGCCTTCAGCAGAACAAATGTTCACCCGTTGTTTTGAAATAGTTAACTTAGGCTTGGTCTTTGCTATCGCTACAGGCAAGGGTATTCCTCTGTGGGGTGCTCACCTTTATAGCACCCTGTGGCTAACTCAACACATTGCACCAAGTGCCAAGGTGAGCACCTCGAGCAGGATCCAGTGCCCTAAGCATCATTGCAGGCCATCCCCACAGCATGAGGTCTGGGTTTGGCTCTCGTGTGCACCAAGGTTGCGCTAATCCAGATGCCTAGGCATTAGAAGACAAGGGTTGATTGAAGAATCAGAAGATAACATAAATAATAAACTAGTGAAGCTGGTTTCTCCAGGCAGAAAAAGAAGTCCATCACCTAGAGACAAAAGCAAAAAACTGTGGACTCACAATGGGGTAGGCTTATAGGGGAGGCTTTCTGGGGGCATGCCTTCAAAAGCTTGCCAGTGTCCAATCACCTGAAGGTATGAGCCTATAAGCCATAGTGTATGAATAACTTGCCTATGCCCTGTTCCTACAATTAAGATAAAACCAATAATTATTTTTTCCTGCAAGCTTCCTTTATTTTGTAAATAATGCAATGAGCACCGCCCAAAATATATACCAGACCCACATCCTCCTTAATGAAGGTCCAGCGTGAATTTTAGGGCTTACCCATTGCATTATTAACAAAATTAGAGAGGCTTGTTAGGGAATATGAATTAACTGCATTTTAAACAGCATTGTTTCCTTTTGCAAATATTACTTTTGCTGTACTACATTGTTTACATAGTAGAGATGAGCCACTTCACAGTCAGGTTTAGGGGGGACTGTCCAGGCAGGGTTTATTAAATGCACTGCTCCCTGAAAAAAATTTTTTTTTTAGAACACTTTCTTTATATTGCTACATGTCCCCTGGGGCAGTGCCCATTCCCATACACTTTTTTTTGCCAATCTCTTGGCTATCAGCCTTAAAAGATTTTCCTCACATTGATTTCAATGGGGTTTGGATTCAGCATCCAAGCTTTAGATATGTTCTGCCAAACCTGTGTATTGTGTTCTACTCATCACTAGTCATAAGCAATAAGCATTGTTTCCAGTCATCATACCACATATTGCTTTCCTATTGCAGTTTTGGGCCTCTGACAATCTGCTATATATATATTTTACCCGTATTCTGTTATGGATGAGCCACGGTGCTTATTTGGCTACAGAATTTATTTTGTGAGTTAAGTTTTCCTATGTGCTATCTTAAATCTATTTCTTCAGCTTCTATTTCAGGAGAACAATCCAGGAATTAGATATGAATATGTTATACCAAAAGACAGCTCAGAAAATGAGGTGGAGACTGTATATACTTGGAAGTATGGAATGTGGTCAGACTGCAGCGCATCATGTGGAGCAGGTAATTGCATTTCTAACGGGGAGCCATTAGAACATTAAGTCATAGTTTTAAAGTAGAGGTTCTCAGGCGATCAATTTTCTATAACATAGTGCATTATATTGATAACCGCATGCTCTAGGGATCCAAATTTATATAACAGATGCCGGACGGAGTAGAGTTGGCAGGGCCATATACCAGTCAAATATCAGCCTCCTCATTAGGAATTCATTCAGTATATGGCCAGCCTAATGTGGTATTAAACCCAAAAATAAAAATATATTAAAAATGATAAATTGCATCTTGCCAATCTTTTTTGTAGTGGCTGCATTACTTTCCTTTTTTAGGCTTTTTTACCACCTGGTGATTCTGCCAGTAACACACCTCCTGTCTTAAGGTGTCTCCACTCTGGGTGGATACCTTTCTCAATCTGAGGAGGGCATAGTGTTAGCCCTTGTACACACGGTCGGAAATTCCGACGGAAAATGTCCGATCGGACCATGTTGTCGGATAATCCAGTGGTCATCAACCCTGTCCTCAGGGCCCACTAACAGGCCAGGTTTGCAAGATAACAGAAATACATCACAGGTGATATCATTTGCTGCTCAGTGATTGCAGTATTCTAGTCTGCATCACTCCAAGGTAATACATAAAACCTGGCCTGTTAGTGGGCCCTGAGGACAGGGTTGATGACCACTGGGATAATCGACCGTGTGTGGGCTCCATCTGACTTTTTCCATCGGAATGTCCGACCAACAAAGTTTGAGAGATGGATATAGAATTTTCCGACAACATGATCCGATCAGACTTTGTCCGATCGTTTGTAGAGAAGTATGATCGGACAAAGTGCCACGCATGCTCAGATCAAATTATGAGACCAAAGCTATTGGCTACTAGCCTGAACGTAGTCCCGTCATAACGAATGAACGTCATCACGTTTCGAACGATCGGATTTTCCAACAACTTTGTCCGACCGTGTGTATGCAACACCAGTTTCGGACAAAATCCGTCGGAAAAGATCCGACGGATTTTGTTGTCGGAATGTCCGACTGTGTGCACAATGGCTTAGATGCACTAGCAGATGTAGATGGGCTTGACTAACAAGTTAAAGCTGAACTTTTTTTTTCTTCCTTTTGGGATAATTTAGGATAAAGTTTTTACATACATACATATAAATGCTGCCATTGTAAGTACCCCTGTAAGTATTAAATGGTTTTCCCCAACCCTCTACTTGCTGCTTTATCTGAACAGCTTGGTCTTTTAAAGAAAGTTGAAAATGTAACTAACAATGATAGAGACAGAATATCAACTGAAAATTCATAAAAAGACATGATACAAATGTTATAAATTTAGTTGCAATTCAGTGAGTAAAATAAGTATTTGATACCCTACCAACCAACAATAGCTCTGGCTCCCACAGACTGGCTACAGTATTTTCTCATGTGGTACACAGATTAATCCTGTCAATTTAGGAAGGTGCTCCTAACGACAACTCGTTATATGTATAAAAGACACCTGTCCACAGAACCTCTTACTTCCATTCAAACCTCACCATCATGGACTTTAGGGACACAATTATAGACCTGCACAAGCCTGGAATGGGCTACAAAACCATCAGGAAGAAGCTTGGTGAGCAGGAAATAGCTGTCTGAGGCCGCGTACACACGCGGGGACTGTTCGCTCAACTTTGTTCGTCAAACAGTTTCAGCGGACAGTCCGCTCAAAATTAGCATGGACGGACTTGGCCACACACGACGAACGAACAGTCCGCTGAAACCGTGCGCGATGACGTGAACGGCACGTACGACGGGACTAGAAAACGACGTCCTATACACTGCAATGCAAACTTCGGCGTGTAAATCCTTTCTGAGCATGCGCGGAACTTAGTTTGACGAACAAGCCTACACACGAGGGGACTGTTCGCTGAAACAAAGTTTCAGCGGACAGTTTTTCGGAAATTCCGAAAAACTTTGTTCAGCAGACTGTTCGCTGAAACTGTCCGCTGAAAGCCCACACACGGGCGGACTGTCCGCCGAAACACTGTTCAGCGGACAAAGTTGAGCGAACAGTCCCCGCGTGTGTACGCGGCCTGAGTGATTATTTACAAATGGAAGAAATACAAAATAACCATCAATCACCCTCGGTCTGGAGCTCCATGCAAGATTTTGCTTCATGGGGTAAGGATGATCATGAGAAAAGTGAAGGATCTGCCCAGAACTACATGGGAGGAGCTTGTGAATGATCTCAAGGCAGTTGGAATCACAGTCACCAAACAAACCATTGGTAAAACAATACGCCGCCATGGATTGAAATTCTGCAGGTCCCCCTCCTCAAGAAGGCACATGTACAGGCCCATCTGAAGTTTACCAATGAAAATCTCAATGTTTCAGAGAAGGATTGGGAGAAAGTGCTGAGGTCAGATGAGACCAAAATTGAGCTCTTTGGCATTAACTCGACTCGCTGTGTTTGGAGGAAGAAAAATGCTGACCATGACCCTAAGAACACCACCCGTATAGTCAAGCACAGAGGTGGAAATGTTATGCTTTGGGGCTTTTTCTCTGCTAAAGGTGCAGGCCAACTTTGCTGCATTGAGGGGCCAATGGATGGGGCCATGTATTGTAAAATCTTGGATGAGAACATTCTTCCCTCAGCCAGAACACTGAAGATGGGTCATGGATGGGTCTTCCAGCATGACAATGACCCAAAACATACCTCCAAGGCAACAAAGGAGTAGATCAAGAAGAAAGAAGAAACACATTAAGGTCATGGAGTGGGGCCTAGCCAGTTTCCAGACCTTAATCTTATAGAGAATGTTTGGAGGGAGCTGAAGCGACAGCCAAGAAACCTTAAGGATTTAGAGAAGAGTGGACCAAAATCCCTCCTGAGATGAGTACAAACCTAGTTACCAACCAAGAAACATCTTACCTCTGTGCTTGCCAATAAGGGTTTCTCCACCAAATACTAAGTCATGTTTTGCTTGAGGATCAAATACTTATTCTCCTCACTGAACTGCACCTCAATTTATAACATTTGTATCATGTGTTTTTTTCTGGATTTTTGGTTAATATTCTGTCTCTATCATTTAAAATACACCTATTATAAAAATTATAGAACCTTCATTTCTTTTTAAGTGGGCAAACTTACAAAATCTGCAGGGGATCAAATAATTATTTTCACCACTGTATTGGCCAGATTATCTGGTGAAAGTGAAGGAAAATAAGCATAAAAAATTAATGCTGTTCTTTGTAATAAATAAAGGATTTTTAACCACTTGCCGATATACGTCTGCAAAATGGCAAGGGTGCGCAAAACAACATATGGGTACGTTGTCTCATTTAAGAGCCGCTGGAGGCAGGGGACCCAATGTGCGTGACCCTCTTTTGTTAGGGGAGAGGAGACAGATCATTTGTTCCTAATAAGTAGTAAATGGGAAGTAGGAACAGCGATATGTTTCCTCCCCCAGTCAGTCACATCCCCATACAGTAAGAAACCCCTTGATCGCCCCCTAGTGTTTACCCCTTACCTACCAGTGACATTTACACATTTATCAGTGCATTTTTATAGCACTGATCGCTGTATAAATGTCAGTGGTCCCAAAAATGTGTCAAAAGTGTCCGATCTGTTTGCCGCAATGTCGCAGTATCACAAAAAATCGCAGATTCCCGTCATTACTAGTAAAAAAATTTAAATAAATAAAAATGCCATAAATCTTTCCTATAGTTTATAGATGCTATAACTTTTGCGCAAATCAATCAATATATGCTTATTACAATTTTTTACCAAAAATATGTAGAAGAATACATATTGGCGTAAACGGATGAAGAAACTTGCTTTTTAAAAACATTTTTGGGGATATTTATTTATTTAATTATTTTAATTGTTGCTCTTTTCTAGTTTATAGTGCAAAAAATAAAAACCGCAGAGGTGATCAAATACCACCAAAAGAAAGCTCTATTTGTGGGGAAAAAGGGGCACAAATTTAATTTAGGTACAGCATTGCATGACCGCACAATTACCAGTTAAAGCAAGGCAGTGCCTAATTGTACAAAGTGCTCTGAACAGGAAGGGAGTAATGGAGTAATGGAGTGGATGATGTGCTAGTGATACATGTTATTCTGAGTGCACTGACCCTTGATTAAAGGATTTGTTAACCTCCGTCCCTCTACTAACCCTTTAAAATAATAAGACAGACTGCACAACATGGATTTAGATGTTCACTCCAACCATTTAATTTACAAGTCAGAATACCATAAAACATGAATACCGTATATACTCGAGTATAGGTCGATCCGAATATAAGCCGAGGCCCCTAATTTACCACAAAAAACTGGGAAAACTTATTGACTCGAGTATAAGCCAGGGGTGGGAAATACAGCAGCTACTGTAAGTGGCAAAGAGGGTCAACAATGCCCATCTGCAGCTGCATGTCTCACTGTGTCTATTGTATGCCTCCCTGTGTCCTGTGCAGATCTGCCTACCTCACTGTGTCCTGTGTATGCCTCCCTGTGTCCTGTGCAGATCTGCCTACCTCACTGTGTCCTGTGTATGCCTCCCTGTGTCCTGTGCAGATCTGCCTACCTCACTGTGTCCTGTGTATACCTCCCTGTGTCCATTGCAGCCTACCTGTGCTAATCTTCATCCTTTGTGTCCTGTGCATGCCTCCGTGTGCCCATCTGCAGTCACCGATCAGCGTGTCATAAAAACATACGGCGGCCATTCCAGTATTCAAAAGCAGCGCCTCCTCTTCATCTGTGATAGGCAGAACACTCAATTTCCCAGGGTTCCCATATACATATATATATATATATATATATATATATATATATATATATATATATATATATATATATATATATATATATATATATATATATATATATATACTTTTAATTAATTCCTTCCCACAACCCTTGACTTACAACAAGCCACAGCTCTACAGCAGGTGGGTGGGGAAACTTTCTCTTTTCCTAAACTTTCCAGAATGAATATCCAGAATCTTTTTCTGACTTTGTTCTCCCCTTCCCCTGTCTCCTTTTAATGCAATAAGTGGCACTCTATCATTAAGGGTTCTACAAACAATAAATAACAAACATAATAAACCTGGACTGTAGGAACAGTGTGCACTATTATCATAATAAACAGCTCAACAAGTACAATTTTTATTGAAGCTGCTATTTATTCTTGGACTTGGCACCGTGTTCTTTTGCAAAGTGTCCCAATGAAGGCTGTTTTTGTGATTTGATTATATATCTAGATGTTCTCTGTGGTATTTTTTTGCTTTGAGTGATTTCGATTTCTCAGTTTCTTTGCTGCAGTTAACACACCGAATTTCTCTAATTTATGCGCTACTTCCATCTTTCTCAGGGCTTTGTAGAAATATTAAAATATAATTTAGTCTGCACTGTTAAAGGTGTAAAAGTTAAACCTGTTTCAGAGGTAAATAAAATCTGCAGGGAGACTAGGAATATTGAAAATTGCTTTCCTGATTGTACACTACAGGTCTCAGGTTTTTTTTTTGTTTTTAATCATTAGGACTGGGTTTTATGCAGCTAGCCTCAGTATTTGTTCTCTCTTTCCCTCTCTCTCTGTCCTAGCAAGATTATTCTCCTATTCAGATTCCTGACTGCATTATATTCATGGTGTATTTTCCTACAGTTTCAAATCAGTTGACTGCTTGTCAGAGCCTTGGGAGACTCTACCCAGACCCTGAATTGAAGATGTGGGGCCAGCCTGTGACGTTGCTTACATGCACTGGATCCTGCTGTGGATGCTCCTCTTAGCTCATAGTGCAGTGCGTGGCGTTAGACACAGGGTACTGTTGGGAATTTTTGGCACCAGTGGGGTATGCCACACAAACAGTAATGCTTGGATCAAAAAACATAAACCCCAAGTCAGTGGTCTGTATCCTCTGTATTTACAGAAATGTGTACACCTACACCACTACACCATAGTGCCGGTTTGGACTTTTTAGGAAGGAATAGTCATAGAAATAGTTTTATAGTAAAAGGCAATATATTGCCATTTTTATTAGTACAAAACATAAAAACTTATTTATATATAGACATATATATATATATATATATATATATATATATATAGTCTACAAGGCAAGTAAAACACACAGTACAAAATAAAAAAAAATGGTGGTACATCAAAACATATTTGTCAAACCTAACAAAAGGCAAGTGTGCCCTGTGCTGCCAAAGACGAGCTGTGGTCAGTCAATAGGGATTTCTTGCGTATAGCCCAACATGTTTCAGAATGAACAATGTGTATTCCTTCATCGGTGAAGATAATTGTCTGGATGACTTTAATTCTCATTGTCTGAATTGTAAACATAGTTGCATGATAATCACACTATATAACACAATGTGAACTTAGCAAGCAATATAGGAGTATACATTTTGTGTGTGTGTGTGTGTATATATATATATATATATATATATATATATATATATATTATCTTTCTTGATCATACATCGCTGTGGGACACAGGAGCTTCATTGCATAGTGGGTTATATAGGCACCTTCGGTGGTTGGACACTGGCTAACCCCAATTAAGGAGAATTCCTCCCCTATATAACCCCTCCCATAAGGGAGGCACCTCAGTTTTTTTCGCCAGTGTCTAAGGTGGTTGGATCCTTCCTCTCCGGACAGATCTGCTCTTGCAGGGTCCAATTTACCATCCTGCTTTTCACAGTCTGAATTTAACGGTTTGGCTGCTGAGACACATCACATGGACTTATTCATTCATTGCTATACCTTTTTGCTAAGTTTGCACTTTGCACTTTGCACTTTATATAACATTTAAGGTGTTGTTATTAATTGTTTAAGTGATTCACTCAGTTATCTAATCTCAGTATTAGTCTTACCTTTTTTGCACCTTTTTCAGCATTGTTAATGTGGTTGTTATTTTTATTTTTTTCATGCACTGATTAGCGCGATTTAATTTATAAAATTTGTTTTGCCTTGGTTAATCACAGCAATCTATCAAATTTTTTTTTGGAAGCGAGAGTGCCAATGAAGCTTGCTTGGGGACAAGCAAAGTTGCTGCCAGCGTGTGTGTGTTACTGCAGATACTGCCTGCTTTACAGTAGAGACTGTTAATGCCAGAGTACATCTGAGTAATGGCAGAGAAGAAGTTAATGTTGGGCATGTAAAAGAGAGTGCTGAAAGAGTGTGCCCAATGGGTGGTGTTACAGCCTGGGTTCAACCAATCCAGAAGGACAGGAAAAGCTGATGCGTCACCAGGTGCAGAACTTGGTGCAGGAGCAGGAACATGCTAGGTGGAGAGAGCACCAAGATGGTGTACATGAAAACGTGCAGAGCCACAAGTGATTACCAGAGCCACAGTTTTTTGGCAGCAGTCATCCAGATAGCTTGGTGGAGTTGCAACGCAGAAAGCTGACTGACACCAGAGTGCAGTCGACGCCCCAGGGATCCCTAACACTGTGCAGCAGGAATGATAAAGAACACTTTACGCTGGTATGTGGCAGATGCCAGCACATCACAGTCAAGTTACGAGCCTGGGGTTGGTGTGGTTATCCTGGGAAAATGATACTGAAGCTACTGGCTAGCAATCGGTAAATCCTGCAGTCTGCTTGTAAACTGGGAGATGGGCTACAGTTCGGAGATGCCGAGTCCTACTCTAATGCCGCATACACACGGTCGGAGAATCCGTCGGAATGCGTCTTATCGGACCGTGTCTTCAGATAATCCGACTGTGTGTGGTATGCATCAGACTGATTCCGTCCAAATCTCCATCGGACCCAATTTTCCAACATGTTGCAAATATTTCCCGACCAACTGGGCCGGTCGGACGTAATCCGATCATGTGTAGAGAATTTTGATCGGACCAAGTGCCACGCATGCTCAGATCAAATTCCTACATCAAAGCTATTGGCTACTAGCCTGAATCTAGTCCCATCGTAATGAAATTACGTCATCACGTTCTGAAAGATCGGATTTTTCGAACACTTAGTCCGACCGTGTGTATGCAACAGTTTCGGACACAATCCGTCAGACTAAATCTGACGGACAAAATCCGACGGATTTGGTTGTGGAAGTCTCCAACCGTGTGTACAGGGGCTTAGAGCTGTTCGAAATGGCAAAGAGCTATCATTGGGGCTGGGACCAGTGGTGGTCAACCAGACTACAATCTGCCAAAGGAGCGAGACCCTCATATTCACCACAAGGGGGATAAAAGCCATGGGAGTCAAAGAGCAGCCCACAAGCAGTACAGTTACCAGGGCAGAGGACCAGTTGGCTGTGGTAAAGACTTCAGAGGTGAGCAGGACCAAGAAGCTGGGTTCTACCAGTTCGTTGGGTGAAGAGAAACACACAGCCTTGGTTAACCTTATTACTCCAGCATGGAAGGAGCCAGATGCCTAAGTTCTGTGAGCCAGTGTGTAGCGATAGTGGTGGGAAAACAGGTTTTGTCTGGCTGCTAATTCACTTGCAGTCCAATTCAGCTGTCAGGACCTGTGACTTTGACTCTAGAGGCAGCTACAAATCTCAAATTCTGAATTATATCATTGAGGATCCAGAGAGGAGTGTATCTGTATCTCTGTTTGTTCTACTTTAAAGTGGGCCTAGTGTTGCAGAAAGCTGAAGTGACAAGTTTGAAATGGCCAGCACCTTTCATTAAGTAAAGTTCATTTGAGCTGCTGCTGTGGCTATAGACACCTGCTCAATATTGTTCTACATATGTGCAGAGGAGAAAAACCCTCTATCAAGTTTCTATAGCAAGTTTTCCCGTTCCATTGTTAAACAGAACTGCTACTCCCCTTATCCCAAAGCCCCTTCTGTGTGGATGTCCAGTTGAAGTCAAGTCCAAGGGAGTTGCTGTTGTAGCAAAGGAAAACTGCTCACTAATGTTCTATATATGTGCAGAGGAGGAAAACTGACTGCCACGCTTCTCCAGCAAGTTCTTCAAGTTTCAAGTTCAAGTGTTAAACTGAACTGCAAATCAAAGGGGCAATCCCCTTGTCCTAAATCCTTGCCTCCCTTGCAGCAAAGACAAAGGGTACTTTGGGCCATATGCACAGACTGCTCTAAAAGATCTCAGAGAGCTTTGAGCTGCTGCCACCCTTCTTGTGCTAAAGAGCCAACTGTGTTTTTTGAGGGGACATTAGTTGGTTAGCTCAACCAATGAAAAAAAACAAAAAAACACAACCATACTATCCCATATACACAATCCTATACATACAGTTGATCCAGAGGAAGGCAACAAACCCCAGCAAAGCATGATCCAATTTGCTACAGCGGGGGGGAGGGGGGGGATGCTGCAATTCCTTCCTGATCCCCCGAGAGGCAATCGGATATTCCCTGGATCAACTTTACCTATAAATGTTAGTACCCAGTTATGTTATGTACACCTAGGAAAGAATCCAGGTCTTTTTTTAAACTCTGGAGGGAGTCTGTTCCACATTTTCACAGCTCTTACTGTGAAGAAACCTTTCCGTATTTGGAGATGAAATCTCTTTTCAGCTAGACGTAAAGAGTGTCCCCTTGTCTTCTGTGATGACCTTAAAGTGAATAACTCAACACCAAGTTCATATATGGACCCCTTATGTATTTGTACATGTTGATCATATCCCCCCTTAATCTCCTCTTCTCAAGAGAGAAGGAATTCAATTTCTCTAATCTTTTCTGATAGCTGAGCTCCTCCATGCCTCTTATCAGTTTGGTTGCTCTGGTCAGGATGACCAGGCTGGTGTATTGAAGAGCTCAGTCTATCTAATTCTTTGTGAAGGAACTTGGCTCTTGTTGCTCTAAAGAACAAGCTTTTACCCTTTTAACTGCTTCTACTACAAAGCCAAGTTCACAGTTTGCTTGTGCAAGGACTTCTGCTTCAGCTTTACAGAAACGAGTTCACTGTCCCCAACTTGTACATAGTTCTCTTTTTGGAGTATCCCACTCTATTACCTCAACCCTATCCCAGTTACTAAATAATAATAATAATAATAATAAAATCAACACAAAAAACACCCCTAGACTTGTTATTGAGAAGAGTGACTGTGAATGTGTGCCTGGCTGCAGGGCAATCTACTGGGAAAAGAACCTGGGCAATTTCCAGAGACTCAGGTGATAGCGCTACATATACTTAAATATAATTTCTTTCCGCCTTAATCCTCTTCCATCAGACTAAACAAGCACCTAAAAAAAGGGTGCAATTTGTTTTCATTTTTGTGGAGTTGGCCTTTTAGGCAGAGAGATCTCGCTGCAAAAGGATCCAAATTGTACAAGAATCAGAGACTGTCTTAGCCTACCAGTCTCTGCCTATAGCTACAATACCACTCATAGGTGGGCTGGCCTTTTAAAAAATAAAAGGAATGCAAATTACAGACTCCTGACGACAACAACAGTTACATGACATAACATGGTAGAAGAAGTGATCTCTGTCCATACAAACGTACAGTCAGACTTTTATTTTAATATATGATTTTGGAATGAATGGACTTTACCAAACAAAAACCACTTACACTGTTAGAAATTTGTTTGTTCGAGAAAATGTTTCCATCCTACTCCTTTGAGTTTTTTTTTTGTTACTGTGGTCAAAAAAACGAACGTCAATTTAATCCTGCTAATGATTAGAAAAATGGATGAACTTTTCTTAGAGCCTTTTTTTACTAAAGCCGCGTACACACGGGCGGATTGTATGGCCTACTTAGTCCGTCATACAATCCGACGGACAGTCCGTCATACTTTCGAATGAATGGACTTGACCACACACACCACTTTTTGAGCGGACTAATACGGCGTACTAAGTCCGCCATACTATCCGCCCTACTTTTGAAATGAACGGACTCGCCCACACACGCGGAGGAAAGTCCTCTCATTTCGAGCGCGTCTCCAGGTAGGCGGGGCCCGCGAAGGAGACGTCGCTGGCCCCGCCGCCTGGTATGGACTTAAAGGGGAACCCCAACGCTGAAAAAAATCGGCGTGGGGGTCCCCCCCAAGTCCACAACAGACCCTTGTCCAAGCACGCTACCCGGCTGGCCAGGAAAGGGGGCGGGCGAGCGCCCCCCCTCCTAAACCGTACCAGGCCACGTGCCCTCAACATGGGGGGGTGCCTTGGGGAAGGGGGGGCCACGCGGCCCCCCCACCCCAAAGCACCTTGTCCCCATGTTGATGAGGACAAGGGCCTCTTCCCGACAACCCTGGCCGTTGGTTGTCGGGGTCTGCGGGTGGGGGGCCCCCGGATACCGGCCCCCCACCCTATGTGAATGAGTATGGGGTACAATGTACCCCTACCCATTCACCTGTAAAATTAAAAGTACAAAAAAAAACACAACACACGAGATAAAATACTTTATTGCACAGCTCCGGGGGTCTTCCGTCTTCGGGGGTCTTCTCGCCGGACTCCTCCGCTATCTTCTTGTAGCTCTTTTGCTAGAGGAGGAGTCCGGCTTTCTTCCTCGCCGCCGGCCTCTTCTCCCGACTTTGGGGGTCTTGTCCCCCTCTTCGGTTCTTCTGCCGGGCCACCGCGCCTTCTTATAGCTCTTTTACAGGCGGTGGCCCGGTCTTCTGTCGCCGCCGCCGCCGCCTTCCGTTCTTCTTCTTCTTCGAAAGGCCATACAGTCCGCCCGTGTGTACGCGGCATTAGAATTTTCATTTGAAATTATACCTATTTATGATGGGCTTAAAGCGGAGGTCCACCCTAAAGTGGACCTTCCGCTCATTGGAATCCTCCCCCCCTCCGGCGCCACAATTGGCACCTTTCAGGGGGGAGGGGGGGTGCAGGTACCTGTACAGTACAGGTATCTGCACCCACTTCCGGCATAGCTATCTGCGGAAAGGGGCATAGATTACGCCCCTTTCCGAAAGTCCCCCGCTGCCTGCTGGGAAACGCATGAATCCCAGAGGCAAGTATGCAACAGCACTTCCAGACCTCTTCCGGAATTAATCCGTCGGAATAACTCAGACGGATTTGGTTGTCGGAATCTCCAATCGTGTGTACAAGGGCTTAGGAGGTGATTACATGTAAAAAAATGACTAGGTTGGAGAGGAAGAGGAAGAGAAAATTTTAAAGGATTTATAAAAGGGCTACTCTGAAGGTAGGCTTCTCCTTCTCAGTCAATAAAACCAGGCATACTGGGCTGGATTATTTCATTACTAAACACTCTCCTGCACAACCCAAAAATATTCCAAATCTTGAATGAAAACAGTTTTATTCTTGCAACTAATTACATCCGTTCCTTTTATCTTATCTATACCAGGAAGAATATATGCTATGTATTTTACTACATGCCAGATCTTTTATCTGTTGGCAAGAGATCAGTAATGGTGACCCTTGTAGCTTAATATTGCAACCATCAGCTGTTTCATACTTTTCTTGTATGCAATGTTTCTCTGTAGTGTGCAGCATTCATCTTCATCAGTTTTCCTGAATAATGATCCCACGCCTCTGGAATACGTTAACGTGTGATTAACCTCCTGCCATGCCACGTAGGCCAAGAGATCGGATCACCATAGTTACAGATCTGATGCACTCCATTACACCGGCCTTTTGTTTTAATAAAACAATTGCAGAGATAAATGGATAGAGTGTTACAAGTTGTTCCATAGATTGCAGATGTCAGTAGATGGAAAATACAATGTTAAGGGTAGGGAAAGGATTCAGGAAAATGTTAGGGTGCCTATAAGTGCAATTATGTGAATAATTAAAAAATATATGTATTTTTAAATGCAATTAGTTTAAATACCCGAACTTGACTAAATTCTAACCTTGTGAAATGCCCTGTACAGCAGCACTTACTGTATACTGGTAGAGGGAAGGGCAGTGCTTGGGGCGATTTAGGTATTCTGAAGTGAAGTCTCAGTAGTCTGTTCAATCAAAGCCTGGGAAAAAGAAGGTGACCTAACTCTCTTGCCAAAAGTTGAACTTCATTGTATTTTTTTTCTAATTTATTGCCCTACGGTATAGTAAATTTAGAAATAGCATTCTATGCAATACTCACCATTAGTGATGGCCGAACGGTTCGCCCGGCGGTCGTTTCGCGGCGAATTTCCGACTTTCGCCGTCCGCGGGTTCGAACGCCTTTTTCCGTCGTTCGCCCCGGCGGACTTACGTGTTTAATGTATACAAGAACTTTAACCTTTCGTGACACGTTTATCATGTGTTACAGGACAACCAATTGAGACATGACAGCTCATGGACACTTGGACATTCCCCCTAACCTATAAATACACCCGATCCGGTGGCCATTTTACATTCTTTCTTCTGTCACTGTAGGGAAAGGATCCTGTGTGGAGTAGGGACAGAGAAAACGCTAGCTATTTGGTACACAAAAGTTCTTTTCAGGACTGGTATAGGTGTTAGGTCAGCAGCCTGAGTTTCTTTTGTCAGTTTAGATAAAGGGACAGAGCGCTGTATGCTGCTATTTTAGGGACAGCTCAGCCAGATTAGTCTTTCTTCATCATCATCATCATCATCATCATTAGCTGTTACTATCAGGTCCACAAAAGAGCTGTTCCAGCTAATCGTTCCAGCCTACTCTTTTTTGCCAATTTGTATAGGGACAGGCAGGAAGCAGTGTGTCAGGCAGTGAGGATAATTTTAAAGACTTGCTGTTACTATTAGTTCCACAAAGGTTCTTTTCAGGACTGGTATCAGTGGTACGGTAATAGGCTTGTACACGTATAATATTCTTTCTTCCAAATATAGAAAGAATATTATACTTGACTGCTGCCCTTCTGCTGCAGTCTGCTAATCATTCACAACTCACTTGTTCCACAAAGCTCTTTATCAGGACTGGTAACTTGGTCTGTCTAGGGTGCTACGGTACATAGGCTTGGGTGCGGTACAGTCTGCTGTTCTGTAAGGACCGCTATCGGTCCACAATACATAGGGTTGCCGTGCACTACTGCTGACCGCTGCCCTATACTGCAGCAGTCCTTCATTGGTATAGGGACTGACGTACAGTCTGCTAATCACTAACACACAACCTGCTTGGTCCACAAAAGTTCTTATAAGGACTGGTAACTTGGTATAGGGTGCTACGGTACATAGGCCTGAGTGCGTTACAGTCTGCTGTTCTGTAAGGACCGCTATCGGTCCACAATACATAGGGTTGCCGTGCACTACTGCTGACCGCTGCCCTATACTGCAGCAGTCCTTCAGCGGTATAGGGACTGACGCACAGTCTGCTAAACACTAACACACAACCTGCTTGGTCCACAAAAGTTTTTATAAGGACTGGTAACTTGGTATAGGGTGCTACGGTACATAGGCCTGAGTGCAGTACAGTCTGCTGTTCTGTAAGGACCGCTATCGGTCCACAATACATAGGGTTGCCGTGCACTACTGCTGACCGCTGCCCTATACTGCAGCAGTCCTTCATTGGTATAGGGACTGACGTACAGTCTGCTAATCACTAACACACAACCTGCTTGGTCCACAAAAGTTCTTATAAGGACTGGTAACTTGGTATAGGGTGCTACGGTACATAGGCCTGAGTGCGTTACAGTCTGCTGTTCTGTAAGGACCGCTATCGGTCCACAATACATAGGGTTGACGTGCACCACTGCTGACCGCTGCCCTATACTGCAGCAGTCCTTCAGCGGTATAGGGACTGACGTACAGTCTGCTAAACACTAATACACAACCTGCTTGGTCCACAAAAGTTCTTATAAGGACTGGTAACTTGGTATAGGGTGCTACGGTACATAGGCTTGAGTGCGGTACAGTCTGCTGTTCTGTAAGGACCGCTATCGGTCCACAATAGATAGGGTTGACGTGCACCACTGCTGACCGCTGCCCTATACTGCAGCAGTCCTTCAGCGGTATAGGGACTGACGCACAGTCTGCTAAACACTAACACACAACCTGCTTGGTCCACAAAAGTTTTTATAAGGACTGGTAACTTGGTATAGGGTGCTACGGTACATAGGCCTGAGTGCGTTACAGTCTGCTGTTCTGTAAGGACCGCTATCGGTCCACAATACATAGGGTTGCCGTGCACTACTGCTGACCGCTGCCCTATACTGCAGCAGTCCTTCATTGGTATAGGGACTGACGTACAGTCTGCTAATCACTAACACACAACCTGCTTGGTCCACAAAAGTTCTTATAAGGACTGGTAACTTGGTATAGGGTGCTACGGTACATAGGCCTGAGTGCGTTACAGTCTGCTGTTCTGTAAGGACCGCTATCGGTCCACAATACATAGGGTTGACGTGCACCACTGCTGACCGCTGCCCTATACTGCAGCAGTCCTTCAGCGGTATAGGGACTGACGTACAGTCTGCTAAACACTAATACACAACCTGCTTGGTCCACAAAAGTTCTTATAAGGACTGGTAACTTGGTATAGGGTGCTACGGTACATAGGCTTGAGTGCGGTACAGTCTGCTGTTCTGTAAGGACCGCTATCGGTCCACAATACATAGGGTTGCCGTGCACTACTGCTGACCGCTGCCCTATACTGCAGCAGTCCTTCATTGGTATAGGGACTGACGTACAGTCTGCTAATCACTAACACACAACCTGCTTGTTCCACAAAAGTTCTTATAAGGACTGGTAACTTGGTATAGGGTGCTACGGTACATAGGCTTGAGTGCGGTACAGTCTGCTGTTCTGTAAGGACCGCTATCGGTCCACAATAGATAGGGTTGACGTGCACCACTGCTGACCGCTGCCCTATACTGCAGCAGTCCTTCAGCGGTATAGGGACTGACGTACAGTCTGCTAAACACTAATACACAACCTGCTTGGTCCACAAAAGTTCTTATAAGGACTGGTAACTTGGTATAGGGTGCTACGGTACATAGGCTTGAGTGCGGTACAGTCTGCTGTTCTGTAAGGACCGCTATCGGTCCACAATAGATAGGGTTGACGTGCACCACTGCTGACCGCTGCCCTATACTGCAGCAGTCCTTCAGCGGTATAGGGACTGACGTACAGTCTGCTAAACACTAATACACAACCTGCTTGGTCCACAAAAGTTCTTATAAGGACTGGTAACTTGGTATAGGGTGCTACGGTACATAGGCTTGAGTGCGGTACAGTCTGCTGTTCTGTAAGGACCGCTATAGGTCCACAATAGATAGGGTTGACGTGCACCACTGCTGACCGCTCACCTATACTGCAGCAGTCCTTCAGCGGTATAGGGACTAAGAGTTTTGTCACAGGGTCATTTAAAAAATGACATGCAGAGGAAGAGGCAGGCCCTTCCGCAGGGGTGGTAGGGGTAGGGCAGGAGCAACAGGCTTGAGCCAAAGTGGGAAGTTGCAGAAGGTGCGTTCAATTACTTTAAAGGATGCACCAGACTTGGTTGAGTGGCTCGCTCAGCCTTACTCTTCTGCACCCTCCTCATCCTCTCGATCTGCACCCTCTTCTTCACTCTCTGCTATGTGCACCCCCAAAGACACTACCACCAACAACACGACCACCACCACCACCACCACATACCTTCCGCTTGAGTCACTGGAATTATTTTCCGATCCATATCAAGAGGACATTTCTGATGCGCAGCCACTCTTGGTATTGGATCAGGAAGAGGAGGTAGCAACAAGCGCTACTCAGCAGTCTGACGCCAGTACCCAGATCAGCCCAAGGAGGAGGTTGGTCCCCGGTGTTGCTGCCTACTCTACTTATAGCGGTGGGGAAGGTGACGTTGATGATGACGTGTCTAGTGATGTCACGTGGGTGCCCACAAGAGAGGAAGAGGAGGGGAGTTCAGAGGGAGATATGGACCAGCAGATAGGGAGGAGAAGCAGCAATGACTTACATTGCACAGCAGGGACAAAGCAGACTGCAAATGTATCAGGAGCGAGTCATCGACCATGTACGGTCACATCTGGCGCTCCCAGGACACCGGCACATGGCTCCGCAGTGTGGGCTTTTTTTAACGTGTCCGCTGCTGACAATAGCGTTGCCATCTGCAATCTTTGCAGTCAACGCGTTAGTCGCGGTAAGCCCAATACTCACCTAGGGACGACCGCCTTAAGAAGGCACATGAGCAGCCATCACCGAGCCCAGTGGGAGCAACGGAACACACAAAGCCACACTGCAGGCTCTCACCGTCCAGCCTCGTCTTCTACTTCTCCTTCTCCTCTCTCCTCACAATTGTCCTCCACTCCACCTTCCATCACGCCAAGCTCACATTTTTCTGCAAAAAGGCAGGCTTCCGTGGGCCTAATGTTTGAGCGTAAAAAAATGATGACGCCGGATAACCCTCTTGCCCAACGGTTGGCGGCTGGCTTGTCAGAACTCATAGCCCGCCAACTACTGCCATATAAACTGGTGGACTCGGAGGCCTTTCGCAAATTTGTGGCCATTGGAACACCACAATGGAAGGTCCCAGGAAGGAAGTATTTCTCAGAGAAGGGCATCCCAGAGCTATATGGCCATGTTCAGCGGCAAGTGAATGTATCTCTGGCACACAGTGTCGGTGCCAAGATACATCTGACCACAGACACGTGGTCTAGCAAACACGGGCAGGGAAGGTATATCAGTTTTACTGCCCACTGGGTGAACCTTCTGACGGCCGTCAAGCATGTAACCCGTGGCACCCGTGTAGATTTGGTTTTACCGCCACGGATTGCATGCAGGCCTGACTCTTCTTCTCCTCCTCCTACTCCATCCTCCTCCCTCTCCTCCTCAGCTGCCTCCTCCTTTTCCGCTGCTAGCGTCTCTTCCACTGCACCGCCCAAGCTCCCCAGAACCTATTCCACATGCCAGGTGAGACGTTGCCATGCCGTGCTGCGTCTGTTGTGCCTGGAAGCAAAGAGCCACACTGGCCCGGCACTCCTTTCAGCTTTGCGTTCACAGGCAGATGAGTGGCTAACACCGCTCAATTTGACAGTTGGTAAAGTGGTGTGTGACAACGGTGCCAATCTGCTTAGCGCATTGAAACAGGGCAAAATCACGCACGTGCCGTGCATGGCACACGTCTTAAACTTGGTCGTGCAGCGATTCCTTGTCAAATACCCTGGGGTCCAGGACATCTTGCGGCAGGCAAGGAAAATCTCGGCCCATTTCAGAAGATCTTACACGGCCATGGCTCGCCTTGCTGACATTCAGCGGCGACACCATCTGCCGGTCAGACGTCTTATTTGCGATTGCCCGACGCGATGGAACTCAACCTTCTATATGCTTGATAGGCTGCTCCAGCAGAAACGTGCAGTTAACGTCTACCTGTATGAACTCTGCGAAAGAAACGGTTCTGGGGAGCTGGGTTTTTTTTCACCGCGCCAGTGGCTGCTCATGCGCGACACATGCAGACTTCTGCGGCCATTTGAGGAGATCACCAAACTGGTCAGTCGCAGCCATGGCGCCATCAGTGACATGGTACCTTATGCCTTCTTTCTGGAGCGTGCATTGCGTCGTGTCATTGATCAGGCTGTGGAGGAGCAGGAGCGGGAAGATGAGGAAGTCGCAATGCTGGATGAATTCCCAGGGGGGGCTACTCTATCTGAGACAAGTCAACAACAGGAGTCTGATGAGGAGTCAGAGGAGGATGGTGCCGGGGCGGATGAGCAGGAGCAAGAAGAGCATGCTTTAAACCTTTCTGGGATCCCTGTTGTGCGAGGATGGGGAGAGGAGAATGAAGAGGACGACATTATCCTGGATGATGAGCAGGAGCCAGGCCACCACACCGCTTCCACTTTAGTGCAAATGGGGGCCTTCATGCTCCAGTGTTTTAATAGGGACCCCCGTATAAAAAGCATGAGGGTCAAGGACCAGTACTGGGTGGCAACGTACTTAGACCCCCGGTACAAACACAAAATGGCGGAAATGTTACCGCCGTCGCAGAGGGCTGTCAGAATGCAGCACTTCCAGGCCTTGCTTCGAGAAATGCTGCATTCTGCTTTTGCGTGCGCTGGCAGAGGAGCAATTCCCACTCCCAGAGAAGGATTTGCGGGTACCAATCCAACAGCGCCTGCAAGAAGAGGCCGGTTTGAAGATGTGTTGGTGACTTCGGATATGAGGTCATTCTTTCAGCCGACCCATCGACAGGTGTCATCCGGATCCAGCATCAGGGAACGCCTAGACCGTCAGGTGTCCGACTACATTGGGTTAACGGCCGATGTGGACGCTCTGAGGAGTGATGAACCCCTAGACTACTGGGTGGGCAGGCTTGACCTCTGGCCAGAGCTTGCCCAATTTGCAATCGAACTGTTGGCTTGCCCCTCATCCAGTGTCCTGTCCGAAAGGACGTTCAGCGCAGCAGGGGGGATTGTGACCGATAAGCGTACTCGCCTAGCTCACCACAGTGTTAACTACCTCACATTTCTAAAAATGAATGAGGCATGGATCTCGGAGGAATTCAACACATGTGATCAGTAGACCATGTATATGTCTATAAACAATTTTTGGAATCAAGCACACAGACCTTCTTAATTCATTTGGCTCACTTCCCTGACCCAAAAAAGCACACCGTACTATATGCCCCTACCCTCCTCTTTGAAGAGGTTGAGCGGTGTCATATTTCTACTGGGGCTGCTTATTATGAGGGGTTCCCACCATCCCTGTGCTGTGCTGACTTCCTCCTGGGTGTTCTTATTATGAGGGGCTCCCACCATCCCTGTGCTGTGCTGACTTCCTCCTGGGGGTTCTTATTATGAGGGGATCACACCATCCCTGTGCTGTGCTGACTTCCTCCTGGGGCTGCTTACGGTGCTGCTGTCAGCGCTGTATGTCACGGAGCTGCTGTCAGCGCTGTATGTCACGGAGCTGCTGTCAGCGCTGTATGTCACGGAGCTGCTGTCAGCGCTGTATGTCACGGAGCTGCTGTCAGCGCTGTATGTCACGGAGCTGCTGTCAGCGCTGTATGTCACGGAGCTGCTGTCAGCGCTGTATGTCACGGAGCTGCTGTCAGCGCTGTATGTCACGGAGCTGCTGTCAGCGCTGTATGTCACGGAGCTGCTGTCAGCGCTGTATGTCACGGAGCTGCTGTCAGCGCTGTATGTCACGGAGCTGCTGTCAGCGCTGTATGTCACGGAGCTGCTGTCAGCGCTGTATGTCACGGAGCTGCTGTCAGCGCTGTATGTCACGGAGCTGCTGTCAGCGCTGTATGTCACGGTGCTGCTGTCAGCGCTGTATGTCACGGAGCTGCTGTCAGCGCTGTATGTCACGGAGCTGCTGTCAGCGCTGTATGTCACGGAGCTGCTGTCAGCGCTGTATGTCACGGAGCTGCTGTCAGCGCTGTATGTCACGGAGCTGCTGTCAGCGCTGTATGTCACGGAGCTGCTGTCAGCGCTGTATGTCACGGAGCTGCTGTCAGCGCTGTATGTCACGGTGCTGCTGTCAGCGCTGTATGTCACGGAGCTGCTGTCAGCGCTGTATGTCACGGAGCTGCTGTCAGTGCTGTATGTCACGGAGCTGCTGTCAGCGCTGTATGTCACGGAGCTGCTGTCAGCGCTGTATGTCACGGAGCTGCTGTCAGCGCTGTATGTCACGGTGCTGCTGTCAGCGCTGTATGTCACGGAGCTGCTGTCAGCGCTGTATGTCACGGAGCTGCTGTCAGCGCTGTATGTCACGGAGCTGCTGTCAGCGCTGTATGTCACGGAGCTGCTGTCAGCGCTGTATGTCACGGAGCTGCTGTCAGCGCTGTATGTCACGGTGCTGCTGTCAGCGCTGTATGTCACGGAGCTGCTGTCAGCGCTGTATGTCACGGAGCTGCTGTCAGTGCTGTATGTCACGGAGCTGCTGTCAGCGCTGTATGTCACGGAGCTGCTGTCAGCGCTGTATGTCACGGAGCTGCTGTCAGCGCTGTATGTCACGGTGCTGCTGTCAGCGCTGTATGTCACGGAGCTGCTGTCAGCGCTGTATGTCACGGAGCTGCTGTCAGCGCTGTATGTCACGGAGCTGCTGTCAGCGCTGTATGTCACGGAGCTGCTGTCAGCGCTGTATGTCACGGAGCTGCTGTCAGCGCTGTATGTCACGGTGCTGATGTCAGTGCTCTGTATTACGGTGCTGCTGTCAGTGCTCTGTATCTCCTGCACCCTCTTGTTTGCCTACCCTGGTCCCTGACCTTCCCTCTCCTCCATTGCCTTCATTAGCTCCATAGTCCTGAATTGTCAGAACAATTTCCCAAATAAAAAAAAAATGCTTGTAGTTATCGATCCCAAATTCACCTCATACATGTATTATGCTATTGTCCAGGTGGTGGGACTACGTGCTACCCCCTAATAATTACCCCGTGGCCGCAAATTCGACCTAAAGGTTTGCGAAATTCGCCTCCCATTGAAGTCAATGGAGCCCGCGGCGAACGGTCGTTTTCGCGAACGTTTGTGTCCGTTCGCGTTTCGCGTTCGCGAAACGTCCCGTCGGAAGTTCGTCCATCACTACTCACCATATCTCCAGTGTTTTTCCATTATTATTATTATTATTATACAGGTTTTATATAGTGCCAACAGTTTGCGCAGTGCTTTACAAGATGAGGGCAGACATTACAGTTACATTACAATTTGGTACAAGAGGAATCAGAGGGCCCTGCTCGTTACAGCTTACAATCTAAAAAGGAAGGGGCAATTGATACAAAAGGTAATAGCTGTGGGGGATGAGCTGATGGAGGAAGTAAAACAGTATTAGTCAGAAGCAGGATAGGCTTCTTTGAAGAGAAGGGTTTTCAGGGATCGCCTAAAGATCGATAGATTAGGGTACAGTCAGACAGATCATGGTAGGGAGTTCCAAAGAATGGGAGAAGCTCTTGAGAAATCCTGGAGGCGAGCATGGGAGAAGGAGACAACGGAGCTAGCGAGCAGGAGGTCTTGGGAGGACCGAAGAGAGCGGCTTGGTTGGTATTTTGGTTCTAGGTTAGTGATGTAACTAGGGGCAGAGTTATGGATGGCTTTGTAAATTATTGTTAGTACTTTGAATTTTATTCGTTGGGTGAGTGGAAGCCAGTGCAGGGATTGGCAGAGAGGGGTGGAGGACACTGAATGGCTGGTAAGGTGGATGAGTCTGGCAGCGGCATTCATTATGGACTGAAGGGGGGATAGTCTATGTAAAGGTAATCCAATGAGGAGGGAGTTGCAGTAGTCGAGGCGAGAGATGACCAGGGAGTGAATTGGAACCTTGGTGGTATCATTAGTTAAAAAGGGGCATATTCTGGAAATGTTGCAGAGGCTTCCCATGTCTGTGATCCAACACTGGTCCATTTTCTGGTTGAAAACGCAGCAAGAGGGGTTGCCACGACTTGAGTTGGGCTTTAACTGGAGCAGAGAGAAGCCAAGTCATCAGGGTGGACCTGCTGTGTGGAAATGTAATTCTCAGGACTGGATGGACAAAAATACAAATTCTTTGGGAGGAAAGACAGATCTCTCATATAGTATATATTCTAAAGTGTATTTAGAGTTCAACATTTAACAAAGCAAGAGATTTATGCTACGTGCCTTTGTCTCCCTGTCTTATGAACCTGTGCTTTGCCCATGCAGATAAAAGCAAAGGATTCATATTGATGTGAATAGTCAAAACATAAAAAAAAAAAATCGGTTTTGGACAGTTGTGAAGGGACTCCTATTGGTTTATTTATGTTTATCGACACCCTGCTGGAGAGATTTCCTTTCACTTCCTGTCTTAGAGACCGCAGGAAGTAAGAGGAAATCTCAGAGAAAGGCAGCCAAAATTTCCACCTTAGTCACCAGAACATTATCTTTCCAAAACTAAAAAAGGTTTACCTTTTCATACATCTTAAGTACAATAGGAATTAATGTCTGTACATTAGTTTAAGGAGGAGTGGATGGAAATTACCCTAGTTAGGGTTTTGGTCTCCATTAAAACCTTATGTGGTTCGGAGTAGATCTGTACCCAAAGCTGTTTTACCTAGTTTAATAGAATGCTGGAATATCTGTCACATATTTATTACTGTCTGTATCTCCGTATAGGGCCCATTCGAACTATGCATTGCATGTTTTGTACCTCAACACTAGTGATGAGATTCATCTTCAGGTTCAACATGAGTTTGAGTGGTCACAGCCATATTTGGTTAATGACATCTGTGTTTGACATCTGTGATATGTTTAGCGCCAGGCATCTGTCATTAGTAATGGGAGTGTACTGGGTTAACATTCCTGGGGTGTGTTGCAGCATGATTGAGGATTTACAATGCTGGACTCCATGATTTATTATGGGTTTACAGTAGATGGCTCCTGCTGCTGCCAAAAGCCAATCAAGAGTGTGAGTCCCCAGACAGCCAAGGCTCTCATGGACATCACTGGATCGAGAGGGGGCTCAGGTAAGTATTAGGTGGGGCTGGAGTGCAGCTGCACACAGAAGGTTTTTTTAACTTCATGTGTAGAATGCACAAAGAATAAAAAATCTTGTGCCTTTACAACCACTTTAACAAAGAATATGCTGTTCTTGGAATGCAGTAGTCAGGAGTAAAACACAACAAAGGGGATTTATCAAAACTGGTGCAGTCAGAATCTGAAACAGCTGCACATGGCATCCAATCAGCTTCTATCTTCAGCTTGCTCAGATTTAAAAATGAAAGCTATGAGCTGATTGGTTGCCATGCACAGCTTCTCCAAATTCTGTCTGCTCTTGTTTTGATAAATTCCCCAAAGGGCTCATTCACCTATAGAAGAGGGTTCACAGATCCGAATGCAGACACTGTGTGTTTGGATACATGCATTCTTTCCTGTCTGCATGACAAATTTTGACATTCGGCTATGTCTATGCAGCTGCTGTGTCTCAATTGACTTTGAATGGACTGCCTGCACAGGGACAATGCATCCTCACGCAGAACACAACCATAACACTGGGTATTGGCGCATGTGTTCCATGTGAAAGAGGCCTAATTATCATGTGGGCCAAATAGCAGGAAAGAGGAGATGTCTGGTAAGTAGAAGAGAAGTCTGGGAATTTTATTTAGGAATCATACTTACCTAGGTAGATGCTGCATCTGTCCACTTCCTGCTCTAAGGCTGAGAACTGAGTAATCAAAGAGCCGATCACTCAGTTCTCCCTGAGCAGAGAGCTGGTGGCTGTCAGTCTCCCCACCATTTCCTAATCAATGGCCTCCTCTGTACCCACCCCCCTAGTCCAGGGCCTCCTCTGCATCTTGCTCTCTGAATCCAGGTCCTTTACCACATCAACCCCACTTTTTAAGTCCAGGGCCTCCTCTACACCCCCCAGTTCAGGGCATCCTGTGTACTCCCCTCCTGGTCCAGGGCCTCCTCTACACCCTCACTCCAGGACCACCTCTGCACCCCCCCCCAGTCCAGGGCCTCCTTTGCATCGCCAGTCCAGGACCTCCTCTGCACCCCCAGTCCAGGACATCCTGTGTACTCCCCTCCTAGTCCAGGGCCTCCTCTACACCCCGACTCCAGGACCTCCTCTGCACCCCCCCAGTCCAGGGCCTCCTCTGCACCCCCCTCCCCCAGTTCAGGGCCTCTGGTGTACACCCCTCCTAGTCCAGGGCCTCCGGTGTACTCCCATCCTAGTCCAGGGCCTCCTCTGCATCCCCCAGTCTTGGGCCTCCTCTGCACTCCCCAGTCCAGGGCATCCTGTGTACTCCCCTAATAGTCCAGGGCCTCCTCTGCATCCCCACCCCCACTCCAGGACCTCCTCTGCCCCCCCCAGTCCAGGGCCTCCTCTGCACCCCCCAGTCCAGGGTCTTCTTTGAAGCCTCCGCTTCTTCTGGGATGCCTCACACAGAAAAGACATAGGCTGTTAGGGCAATGGGCAGGACTAGGAGGAATACCTCACAGCACTCCACCGGGGGTGCTGCTCGCACTGGGTACCTCTGCTCTAGGGTGTCACTGCCCCCAGTTCAGATGTAATGGACAGGCAGCACCCGTTGCATAGTTTGCCAAATACTGGAGAATCAAATCAGAGGGAGACCACACAGGCGCACTAGCGCTGGTTCACTCCGCTTCTCCCGCCCGTCCTATAGAAAAGCATTCCAGAGAAACGCTTCAGCTACTGTTGCTTAGCAACATAGCAACAGTAGCTGAAGCGTCACTCTGGAATGCCTTGCTATAATAAGAGGTGGGAGGAGTGGAGTGATTCAGCACTAGTGCGCCTGTGTGGTCTCCCTCTGATTTGATTCTCTGGTATTTGGCAAACTATGCAGTGGGCGCTGCCTGTCTATTACACGTAATCGGCCGGCAGTGACAACCTTAGAGCAGAAGTTGCCAGTGGGGGGGAGCACCCCCTAGATGCATCGCCCCCCCCCCAGCCCCGCCTTAACCGCTAGCCAACCGTATAACATAGATATACAATGGCAAGGTGGCTCAGCTGCTCTAGATCACGTACTAGGTATGTGATCTTGCACTTCTGGGTAGGGGGCGCATGAGCGCTTTGCCACCTGTGACCCGGCAGGGTTGTGATGGAACACAGCAGATGTCGATCAGTGAAGGCCGGCACCTGGCGCTCATCATGAATTTACACAGGACAGAGCTCTGCCTATGTAAACAAGTCAGAGCCCTGTCCTGTGACCTGGGAAGTAATAGATTTTCTTTCTCTGCAAAGCAGGGAAAGAAATCCATTGCTTCCCCTAGTAAAATCACCTAACACAGTACACAAAAAAACACTGGCTAGGCACACATTTAAAACGAAATAACAACAATACTGCGCAATAGTCGATAGGAGAAAATTTTTTTAAAATAAGCTAAGGCTGCTGACACACTAAAATTGGGAACTTTTTAGCTGGGAAAAATGTCAAAAAAAGTGTAAGCGCCCAACTTATATATGTGTGACTCTTAAAGTGATACAAACGTGTATGTGTACACCAGTATAACAAAATATATGTGGAGTAACCCCAAAAAGAAAAATGGAGGTAATACTATGTTGAAACAATTAATAAGAAAAAAATATAGTAACCTGTGAATGTGTACATAAAACTAATTAAAGACTGTATGAATACTTGTCCCGGTGAAAAGGGAAGCAAGGCAGTCAATATAAACACATACAAATATGACTAATAACAGTGATAAAGTCCATAGTAAAACATGAAAAATATAAAGTCCATGAAAATGTGCAGGATATCAATCTCAACGTGTAATGATATCAACCAGGATTCTGTGGTGTTGTGACCAAGAAAAGTAATTCACCCTGTGACGATCCCACCACCTTGTAGCCTGTACCCTACAAGGTGGTGGGATCGTCACAGGGTGAATTACTTTTCTTGGTCACAACACCACAGAATCCTGGTTGATATCATTACACGTTGAGATTGATATCCTGCACATTTTCATGGACTTTATATTTTTCATGTTTTACTATGGACTTTATCACTGTTATTAGTCATATTTGTATGTGTTTATATTGACTGCCTTGCTTCCCTTTTCACCGGGACAAGTATTCATACAGTCTTTAATTAGTTTTATGTACACATTCACAGGTTACTATATTTTTTTCTTATTAATTGTTTCAACATAGTATTACCTCCATTTTTCTTTTTGGGGTTACTCCACATATATTTTGTTATACTGGTGTACACATACACGTTTGTATCACTTTAAGAGTCACACATATATAAGTTGGGCGCTTACACTTTTTTTAGGCACACATTTAACCCTTTGATTGCTCTAGATGTTTAACACCTTTCCAGCCAGTGTCATTAGTACAGTGACAGTTGATATTTTTCACTGTATTAGCATCACTGGCTCCCAAAAAAGTGTCAAAAGTGTCAGTGTCTGATTGTCTGCTGCAATATCGCAATCCAGTTATAAGTCGCTGATTACTGCCATTACTAGTAAAAAATAAATAAATACAAATTCCAGTATGTATCCCACAGTTTGTAGACACTGTAACTTTTACGCAAACCAATCAATATACGCTTAATGGGATTTTTTACTAAAAACATGTAGCAGAATACGTTCGCCTAAATTTAATAAGAAATTCGATTTTTTACATTTTTTTTGTTTATAGCGCAAAAAATTAAAAACGCAGTGGTGATTAAATACCACTAAAAGAAAGCTCAATTTGTGGCAAAAAAGGACATACATTTTGTTTGAGTACAGTGTCGCACGACCGTGCAATTGTCAGTTAAAGTAACGCAGTGCCGTATCGCAAAAAATGGCCAGGTCATAAAGGAGGTAAATCTTCTGGCGGTCAAGTGGTTAATGTGAAAAGAAAACTGCATTTTCTTCAAGAAAAAAACATGAAACTGATAGGGGGGAAAAAATAGGTGGAAGGGGGAGAGGTAGGGGTATTTTTTCAATATCATGTGACCCATTCAAAATATTACCTTTTAAAGCGGGAGTAAACCCGCTGACGTTTTTTTTTTTTCCTGTCCTGCAAGGGAAAAGTCATAATGAGCTAGTATGCACTGCATACTAGCTCATTATGAAATACTTACCTTATAACGAGTCCCCGACATCTTGCCCGATCCACGCCGAGGGAGCTAATACAGGTACAGATACAGGTTTAGGAGATATTTTTTTTACCTACAGGTAAGCCTTATTATAGGCTTACCTGTAGGTAAAAGTTATAAAAAAGACTATACAACCGCTTTAACTGTCTGGGTAAGCACATGGATGCTATATAACAGATACTGTATAGAAATTGTGTTTTAATCCTTCACAGCTAAAATGAGTTATGGTATTGCTGTCTGTGTAATAGTTGCAAATATTTTGCTAATTTACTGCCCTGGTGACTAATTAAAGGGAAAATCTCCCAGTGCCAGAACAAACAGAATTGCACTTAGGAAAAATAAATTGCTGGAGTTTATAAATTAATTGCAGATTGGCACTAAAGGTTCTCCAAAGACTTCATTGTCTTCTCCTCCAAATGAATAACTCAATTAATTATAGATATACTTATTTCTACTCCACAGGTGTTCAGCGCCAGATCGCCAGATGTGTACTCAAAGGAAGAGGCGTGGTTAAAAATTCCTTCTGTGATCCTGACGCACAGCCAATGCCAAGACAGAAAAAGTGCAATTTGCAAGATTGCCCAGCAAGGTGAATTCATATTAATTAAACACAGCAAAAGATGGTGGAGCAAAGCTGTTCCTTCAGTGAGGAACCAGGGAATCTTGTCTGATTGGGCAGTGACAGAGTGTCTTTTTTTAAATGATGTTTTATATCTATCTAAATTTCATCTTTAAGCGTTAATCAATCGCATAGCTTGTGGCATAAAAGCCCTTACAGGGTAATCAGTGGGCAATAAATCGCCATATTATGATGGCTTTAAAGGCAGACATTTCAACTCAATTTGAAAGCACCTTGAAACACATGAAACTGGAATTCTAATTTTTATACCTGCAGCCTATTCCCATATGGCCCAGAAGATGGTCTAGGATGGAGACTTGCAATAGTGTCCCTTTAAAGAGCAGAAATGCTGCAGCAGCCATTGCTGTTTCAGCATACTGGATCCAGCACTATCATCATGATCTTGATTTCATCACCTAGTGCAGTGGCGGCAAACCTCAGCACCCCAGATGTTTTGGAACTACATTTTCCATGATGCTCAACTAACTGGCGGCATAGTGGTGTAGTGGTTAGCACTCTCACCTAGCAGTAAAAAGGGTCATTGGTTTAAATCCCAACCATGACACTACCTGCCTGGAGTTTGCATGTTCTCCCTGTGCCTGCGTGGGTTTCCTCCCACACTCCAAAGACATGCAAGTAGGTTAATTGGATTCTGTTCAAAATTGGCCCTAATATATGAATGGGGACCTTGGATTGTGGGCTCCTTGAGGGTAGGGACCAATGTGAGTGTGCAATGTACAGGGATAGGGGTAGACACTCACTCAGGATGAACTGGTGTCTTTATTCAACCTTACTAACTATGAAACTATGAACTGCAGAGTGTATGAGCATCATGGGAAATGTAGTTCCAAAACATTTGGGGTGCCAAGGTTTGCCATCACTGACCTAGTGCATCAGTGACTTTTTTTTTTTTTTTGGAAAATCAACTTTATTGAAAAGAAAAAAATATATATATGCATGGTACATTAAATGATATAAGCCAACATGACCAGAACAGTGGTACATACATAAGCACATTGAGTTATCTACGTGATATGGGATGAAATACCCACCGGAAGTAAAGCCAGTATACAATAAAGGGAAAGAAAAAGAGGAAAAAAAAGACAGTGGGGGGGGGGGGGTGGATTAGGGATGAACATATCAACATTTCAAGTACGTTTCACCGTCCTCTAACCATCTGTTCCAGACTTGCTCATACTTGGGACATCCTCTATGTACATAGAGCAGCTTCTTATATGGGAGAGTGTCGTTAATCTCTTTTTTCCAGCACTGGATTGTAGGGGGCAGGGCCTGCATCCACTTACGAGCAATCACTTTTCTCGCCAAGAATAGCGTCTCATGTAAAAAGGTACGAAGGGGTTTGTCAGCGTCTAAGTCTGGCAGCAGGCTGAGTAGGCACATCTTTGGGTCTGGGGTAGCAGGAGAGCCCATCTGATCGTGCAGGAAGCATATCACATGTATCCAGTATGTTTGGATAGTTGGGCAGGACCATATAAGGTGATAGCAGGAGCCTGAGGTATGGTCGCATAAGCGGCATGCTGGATTGTACATAGGCTTGAAACCCGCTATCCTCTGAGGAGTCAGATATGTCCTATGTATAATATACAACTGTGTGAGGTGGTCCAACAGCTTGGGGGAGACTTTTTTCACATCCCCCAAGTTCTCATCCCACTCCTCGTCCTCAGTTATTCCAACGTCCACCTCCCATCTAGTCCTAGCAGCATAGGCTAAGGCCACGGTGCCAGGGAGACGGATGGCGGAGTAAAGGGTGGAGATTAATTTGCTGGTTCAGCACCTGTGATTATGCTTACTATAGAGGGGACTGTCAGGGATGGGTTGGGTTGGAGCCAGCAAATTGAGTTTATATAGCATGTCGGAGCTGTAAGTACTTGAAAAGGAGGTAGTTGGGAAGTGAGAATTCATCTTTTAGCCTTTGGAATGTTTTAATTCCCGTGTTGGTCATGATCTGGTGTATGTGCAAGATCCCATGACGTATCCAAACTGCGGGGTGTGGAATGGACAATAATTCAGGCAAGTGTGTATTGAATCAGAGAGGGGTGTGAGAGTGAACCTGTGGGGTCCCGAGTTTTTGTAGTGCCATGCGCCATACCCTCCGGTGGTGTGTCAACATGTCTGCTTTGTGTTGGGGAGGACGTCTTGTCAATGAGGCCCTGAGGACTGACTGAAGTGGGGTATAGGCTGGGTCATCGGGGTGCTCGTGCATCAGTGATTTTACTCACTGCATGCTTGTTTCAGATCAGAGACTTATCAGGTAATGAAGCCAGGATGACAGCCCCAGACCCTGCATATATATATATTTTTTAAAGCAGCAATAGCTCCTATATTTCCTGTAACAGCAGGAACACTTTTAATTGGAGCCAAACCCAAAAAAGGGAAGAGCTATGTAATAGGTAACATATAGAAATGTTAATTCAGCCTGAGCTGTGCTGTCAAAGATTTACCCTTTGTCTTAAATTTCTCCTAAAGACAACAGCGGTCTTCCTGTGCTTTGAGCCTCATAGCTGTATATCTGCAGTGTAAGATCATCTAAGGCAGGGGTCTCCAAAATTTCTAAACAAAGGGACAGTTTACTGTCCTTCAGACTTTAGGCCAGTGGGAATATAAACATTTTCTGGCATCAGCGGGAGTAAACAGTTCTCCGTCTTTGGTATTAGGGGCAGGAATACTGACTCATTGTTGTCAGTGGTCAGAAATATGCTCCATTTCTGGCATCAGAGGGCAGAACAGTGTCTCCTATCAGTGGAATGAATAACGCCAGAAGGGCTGGATAAAGGCAAGCAAAGGGCCACATCTGGCCCCTGGGCCACAGTTTGGAGACCCCTGATCTAAGGCACTGTGCTTGTGACAAGTAGCCTCACAGGATTTGAAATGGGATTTGGTGCTGCTGTTCTTGCTGGAGAGACAAGTGTACCTAAAGACCAGCAGTGCAAGGATCTGTGTTCCTCTAATGCCCTGTACACATGACCGGTTTTCCCGTCAGAATAAACTCTGAAAGTTACTCCAACTTAAGAATTGGTTACTCCAGCGTGACCAATTCTCACACATGCCTTTGCTTCGTGAGATTCTGGAGAATAATCCTGATGATTTCAGGAATTATCTCAGGATGATGGACCCTGTTTTTCACCATCTGTTGGCTTTGCTCACCCCTTATATCAGCAGACAGGATACCTACATGTGGCAAACCATCACTCCCGAGCAGAGGCTAGTCGCCAAGTACCGCAACGTGGGAGAAGCCTGCAGGACCTCAAGTTCTCAACAGGCATCTCCCCCCAGGCTCTGGGGATCATTATTCCAGAGACCTGTTCTGCCATCATTCAGGTCCTGCAGAAGGACTATATGAAGGTAAGTTTTCTCCTTTAACATCGCATTATATGTATTTAATGTTTACTAATGTATTGTATTTATTTAATCATTCCTTAATTACCATGATTGGAATATGCTGTGAATGTCCCCTTTATCCTCATGCATGCTGCAAGCTTTTAATGCTCCTTTTTTGGCCTACATGCATATTTGCCTTCACTAACCTCCCCAGCATGCTATCCTGGGCCCATATACACCTATAGCCTAGTCCCTTAACAATATATATTGTCAGCTCCATTTTACTGCTTTCCCCGAAACTCCCCCTAAAATGTGTCCAAATGTTATTTGTGTCCTTAAATTCATTTATAACACCCCCCCCCCCCAAAATGTGTACAAATGTTACGTGTATCCTTAAATTCAGGTAGAGTGCTGAAGGCTTTTTTTTTTTTGGCTATCAAAGTCACCTCAAATCCTCCCCCCCATACAATTGGCCATCAGAGGGAGTGAGAAATCTGATAAGTGGGCCTTATATTTTTGTCTTTAAATACTCCTTAAAATAAATGTTATACTGATGTTGTGCAATAATGTTTTTTGTGTAATCTGCTTGCAATGTTATATGCAAAAGTACTTATATTTATTTTCTTGTTTGATGCCACAGTTTCCTTCAACGCCACAGGAATGGCAGACTGTGGCCTCCCATTTTGCTGACCTTTGGGACTTTTCTAACTGTGGAGGGGCTATAGATGGGAAGCATGTCCACATTGTGCCGTACCCCATTCGGGGTCTTACTATTATAACTGTAAGGGGTTTAATAGTGTAGTGTTAATTGCGGTGGTGTCAGCACACTATGAGATCCTCTATGTGGACATCGGGATGTCGGATGGAGGAATCTTGGCCCAGATGGAGTTTTACCAGCGTCTCCAGACTGTTGGCTTGGCATTGCCACCTGATGCAGATAATATGGAAGGACTCCCCCTCCTCTTTATTGCAGATGAAGCATTCTGTTTGGGCGAGCACCTGATGAGGCCATTCCCCCAAAGGACCCTCACCCCAGAGAGGAGGGTTTTTAACTACCGGCTGGCCAGAGCGAGAAGAGTCGTTGAGAATACCTTCGAGATAATGGCCAGCCAGTTCTGCCTGTTTCTGACAGCAATCCATATGGCGGACTACAAAATCAACCATATCATCCTATGCTGCTGCATACTGCTGCATACTGCACAATTATTTAAAAATCACATAATTATATAGCCTCAGTTGGGCCTGAGGCCAGACTTATTACAGAGAATCCCCTGATGGGCTTGGATACTGGCCGTCCTGGCTTGGCCCCCCAAAGCGCCTATGAAGTTCGATAGAAATAAGTAAATTATTTGATGGGTAGGGGGGCCATTGCTATGCCAATGTCTAAAAACATTTTTAATAAGGAAAATATTATCTGATAAAATCTTGAAATTTCTTTTTTGATTCTCCAAATGTTTACTTTGTGCACATTCACATGTGCGTTTGAAAATTCTTTAGAAAAATATTTTCTTAATTTTTCTTTTTTTTTTAGAAACAAGGCAAGGCAAATGAGGCAAATTTAAAACATAACATTCACAATTCTGGAACTTACAAAGTTCAACGTATAAAAACTGAAGGCAATATCAGACATTATAGTGTAAAAAATGTCTTGATATTGCCTTTATCAGATGGGGTGATGTCACCCCTGTAAAAGCCAAATTTTGAAGATGCACACAAATTGGGAGTCCAAATGGGTAATGTCAACATGTGCTATCTCCCATCATGGGGGATCAATGGACTTGTTTTGGGGGTGCAACCCCTTCCTCTCACCTACTAGAGTTACGAGGAAGCAGTTGCACCCACAAAACGCGTACATTGGGATCCCCTGATGGCAGATAGCACACACCGTGTGCATCTTCAAAATTTGGCTTTTAAAATGTAAAAACAAAAATTGGGTTTAGTCCAAGAAATGGGTAAATGGATGGGATTTGAAACCAATTTATATTCTCCCCAACACATCGAGCATGTTCTTCATTTGTTGTTTAATAACATTCAATTTCTTCCTTATAATGTATATTTCGCCATTCCATAGCATGATGTCGTGGATGAGCCTTTGTGTGCTGTCACTTGTGAAAGGTTCAGTTTGCTGTTCAACAACCAGCACATCACCTAAAAATTGGTTAAAAAACATGTATTATAAATATGCAGGCATACATAGATTACCTGAAGCTGGGGTGTCAGACACTCGCCTGTTTGGGTCACAATCTCGCCCACTTCCTCCACCTCTCCTTCCTCTAAATCCTCGGGGGGTCTTCGGCTAATTTCCCCTTCTTGGTGATGTGGGGGGGGGGGGGGTCCCTGGTGTCCTCTGAGTGGTGTCCTCTGAGTTTTTTTCCCCTATGAGAATGAAACAAAAGGTATACGCAGCACACAGATATTTGAGTCCAGAAATAGGAATATGAAACATTGCTTGGAAGTGGTGTACAATTGTCTGTTTGGGCAGAGTTCCAAGTTGAAGACCTGATTAATTCCCTTTTAACAAAGCTGAAATACTTACCTTTTTTGGAAAAATTTCACAGATGGAGACACCCCAAGTATCCACTGGAGCACCTGTGTGGGTCACCCTAAAAATGTGCTCTGGTGTCCCACACTAGTGCTCCTGAGTGAAGGTGTGTAAACAGCTGCTGAGTGTCCTCTCCTTACATTCCACTGAATCAAGTTTGCAATTCATTCTAGTTTCAAAGACATCAAGACAACAATGTCCTAAACGTCTTTTAATACAAATTAACATGACCAAATGTAGTTAACCCTGTATCAGCTAAAAACATCATATTTAGTTGGCAAACGAACAATGTTTCCTATGAACGCTGTGCCCACAAACGTGAAAGTAGCCATTTAAAACTGTACAACAGTAAAGAAAAGCACATGGAGCAGCATGCAAATTAATAATCATAATAGGAACACACGACAAGTACTTACTTTTTTGAAGCACTTTCTTTATCCTTCTGTACTGATCCTGCTCCCTTAATTTTAGGTCTGACCAGTGTTTTCTTAATTGCTCCTTTTATCGTCTTATCCCAAATTTCTGCCGCAGACTCTTCACCACTTTCATGATGATTTTGGCCTTTCGCAGATTGGGGTTAGGGTACGGCCTATTCTTTCCATCATAGTTGGCCCTCTTCAATATGTGGACCATCTCCACCATCTCCTCAAAGGACATATTGGAGGCCCTAAACCTCCTTCTGGATCGGCACATTTCGGCCTCCAGGCTTTCCTCCTAGTTACTACTAGTAATAGTCACCTGCTGTGCCTCCGCCATGTTCCTCTCCCACTGCGACAAAAGAGACGGGGAGGGGAATCTTCGAGAAAGAACGTCAGGGGCGGGCGACGCAGGCAGAGTTTCACGCATGCGCAGTCTATATCAAGCTAACATGCATGTGTCGTACGTACGATCTGTGGCCTATACTGCTTCAAGATTGAGGCCTATATTGGGATATGATAATGAGAGTTTAGGCTGACATTAGTGTTTTTGTCTTGTGTGTTGTCTTACAGCAAAGATGAATCACTTTAAGGACCCAGAATTCATGACCAGTTTCATAGAAAGATACAGGGAGATGAGGAATTTGTGGGAGGTGAAACACAGCTTATATTATAATAAACAAGCTAGGAAGTCATCGCTGGAGAAACTTCTGGAATTTGTGAATACTCGGGTCCCCAATACAAACATGACGTTTTTGGAAAATAAAATTGGGATCTTGAGGAACATGTATAAGAAGAAGCATAATAAGATCCAGAAATCACTCTGATCAGAAGCATCAGCAGCACAAGTGTATGTCCCCAGGCTTTGGTACTTCAACAAACTGCGGTTTCTGGGTGACCAGACTGAAGCCAGGGAATCACTTTCTACCCTTCCCTGCAGCCTTCCCTCCACCCTTCCCTCAATCCCAGCAGAGGCTGACGAGGAACAACCTGGGCCTTCCATCCTGGAAGAAGTGGATGCACCCAGCTAGAGCCAGGTATATTATTTTTAGACTTATTTATTGTCCTAATATTAATGATGTTAACTAGATGTTATAATTGATAACTAATTAATGATTTTCAACAAAGTGATTTACATATGAATAGACAGTAGTGGCGAAAATGTTTGGGACAAGAAAGAAAAATGCTGGGGTCAGAATGATAGTCTTTTCTATTTATTAACATTCAATTTGCAAGTCAGGAGCTAAAAATTGCATGTGATTGATGAAGCAAAAACTAAAACTATGTCCCTTTTTTATACACAGGATGAGCTCAGCCAGGAGGAGGGTCTGGAAAGCGTCAGCCAGGAGGAGGCCATGCCTAGTGGCAGCCAGGAGGAGGCCATGCCCAGTGGCAGCCACGAGGTGGCTGGGCTAAGTAGGAGCCTCACCCAATCCCAGGTGCCTCCCCTCTGCCGTACAACCAAAAGGCCCAGGTAGGGGATGATGACGGAGGAGGCAGCACTGGGCCTCATTAGGGAAGCCAGCGATTTCCTCAGGAGCCCCCCCAACACTGAAGAGGTATATGGCTGCTATCAAGCCACCAGGTTGAAAGAATTTGAGAAGGGCCAAGGCCTCCTCTGTGAGGGATTTTTTATGCCCTTCAAAAGGGGTTGAGGGGCCTGCTGACTGAGAGCAGCCACATGTATGAGCAAGCCTATCCTCCTCCTCCTCCTGCCACAAGTCCACCACCAGAGACACAGCCTCCAAGGAAGGCTGCAGGGAAGCGTGGAGGGAAAGCTGCGGGGAAGACAAGAAAGTGATGACCTGGGTTCAGTCTGGTCTGACAGAAGAAGCAGGCTGGTGTAGTACCACAGCCTGGGGACAGATATGTCTGCTGCTGGTCCTGATCTCTGGGATTCCTGGACCAGATTGTGCTCCCCATTATATGGACTCCTCAAGCTTTTCCAGCGTTGACTTCCTCTTTATTTTGTTACCCAGAATAAGTGGATGTTTTAGTTTCAGAAAATACTTTCCTATGTGTTTTTCTTCAAATAGGTTTGTGTGTGAGTAGGCAGGTACATTTCAAAAAGACAAATGTCAAATTTACAAGGGACACCAACCTCCTTGAGGTTAGTAAAAAATACAAGATAATAATGTTATTGTGGTAACTTGACACAAAAAAATAAAAAATAAATTATATGGAGATCACTAGAAAATAATTTTTAAAGTAATACTAAAAAAAACTTTATGAAATAAAAAATTATAAAAGATGACTATAAAAAATAATTGTAAACATTATTATGGAGTTCGGGCTTTTAAAAAATTGATTATTATTCATGAGATCAGGATAAATAATCAAGAAATAAATTTGTGAGAACTCTGTGTGAATATGAGCAGCAAAACAACTTCATTCTTCTAGCATTATAAAGAAAAAAATAATACACTGCCTTAAAAGATCACAGAATTAGCAGCGTGAGGAATGTGCTAGCTCCAATACGAACGCTAGTTTTACCACACTGAGCACTTCCGCCTCGTACTTGCTTCAGAGCATGCGTCGTTTTTGGTCTGTCGGAACAGCATACATACGAGCAGTTTTCCCGATTTTGTTTTTGATCCCGGAATTGTTCTATTTCTAGGTCCGTCAGAATTTTCGAAGAAAAAAAAAGTCAGATGACACACGTGATACACACGATCGGAATATACGTCGAAAAGCTTCCGTCAGACTTTTTCTGTCAGACAGTCAGCTCGTGTGTACGTGACATAACACTCCTGCTGCTTCTTAAAGTGTAACTCCACTTTTGTTAAGAAAAAAACATTCCCCTCTGGGTGATCAATGTACATTGTGTCTAGTGGCTGTAGAATCCAAAAATGTCCATTACATCATAAACTGAATAACATACCCAATGCATTTTGGGGATTTGCACAATACCCATTTCATCAGGGCTTAAGGTGCTTTCTGGGAAAAAAAACAGTGGTAGCCACTATCACAACCAGCTGTTGAGGCCTTATTTGAGCAAAGGAGAAAATTTTACTCCTAAGCCCTTTTAACGTTTCAGGAACCTATCATATTTCCCAGAAAGTACTTTAAAGCTGAACTCTGGACTGGAAAAAAAAGATCCTTGCAGTGGATCCCCCACACAGCAAAGGTTAAATGCTCAAGCTCCAGCAGGCTTCCTCTATCCATTCCAGTGTTGCAGCCTCTATAGGGTGCTCTTAGCCACAGTATATAGCTCTGCACTATATGTGGTGATGCCAAAGATACTGTCAACAGCCAGGGAGAAGAAAACAGCTGAAAATCAATAAATACAGCCTCTTCCGAGAGGCCATAGAAATAACAAGCATTTAACCCTTCTAGTATGAGGGGACCACGCAGCATGGGTATTTTTTTTTCACTGTTCAGCTTTAAGTCTTGATAAAGGGGGTGAAAACTCTCAACATGCATGTTTTTTTGTTTTTGTTTTTTCACATTTATGATGTAATAAACAATTATTGACTACAACCACTACTAGTGTGGGATTCTTGTATCTTCTCAAACGCCTGGATGCTGCTTTGAGAGCTGCTCAAGGCCCCCTTGTGTTCAAGAGCTGCCTAACCAGAGCAATTGTGCTGCACAAAACAGATTTCAATCTGTATTGTAGAACTAAAATAATAAGAAGGTCATGCAGCTCACTTCCATAACCTCCAAACAGTGAAGAACAAGACATGGCAAGTCAGTAATGAGAAAAAAGACCCGCTGCTGGGAGACCACAGGCAATACTGGTGACCAGTCCTTTGTTCTGTTTGCCAATTTTTTGGCACAGGTCCCACAATACAGATCCTCTTTAAGGCCTCATATTAACAGTGAAGGTCTATTGTTCAAATGTTTTCATTTTCTTTATTGTTAGCTATTTGTTGTTGTAGAACAAATCAATGGCAAGAGGATAGGTTTGCTTTATTTTAAGATGACTTTGGCCCTTCCAATCTGAGAGTCAATAGAATGAATAACTTTTTATTACAATAAGCCACTTCTGAATGACACAGGCAAATTTTGATGTTTACCAGATAATTGAGCACTGCTATTTTTATTTGTATCACAAACTCTGTATTTAAATTAGAATTTTTCATGTATCGTGCTTGAATCAAAAGCCAATAATTTGTTTTCAGGATGGAGCATCTAGCATGAATTCTGTAACATGCAATAGATCCATTGAGCTTGACACTCACCCCATGAAATCTAATCAGAGTTATTGATTTATTGGCCTATTGCAAAGTATTTAGCCAACTAAAAGATTTTAAAATAAACCAGGTTCTTCGCTATACATTTTGATGCTTAAGAGAAAAAAATTATGTAAAAAAAATAAGATTTTTATTTTATTTTACGTAATTCATTTGCATTTAAGGAAAGGAATTTGATGCCTGGAATCTAATTAAACTACACAAAGCATCTTATTTTGTTTTAAGCCTATAACTTCGCAGGTAATGAATACACAGAGACACACGCATACGCTTTGTACCAGAGTAAAAGAAAAACAATGATCTAGATTGATCAAATTTTGTGCTGCTATTTAAATAGCCAGTCCCTATGTGATCGCTCTCTGCAAATTAGACTTCCAGTTCTGTTATTATTTATTTATCCACTCTAGTTAGACTGTTTAACAATTTCACAGCCAGAACTGTTTTACATCTTTTGCACACATGCTTAAAAAACTATTTCAGGCCTGAAGATTAGTTAAAACCCTAAAACATTATAGATTGTCTGAAAGTAGACCCTGGAGAATTAAATCATAATTGTTAAAAATGTTTTTTGTGACACGCTATTTGCGCAATGTTTTATTCAACACAAAATTTAAAAGTTAATTATATATATTGCACAAAATGCAATATATTAACCAGTATTTCAGTAAAATATCACAAATCGAGGAAATAGATACTGTGTGGGGGTTAGCTCGGCAGCGGGTGTGTGTGACCCCCTGGATGGGTTCACAACACAAAATCAGGCACAGCAGACAGCGTTGTAGGTGCAAAAAACAAAAGATGCGGTTTATTTATGCTACATGCAGTGATACATATAACAGCCAAACAAAATAAAACATGAAAATAAATCCTGGTCAGCTTGACCTCTAATTACACACTTATATTCCCTGACTAACAACTGAGTGCAGCCTTGTGCTGCACCAGTCCCTGTCTCTGTTGTAGAGGTTTGCCACACAGGCGTTAACTCACCGCACAGAACAGGTGTCACACTCCCCAGTCTATACAACACAAAACTGGTTCCAGGATGGAGCATCTCCCTAAGCATGCTGGGGTTTTTTGTAGAGGTCTTAATGAGCCCACTTACTTCAGCTGGGCTCATTAACTCTTCCCCTCTAATTGTAAAAGTCTGCATAAAGCCTGAATCTAGGGCACACATATTTCCCATCCTGGATACAACCAGGTGACTTTACCTGCGTGCTGCCACATACCCCCCCCCCCCCTCTTGTTTCAATCTTGGGGTTGTAACACAAGCAGTTAGACACGCATGTATCCGAGACAAAGCATCCACATTCCCCATTTTAACACCAGGGCGATGCTTAACTGTAAAGTTAAATTCCTGTAGGGCCAGGAACCACCTATTTACCCTTCTATTGGTCTCCTTGTTCTGAGCCATCCACTTTAAAGGAGCGTGATCAGTCACCAGGTCAAAGTGCCTACCTAGCAGATAGTACCGAAGGGAATCTAGAGCCCACTTCACTGCTAAACATTCCTTCTCAATCGTGGCGTAATTTACCTCATGGGACTTCAACTTCCTGCTGAGGTAAATGACTGGGTGCTCTTCCCTGTTCCAGACCTGGGATAACACCGCTCCTAACCCAACGTCTGATGCATCAGTTTGTACAACAAAGTCCTTAGAGAAGTCTGGTGAGTACAACACTGGCTGGCTACATAAGGCTGTTTTTAAGGACTGAAATGCTTCTTCAGCCTCTGGGGACCATTTAACCATGACAATCTCTTTCCCTTTTGTCAGGTTGGTGAGGGGCACAGCCTGAGAAGCAAAATGGGGAATGAATCGTCGATAATAGCCAGCGATTCCCAGAAAGGCTCGTACCTGTTTCTTGCTGTTGGGACGTGGCCAACTCTGTATGGCCTCGATTTTATTGACTTGGGGTTTTATCACCCCCCTCCCAATAGTGTACCCAAGTAATTTGGCCTCCTCCTGTCCAATGGTACACTTCTTTGGATTGGCCGTAAACCCAGCTTCCCGGATAGAGTCTAGGACTGCTTGTACTTTTGGTAAATGTGAGACCCAGTCTGTGCTATGGATAATCACATCATCCAGGTAAGCTGCAGCATATTTCTGATGGGGCCTCAGAATCTTATCCATTTTCCGCTGGAATGTTGCCGGTGCATTCTGTAACCCAAACGGCATTCTCTTATATTGAAATGCCCCATCTGGGGTTACAAACGCAGTTTTCTCCTTGGCCGACTCGGCCAGGGGAATTTGCCAATACCCTTTGGTGAGATCAAGAGTTGTCATATATCGGGCTGTTCCCAGCCGGTCAATCAACTCATCTATACGCGGCATGGGGTAGGTGTCAAATTTTGTAACTTTATTTAATTGTCGAAAATCGTTACAAAACCGCCAGCTCCCATCAGGTTTGGGCACTAGTACGATAGGACTGGACCAGTCACTCTGGGACTCCTCTATCACACCCAATTCCAACATCCTTTGAACCTCCCCACGTATTGCCTCCCGTCGGGCCTCTGGTATTCTATAAGGTTTTAGTTTTACCCTTTCTCCTGGCGGGGTGATAATGTCATGCTCTACGCCAGATGTTTGTCCCGGCAGCTCAGAGAAAATATCTTTGTTACGAAGTACAAACTCTTTAACCTCCTGTTGTTGGGCTTTCGATAAGGTGTCTGCTATTCCAACCTCAGGAACTAAGCAATCAGGCTGTGCTTGTGACAAAGTCTCTGCGACTAGGGATTCCCTATCCCTCCAGGCTTTCAGCAGATTGACGTGATAGATCTGCTCTGGCTTTCGCCTTCCTGGCTGTCTAACCCTGTAGTTCACCTCACTAATTTTTTCAATTACTTCGTATGGACCTTGCCATTTGGCCAGAAATTTGCTTTCAACCGTAGGGACTAGCACCAAGACCCTATCCCCCGGGGAAAAAGTACGGGTCTTGGCCCCACGGTTGTACACTCTCTGCTGTGCTAACTGCGCTTGGGTTAAATGTTCCTTTACGATTGGCATTACCTGTGCAATTCTGTCTTGCATCAGGGCGACATGCTCAATCACGCTCCTGTGAGGAGAACTCTAATTTTCCCAAGTTTCCTTGGCGACATCCAGCAGCCCTCTTGGGTGTCTCCCATAGAGCAACTCGAAGGGTGAGAAACCCGTAGAGGATTGGGGTACCTCCCTAATGGCAAACATCAGATAGGGTATTAGACAGTCCCAATTCTTTTCATCTCTATCCACCACCTTCTTTAACATTTGTTTTAGGGTTTTGTTGAATCTTTCAACCAACCCATCTGTTTGGGGGTGATACACAGGTGTACGCAATTGTGTCACTTTGTACAACTTGCATAATTCTTTCATAACCCGGGACATAAAGGGTGTACCTTGGTCCATAAGCAGTTCCTTACAAATACCCACGCGGCTAAAAACAAGAGATAGCTCTTTGGCTATGGTTTTGGCCGAGGTATTTCGAAGAGGAATTGCTTCCGGATAACGGATGGCATAGTCCAATATAACCAAATTGTACTGATGCCCCCTAGCAGACTTCATTATCGGACTTACCAAATCCATTGCGATCCTCTCAAAGGGGACCTCAATGATAGGAAGAGGTACCAGCGGGTTACGGAAATGTGGCATAGGTGCCGACTTCTGACATACAGGGCAGGAGGAACAATAATTTTCTGTTTCCTTCATGACCCCAGGCCAATAGAATCTCTGCAATACCCTCTCTCTGGTTTTCTCGGCCCCCAGATGACCTCCCAGATTGTGCCCATGGGCCAATTCTAACAACAACTTCCTGTAAGGTTTGGGCACTACAAGTTGCTCAATGGTTTCTTCTGCCCTTTGAGCCACTCGATACAGCAGGTCCCTTTCCATAGTGAAGTAAGGATAAGTGCAAGTCTTATCTGGGTTCACTAACTCGCCATCTATTTTCACCACATTTTCCCGTGCCTTTATTAGGGTGGGGTCTTTTAACTGTTCTGTGGCAAAATTTTCCCTGTGAACCTCAAGATCCGAAAACTCCACAGACTGCATGTTTTCATCTGAGGATGTTGGCTCCTCCCCAGTTTCTCGAGTTTCCCCCGCCAATACCGACAAGGGAAATTCAGTAGAGTCCTCACCACTCCCAGAGGAATTCTGGTCATCTTCCTGGTTTATAGGGGCACCAGTGGGGGGCTCAGGACAATCCCAGAGTTCCCAGAATTTTGGAAAATCCCTTCCCACAATAGCATCATGTGATAAGTGAGACACTAACCCCACCTGATGAGAGAGGTTACCTTTGGGGGTCTCAAAAAACACTGAAGTTACAGGATACTCTCGGGTGTCCCCATGCACACAAATAACAGCCACCCTGTTCTTCCCAGAGACCTCTGCAGTAACTAATTCAGCTTTTATCAATGTTACCAGGCTACCTGAATCCAGCAACCCATCAACATTTCTACCATTAATACACATTTTACATAAATGTTTCTCAGGTCCCCGAATGGCAGTGCATGCAACTGTCGCAAACAGCGACTGACGTCTCTCCCTTATAAAGTCACATTGCATAGGCTCATCCACAACGGGGCAATTGGCTGCAATATGTCCCTCTTGGCGGCAGCGGTAGCAAATAATCTTTTTCGCTGTCTCTTGCAGCATGGGCTTCCTGGGCTGCTCCCACCAGACCTTAGGTAGAACTCCCACTCTCTCACTCTCTCCACCCTCACCCCTTGGAGTCATCTTACCCGCCACTGGGGATGATCTGGTCTTAGGGTAGAAAGTCCGTGAGTCCCTGGAAGAGGTGGTCAGGTTCTCTGTAGCCAAGTACCTCTCAACCAGATCCACAAGTTTATCTGCATTTTCTGGGTCTCCATGGCTTACCCATTTTTGGATGGCAGTAGGAAGAGCTCTCAGGAAACGATCCATGACAACACGTTCCACAATTTTTGGTGCGGTCAAAGTCTCTGGCTGCAGCCACTTCCTGCTCAGGTGAATGAGATCATACATTTGAGACCTGGGGGGTTTTCCAACCTGAAAAGTCCAATTATGCACACGCTGAGCCCGGACGGCCAGGGTGACACCCAGCCGTGCCAATATTTCTGTTTTTAGCACCACATAGTCTTTTGCTTGGTCAGGCTCTAGGCCATAATAAGCTTTCTGCGATTCCCCAGTTAACAGAGGGGCCACCAGTCCAGCCCATTGCTCCTTAGGCCACTTTTCCCTTTCAGCAGTCCTTTCAAATGTGGTCAAAAACACTTCCGGATCATCCTCTCCAGTCATTTTTGTCAATAAACGGCTCACACCAAAGGATGCGGTATTATTGTAACCACTTGCTTCATTGGTCTGCGGACGTTGCTGTATTAATGTCTCTATTTTCTGTTGAAAATTCTGCTCTTGCTTCTGCAGCAGGTCTATGAAGCGGGCTTCAGATTGCTGCTGGGCTTGTTGCTGAGCTTCCAGACTCTGCAGGTGAGCTTTCTGCTGAGCTGCAAGGCTCTTTTGTAAAGCCGCATTTGTTTGCTGCTGATTTGCATTTGCTAGAGCCAGCTGTCTCAGTATCTCCTCCATGCTGGCCTTTAAAAAAATTGAAAAAAAACTGCCAAAATTCTCCACCAACTGTGAGGGGGTTAGCTCGGCAGCGGGTGTGTGTGACCCCCTGGATGGGTTCACAACACAAAATCAGGCACAGCAGACAGCGTTGTAGGTGCAAAAAACAAAAGATGCGGTTTATTTATGCTACATGCAGTGATACATATAACAGCCAAACAAAATAAAACATGAAAATAAATCCTGGTCAGCTTGACCTCTAATTACACACTTATATTCCCTGACTAACAACTGAGTGCAGCCTTGTGCTGCACCAGTCCCTGTCTCTGTTGTAGAGGTTTGCCACACAGGCGTTAACTCACCGCACAGAACAGGTGTCACACTCCCCAGTCTATACAACACAAAACTGGTTCCAGGATGGAGCATCTCCCTAAGCATGCTGGGGTTTTTTGTAGAGGTCTTAATGAGCCCACTTACTTCAGCTGGGCTCATTAACTCTTCCCCTCTAATTGTAAAAGTCTGCATAAAGCCTGAATCTAGGGCACACATATTTCCCATCCTGGATACAATCAGGTGACTTTACCTGCATGCTGCCACAATACCCAACATGTCAAGTTTTAAATGTGCACGAGCATGAAAGCGACAAGAAAATTTCAGTACCCGTCCAAAGCAGATCATTTTAAAGTCCCTACAGATCATCATTTTAGTGTTAACTATCAACAGAGAATGCATTAAGGTAAAAAAAATAAAAATTGGCTTTAGGACCACTTTAGTCTTTGGCACAACCACCTATAGTCTTTATTGGGAGAGCATATGTGACTGACTGATCACGTAGGAGAGCAATTGGTAAACTGCAACAGAGCATTATCCCCTATAACAGGAAGCACCTAAGCAAAGACCTTCATGGTATCACCTAGTATTTATTTAATTAAAGCAGCAGATTTAAAAATATTATAAATAATTTTTCCTGTCACTTTAAACTGTTAAATTATATATTACATTTTAGTCATTTTCACAATCATCTACTTTAACATTTACATTAAAGAGGATCTTCATTCATTTTTGAAAAAATTTAGTAGTTACAAATACTGTAGCTGCTGACTTTTAATAAAGAGACACTTGCCTATCTAGGGATCCATCACGGTCCTCACCCAAAATGGTTCTTCACTGGTCTTCAGGTCCCTGGTGCCAACATGTTGACTGTGGGAAGCTGGCTGTGATTCCTTCACAGCCCTCTTTCTACCACATATGTCTGAGCTGTACTAAGCCCTGGAAATGGTCACACATGTCCTGGGACCTGTGATGTGTCCCAGAAGGTTACAGGAAGGTAGGAGTGGGGGAGAACTTCTGCTGAGATTTCCTAAGCGACAACAGCGAAAGTGGGAGTGGGTATTTGACAAAAAGGTCCAAAACATTTTTCACATTTAAGAAAATATTACAAAAGTGGGAAAGGAGGAGGACCAGCAGAACATCCCTTTAGGGGTGAAGTTCCACTTTAACCTCCCTGGCAGTAATCCAAGTGTGACTCGGGGTTCATTTTCAGTACAAAAAGAGGTAACCGAGAGCCACACTCATGGTTACAATGTAGTAACCCTGTACTGAAGTATGATCCCCCGATGTCCTCCCACTGTGTCCTCCGGCCATGTCCTCTGCCCAATGCATTCATCTTCCGGGTTCCCTTCCCAGCGAGCCCTGGGACACAAGGGGATGAAGCTGGTGTTAAATTCAAAAAAAGTTTGAAACATAACATGCACACAATACATTGTAATCTGTAGATTACATTACTGTATCAAACCATTTCACCTCAGTTTTGTCCCTAGTGGTTTGTCCAGTCTCTTGCCTGCACTTTTACCAGTCTTTCTGCCTGGAAACTTGAGAACGTCCATGGCATTCAAAAAGCATCCCTTTAGGTCAAAAGTGGTTTTAGACCAGCTATAAAGCAGTGATAGTGAATTAGAATTACTTGTAGAATTGAGTGATAAAGATTTGTGGGAAAATTCGTCATCAGACACTGAAAATGACGACAGTGATGATTCTGTGGCTGAGCTCAGTAATGTGCGAACTTGGTGCTCTAAGTCTGGTACGGATCAGACAGTACCTCCATATTCCCATTTACTGGAGCATCTGGTATGAAAGTAGATGTTGAACACAACAACCCCTTGGCATACTTTTATTATTTCTGCCCGATGAGGTTATCAATAAAATAGTTACTGAGACAAACCTGTATAAAGTGCAACAATTAGCTACTACACTACTACCGTTAACAAGAAGCAGAAAGTGGTAACCAGTGAATAAAGTTGACATTTGGAAATTTCTGGGCCTAATAATACTTCAGGGAGTGGTGGGAAAGCCCCTGCAGAAGTGGTATTGGACAACTAATAAATTACTTGCCACTCCAATCTTTGGCATAGTCATGTCAGAGTACAGATTTTCCCTGATCATGAAATATTTACACTTCGAAAACAATGAAGAATTTGATGAAACTACTCATCCTGCACTAAAACTAAAGAAAATTTGGGAAGTATTTCAAATGATTCTAAAGAATTTCCAATGGAGCCAGAAAGAGATATCAGCATAGATGAAAGTTTAATGGCCTACATGGGAAGGCTCACCTGAGTAGAATACATTGCATCAAAAAGAGCACGATTTGGCATGCTACATGCTATGTGAATCGTCATCTGGCTACATTTGGAATTCAGTCATATACTCTGGAAAAGGAACAAAATTCAATTAAAAAATACAGCAACTATGGAATGACAACATCTTCCATGCTTTCACTCATTGAGCCATTGCTAAATCAGGGCTTTTGCGTAACAATCGACAACTTTTATATGGCTCCTAAACTTTATGAATTTCTTCTGCAAAACAAAACAGATGCCTATGGAACTGTTAGGGGTAACTGATGCGACATCCCGCCAATGATTGGCAATAGGAAGCTGAAGACTGGAGAAATGGTTGCCTAGCAGAAAGGCAAAATGATGGCACTGCGGTGGTGTGACAAGAAAAATGTGTGCCTGTTGAGTACAGTCCATAATACCTCCACTGTTATGGTGCAAACGAAAGGTGGGAAAGAAATCATGAAGCCACAAGTAGTGATAGATTACAATAACACCATGGGAGGTGTCGACAGAGCCGACCAAGCAATGGCATTCTACTCAGCAATGAGGAAATAGCAAAAGAAGTACTAGATCTTCAGGTATCTTCTTGAGCAATGCTTGTGGAATGCCTACATTCTGCTCAAAAACAGAGTGACAAGCCTATGATTCATTCTGACTTAATTTGGAAAGTTGCCGAACATATCTTTGTGAACCACCAAATATCATCAATGGCTGTGAATAGAGCTGGATGTCATGCTGTTGGCATTGTCAACCTGGAACGCCTGACTGGTCGTCACTTCATGGACTACATCCCACCAACTGAGAAAGAGTCAGCACCTACAAGGATGTGCATGGTTTGCTGCTTGAAGCGAGATGACAGTGGAAAGAAAATAAGAAAAGGAAACAGGTTCCATTGTCCTGATTGTTATGTTTGACTTTGTGCAGTCCTATTTTCAGTGTTTTTGGTTTGATTACATTATTGAATAAAATGTATTATTATGATATCATTATTTTTTATAATTATTATTATATTATAATTTATGATTTAATGTTTCAAACTTTTCATACCCGGGATGTCTCTTGAAGACTCTTGTTTAGACAGATTTAAGTCAGTTATTCCTAAGAATTACAGGCCTACAATATAAAACAACAAATTTTCATGCAAAACAATGTACCTCTTTGAAGTTTAAAAATGCGGACATAATCAGACAGCCAGGGAGGTTAAGGTTCACTATATTAGAAACAAGCAAAAATAATATTAAAGTGAAGGGCCACTCAAAAGAAAAAAAAATTGCCTAAAAAATTGGAGGAAATATTTTTTTTTTTAACTTATCAGAAATGCCTGTTGCTAGGCAGATCATCCTAATCTGCCTCTTCCTATTCCACTGTGATCTTCGGTCTTCTTTTCCACACGTCGTCTTCTAGTGAATGGGGCACGGTGAGTTCTGCAAACTGTGTGTCCCAGTGTGCAGTGGGAAATGGGCAGTGAAGCCGCAAGGCTCCACTGCCTGTTTCCCTTAGTCGGAATGGCGGCGCCGGGACCCGAGAGCCAAGGGATGGTCAGCCTCGGGCGACCGACATCGCAGGCACCCAGGACAGGTAAGTGTGCTTATTAAAAGTCAGCAGCTACAGTGTTTGTAGCTGATGAAGTTTAAATGTTTTTGTTCCTGGCTGGCTCTCCCCTTTAAGTTTGAAGAATGAAGCTAACAACAAAGAAAATCTACTTTGCTAAAATAACCGCTAAATAATAATTTATGCCTCCATAAATAAAGTCTTTCATACCTAACCAGCCTTGACACATCGTATAAGAAGATGCATAGATGTAAAAAAAAAAACTTTATTTTGATAAATCTTTTGACAGATACTGCATTTCAGAGCTTGGAATGCATATATCTGTTCAGAGGGGACAAGATGTGTTTATTTAGATATTCAAGTGCAACATGTTCTGCTCATGGAACATGTCTATTTGTAACTTACAATACCAAAAAAGAAATTACATTGCTTCTTTGATCTTATTCAAGGCTGACTTTTGTTTCGGAGTAGGTCTTTATTGAGTTTTTTTCTTCTTAATAAAATGTTCCCATTTGGAAGAAATTCATGTTTACATTTTGTCATACACTGTTGCCAGTGATTTTTGATTACAATATGGTTGCATTAAAGAAACATTATGGCTATAGATATGTATTTGTAGCACCCTCTGACTACTGTAGTGTGCTAAATGTGTATAGTTAGCACTTAGTGTACAGTAGATAAATTGGCTTGGCTGAGAGCCAGGCTTGGGTTGAATCTGGGTCAGGGTTGAGTGACTCAGGGTGGCTGGATGACTCCGCAAGCAGCATCTCTGGTGCCTCCCCCTGTTTTCTGGAACTTTGGAGAAGCTGTTTCCAGATATAGTGGGTGGAGGCTAGGAGGAGCTGTTTGGCATATTTATGAGGGCCTCAGCCAATCCCCAGCAAATGGATTCGCAGGGGGTGGACTCACCCCATAAATAGGCATGAGTCATGCCAGCAGGGGCAGTCAGGTGGAAGATGGAGATGGAGTGCTGAGGAGGCTGTCAGAGGCCCTCGCAGGTGCTTCCAAGCCTGGGGGGAGTTTACTCAGGCTTGGGGCTCGGGTGCTGGAAGGATCCCCCACAACACACAGAGGAACCCTTTCCTGGAGGCACGGGAGCGAGAGGACAACAAGAGCAGGTCAACACATATGGGAGATCTCCTGAGAGTGTTCAGTCTGGGAGGACTGGAGAGAATTGCAATCTAGAGGACTGTGGAGAAGTTGGCCAGGAGGGCTAGTGAAAGTGCCAGCTGCAGCCAGGCAAGTTGGCAGTGCCTTAAGAGATGCTGCTGGAATCAGTGACCACAGAGAGGAAGTGCTGGGTAAGTGTGAGCTGTGTCACCCTATCCTCAAGTGTAGGGCCTGCGGGTCCTTGCCTGTAATGGGCCTTTGCTACCAAATTGCAACAAGGTGACACAGTGGGAGTCCTGAAAGCAAATGAGGGCTGGAGGAAGCAGAGGGGTGTATATAGACTGTATAGAGAAGAAGTTGTCCCTGAAGTTTGCTTTGGGATCAAGTGGGCATCACATAATTTTCCAATCCCTATCCAATTTCTAATCCCTCAATAAAACAAAAAATAAGACATAAAGTACCTGACTGTTCTCTGATTCTGAAGTGACTGTGAACAGTCGGTGTGCCTGGCTGTGAAGGGTGGGGGATCCCAGTTACTTGCGGCCCTTAAGGGGGTGTGCTACACAATTAAAATGTCTGAGAAAAGATTTACAAAGAACCCAATTACAGGACTATAGGACTAGGTTATACTTAAAGGGAAACTTCCATCACATTGCCCCTTCATTTTAAAAAGTTTGAAAAAGGCTAAATTAGACACTGCACAGGCATGTCTGTTCAGCAGAGCAGTAATGGTAAATGAAGCAGTATAAACTGTATAAATGAATAAAAAGTAAATGAATGAAAACGTAAAAAATGAAGCAGTATAAACTGCTTTTACAATACTAGAATGGATAAAGGAATTAACTGAGAGCACAATATCTGAGGCTGGAATTATACTGTTGGATACTGGTCACACTATGTATATTATATGGACAGTAAAGGAAGCCTGCAGTCTATTGATCAGTCCTACATTTTATCAGAAGTGTGATTAAGAATGGCACAAAACTTTATCTAATAATCTATAAGTCCTTATCAGTAGCCTTATAATGGGAAATATCTCTTATTGAAGTAGTGAGGTTGACAACCTTTATAATAACATGTCTTCATTGTGGATATGCTTTTCTTCCCTGAGTCAATTAGAGGCAATTAACCTACGTGGGCCATGATGATGAGAATACACTCCAAGATGACATTGACATGTGAGCTTTGTATCTCAAACCTGTTTCATGACAGAGGAAGAAATATGTTAGGTTAAATATATTAGGCTTTACTGAAAAACGGAGATGCTCATACTAGAGGCGTAATGTGTAGGTTAGGGAAAAAATAAAAATAAAAAATGCTATACATCTTATACAATATATGCACATTTTTCCATGTTTTATCCTTTTATAGACCCTGTGTCCACAGGAAAATACCTGTTGACCTGCCTTGTTCTGGGCTCACAACAGCATTTCCATGGACTGGGTGGTGTACTTGTGCTGAACTGCTTAGAGCTTATACACATGGCTGCAAAAACGCAGTGAATAAACTTTTTTTTTTTCTTTTAGGCATCTGAACATATGTGAAACTGACGACGCTGGGCAGCAATAGCAGCCTGCTTCCTAGCAACTGAGAACGCTGGGCAGCAAAAGCTGCCTTTGTTCTAACAACTTAAGACACTAGATCGCAATAGTAGCCTTCATCCTAGCAGCTGAGGGTGCTAGGTGGAAATAGTCGCCTTCATCTTAGCAACTGAGAATGTTAGGTGGCAAGAATTGCCTTTGTGCTAGCAGCTGAGTAGGATAGGTGGCAATAGCTGCATTTGTTATAGAAACTGAGGATGCTGGGAGGCAATAGCTGCCATCATCCTAGCAACTGAGGATGCTAAGTCTCAATAGTTGCTTTTGTTATAGCAACTGAAGACACTAGATCACAATAGTAGCCTTCATCCTAGCAGCTGAGGGCGCAAGGTGGCAATAGTCATCTTCATCTTAGAAACTGAGAATGCTAGGTAGCAGAGTTGCCTCCGTCCTCTCAGCTGAGTAGGATAGGCGCCAATAGCTGCCTTTGTCCTAGTAAGGGAGGACACTAGGCGTCGAAAGCTGCTTGTGTCCTAGGCTGTGGAAGCTAGGCTGCAAATTAGGTTGCTAGGCTGCAATAGCTGCCTTTGTCCTAGCAACGGAGGATGGTTGGTGGAATTATTCACCTGCATCCTAGTAACTGAGGATGCTAGTAGCCAATTGCATCCTGGCAATGGCAGATGGTAGGTACCAATTGCTGTCTGTGTCCTAGAAACTGAAGATACTAGAGGTGATAGCTGAATAAAGACACTAAGCAGCAATGGCTGCCTGTGTCCTGTCATCCAATAGGCTGCATTAACCTTGTACACTAGTATGCATGTGGAGGTTGATGAAAGTTTGTTTTCCTTCAATCAAAAAGCCTTGTCTTATACAGTTACATTGGATAAGAGTATATAAAATGCCGCGTACACACAGTCGGACTTGCCAATGGGATAAGCTCCGTCTGTATTTCCGGCAGAAAAATTTAGAACGTGTTCTCTATCTAAGTTCGTTGGAAATGCCGACAGAAAAAGTCCGATGGGGCATACACGTGGTCGAATTATCCGACCAAAAGCTCCCATCGGACTTTTTCTGTCGGAAATTCCGACTGTGTGTACACGGCATGAGAGAGTATATATAGAGTATATGGTGTGTCTATATATATATATATATATATATATATATATATATATATATATATATATATATATATATATATATATATATATATATATATTGCGTATAGGCTGCTCTGGACATACATGTGAGAGCGTGGCAAAGCACCAGCACAAGTTACAGACAGAAACAGGGAGTTGTCACCTTATAACAGGAAGTGCCTTAACAAGTCGTTTTGTATTATTTTAACAAAAGTTGCATATTTAAAATTAATAAAAGTGACCTTGGTACCTCAGATTAAGTAGTACTTGTACTACTTGCATTAAAATATATATATATATATATAAAGTGTATGTTAAGGCTAAACTTTTTTGTTGTTTAGTTTTGTGGGGAAATTTTAGACCTTGTGTCTATATCTCCTTTAGCCCTACACTACTCTATCCACTCTATTTGTCCTGGTGAACATTGTCCCCATGACAGAAAGTAAGAGAGAATCCAAAATGTTTAACGTTGTCACCACAGCAAATGGGTAAGGGTAAATCATCTAATGGGGACAACTAGGAGGGAAATTCCCCTCTTCTTGTAGAGACTTCCTCTCATTTTCTGGTACTTAAACAGGACAGGAAGTGAAGAAAATCTTCCTAGTCAAACACAGACAGCAAAGAAAACCTAACAGAGATTTAAACCCTACCCTTCTCTATATATAAAAAAAAAAAAAAAAAAAAAGTCTATATGAAAAAGTCTTTTTTTTTTCAAACAGTTTTTTATTAAAGATTTTGTCATTTCACGTACAACCAGACAACCAAACTAAACGGTCAGTATACAAAGAATGAAGGGCAACACCTCCCTCTCTTCTGTATAACGGGAGGGGTTGTAGTCCACAGAGATAGTGGGGAACAATGCTAACTGATAACAGTCCAGAAGCAAAAGGAGCAGGATTTTTGTCTGGATGAAGGCGAACAACAATTTTTTTGCACTTGCTGAACAGATATAAGAAAACATTTTATAATGGTATATTTAACAGACCAAAAAGCGCAGATAAGAGAACTGTATTGTTAGAGTTTACATACACGTTAAGCTGCTCAGTTATCAACTTTATAAAATGAATAACCACATAGGATAAAATGCAATTTAGTTACATATAAAATATCATTTTTGCCCAAAGTTTTCTAATACTTACTGTATGAATGATCCCTTTGACAGGAAAAGTAAGATACTTTCTCTGCTTTTCTGATAAAACTAGCTGCCTCATAAGTCGTTCTATCTCATCCTAATAACACCTGTGCAGAGGCTGAGGATTTGTTTGCTGATTATAATGATTATCAGATAATAGACCTGATGTGGTGACTTAGAAAATATAAAATCTGATTGACGTGTAAAGGACAGTTTTTTTCTCACTAAAAGCAGGTGTCACCTGTAAGAAGCATGCACAGTATGGTTGTATGTTTGAAAAAATGCTTGGAGGACTATTCAAACCACAAGTTGATCAGCACCACCAGAATATAAAACAAAATATTTTATTATAATCTGTTTAAAAACAATAGAAGGCAGATGCGAAAAATATGCTCCTATGCATAACGCATTTCAACCATGCGTGGATTTGTTAGGGTGGTTGAAATGCGTCATCCATTTTAAACAGATTATAATTAATTCTTTGGGTATCTTCTTTATTGCACTGCTTGAAAATATATAGTATGACTTGTAGTCAAGAAATAAAAATACAAGGCTTTCTGTGAATGGCAGAAGTGCTGAGTGAGCGCCCCCCAAACCCCTTCTGTCAGGGTGCCTAGGGTAAGCTGCTCAGAATAAGACCCGAAAGACATCTGCTCAGAATAAGACTCGAAACCTTGCGCCAGTGTTTAATAATTGTGCTAATTAAGCTGCTCCCCAAAGTGCTTGTAGAATACCTACTGCGTAACGAATGTGAAGTGATAATAGGGGGCGCTGTGACTGTTAATTAAATAAATTAAATCCTAAGTTTACCAGTTTGTGAACAGATGCAATAATACATGATCTATAACAACATATACATATAGTGAAATTCTGTAGTTAATAGAAATAGACATAAAATGTAATTGAAAATGAAAATAAAAATAGTCCATATTTCTCAGTGAATGTTCCAACATTTGAAATGTGATTGATTCAATCCATAAGTGTAGATATCCTCCACCGCTTGTAAACATCCAACAACACCCAATGTGTTCTTGTAACATAACTTGCTCACCAGACAGCCATGACCTCTTTAACCAAAAAGAAGGTCAGAATTCGCTTGTGCTGCAATCTTGCAGCCTGGGTTGGAATCTTGGACTATCCAACACTGTGCTCTCCTCTCCCACACAGCAGGTACATGGGTTGAGAAAAGACAAGGAGGATCCAATAGTCTGATATTGCTTGGTTTATTAAAACATAAAGTAAATAAAAATTGGCTGCCTAGATTAATAAGTGCCTTTATCTCGGCACTGGATGGTAAAGCGTGTGTGATCGGACTATAGTAGCGCCAACTACTACAGTGATTGTCGGCTTCCTCAGCAGACCCTCAGGTATGAGATATACATACTTACATTTATCTAAGCTGGACAAATGTATGCAGTTAACATGGGTTGTACTTGGAGTTCAGCTTTAAGTATTTTGTTTCATGTTCTCCTTGTGCTGATCAACCTGTTGTTTCAAACTTGAGGAACACACATTGTACAGTCTGGATCTTCCTTCAACAAGAAAATATAGAGGGTGAGGCAGTTTAGACTTTTACTTTGATGACTATTGTATGAAAATATTGGTTAAAGATAGATGTTAGTCAGAACTGAAAAGTCTTAAGATTAATATTAGTAGCATGGCCAACCATTTGTCGATTCTTTATTCTTCCAGGCTTTTTTGTCGTGTTCCCCTACACTCTTTTGTTGGTAGTCTGAACTGGAGGAGATGTCAGGGTAGATGGTACCTATATACGTGGTATAATATATTTGTATATTCGTTTTGGGTGACGTTTAACTTACAAGATAACTGTACCTGTTAGTTGCCCTTGCTTGATGCCTATCTTGTTCCCCATTCCAATGATATTCAGTGTTCGGCCCTATCTTACAGGTTTGTTATATGGTTTAGACCAGCCTTTCTCAAGCTTTTTACTCCAGAAGAACCCTTAAAATGATTTTCAGGTCTCAGGGAAACCCAGCTAAAATAAATTATTCTGGGGTCATTGGGAAAATGCCCCCATTGATGGTCAGTGGGGAGAATGCTCTCTTTACAGTGGTGGCCAGAATTCCACCCTTACAGTCATCTAAAAAGATCATATGTTTCATGCCACTGGCTCAGCCAAGAGACATTAGACCCGGAACTATGCAGGCCCATCAGATAGCTCTATCAGCCACAGTTCAAGGAACCCCTAACAATCTCTGGAGGAATTCTGGTTGAGAATGGCTGGTTGACCTCCTATCTGATGTTAGACTCAGATTTGTGCAGCCATTATCAGATAGGAGGTCCATCAGTCACAGCTCAAGGAACCCCTAACAACCTCTGAAGGAACCCTAGTTGAAAATGGCTGGTCTAGACAGTTGGGAGTCTGGCTGTTGAAATGAATGACAATGTGAGCATGGGCAGTAAGAAGAAAAGCCAATGGAAGCATTTCTGTTGCAAAGAGTTTCAGTGACGGGCAGGTATGTACAGTGAAGTTATTCGGCCCCCTTGAACTTTTCAACCTTTTGCCACATTTCAGGCTTCAAACATAAAAATATAAAAATTTTATTTTTTGTGAAGAATCACCAACACGTGGGACACAATTGTGAAGTGGAACGAAATCTATTGGATATTTTAAACTTTTTTAGCAAATAAAAAACGGAAAAGTGGTGCGTGCAAAATTATTCTGCCCCTTAAGCCCACGTACACACGCGGTCGGAGATTTTGCCAACCAAATCCGTCAGATTTTGCCCGTCGGATTTAGTCCGACGGATTGTGTCCGAAACTGTTGCATACACACGGTCGGGCCAAGTTGGCGAAAAATCCGATCTTTCAGAACGTGATGACGTAATTTCGTTACGATGGGACTACATTCAGGCTAGTAGCCAATAGCTTTGATGTAGGAATTTAATCTGAGCATGCGTGGCACTTGGTCCGATGAAAATGCTCTACACATGATCGGATTAGGTCCGTCCGGCCCAGTTGGTTGGGAAATATTTCCAACATGTTGGAAAATTGGGTCAGACGGAGATTCGGATGGAATCAGTCCGATGCATACCACACACAGTCGGATTATCGGACGACACGGTCCGATAAGACTTATTCCGACAGATTCTCCAACCGTGTGTACAAGGGCTTACTTTCAGTGCAGCAAACTCACACCAAAAGTTCAGCAAGGATCTCTGAATGATCCAATGTTGTCCTAAATGACTGATGGTGATAAATAGAATCCACCTGTTTGTATTCAAGTCTCTGTACAAATGCACCTGCTCTGTGATAGTCTCAGTGTTCTGTTGAAAGCGCAGAGAGCATCATGAAGACCAAGGAACACACCAGGCAGGTCCGTAATACTGTTGTGGAGAAGTTTAAAGCTGGATTTGGATACAAAAAGATTTCCCAAGCTTTAAACATCCCAAGGAGCACTGTGCAAGCGATCATTTTGAAATGGAAGGAGTATCAGACCACTGCAAATCTACCAAGACCTGGCCGTCCCTCTGAACTTTCAGCTCAGACAAGGAGAAGACTGATCAGAGATGCAGCCAAGAGGCCCATGATCACTCTGGATGAACTGCAGAGAACTACAGCTGAGGTGGGAGAGTCTGTCGTACACTGCACAAATCTGGCCTTTATGGAAGAGTGGCAAGAAGAAAGCCATTTCTCAAAGATATCCATAAAAAGTCTCGTCTAAAGTTTGCCACAAGCCACCTGGGAGACACACCAAACATGTGGAAGAAGGTGCTCTGGTCAGATGAAACCAAAATCGAACTTTTTGCCCACAATGCAAAACGATATGTTTGGTGTAAAAGCAACACAGCTCATCACCCTCAACACACCATCCCCACTGTCAAACATGGTGGTGGCAGCATCATGGTTTGGGTCTGCTTTTCTTTAGCAGGGACAGGGAAGATGGTTAAAATTGAGGGGAAGATGGATGCAGCCAAATACAGGACCATTCTGGATGAAAACCTGTTGGAGTCTGCAAAAGACCTGAAACTGGGACAGAGATTTATCTTCCAACAAGACAATGATCCCAAACATACAGCAAAATCTACAAAGGAATGGTTCACAAATAAACGTATACAGGTGTTAGAATGGCCAAGTCAAAGTCCAGACCTGAATCCAATCGAGAATCTGTGGAAAGAGCTGAAAACTGCTATTCAGAAACGCTCTCCATCCAACCTCACTGAGCTCAAGCTGTTTTGCAAGGAAGAATGGGCAAGAATTTCAGTCTCTCGATGTGCAAAACTGATAGAGACATACTCCAAGCGACTTGCAGCTGTAATCGCAGCAAAAGGTGGCTCTACAAAGTATTAACGCAAGGGTGCCGAATAATTTTGCACGCCCCACTTTTCATTTTTTTATTAGTTAAAAAAGTTTCAAAAATCCAATAGATTTCGTTCCACTTCACAATTGTGTCCCACTTGTTGGTGATTCTTCACAAAAATGTGGCAAAAGGTTGAAAAGTTCAAGGGGGCCGAATACTTTCGCAAGGCACTGTATATATATATATATATATATATATATATATATATATAAATGCTATCAAATACTGTATATGTGGAAAATACATTATAATAGTACTAGAACGGTGTCCTTATTTAAATGCTTATTGTCCAAAATATAGTTAAAACAAGAGTATCCCTTTAAACCTTGGTCTACCTTATATCCTACATCTCATTGGTCTACATAGTATCCATGACCTTATTTTAATGCTCAAATGCACATACAAATACCTTTATCTTTTTCTTTAGCAGCAGAGATATTTATCCTTTCCCAGTGAACTGAATGTCACCTGTGTAATGACATATGAGTGACATTCATCCAGAAATCATGTCCATAACCACCTAAGCTCATAAGAAGAGGGTTAAATTAAATTTTCTGTCATTTAGCCTGAAAAAAATAAAAACAAAGTGTTGGGCAGAGGAAGAAGCAATTGTTCTACCCTAATGCATATATTTTTTTCTGTGTTGTATTGTATAGAAAATAGTATAATTACTGCGCCAACCTAAAGAGTGAGCAGCCAACACAACAATAAGACTAATGCCCTGTACATATGGTCAGACTTTCCAATGGAAAATGCGCGATCGTATCGCGTTGTCGAAAAATCTGATCGTGTGTGGGCTCCATCAGACTTTTTCCGTCGGAATTTCCCACACACAAAGTTTGAGAGCTGGATCTAAAATTTTTCGTCAAGAAAATCCGATCATTTAAATTCTGATCATGTGTAGACAAATCCTATGGACAAAGTGCCAAGCATGCTCAGAATAAATTACAAGACAAAAGCTATTGGCTATTGCCCTCTTTATAGCCCCGTCGTACATGGTTTATGTCACCTCATTCTGAGAGATTGGATTTTCTGACAACTTCTGAGAACTGCGACTGTGTGTATGCAAGACAAGTTTGGTCCAAAATCCGTCAGAAAAAAATCAGACAGATTTTGTCGTCGGAATGTCCGACCATGTGTACAGGGCATAATTGTAAAGGAATATGTAAAATAAATGTGTAGCGCTGAAAGTATATTGATTGTGGTCACCTTGAACTATTATTAGACAGGTGGTTACACAATCTAAAAACACAGTGATGTATCACTAATGTTCAATGATATGATCATATGCAACAAAATTTGTGAATATATAAATATAAGTGGTAAACAAGTAAGCGATCCGAAATTGAAAAGTAACGCATCGTTAGCCCTTGTACACATGGTCGGACATTCTGACAACCAAATCCGTTGCATTTTGTCCGACGGATTTTGTCTGAAACTGTCGCATACACACGGTCAGACAAAGTTGTCGGAAAATCCGATTGTACATAATGTGATGATGTTATTTCGTTAGACGGGACTACGTTCAGGCTAGTAGCCAATAGCTTTGGTCTAGGAATTTGATTTGAGCATGCGTGGCACTTTGTCCGTCGGAGTAGACTACACATGATCGGAGTATTTTCCACACAGTCGGATTATCCGACAAAACGGTCCGATAGGACACATTCCGTCTGATTCTCCGACCGTGTGTACAAGGGCTTAGGCTACTTTCACACTGGGGCGTTGTGGGCGCTGGCGGTAAAGCAGCACTATATTTAGTGGCGCTTTACCGTCGTTTTAGCGGCGCTATGCAGCCGCTATTGGGGCAGTTTTAACCCCCAGTAGTGGCCGAAAAAGGGTTATAACCGCCCGCAGGCGGGATTGCAGCGCTGCCCCATTGTTTTCAATGGGAAGGGGGCACTTTTGGAGCGGTAAATACACCATTCCTACAGCGCACCAAAGATGCGGCTTTCAGGACTTTTTTGACCACCCTGCAAGCGCACCGCCCCAGTGTGAAGGTCCTCGGGGCTTTCACACTGGAGACAAAGCAGCAGCTATTTCAGGGCGCTTTGCAGGCGCTATTTTTAGCACTTTAGCGCCTGCAAAGCACCTCAGTGTGAAAGTAGCCTTATGCACAACAAAGAGAAAAGAACAGATAATAAGAGATAAACAAGTGATCATACACTGACATATCATCAGTATCCTCACTGAATGAAAAGTGTGATTCGATGTTATAACATTGGTGAATAATGCGCAAATAAGTATATCATTTATACGAACAGGTATACTATACAAACATACATTGAAGTATTGTGTTCATAATAAAAAAAACAGTGATGTATATAAATAAATGATGGAAGTGAAAAGAGAAAAACAAAAGCAATCCACCACAAGAGAACCAAAACACAGGCAGACCCTCCTGCTTAGACAACAGGAAGCAGGAAGTGATTGGAATCTATGTGGCAGTTTCTACAGGGCAGTGTTTATCCTTTAAAGGGAAGAAGTGTGGCTGGTGATAAGTACCCTTGATTCCTACTGATCATCAGAGAAGTAGTTGGAGTGCTTTTCCCCTGGACTTCGGTCCATGCATACTGTACCAACGTCCATGCTTGTTTGATTCACCGCCGCTGGCGTGTGCATCCACTACTCAGGGTAAGAGTACCGAATGGCCCTATCCTCAGAAGGTGGAGGTTCAATCATGGGTGTTGTTATAACGGCTGGATCGTTCTGATTAATCTGTGATCACTAGACACCTGAATGAAGCATAGCCATTGCATAAGAGACTATTTTGAGTTCCCATAGTGGTGTTATAATTATATGGACTCATTGGGGATTATTTACTAAAGGCAAATCCACTTTGCACTGCAAGTGCACTTGGAAGTAAAGCTGCTGTAGATCCAAGGGGGACATTCAAGGAAAATAAAAAACAACATTTTAGTTTGCACATGATTGGATTATAAAATCAGCAGAGCTTCTACTCATTTCAGATCTAACCCTTAGATTTAGAACGACTGCACTTCCAAGTGCACTTTCAGTGCAAAGTGGATTTGCCTTTCGTAAATAACTCCCATTGCGTTTTGGTTCTCTTGTGGTGGATTGCTTTTGTTTTTTTTCTTTTCATCTCAATCATTTATTTATATACATCACAGTTTTTTTTATTATTAACACAACACTTCAATGTATGGTTGCTTTGTATTGAACTGGATCATATTACTATTGTTCCGTAGTATGTTGACATCTAGTTAAAGTTTTGGGCCAATGCAACTTATTTACTATGTACCGGTACTTCTGTTTTCTTCCTGTGACCCCCCCCAAAAAAAAATCCTGTTTAGTGCTAGTTAGTTTAGTCCTAACTTCCCGTGATCCACTGTTTTTTCCATGTTTCCTCAGGGTTAGTACTTTGCGGAGACAGGGCTTAAGTTGTCTTTTGACACATCAAAAAATCCTCTGTATGGCAACTAGCCGTAAATTTTGTAGAGACAGGGCTTAAGAAAGTTGTTTTTTTTACACATCAAAAATCCTCTGTACGGCAACTAGCTGAAATAAAATGGTGTTGAATTGAACATCTGAACTTCTCTTATTGAAGAGTTAAGCTGCTGTCAGCAAGTAAACTGTCCAGACAGAGTGGGTCTAAAGAAGTATGTCAATGTCTAAAGCGGCATTTGAAACAGAACAGCGATGAGGCATGGAGAGAGTGAGCAATGCTTGGTCACATTTTGTAATACAGGTTATAATTACAAAGATAAAATAACCAGAATTCAGCTTTGAGATCACAAAATGTACCTTTTAGTCCTTTTTTTTTTTTTTTTTTGATGTGCTACTTCATTAGATATAACTTAGTAGCAAAAATTTTCTGTTTTTAAATATATATTTTTCTGGCATTAAATTACTTTTCTAAAGGTTTTCCTATAACGGGGGTTTTTCTATTATTATTGCTCAATCCTACGGCAACAGAATCAATATAATAATTCTGTACAGAGTATCCTGTGTCATATTGTATTGATTCTTTTCTTTTTTTTGGCACAGCTTCAGAAGGTTTGAAAGAGAATAAGAAAATTTGCGTTTGTTAGAACTCCCATTGTACTGAACCCCTTTAATAATTTATATACTGCCAATTTAGGGAAGTTTACAGAGAAAAGTTTGTAAGAACTGGCACTGTGCCACTCATCACATATACACGGATGCTGCAAGAGTGACTCAGTCTGGTTAAACTTATATAGGTTATAAATATAGAAGACTAAAATGTTCTGATTGATGGATGTACTCTATGCGAATGCGGGTATAGAGTTCAACAAATCTGCCCATCTGGCTGCAGTTTTTTTTATAGAAGATGAAAAAGTTACATAACTCTATTAAGCACAGCCCTGGCGTACTTCTGCTCTTTCATGATTTCCTGCAATTCTGCGTTTATGTTTTTTGCTCTAAATTATTTCTCATTTCTTGTCATTATCAATGTCCTGCCTGTAAAAGCAAATCTTAAGGCCGGGTTCACATATGTGCGGGCGTGGTTCTTAGGATGGGGTCCGATGTGTTCCTGTTCATCAGTACCGACAGAATCAGACACAGCAAGCAAAAAAAGCTATACGCTCTACAAAACCCGTGTCTTTGGTGCACCCTGTATGTCAGGAAGTTTGAACGATTAATTATTAGACATGTGCATTCATTTTGGTCTGAATGCATTTTCTTCCGAATTTCGGGTATTTTCGTTATCGTTTGTTACACGCAGAATCCGAAAACCGAAAGATCCGACATAAACAAATGCTTTATTTTTGTTGATAAGAGTTTGATATAGATAGGAGATTCGACATGATGCTGACAATAGCAATCTGTGTCTATCGAACCTGTGGTCGAATGTGCCCAACCTTAGTTCTATTAGTCCAAGATTATTCTACATAGAGAGAAAAGATTTGACATAGAGGGAAAAGATTCGACATTATAGAGACAATAGCAAAAAAGGTCGAATGTGCCTAACCTAACTCCATTAGTCCACCCATAGGCTACAGAAGAATTCTAATGTTGGTTGACTAGTGATAATTATTAATAAATATAATTATTAGTAGTGTCATACAACATTAGAATTCTACTATAGCTTGTAGGCGGAACATTTGACCGGAAATGCACGATCGCAGCATCGTACAGTTTTGCTGCTCCGTCGAATCTTCTTAGAACATTCGACAGACACCATAAGCTTTCAATGGCAGACTCAACCGGATTTCAGACAATTGCATTTTTTAACGAAATTAAATAAATAAAAACGAATTTCGGGAGTAACTAAGTAAATTAATTTTTCGGACGAAAACGAAATTCCAAAACGAAATATTTCAGTGTGCACACGTCTATTAATTATGGCAGCAATATCGATTGTTTAATCGACTGATGTATGGCAGTGCCTCCAATTTGAAAATAAATATTTAGAGATAAGATTCGTCTCTCTATGCAGATATTCTTTTAAGCACAACAAAATTTGTGAAAGTATGGATTACAAAGCTAGAAAAACTTGGCCCTTTAATCCTTCTGCAGAGGAATAATAGGTATAGTCGTCAAAAGCACATTATTGTCTGCCAGGTTTAGTTATAGTTGGTTATGGTATTTATGAGAGGAAATAATTATCTGATTCAATATAAGTTCCCGGTCTCTATATCTGTTTCAGTTGTATAGAGTTAAGGATTCAATGTCATGTATAAAGTTCAGTGTGTGTTTCCACTATCAATCTGACTGTTATCTGTTATTGTTAGTGACTTAATTGTAAAATAAATCTTAATTTTACAATTAAGTCACTAACAATCACAGATAACAGTCAGATTGATAGTGGAAACACACACCAAACTTTATATTTGACAATGAATCCATAACTTTATACTGCAAAAGCGGATATAGATACCAGGAACTTATAGTGAATCAGATAATTAATTTCCTCTGATGATACCATAACCAACTAAATCTAGCAGACAATAATCCACACTTGACTATACCTATTATTCCCCTGCAGAAGCATTAATGTGTTACTAAACCTAGTTTTCCACTTTATACCTTTTTGGATGATCTGTATACCACAGTCAGCAATAAATTGCATAGTTTCTCCAGTGCTGAGAGTTCAGGAAGGAGGAGATTTCCACTTCAGCGTGTATACACGCCCACATGTGTGATGTCATTATCATGTGACCTGGCTAGCTCTGATCAACAAGTAATTATTCTTTCCAGCATAAAAGACGCAACAGAGCATGTGCAGGTTGGTTACTCTGCCTGTGTTAGCTGGCTTTCCCCAGATAGACAGTGCAAGAGGGGGAGGATCTGTGCATACAGGATACAATCTGCCTTTTTACACAATGCAGAGGATTAACCTCTTAAGTTCCACACTGGGTATAACAAGCATGCTATGCTGCATATACAGACTGATTTTCCTGTTGTGGGTTTAGTAACATTTTAAAGAACGGAATCTGTCTGTTAGTTGTGCCAATGCGGGAATAAAAAGGGAAAAACATGTAATTCTCTATCCCTAGAGATTATGGTTTCTTGAGCAGAGTATTAAATTAACCCAACAAAAACTATTGCAACTGTAATAATAAAATAAATAGGCAAGACTCATCTAAATAATAGCACACTATTAGTTACCATCAGAATCAGATGAAATAGATCACTTGGGATAAATGGATAAGATGGCTACCGACCAAACCTTTAAAATGGCTACTGATGGGTGGAGCTGGCTCAAGGATAAAATGGAATCTATCTTTAAAGATGGAGTCAATCTCAGATGAAGCTGAACTTCAATATGGAGATGATGATGAACGGTGATCGTGAATGGTCTTCATAAATAGTCATCCAGCCTCCCTCTACGCTCCCCTATTTATCTTCCCCAAAAACTATTTAACAGAGGGATCCTCCCAGAGAGTACAGTTAATATTTAGTTAATATTTACTCACTCGTGATTGGAGAATATAGTATCAATTAACTATTTGTTTGCATATTCAACTATTATTCGACCACTAGATAGCACCCTAAAACTAGATATCCCTATATTAGGTTTTTGAGAAGAGTGTTTTTTTTGGATTCAACCTTTATAGGATAAACCAATTTTATCATGTCATTCTATTTAGAGTATGTGTGTGTGTGTGTGTAGTGTGTGTATATATATATATATATATATATATATATATATATATATATATAAAATTTCCAGGCTCAGCCTCATGCCAGTAACCTTGGGTCAACTCTGCCTCTTGACCCTGTATGGGACATCCCTGAATAGATCAATAAAAGGCCACCAGTACCTGGTGCAGGTGTTCTGTAGATAGCCCGCAATGCACTTGGGAGGGTGTGTACTGGCATAAAGTAGAGCCAGGAAAGGAAAATTACGGTAAGTATTGGTAACAATTTTCAATTTTCCTGACTCAGCCTCAACTTTTTCTGTCCTCGCTCCAGACATTCCTGTTTCGTGTGATCCTGCCGTTGGTCCCCCCAGTGGATGGTCCATTTTTGGGGGTAAATCCCCCTGATAGTGGGCGCCTCTGGTGCCAGGGCGGGCACAGGCATAAGATGCTTCACGCCTGGTATCTAGAGCAGCCATCCTGGGTCCTTCTCTCTCTTTACTTCTCACTGTTATCTTCTGTGACTATAGCCTAGGCTGGGGTTCCTGTACGAAGCATGACAGAGTCGGCAAGACTCCATGCAGGCTAGGCGCCAATCAATGACGTCATCCCTTGCGGTGGGTCCCGGTGTTTCGTCACATATGGCGACCCATCACATTTGGCTACCCGCTGGACTGTGCATGCGCAACGCCACCATATACGTACCAACACTGTGGCGATCTGCGCTTGCGCAGAATTTTGTGGCCACATTCCTGAGTCCAGGTTCAAGCCCCACTGTCCAAGTGAACATAGAGTTTGATAATAATTATGTCGAGCGAAGCGAGGCCATGCCCGAAGTGTGGTGAACGGCCCTGTGGCAAAGTCGTCTTACAACAGTGTTGGAACGCATATGGTGGCATCGCGCAGTCGCACTCCAGCGGGCAGAAAGATGTGATGGGTAACTGAATGTGACTTGACACTGACCCTCCTCTCTCTTTGGCTTTGCGCTCCTCTATGTTCCAGCGTTCCATCGGCAATAGTGCGGGGTGATGATGTCACTAGGCCTCTTCTGATTGGCCGCTGCTGGCATCTCTGCATAGTTATTTTTAGAGAGGCCTCTCAAAGTTCCCAGATGGAGAACGAGGTTATTAGCAGTGTATTATAAAGGGCAGTTGTGGAGGAAATGTAGAGCCTCTTGCCAGATCCCTCTAAGGCCGCGTACACACGGGCGGACTGTTCGCCCAACTTTGTCCGCTGAACAGTGTTTCAGCGGACAGTCCGCTCGTGTGTGGGCTTCAGCGGACTGTTTCAGCGGACAGTCTGACGAACAAAGTTTTTCAGAATTTCCGTAAGACTGTCCGCCCAAACTTGGTTTCAGCGGACAGTCCGCTCGTGTGTAGGCTCGTTCGACAGACTAAGTTTCGCGCATGCTCAGAAAGGATTTACACGGCGAAGGTTGCATTGCAGTGTATTGGATGTCGAATTTCTCGTCCCGTCGTACGTGCCGTTCACGTCATCGCGCACGCTTTCAGCGGACTGTCTGCTCATCGTGTGTGGTCAAGTCCGTTCATGCAAATTTTGAGCGGACTGTTTGTCGGATTGTCTGACGAACTAAGTTGTACGCGGCCTAAGGGAGGAAAACCTCCTTCTTCAAGGCGGCGTAAAGATGACTCTCTAGAGCCTGGGGCTATTAGCTCAAAACCGGGAGTGGAATCAGATATTGCTCAGGATAACTAGTAACCATGGAAGTATTATCCATATCTGGTAAGGGAGCTCCCTAATTCTCTTTCATGCAGAAATAAAGCAGTTAGTAGAGGATGAGTGGGCCTAGTCAGACAGGAGTCTTGCAGTGCAGGGTAGGTTAGCAGATTATACCCATCTTGCCAGTTGGATTAGAGCCCTGGGATTTACCTCCTAAAGTTGATGTGTCCCTGCAGCGACCCCCCCCCCCATGGAGAGAAGGGCTGACTCAGGGTTGAAGATAGTCTTTACCACAGCAGGGGCTGCCTGCAGGCCAGCAGTGGCCCCGACTTCTATTGCAAGAGTGGTTAGGGTATGGTAGTCAAACTTGCAGTCTGCTTTAGGTTGCCATCCAGAAGAGGAACTCCTGTCTTCAAGCCTTCAAAGCCTGAAACTGTCAGCTGAGTTCATGACTAAAGAAGCAATGGACTTTGTCAGATTTACTTTGGGCTGAGGATTCGGCCTCAAAGCAGGCCTTATGCTCTATTCCTCTCACTGGAGGCACGCTCTTTGGTAAACATTGGAGGATGCACTACGCAAGGTGACTAGGGGAAATTTGGCTTCTTCCCTAGGATCAGAATCGTCGGTCTCAGTCCTTTCTGCCAAACAGAAAGCCTTGCAAACAGTTCAAGGTTGACCAATCTTATCAGCCTAGTAGTTAAAATACTAAATTCTTTCCTGTGCCTCAGTCCTTCCATGTGAAGTCGCTCAAAACCATAATCGCAGTAGTCCATCCAGGCGTTTGCATGATTTTGGTCCAAAGTTCATCAATGTTTCTAAGGTTTTTTTTCTTCGCAGGCAACCATTTCCAATTCAGATGTATTCTGTTCGGCCCAAGAACTTTTTTCGAGGCTTAATTCTCGCTGGCTCCAAGGACCTCCTGGTGCAGCACTGGCAAGGCCGCTGATCGAAATCATGGGGCCCCGTACAGCCTACCTGACAGGGCCTCCTTCAGCCTCACCCTGGTCCCGCCCCTGGTCCCTCCTTCAGCCCCACCCCTGGCCCCTCCCCAGATGGTCAGAGACTACAGACATGGTACAGGAGACGGTCAGAGACTGCAGACATAGTACAGTAGATGGTCAGAGACTGTAGACATACCACTGGAGATGGTCAGAGACTGCAGACATACCGCAGAAGATGGTTTATAGACCACAGGCGTAGCACAGGAGATGGTCAGAGACTGCAGGCATACTACAGGAGATGGTCAGAGACTGCAGACATAGTACAGGAGATGGTCAGCGACTGCAGACATAGTACAGTAGCTGGTCATAGACTGCAAACATAGTACAGGAGACGGCCAGAGACTGCAGACATAGTACAGGAGATGGTCAGAGACTGCAGACATAGTACAGGAGATGGTCAGAGACTGCAGACATAGAACAGGAGATGGTCAGAGACTGAAGACACAGTACAGCAGATGGTCAGAGACTGCAGACGTACTACTGGAGATGGTCAGAGACTGCAAACATACTAAAGGAGATGGTCAGAGACTGCAGACATACTACAGAAGAAGTTCAGAGACTGCAGACATAGTACATTAGATGGTCAGAGACTGCAGACATAGTACATTAGATGGTCAGAGACTGAAGACATAGTACATTAGATGGTCAGAGACTGCAGACATAGTACAGGAGATGGTCAGAGACTGCAGACATAGTACAGGAGATGGTCAGAGACAGCATGCTTAGTACAAGAGATGGTCAGAGACTGCAGACATACCACAGGAGATGGTTTATAGACTGCAGGCATAGCACAGGAGATGGTCAGAGACTGCAGGCATACCACAGGAGATGGTTTAGAGACCGCAGACATAGCACAGGAGATGGTCAGAGACTGCAGACATACTACAGGAGATGGTCAGAAATTGCAGACATAGTACAGGAGATGGTCAGAGACTGCAGACATACCGCAGGAGATGGTTTATAGACCGCAGGCATAGCACAGGAGATGGTCAGCGACTGCAGACATAGTACAGTAGATGGTCATAGACTGCAAACATAGTACAGGAGACGGCCAGAGACTGCAGACATAGTACAGGAGATGGTCAGAGACTGCAGACATAGTACAGTAGATGGTCAGAGACTGCAGACATAGTACAGTAGATGGTCAGAGACTGCAGACATAGTACAGTAGATGGTCAGAGACTGCAGACACAGTACAGCAGATGGTCAGAGACTGCAGACGTACTACTGGAGATGGTCAGAGACTGCAGACATAGTACAGGAGATGGTCAGAGACAGCATGCTTAGTACAAGAGATGGTTATGGATCGCAGACATGATTGATTCAGGAGATGGTCAGAGACTACATTTATGACTGAACCCAGTGTACAAGTATATAGTATCACAGGGCTGAGCCACTCTATTTAAACCAGCTCTGCAAGATCAAGTCAGTGATTTTCCTTTGAAAGTACAACCAAGTGACAGAAGAGAGCATCACATCCAATTTCCAAAATACTGATTTTACAAACAGTGAACTGGTCAAGATTAGTGGAGGACAGTAACCAGTTAATGGGTCTGTGAAGCTTCTAGCCTGATCCAGAAGTAAATCCTCCAAAAAACAACCATCAAACAATCTGTGCAGCGCACACAGAGCTCTGGCTAAATAGGTAATTATAAGCTGAAATGGTTAACAGCTTCTGCAGTCTTCCAGAAATTTTATCAATGTGATCAGGCAATGTGCAGGTCAGGTTAGGCAGATAAAAAAAAAAGTAACCAGCAAGACAAGTGGGAGGGGAAGATGATCGTTAACCTGGACACTGCCTGATCAAATAGATATCTGGACGACACTGCAGCCATCCAGCTACATGTTACTGTGCTCCTGACGATCCTGTTGTTTCCATTCAGCCACAGCTGTGTGTCCTACAGAACTTGTATTGCTGCAGTCATACCTCCTTGTGTCTCCCTCCTGGCTCCCCCATTCAGCCCCGCTCCAGCACTGTTTACAGTTAAATGTGAGCAGGCTGGAGAAGGGGAGGGCTACACTTTTTTTTATTACTATGCATTCTTGCATTCCCTGTTTATATTGCCTGGGCCCCCCTGCTGACCAGGTCTGGTATAACAGGGCCAGTTGTACTGGCTTATCAGTAGTCCAGAGCATCAGGACCAAGTGCTGACCACTGTAGCAGAGTTTGGATGGATAATAATAAATAAAAAAAGCCAAATTGTTCCACGTCAGAACCTTGTGTATCTAAAGAGGTCGTTCGACACTCCTTTAGTACAAAGTTTTCCTTCCAGAAAAGAAAGACAAATTTCCTCGGAGGCCTTGGAGAGGATGACTGCACATTATGATCTGCAATGGTATATGTTCTCTGGGAAGCCTGACAGCTTGTATTCCAGCAGTGCCATGGGCACAGTGGAATCTGGGATCTTTACATCAGAAAGTCCATATTCTGCTCTTTATTCAACATGACCTGCTTTGGTGGAACCAAGGGGTTAACCTTTCCCAGGACAAGCCCATCAACCCAGTGAGCTGGGTCATGAACATGTCAGATGTGAGTCTTCGGGGTTGGGGTGCTCATTGCTAAAGCCTGTGAACTCAGGGAAGTTGGGACTCTCAGCTCCCGTGTTCTTCCAGTCTGCTAGAATTGAGTGCAGCATGGAAGCCCTAAAAGCATTCTTTCCCATCACTCAAGGCAAGAAAATCAGACTTCTGCTGGACAACAAGACTGCAGTTTCTTGTGTGATGAAGCAGGGAAGAGCGAGGAGTCTGCACCTTCTCCAAGTCACATTGGAAATCTTCGAATTTGGCAAAGTTTATTTGCTAGACCTGTTGGCAGCGTACCTTTCGGGTTCTCAAAACACCCTAATAAATTGCCTAAGCTGCAAATTCTCCAGCCACACGGAATGGAAGCTGACCCCAAAGTATCTGTCAGAGATTTTCTCACAGTGGAGTACTCCTTAGGTGATTCTCATACGACTCCAGACAATTGTCAAGCCCCACAGTTCTTCTTCCGCTTCTTTCACCCATAAGCTCTAGCTCAGGATGCCCTCTCCCGGAAGTGGGGCTTCAGTCTGGTGTACATCTTCCCTCCAACGGTCCTGATTCTCAAGTCATTGTTGAAGATTGTGGAGGAGGAATCGCCCCATTCTGGCCGAGGAGGCCATGGTTCTCCCTCCTTTGTCACCTAACAACATGCCCTCCAATCAGATTGCCTCAAGGACGAGACCTGCTTCTCCAAAATGGTCAGTTTCATCCTGATCCAGCCCGTCTAGCCTTGACTGCATGGCAGTTGAAAGGAGCAAATTGAAGGGCCTTAATCTTTTCAATTCAGTCATTTCCACCCTCCCTTCTGTAAGGAAGATCTCAACCAGGTATTCTTACTGTCAAGCATGGCAGAGATTGGAAGATTTGGCTGTCCCCCTCGGTGGTGAATGTGCTGAGATTTCTCCAGTCAGGATTGGAATTAGTCCTAAGCTGCAATACCATTCAAGTGCATGTTTAGGCACTGTCAGCATTTACTGACACTATCTGGTTCAGGGAACCACTGTGGTCAGATTTATGAAAGCGGCTATTAAAATACGACGTCCAATACGTCCGATATTTCAAAAATTGCATGTTTCGTTTGATTCTGAGGGAGTTGCTGAAGTCTCAGTTTGCTTTGGATTTGAGCAGTCCATTATATTACCTTACTTTGAAGTGCTACTGCAAGGAACCTTACTGCACCTTTTTGCCGGACGGAGTGGTGTTACAGCCTTCTCCAATATTCTTGCCTAAGGTTCCTCAGTGTTCCACTTTAATTGCCAATCGGTCCTTCCAGTTTTTTAAACTCTCAACACCAAGCCCAAAGGTTTAGATTTGCATAAGTTGGATCTAAACTTCATTCTATAACATATTCGAAAAGAAAAGAATCATTCCAAAAGTCTAGCGATCTCTTCGTATTTCTGAAGTTGTGCATGCCAGCTCTCCCCAAGATCATCTCAACATGGGTGGTAGGGTGTATTCAATCAGCTGACTTGCAGGAAGGCCTCTTCACCTTCAAGCATTTCAGGCACGCTACTCTGGTAGTTTTCTTCCTCCTGGGTGGCCTGGTCCAAGGTCTCGATGGATGTGGTCTGTAGGGCGGCCAGATAGAGTTTTCCTAATACCTTTATAAAGCATTACAAGCTAGATGTAGCTTCCTTCCAATTGGTATCATGGGAACTTCTGTGTTGGCTTCTGCTTTGTCCAAATAATAAATTAACTCTTATGCCTTGTACACATGATCAAACAATCCGGTGGAAAAGTCCGGCAGACTTGACAATCCCCCCGTGTGTAGGCTCCGGCGGACTTTTTTTACCCAAAAGTCTGGCGGACTTAGAAAGTAATTTTGCACTACAATCTTTCCGTTGGACTCGCATTTCGGCGGTGCCAGTACGCCGTACTTTTGAAATGAACGAACTTTTCACGCCCGGTGAAAAGTCCGCTCATTTTAAGCGCGTCTCCAGGTAGCCGGGGCCAGCGAAGGAGGCGTCGCTGGCCCTGTCACCTGGTATGGAGTTAAAGGGGAACCCCAACGCTGAAAAAAACAGCGTGGGGTTCCCCCCCAAGGTCCACATCAGACCCTTATCTGAGCACGCTACCCGGCCGGCCAGAAAAGGGGGGGACGAGCGAGCGCCCCCCCCCCCCCCCCTCCTGAGCCGTACCAGGTCGCGTGCCCTCAACATGGGGGGGTGCCTTGGGGAAGGGGGGCCGCAATTGTCTAAACTTGTGCAGCTGGTGAGCATGCAGTTTGCGTGGTGGTGGATTCACTGTGTTCACATTATAAAGTCATAAGATTTTCACTGAACCTTTGGCTGCCAATCTGTCCTTCATTGAAGGAACCATTAGAATCTTCAATAGTCATTGGAGGACTTTACATAAGCCAAATATTTCACAGTTGGGACTTCCTTAAACATTTTTAATCACTTCTCATTTATTTATGTATTTATTTATTTTTGTTCACATATTTGGTTAACATGTCACTTTAAGAGTGCAGCTTACTTTTTTTATAGCTATCTATCTATCTATCTGTCTATCTCATATATATATATATATATATATATATATATATATATATATATATATATATATATATATAGAGAGATATATATATATATATATATATATATATATATATGTATGTATATATCTCATATAGGTGTCCCATGAGTATCAAGATTTTCCTGATAAAATAAGGCAAAGTTAAATCCATTTCTCATTTAATTCCATCACACTTATATAAGAGATTCTAGAATGTTGACTTTTGGTTAAAGGTTTCTCAAGAAGTCCTTCTATTGTTAGTGATTTTCATTAAGTTCAACAATAGAGGACACTGTCATTGAATTGAGTACACAAGAGTGTTGACTCTTGGTCAGCTGAATAGACAGGTTTAGGTTTGTATTTTGCTAGCTTGGGTAAATTTAAAGTTATAAACTCTATCTCTTCCCAACAATAACACTTGTAAATTCTGAAGACTTTGTAAACATGGACCAGTTTAAATAAAAAAAAAGGTTTACTTCTTTTTGAGTCCAGGCGTTATCTGTTTACGTACCAATACAACGCATTGTTCTGAAGCTCAAACAACCTTTCCAGGCTCTCAGCAAATTCTCAGTGTTTTAGTTTTCTGTGTTAAAAATGTTCATCCATCTGTTTAGCTGGACTCCCCTGGATTCCAGTGGATGCCCCACAAATGGAGAGGACCTGTCACCAGCCCATCTAAATATATGTCACCAGCCCATCTGAGTACCTGTCACCAGCCCATCTTAGTACCCGAGTACCTGTCACCAGCCCATCAGAGTACCTGAGTACCTGTCACCAGCCCATCAGAGTACTCGAGTAGCTGTCACCAGCCCATCAGAGTACCCGAGTAACTGTCACCACCCCATACCTCATATAATATACATTGGGGGTGTTTGCTTTTCAAAATGGGGTCATTTTGTGGGTGTTTCCATTGTCCTGTTGCTCCAGGACCTTCAAAAGTGTGATAGATTGTCTGGAAACGAAATGTGTAATTTCTGCTCCTTGAACGCCTGATGGTACTTCCTGCATGTTGGGCATCTCTATGTGGCTGGACCATGTAAAAGTCTCACACACATGGTATTGCCATACTCAGGAGGAGTAGCAGAATGTATTTTGGGGTGTAATTTTTGCTATATACATGCTATGTGTTAGAAAAATCCTATAATCTAACAACTGTGTAAAAAAAAAAAAATAATACGTTTTCATTTTCTTTCCATGCTTTTCCAAAATTTTGGAACAAAATGACATGTTCAAAAGGCTCATTATGCCTCAAAGAATATGCCTTGGGGTGTTTGCTTTTCAAAATGGGGTCATTTTGTAGGTAATTCCACTGTCCTGGTGCACCAGGGCCTTCAAAGGTGTGATGGGTCATCAGAAAATTATATGTGTAATTTATGCTCCTAGAACGCCTAATAGTGCTCTCTGCATGTTGGGCCTCTCTATGTGGTTAGGCTGTGTAAAAGTCTCACATATATAGTATTACCATACTCAGGAGGAGTAGCAGAATGTATTTTGGCGTTTAATTGTTGCTATGTACATGCTATATGTTAGAAAAATCATATAAATTGACAACTTTGTGTAAGAAAAAATGTTTTCATTTTCTTTCCACATTTTCCAAAAACTTGTGAAAAAAATGGCATGTTCAAAAGACTCATAATTGCCTCATAGATTATACATTGGCTGTTTGCTTTCCAAAATGGGGTAATTTTGTGGATAATTCCACTGTCGTGGTGCTCCGGGACCTTCAAAAGTGTGATAGGTAGGAATGAAGTTAGATGTGTAATTTATGCTCCTAGAACGCCTGATGGTGCTCCCTGCAGTTGGGCCTCTTTATGTGGCCAGGCTGTGAAAAAAGTCTCACATATGTGGTATTGCCATACTGAGTAGAGTAGCAGAATGTATTTTGGGGTGTAATTGGAAGTAAGCTCATGCTTATGCTGTGTGTGAGAAATAACTTGTTATTATGACAATTTTATGTAAAAAGAAAATAATAATTATTTCTTAATTTTCCCAAGAGTTGTGGGAAAAAAATACAACTTCAAAAAACTCACCATGCCTCTGACTAAATAAATACCTTGGACTGTCTACTTTCCAAAAAGGGGTCATTTGGGGGGTATTTGTACAGTCCTGACTTTTCGGGGCCTGAAGAAATGAGGCCATCAGTACATCAGGTGTGATCAATTGTTGATGATTTGCACCACAGCTTGTAGACTCTATAACTTTGACAAAGACCAAATAATATACACTCATTTGGGTTGTTTTTTACCAAAGGTACCAAAGAGATTACTTATTTGCAAAATGTTATAATAGAAGCTAAAACAAAGTGGGGGTTTTTTTCAAAATTTTTGCTCTTTTTTTACTTATATCGCAAAAAAAAAAAACCCTGTGGTGATTAAATACCACCAAAAGAAAGCTCTATTTGTGTGAAAAAAATAATAAAAATGTTGTTTTGGATATAGTGTTGCATGAGTAATTGTCATTCAAAGGGGGTATAAGTGCCCTGTATTGAAGTAGTTAAAGCACACTCCTGGAAAGAAACAACATAATTATTTTTGTCACTAATAGAAAGTGGTGTATTTGTTTGCAGGTGGTGGTATGGTGAGTGGCAGGAATGCTCCACTACGTGTGGTCCAACTGGTGAAAAGAAGAGGACCGTGCTTTGTATCAGAACATTGGGGTCAGACGAGCAAGCTCTCCCTTCTGAAGTCTGCAATCACCTGACCCAACCCAAAAGCTCCATATCTTGTAATAGAAATGTGTCCTGCCCATCTGACTGGTCAGTGAGCAGCTGGAGTCAGGTAAAAAGAAAACCTCCAACATTTTTTCCTCTATCGTTTTTTCAACTAGCATCTGCATTGCAGGGTTCAGTTCCTTAGCTGTGAAAAAACAAAAAGATATCCCCTGGGTGGGGTTTTTAACAGCATATATTACCTGTGAGGGCTGATATATATACACAGTAGGAATAACCACTGAGATGACGCGGAAAGTTTGTAATACAATTATTTATTGATAAAAAAATTAAATGGGTGACACGGTGGTCAGGAAATTGAACTCCACTTGGTGAATAATGGTACATGTATAGACAGGGAAATTACATCATATGAACCCTATTACATCTGTATACACAGTAAAACATAGATAAAAGTAATCCTTTACGCGTTTCGACCCACTCAGGGGTCTTCTTCAGAAGGTTTATCTATTGTAAAAGAGAGGACAAACATAAATATATATCCATACATTATGATATATTGAAGGTAACCTACTATAGACAGAGTGAATGTCTGATATAGTGATATTGTACAAATATCGGTTACTATATATCACAGGTGAATACCTGTATAATCCACGGTGGAGATCCTCTTTAAAAGACAGGAATGTGCTCAGACACATACATCATATCAATCATTCATTGATGTGCCACAGCTCATCTAGCTGGTATAGGTCGCTGTGTCCTACCATCAAAGGAGGGCAGGGAAACGGAATCCAACAAACGGGATGGCTTGCGAGGGATCACATCCCTAATTCCACCTCCTGTGTGTAGGTTGGAGGGGAGTATAGACGTGGACAGCCCAGGGTCAAGGGCGACACCCTGCAGTAGGACAAAATATAGAGGTAATAAAAAAGTTTTTATATGTATAAGTGTATATAAAGTACACTAATTGGGTACTATCTGGTCTATAAATGGAGAACACAGGTCCCACCAGAATAGTGTATAAATAGGGAAACTTGTGTATGGATTCCCAGATAGATCAGCACACTATGAAACCAAAAAGAGTGAACAACCATAGAAAAAAATCATAGAAAAAACACCTGTGAATGACACGGAAGTGTGAAGAAACTATAACCGTGAGAGTAAAGAAACAAAACAAGGGAAAGAAAAAACAAAAAAAGAAAAAGGAAAGGAAAGAAAAAGAAAAGCCAAATACATCACATGCCACAGTGAGCACAGATCAGAAAAGGCTGAATGAAATGGTGAAGCTGTCTGTGTAATTACCTATGTAATCTTGCAATATGTGCTCATGTGTTGGATGAGCCCAAAAAAAAGGCAATATATTAAAACAGGAGGAAGAGGTCCTGCGAATTTGCGCAGGTCCACCCCTTTCTATTCAGGAACCGTGCAAAAACAGAGGGAGACTTTCGTCTACAAATAAATAAAAATAATAAAGAGTGAGCAATACAACAACCCAATTGTATCAGAAAGAAGTTGCAGTGTCAGCAAAGACAGACCAGTAGCTTACCTCAAGCATAATGTCAGTGTATCAGGTGTCCTGTCACAGATGGAATGAATTCCTTATCCATGAAGGTGAGGTATAAATACCTTGTATCTAATTGGTTCAGCTGGCTCCATTACAAGCCCAGCTGAATCAGTTGTAAGCCCTATCAGGGAGTCCTGCCCTTCTGTCAGTCTAATAATTCGGTCGCCATCTTGGGCGACCGGATGTGGTCCCCCCGGCGTTCTGGAAATGACCCTTCCAACATGGCGGAAGGGTACCCAGCTTTGTCGCACCGGCGTGACGTCGGGACGTCACTTCGCACTTCGCAGTTCCTTAGCTGTTTCCAACCAGAGCACTATGTGTTGTCTGGTCTTAGCCTTTGTACACACGGTCGGAGATTCCGACAACCAAATCCGTCGTAGTAATTCCGATTAATTAATTCTGGAAGAGGTCCGGAAGTGATTTTGCATACACACGGTCGGACTAAGTTGTCGGAAAATCCGATTGTACATAACGTGATGACGTTATTTCGTTACGACGGGACTTTGTTCAGGCTAGTAGCCAATAGCTCTGGTCTAGGAATTTGATCTGAGCATGCGTGGCACTTTGTCCGTCGGAGTAGGCTACACATGATCGGAGTATGTCCGATAGGAGCATTTTGTCGGAAAATTTTACCGGCAAGTTGGAAAACTTGGTCCGTCGGATATTCTGACAGAAACAGTCCGATGCAGACCACACACAGTCGGAATATCCGTCAAAACGGTCCGATAGGAATCTCCGAGCGTGTGTACAAGGGCTTACAGGTTCTCAAGGATTATACTTGACATAAAAAAGTATGGTATGTTCCCATTTCTGGTGGAAGGTTGTTATAGGCAATGACCCTACACCACAATGCACACCTTTGTAGGCACCTGTGCTGTGTTGGAACAAGAAGTCATATGCATCTTTTGATGTGTGGCTGTACGTTGAGGAACCATAATGGTCACAATTATAGATGTTTCTTCTACAGTTTAGATGTTTTTTCACCTCATGACCTGAAATACCTACAATGTAGTTTAGCCTTACAACTTTTTGGAATCACATCCTTGCTTGCTGCACAGAGATGATCCAACCAACTGGTGGATTACAGGTGACCTGGGAAGCTGTATTACCTACCTGATAATGCAGAATCACAGAAGCACAGACATAATTACAAATCCTTTGCCAGGCATGAAAGTACAAATATGTATTTCAAGTTGTTTACCTGGAGCTCAGCTTTGAAGTACATGTGTAAAGGCTGACCGCAGGGTAAGCCTGTGTTTGTAGGAGGAGTCAGGCTGCATAAAGCCTGCCCTCCTCTGCCTCCTTCTCGTTGGACGTCGGGTCTCGTGTGGCTGACGTCACTTCCGGCGGGTCGGAGGAGGATGTCATTCTGCTGCTCTGGCGCTCATGGACAGGGTGCTTTTGGCCCCGCCGGCTCCGTTTGTGGGTGGGTGGGACAGCTTCTGTCTGCACGGGGAGCCTTCCTCCCGCCCGCCTCCTTCTCCGGCTGCCTCTGCTGGAGGGGAGGGGGGTGGGGGTTTTCTGTCTCAGGCTCCCCCTTGTCGCCCACCCGCCTCCTTCTCCCGCTGTACCAGCCACAGGCTTCCCCCGTGTGGTGCTGGGGGGGGGCGCGCTTCACCCGCCGGCGGCTGTCTGCACGGGGGAGGCTTTCTCCCGCCCGCCTTGGCGGGAGGGAGGTTTTCTCTCCCAGGATTCCCTCTGTGATTCTGCCATGAGCGTTTGTCAACTGGGGGGGTGCAGGGCACCCGCCGTTTCTCCTGGGGGGGAGGAGGAGGTGATCAGCCGCCGCCGGCTCCCCCCCCCCACTCACGTGCAGAGCACCCGCCGGTTCTCCTGGAAAGGGGGAGGTGAGCGGTCGTCGCCGGCTCCCCTTCCCCCCCTCACATGTGCAGAGTACCGGCCGGTTTCTCCTGGTGAGGGGGAGGTTTTCGGCCGCCGCCGCCGGCTCCCCCTCTCCCCTCACATGTGTTCCAGCCTGGCGGGGTTTGGAAGCAAGTTTGTGCTTGTTCCGTCGGGGGGAGCATGCTCAGCCTGGAGAGGGGGGGGTTTGTCTGCGGGGTTGCCACTTCTCCTGCCTGCCCCCTTCTCCCGGTGTTCCGCCGGGGGGAGGGGGTTGTCTGCCGGTCGGTTGCCACAAGGGAGCCTTCTCCCGCCCGCCTCCCTCTGGCTGCCGGGCCGTGGGGGGGAGGGGTGTCAGCTGCGCTTTCTTCTTTAAAAAAAAAAAAAAAGACAGCTCTTATGCTCCTATCATGAATATTAGCCAAGATGACAGGTAATAAATTGGTGCAGATTGTATAAAACAGGCCTTCTCCCGCCCGCCTCCCTCTGGCTGCCCCGGGCAGTGGGGGAGGGGGGTGTCTGCTGCGCACCCCGCCTGGGCTCCACTTGGCGGGCCTCCCCTCCCCCGCTCATGGACAGGGTGCTTTTGGCCCCGCCGGCTCCGTTTGTGGGTGGGTGGGACAGCTTCTGTCTGCACGGGGAGCCTTCCTCCCGCCCGCCTCCTTCTCCGGCTGCCTCTGCTGGAGGGGAGGGGGGTGGGGGTTTTCTGTCTCAGGCTCCCCCTTGTCGCCCACCCGCCTCCTTCTCCCGCTGTACCAGCCACAGGCTTCCCCCGTGTGGTGCTGGGGGGGGGGCGTGCTTCACCCGCCGGCGGCTGTCTGCACGGGGGAGGCTTTCTCCCGCCCGCCTCGGCGGGAGGGAGGTTTTCTCTCCCAGGATTCCCTCTGTGATTCTGCCATGAGCGTTTGTCCACTGGGGGGGCTTGCACCCGCCGGTTCTCCTGGCGAGGGGAGGGGAGGTTTTCGGCCACGCTGGCTCCCCCCCTCCTCACATGCAGGGCGCCAGCCATTTCTCCTGGGGGGGAGGGGGAGGTGATCGGCCGCCGCCGGCTCCCCCCCCCCACTCATGTGCAGATCGCCCGCCGGTTCTCCTGGAAAGGGGGAGGTGAGCGGTCTTTGCCGGCTCCCCTTCCCCCCCTCACATGTGCAGAGTACCGGCCGGTTTCTCCTGGTGAGGGGGAGGTTTTCGGCCGCCGCCGCCGGCTCCCCCTCTCCCCTCACATGTGTTCCAGCCTGGCGGGGTTTGGAAGCAAGTTTGTGCTTGTTCCGCCGGGGGGAGCATGCTTCGCCTGGAGAGGGGAGGGGTTTGTCTGCGGGTTTGCCACTTCTCCTGCCTGCCCCCTTCTCCCGGTGTTCCGCCGGAGGGAGGGGGTTGTCTGCCGGTCAGTTGCCACAAGGGAGCCTTCTCCCGCCCGCCTCCCTCTGGCTGCCGGGCCGTGGGGGGAGGGGTGTCAGCTGCGCTTTCTTCTTTAAAAAAAAAAAAAAAGACAGCTCTTATGCTCCTATCATGAATATTAGCCAAGATGACAGGTAATAAATTGGTGCAGATTGTATAAAACAGGCCTTCTCCCGCCCGCCTCCCTCTGGCTGCCCCGGGCAGTGGGGGAGGGGGGTGTCTGCTGCGCACCCCGCCTGGGCTCCACTTGGCGGGCCTCCCCTCCCCGCCTGAGCTCCACGGGTGGTTGCGGGGGAGCGGCTTCTCCCGTCCGCCCGCTTCTCCCGGTGGGAGGGGGAATGCTTCACCTGCAGAGGGGGGGTTTTGTCCGCAGGTGGCTGCGGGGGTGATACTTCTGCCGCCCGCCCCCTTCTCCCGGTATTCCGCCGGGGGGAAGACGCGTTAGCCTGCCGGGTGGCTGTAGGGGAACCGTTTCTCCCGCCCGCCTCCTTCTCCCTGTGTTCCACCGGGGGGGAGGACGCCCCCCGCCTGGGCTCCGCGTGGCAGTCCCCACCTGCCTGAGCTCCACGTGGCGTGCACCCCCCGCCTGAGCTCCACGTGGCGTGCACCCCCCCGCCTGAGCTCCACATGGCGTGCGCCCCCCGCCTGAACTCCACGTGGCGTGCCCACCCCCCCCGCCTGAGCTCCACATGGCGTGCCCACCCCCCGCCTGAGCTCCACGTGGCGTGCCCACCCCCCCGCCTGAGCTCCACGTGGCGTGCCCACCCCCCCGCCTGAGCTCCACGTGGCGTGCCTACCCCCCCCGCCTGAGCTCCACGTGGCGTGCCCACCCCCCCCCGCCTGAGCTCCACGTGGCGTGCCCACCCCCCCACCTGAGCTCCACGTGGCGTGCCCCCCCGCCTGAGCTCCACGTGGCGTGCCCCCCCCGCCTGAGCTCCACGTGGCGTGCCCCCCCCCCGCCTGAGCTCCACGTGGCGTGCCCCCCCCCGCCTGAGCTCCACGTGGCGTGCCCATCCCCCCGCCTGAGCTCCACGTGGCATGACCACCCCCCCCCGCCTGAGCTCCACATGGCGTGCCCCCCGCCTGAGCTCCACGTGGCGTGCCCCCCCCCCCCCGCCTGAGCTCCACATGGCGTGCCCCCCCCGCCTGAGCTCCACGTGGCGTGCCCCCCGCCTGAGCTCCACGTGGCGTGCCCCCCCCCGCCTGAGCTCCACGTGGCGTTCTGGTGCATTAATATTCTTGTGCATTATTATTCTCGTGCCATTCATGTTCTCGTGCTATTCACGGTTTTCTCATGCAGGTTAACGTTCTGGTGCATTTTATGGTTTTCCCATGCGATTCGGTCCCATGCGTTTCCGGTCTCAGGCCATTCACGTTTTCATAGCGGTCACGTTCTCAAAGCAGTTACGTTGTCATGCATTTGTGTTTTCATGCATTTGCATCTTCTTGCAGTTGCGTGTCTTGCAGTTGCGTTTTCTCGAGCAGTTGCGTTTTCTCGAGCAGTTGCGTTTCTCAGGCAGTTGCGTTTCTCAGGCAGTTGCAGCTTCTTGCAGTTGCGTTTCTCAAGCAGTTGCGTTTCTCAAGCAGTTGCGTTTCTCAGGCAGTTGCATCTTCTTGCAGTTGCGTTTCTCAGGCAGTTGCGTTTCTCAGGCAGTTGCATCTTCAGGCATTTGCGTTTCTTGCATTTGCTTTTTCATGCAGTTATGTTTTTGTTTCGTTTTACGTTTTCATGCAGTTATGTTCTCGTTCGTTTACATTCTCATGCAGTTATGTTCTCGTTTCGTTTTCCGTTCTCATTCGATTTGACGTTCTCATGCTTGTTGGTTTCAAGCACGTTGCTTACGGTTCTTACGCAATTTTGTTTTTCATGCGATTTGGGTCTCTCATGTGATTTACTTTTCTTATGAAGTTGTTGTTTCTCATACAATTGATGGTTTTCCATGCAATTTTACGGTTCCTCATGCAATTGCGTTTCTCGTGCGTTTCGCAGGCAGTTGGCGGTTTTTAAACGATGTACAGTTCTTACGCATTTATGGTTCTCATGAATTTATGGTTCTCAGGCATGTTAAATTTCTCATGCAATTTACGTATCAGATGTAATTTACGTGTCTCACGCAACTTCTTGCGTTTCCCATGTTTCTGACGTTTCCCCATGTTTTATAGCGTTTTCTGATGTATTCCCGTGGTACAGTTGACGGTTCATGCAACTACGGTTTCTTGTGCATTTTTATGTTTTCTCTCGCTTTCCAGGTTTTCTCTCGCTTTCCAGGTTTTCTCTCGCTTTCCAGGTTTCTCTATCGCGTTTCCAGCGTTATGCGTTTTGCGTTTCATGCGTTTTGCATTTCATGTTTTGCGTTCTCATGCAGTTATGTCCTTGTTTTCATTTTACGTTCTCATGCACTCATGTCCTCGTTTCGTTTTACGTTCTCATGCACTCATGTCCTCGTTTCGTTTTACGTTCTCATGCACTCATGTCCTCGTTTCGTTTTATGTTCTCATACACTCATGTTCTCGTTTCGTTTACATTGGTGTTTCATGAAGTTACGGTTCTTGCGCAATTTTGTTTTTCATACGATTTAGGTCTCTCATGTGATTTACATATGAAGTTGGTGTTTCTCATACATTTGATGGTTTTCCATGCAATTTTACGGTTTCTCATACAATTGCGTTCTAGTGTGTTTTGCTGGCAGTTGACGGTTTTTAAACGACTTACAGTTCTTACACTTTTATGGTTCTCATGAATTTATGGTTATCAGGTTTTTTACGTTTCTCATGCAATTCACGTATCGGATGTAATGTTCGTGGCTGTTATTTACGTGATGCAACTTCTTGTGTTTCCCTTGTTTCTGACGTTTCCCCATGTTTTTCTAGCATTTTCTGACGTATTTCCATGGTTTTTGACGTATTCACATGTTTCCTTACGTGTTGTCCTGTGTTTCCTTCCATATTTCCCATGTGCCGCACGTTTCATGTCTTATGCCTTTCATGTCATTACCCTTGTGTAATTTCATGATTCTCAGGCTTTTTTACGTTCCTCATGCTTGTTAGTGTCGGATGTATTGTACGTGTCTGATGCTATTTACGTGTCTCATGCATCTTCTCGCGTTTTCCATGTTTCTTTTGTTTCTCGTGTTTTCTTGCCTTTTCTCGTGTTTCTTACATATTCCTATATGCCGCACTTTTCGTGTCTTATGCTTTTCTTTTCTCTTGTGTACCCCCCAGGGTTTTCTCTTGTGTACCCCCCAGGGTTTTCTCTTGTGTACCCCCCAGGGTTTTCTCTTGTGTACCCTCCAGGGTTTTCTCTTGTGTTTTTCATCGATTTGTGTTTCTTGTGCAACCTGAATTTCCTTGGCAGGTCGTATTTTCTAGCAGCCGCGGTTCTTAAGCCGCTCACGGTGATCAGTTCACGCTACTCATGTTTTCGTTCAGTCACGTTTCCTTATCGCAGGTTTCGTTCTTGTCGCAGGTATTTTTTGTCTGATCACGATTCTCTCGCTAGTTGTGTTCCTGATCAGTTGGGTGCCATTCCTCACTATTTATTTTAATTTCCTAGCTGCGTCCGGCCAGGAGTTGCCCTGGGGTATGGAAAGTTTGGTTAGTCAGTTTTCACTGATCCACAGTTTCTACTGGCTCAGGGACTTTCGTGGATCACGGGGCCCGGGCCAGTATCTGTAGGTTCGGGTCTCAGAAGCAGGTTCCAGTTACGCACTTTCTTTTCAGTTCCAGTTGTGGTAGATTGGTTTCCATTTGGTTGGCACTGCAGCCTTGATCATTGGGTTTTGTTTTAAATTCCAGGAAGGCCCATGACACTGCTTGGCATGTTTCCAGGTTAGGTTTCCAGTCCTGATGGTGAAACATCTAGTTCCTTTTTGCTTTTCTGTTTTGTTTTAGTTTCCTTTTTTTGCCTCCTCCAGCTGGTATCAGCTTTCAGCACTTTCTGGGCGTATCCAGTTAAGTCCCAGTATTTCATGATGAATGATCTGTCAGGTTGTTTTATTTTCTGCTTTTCCGTTTGAAGCCATCCAGGTCTCCAGCGGTGGGGACTCCCTGCTGTGCTTAGCTGACTTTCCATTGTGGGTTTCATTTTATGACGTTCACGTACTCTCAGGTTTATCTTGCGTTGGTCGCTGGGTTGGGCTCAAGGAGGTGCTATAGCTGGCCTTGTGGTTCCTAAAGCCAGGGGAGGGGCTACTGCCTTTCTTAGCGTTTCCTTCTCTGCGGCAAAGGCATAACTCATTTGCCGCCACTCCAGGTTAGACGTTATTCACTGGGTCATCTGGTTGTTGAGCTTTCTTCCTACTGTGTTATTTTTTGCCCCCTTTTAGGCATACTGACCACGTGACCTTTGGCACACTTCAGGTCTTTGTTTCCTTGTTGCTCTTTGTTCCTTTCCTCACCATCCACAGAGTGACTCTGAGTACAAGTGTAAAGGCTGACCGCAGGGTAAGCCTGTATTTGTAGGAGGAGTCAGGCTGCATAAAGCCTGCCCTCCTCTGCCTCCTTCTCATTGGACGTCGGGTCTCGTGTCCCACCCACCCATTCCCTTTTTCTTTTAATTTCATTCTTTACATTTCATACTTGGGTATGCCCCCTTTTAGGCATACTGACCACGTGACCTTTGGCACACTTCAGGTCTTTGTTTCCTTGTTGCTCTTTGTTCCTTTCCTCACCATCCACAGAGTGACTCTGAGTACAAATCTAATTGTATATCCACAATGTATTTTTCAACTTCTATAATGTGGGAAAAATATCAAAAAAGCTCACTTGGTTGGGGAGGGTCTAGCCTTTCCCTATTTTACTAGAAAAAAAATCATCTCTATTTTTGAAGAGTCAACTCCTTAGCCCAGCCCTTTCCCTACTCGGAGATCAGAGCCTTCACCTCTTCTGGAACAGTAATTACTCTCTGTGCTGGCCTAGCACCCCTGTCAAGCACACACACATCCCTACGGGCTTTTACAGGTAAAAAATAGGTTAATGCACACATAATCCTGTGTGAAGATTTTTGTTAAAATTAGTGATTTCACAATGGGGTCTTTTTAAGTATACCATACTGGAACATTATGCATATTGTGCTTAGCAATGCAACACAGTATTAGTTCTGTCTGTTCTGCTATCATCTCTTTCATAAGCCTGCCCAAAAACTGATCAATTGTACTACTGAATCCCATTTTTTTCTTTGCATTACTATCAAATAATTCCAGAATATTATGGTACCCAGTCTAATTGCATTTACTTTACTTTGCAGTGTTCTGTTACATGTGGAGGAGGAGTGCAAACCCGCAATGTTACATGTCCAAAACACAGCAGCGAACCATGTGACCCATCCAAGAGACCAAACTCCAAAGCTCTCTGTGGACTTCAACAGTGCCCACTGCAAAAAAACTTCCCACTGCCCTCTACAAAAGACAAGAAACCCTTTTTGAAAATAAACCCTAAAACAATTAACATACCAAAGAAACGCATTTTTCTGATGAACACTAAAAAAATTTTTCCCTCAGCCACAGAAGCGCTGAAAAATATCACAACACCCGCTTCTCCCACACAGACCCCTTCCATCATTTCCATAGAAGATGACTTCAGAATCAATGAAATTCCAAACTCCACTCATTTCAATGTAGATTACAAATACAGTTTTGTTCTTGTAGCAAACAACAAAAAGAAAGCCAGAGTCAATTCTTTAAATGCTCCTGCAATGTCCAAAGAATCCGATAAAAGTTTAAGAGGAGACAATGAAACTGTAACAGAAAGAGACCTTATTTCTGTCCTTAATGCCACAACGCCACCAACCATTGTCACTAATATCCTGGAAAAAGTAACTCCAGGGTATGATTTTCTAACAGAACAACCAGAAACAAAGACAGACAGTGAAGAAATGGATGGCTCAACTTCAGAGCCAGATGTTGATTATGAAAATGAAATAAACAACATAATCGAATCTAGGAGTAAGAGGCACAAGGGCAAGTCCAAGGTCATTAAGGATAACCATGCAACAGTTACCTACAAGCCTGATTCATGGACTGGGCCTTCTGCTACTGTCACCACAGAAATCTCTGGGTCTCTAGGTGCTGCACCAGGCCCGACTACGCAAGGAGAAACTTCAAGAACTGATAAACAAACACCGCCACAAAATAGCTCAACCATCTCCAATCCCCTGCCAACCTTCACTACATCTAACATATCACAAGATTTATTTGCAGAGCTAAACAGCACATCCAACAGCAGCCTTCTTAATTCAGTGGCAGAAAATAATGGCACTGAACCTCTTCTTAATGGGTCAAGTCCCATCTACTGGATTGTAGGAAACTGGAGTGAGGTAAGAATTCAATTCTGCTGAAGTGTAGAAGATGTAATTTCAATTCCAGGGGAAGTAACTTCTGCCTATGATTCGATGGTAGAGGTCATTGCATTATGGATAATAAATAAATCATAATGGTATTTCCTAGAAATAGCGGTAACCTGTCAGGGCCCATCATGAAAAGCCCTCAGTGGCTGTAGCTGGATATGAACAAATCAAATACCGTATATACTCGAGTATAAGCCGAGATTTTCAGCCTCTTTTTTGAGGCTGAAAGTGCCCCCCTCGGCTTATACTCGAGTCATCGCTGTCTGCCCGCTCGATCAGCGTGTCGAGCAGACAGACAGCGGCCATTCTATAATTCAAAAGCCGCGCCTCCGGCTCCGCCTTCGCCTGTGATAGGCGGAACACTGAATTTCCCAGCAGCCTGTGTTCCGCCTATCACGGACATCGTATCATCCTCGTACTACGGACGAGGATGATACGATGTACGTGATAGGCGGAACACAGGCTGCTGGGAAATTCAGTGTTCCGCCTATCACAGGCGAAGGCGGCGGCGCAGCTTTTGAATTTTACAATGGCCGCCGAGGCGCCGACGAAGAGGGCACGGGACGGAGGCAAGGCAAGGCACGGCACGGGACGGGACGGGACAGGACGGAGGCAAGGCACGGCGGCGAGGCACGGAGGCAAGGAGGCAAGGCACGGGACGGAGGCTCGGGACAAAGGCTCGGGACACAGGTAGGCTGGACACACACACACACACACACACACACACACACACACACACACACACACACACGGATGGATACACACACACACAGGGATGGATGGATGGATGGAGACACACACACACAGGGATGGATGGATGGATGGATGGAGACACACACACACAGGGATGGATGGATGGATGGACACACACACACACAGGGATGGATGGACGGACACACAGGGATGGACGGACACACAGGGATGGACGGACACACAGGGATGGACGGACACACACACAGGGATGGACAGGCATGTCTTACCCTCGGCTTATACACGAGTCAATAAGTTTGCCAGTTTTTTTGGGGGTAAATTGGGGGCCTCGGCTTATATTCGGGTCGGCCTATACTCGAGTATATACGGTATTTTTAATGGAATTTACTTGCAAATCACTGGGAGATTTTAAACTACTGAGTGGTAAGTACATACAATTTAAGAAAAAAAAAAAGTAAGAGAATTTCCTAATGGCTGGGCTGCCATACCAAGTTAAAACTGAGGAATCTTGCTTGGCGTAACAACAATTATAACTAAAAATTTAAGGACACCCTGGAAATTCCCTTTAAAATTGTCAAAATATTAAACAAACACATTCCCACTAGGAAATGATGACTGCTTTACAATAAAGTTGAACTATAGGCAAGTAACTAAACACACAGAGGAAAATACATATAAAGTATAGGAGCTAATGTAATTGTCAGTTGATTTGTATTTCTATATATCCAGTCATGAGATCTACACTGCTTGTTTACATAGGACAGTTCTGTCAGGTTTTTATTGCTGTCTGTGTCCCATATAGGGAGATTCACCCTCTCTATTTGTCCTGTTTTCAAAAAAGGTGTTTATTGAACACGTTTAGACAGTTTCCAATGCACAAACAAAGCATTTGCATATATCTATAGTTACATTTCGTGGTTATCCTATCCTAATCCAATCATCATGACCTTCAAGTCCACAATATGCTGAGGCACATATACATATACATTACATCTGGTGTTGAGAAACCCTAGGGTCCTCCCGTAGGGCACCTTAAAATTCTGGACATCACCAGTTCCCTGGGACTTAGCCCAGGGGTATCCAGCCATGGTGACCAGATTTTTTAGAATCTACCTGGGCTTTCCCTGTGTTAATAGATATACCTTTCCATGACCAACCTGTTCCCCATGTGTGTTATCCATAAGACAACTGTGGGCAATGAGATCGATTTCCATCTCATCAGGATGAGTTTTCGGGCTTGAAACACTGCCCTAGAGAAGGCTATTTTAACCATCTCCAGAACTTCCAGAATACAGTGAATTGGGTCTAGGGGGACAGTCGTTTGGAACACTTGATTAAGCATCCCAAGTACCACGTTCCAGTAATGGTGGAGCGTTGGGCATCGCCAGAGCAGGTGAATGAGATCCCCCTGGTGTTTCCCACGCCTGCTGCACAGGGGCTCTGGTTGCCTACCCATCTTATGTAGTCTAAGTGGGGTGTAATTCACCCGAAGTACAATGTATAGTTGGGAGACTTTTTGGGCAATGTTAAGAGGGCAGGTAGTAAGAGATTGCAGGACTTCCTTCCATTGGTCTATTTGTCCTGTTTACTGTTATCACTGAGAGTGAAGGCAGAGGAAAAATCCCAATTTTTGGTTGTCACCAGAACAGGAATGGGGGGGGGGGGATCGTCCAATAGGGGCACCAGTTCCACTGGTCCTCGAGACAAACAGGGATCCCCTCACTTTCCTGTTTTGGCTATTGATGGAAAATGAAGGGAAATCTCCCCAATGGGACACAGATGGCAAAACAAACATTATTAGACCTATAACCCTCCCTTACTTTATCCAATATAAAGAAGAAAAAAAGTTTTGCCTTTAGTTCTACTTCAAGTTGATTAGGACCTTCTAACTGTTCAAACGGCATTGTCTAATAAAAGTATGAATCTGTTAGATGCGTGTGGAAAAATGCCAAAAACGTTTTTTTTTCAGATAATTTGATAAAGAGGCAAAGCTCTTTGTTGAGCTTGCTGAAATCTTAAAGAGAGGTCATCAGCAATCTAAAGCACTGACTTCCAGTGCTTGTAAATTTTTACATTACAGTCATGATATGTTTGCTCAACATTTTGAAGTGAAGTTTGCAAAACATTTTGGGTCTTTTTGTCTGCCAGTTTTCACATTTAATGTTTCATTCATCTAATGTTTATAATGTGCCTAAGACGATCCAAGACTCCTGCTTTTATTGATGGATAACATGGTACAACACTTGGCTTCTGCTATGATTTTAAAGGGTAATTGCGAAGCCCTTGTAAGAGTCTGTGTCAACAGGCTTTTTGCTTGTGTCAATGAGCAGATGCAGCTTGCATTTAACATGAGCTTGAGATGCTTTTGAAATCATTTGGAAATTCATTGTTAGTTGCATTTAACCTTTTTCTAAGCTCTGTCAACCTGCTTCGAGCTGCTTCTTTATTCCCATTGACTTGAAGAAAAAAAGAGTTTTGACGTGTACAAAGCCTGATTTGTTGGGCTCCAGCCATCTCCTCAAATACAATCCAAACCAAGAGAGTAAGGCTTAGGAGCAAAATGAAAGTTGTCAACGGTTTCTTTTTATTTAAAAGATTTTCTTACATGACATGATAATTAAAAACATTTAGAACGGGTTTTGGTCATCCCCACCCTTCCGCCACCGTTGAACTCAAGGAAGGCCAGGGACACCCAAAACTGTTGTTCTCAATGTTTCTAAACATCATGTCATGTAAGGAAATCTAAAAAAAAAAAAAAAGGAACTTTCTAATACTTACATCTCACTCCTAATTCTTACTTTTGGTTTAGATTGTATGTGAGGCAGTGGCTGGAGCCCACCAAATCAGTTTTCACTTTAATGTTATACACCATGCAGCTCTCTGTCCAGACTTTATATATTTAAGGACAGGCTTTTGTACGTGTTAAAACTACTTTTTTCCTCAATCAGCTCGAAGCAGCCTGACACAGCCTGGAAAAAGGTCAGATGCAGCTAACAATGAGTTCCTAAATTATTGCAAAAGCAGCTCAAGATATATACACTTTTTACACTCTTTACACACACATGAACTTTAAAGACATCCTAGTCTTAGTCCATAGAGTTCAACATTGAGTTGGCCCAACCTTTGCAGCTTTAACAGCTTAAATTCTTCTGGGATGGCTGTCCACGGGGTTTAGGAGTGTGTTTACGGGAATGTATGACCATTCTTCCAGAAGCACATTTGTGAGGTCAGGTACTGATGTTAGACAAGAAGGCCTGGCTCCCAGTCTCTGCTCTAATTTATCCCAAAAGTGTTCTATCTGGTTGAGATCGGGACTCTGTGCAGGCCAGTCAAGTTCCTCCACCCCAAACTCGCTCATCCATGTCTTTATGGACATTGTGAAATGAACTCACCGCTCCAGGTATAACTGATATGCCCACTGGAACACACACCTTAGCGCTAGCCCCAGCTCGCCTGGGTGGTAAAACGTCAAAATAAGAAATGGCTGTACCGCGCGTGGGCTCCAATTAAAGTTTATTGGAATATCAAGTAATGATTAAGCACATTTCTGTTGTGTGGAATGTGTCTTCCTTCACCACTGCTGGTGTTCTCTGGTGTAATTTTGGATATTTTGATATTCCAATAAACTTTACTTGGAGTCCAGGTGAGGTGCAGCCCTTTTTGTATTTTAATATGTCTTTATGGAACTGCTTTGTGCACTGGTGCGCAGTCACGATGGAACAGGAAGGGGCCATCCCCAAATGGTTCCCACAAAGTTGGGAGCATGAAATTGTCCAAAATGTCTTGGTATGCTGACACCTTAACCACTCCAGCCCTAGAATATTTTACTCTCTTCCTGACCAGAACACTTTTTACAATTTGGCAATGCATTGCTTTAACTGACAATTGTGCGGTCATGCGATGCTGTACCCAAACAAAATGTGCATCCTTTTTTCCTCACAAGCAAAGCTTTCTTTTGGTGGTATTTGATCACCGCTGCGGTTTTTATTTTTTGTGCTATAAATAAAAAAAAGCAACAATTTTGAAAAAAAATAAAGATTTTTTTTTACTTTTTGCTATAAAAAATATCCCCAAAAATGTTTATAAAAAACAAATTTCTTCATCAGTTTAGGCCAATATATATTCTTCTACGTTTTTGGTAAAAAAAAAAGGCGTATATTAATTGGTTTACGCAAAATATATAGCGTCAAAGTGAACATCCTATTCGTCGTTAGTAAATCAACCACAATAACTCTAAATGCACAATTATAGGAATCTACTGCAAAAATAGATTAAGTTGTTTATATTGGCTTCTCTTAAAATGTTTAGTTTTTTTTAATGAGTACATCGTTGAGATAAAAGGTGTTTTTATTAAATGTTACTCTTCAATATGTTAACCATTAAAAAAAAAAAAAAAAAAAGGTAAAAAAATAAAAATAATACATATAAAGTAAAGTTTCTGTAACAAACAAATTAAAATTTGTCCTTTCTTATCCGGATTACAAAGCTTTGAGCTAAACATTTAATTAATTTCCAATTCCTTTCTCATGTCTTCTTTTTATCTTGCATTATCGTTATTTCTCATTTACGGTCCAGTAGCGGTAGATGGGATATTATTTAGTACTGACTGTTTACCACAAATAACTTGCTAACATTTTTTTGGACACAAGCATAAATTTGCTGACAACTCAGCATAAGAATATTCTGTTGCTTTTTTATTAAAATATAAATAAAGAAATAAATAATTCATTGTTGCAGGAAATACATTGAAAAATTCAGCTCCTACAGCAATCCTCATTCTGTACATGAAGCTGCCCCCTACAGAAACACAACTCTACGATTTGGGTGCAAGCCTTCTTCCAGACTGAATGACACCCAGCATTGTGCAACCTACTTTCCGTGACCCCAGCACATCAAGGGGTTGATTTACTAAAAGCAAATAGACTCTGCACTTTGCCAATTCAGTTGCTCCAGAACATAATAAATGAGGGGATGCTCTGCTGACTTTCATCATCCAATCGAGCAAGCAAAAATGCTGCTTTTTTTTACATTTTCCTTGCATGCGATTGTTGTTCTATGCAAAGTGGAGCTTTACCTCATTTACTAAGCTCTGCCGCAACTGCACTTTGCAAAGTGCACAGTCAGTTTGCTTTTAGTAGATCAACAGCTTTCAAAATCAGCATTTTTAAGCCACTCTGGGCTCACAGGAGAATGCTGCAGGGAGCAGGCACCATATTATTACATCGCTTTCTCGGCAGCATTCATGATCTGCCCGTCACTGAAAGATGAAGAGTAGGAAAAGGATCTGTGACATTGTGAAAAAAAGAGAAAATAGTATGTATCGACATAAAACAAAAAAAAAAACATTTCACATACGTGGACTGTTCAAATTAACCATTCAGTAAAGCTAAATGTTAAACTTATCAGTAGATGCAGAGCTGTAAAGTTTATTATTATTTTAGTATTAAAATGAAAGAAAATATATTATTTTGATAATAAAATTCACTATGAATTTATTATAGCATCCTTCTTTTTTATTTTTTTATTTTTTTCGAACTTTATACAGTTCGTGTTTTCACTTTAACGGCCAACTCAAGCGTTCTTGTGCCAAACACCTACCCTCCCCCTTCCCCAAAGCCCCCTACATCAATCACTATTTTAATTTTCTTTATGCATACTTTTTGCAGTCTTCTGGTGGCATCATCGGTCCTTCCTTTTCTCCTCCGGTAGTGGTAGGCATTCCCTTCTCTTAGAAAGCACATTGGTCATGTAATTATCTCTCAGGTAGTGAGTTGGATGATACTGGACATTATTCAACTTGGAAGATGCGTTGGATCACAGAGAAGCGAGTCGGCCCGGGACAGTGTATTTTTGTTTTCCTGGGCCTCTGATTTTAATTTGGGATTTAACAATGACTGATTTCCTTAAAGTGGTTGTAAACCCTTACAACACACTTTAACCTACAGGTAAGCCTAGATTAAGGCTTACCTGTAGGTGCTGCAAATATCTCCTAAACCTACATGGTTTAGGAGATATTTACAATTCCCTGTACAAGGATTTATTCTGTGCATGCGCCGATGTACTCGGTCGCATGCGCACTTTAGAAGGGTCACCGCATGCCGTTTTTCATTAAGCGACATGCTATGACTGTGGGCTCCCATGCACACGCACGGGAGTGACGTCACGCGACTCCGGTCAGTCACAGAGCCGGAGTCCATGACCCCGGAAGGAAGATGGATGCTTCGAGCCGGCAGTGAAATCGGGGACATTGCTGGCTCCTGTGTCAGGTAAGTGACACTTAATGGGCTACTATGCGATGCATAGTAGCCCATTATGCTTTGCCTTTGCAGGGAAACAAAGAGGAATAAAACCCATCAGGGTTTACTTCCTCTTTAAGTGAGTTGTTTCAAAGTGCAAAGCTTGTCTTCTTTGCATGATCACAGAAAGATGTTTTGGGACTGTGCAGGGACTCTTCATCAGGAATGTGATGACTTTTTTGCACAAAGTATATAGGCAAAACACAAATGATTAGTTAAACCATGTATGTATGAATGTGAGTTAGGGACCTTAGATTGTAAGCTCCTTGAGGTCAGGAACTGATGTGAATGTACAATGTATATGTAAAGCACTGTGTAAATTGATGGTGCTATGTAAGTGGGTGGAGTTCAGTACCACTTTAAAAATTAGAACTTTTGGGTAGATTAACATTTTTGTTAGTTAAATTATACATTCTGAGGTCTATACATGGGACACTTGAAAAAAATAAAGTATGGGTGGTGTGGTTCCAAAAGAGAGAATGTTTGAAACTATGGGTATGATAGCTAATACGTTCATACAATCATGTTTATAAAAAATAAGACTTTTGTATGTAAAGATCACAGAGTGCAATTTGATGGGGCAAGTTCACACAATTATACTCAATAACCTATTGTTAAATTTTTAGAAGCATTGTTTCGGCTCTCCTATTCCTTATCAAACCTTCAATGACATTCATTTTGAAAGTCCCTACTAATCTTAAATAAAAAAGAGTTTGCAAGGTCATATTACTGTTAAAGCGCTGTGGGACAGACTCACGCGGACTGACAGAGGTGAGAACAGGAGACAAGAAAGTTCATTCAGCTGGATAGAACGGAGCCGCCGGCTCTCACACAAATGATTGGAGAGGTGGTTTAATAGTGTGGAATAATATAGCGGAACCGTCCTATATTTCCTACTTCCTCTACCGAGTACGATGAATGATGTACTTGGCAGATAAAACTCTTTGGATTCTCATAACCCAATTTAAACTTCCATGAACCTGTGATCTTTTAAGATGTGTTTCTGTAAAATTATACCAGATTTGTTTTTTTGTTAGAAATACGCTGACATTATAAGGGCAAATATGTAATTTTTAGTTATGTGATACAGAAATAGTTGAATGTAAGGTGATTTTTTTCTTCTCCTTAACTGTTAACTTACTGTATTTATTAAAAATATTATTAATAATTGAAAAAAGTAAAAAAAAAAAAAAAATCTACCCTCTTTTAAAGGGCATGTGTTACAAAGTGTTGTTTCTCATAACATGCCTAAACGCTGGTTAGCAGCCCTCCCCGATGGGATATCGGCTGAGTTCTCTTCTGGGGGGTGCACACTTTATATAGGGTGCTACCCCAACCCTGGTGGCTCCATCCTTGTGCTGCCTCTGATCTGGGAAGCGGGTGCGCTGGCAGAGGTAGTGGGTGCTCACAGCGATGCACCATAGTGTTTCTCCCTGAACTGAGCCTCAGTTACCCCGATTTCCCCATGGGAAGAACTGTGATTATACAGATACTGGTGAGCAATATTGGTCACCCCTTACAACCTAAAGCCTTTTAAATATAAGTTTATACCAGGGCTGGATCTATCTTACACTGGACATGTATACGGCTGTCTTCCCCTCTAAATTATTCCCCTTCCCAACCTCCTTTCCCTTTCCTGTCATACCCATCTTCAATTCGGCCTCCCTTAGGGTCGACCCATATTTTCCTTAGCCACCCGTATACTAAGCCCTCTTTGAATTAATACCGTATGTAACTTGTCCCGTAGTGTGTGTCAGATATCAGGTTACCATTTATTTCCTTCGACACATTTTTATTGTTATATCTTCTGGAATAGTCTTGCCTGGTTCTCAGGCATGCTACATTCACGCTGTGGCAGCCCTTATGGCTGGTGTTCCGCGTTTAATAGTGTCTTAGCACAACCCATACTAGGCCCTCTCAGCCCTGGTGGCAGTAGAACTTCCCTATGGAAACTTTATATTAAACTGTCTTTCCTCATATTCTACTCTTCTTCTTTGTCCCTAATTTACTTTTCTTCTCCTCTCCTCTCCTCTCCTCTCACATACTCTCACATCCCTCTAGCTTTTCTCCTATTTTCTTTATCACTTCAATTTTTCCCCTCCCCTCTCTTCAATCCCACCACCCCATCCCCTTTTTCTCCCCCCCTTTTTTTTGTCACCCTGAGGGGGTAGGGTCTGTCCACCAACAACACAGATGCAGCCATGGCCCTAAAGGCCCTCTCCTGGAATATTAAGGGTTTAAAATCCCCAGAGGAACAAACAAGTTGTCTCAATGAGCTCTGGAGACCAAGGGCACATATTGTCTTCCTCCAAGAGACTCATTTTAGAACAGACAAGATTCCAAAACTCCATAACAAACATTTTCCGATGGTCTTCCACAGTCCATCCTCATCTTCCAAATCAAAAGGAACCAGTAATTTAATATCCAAATCCCTTCCCTGGCAATTTCTCGATATCCTCATGGACCAAGATAGAGGCTAGGTTCCTCTTGCTTAAAGGTAAGATACAGTCACATACATTCACCCTTGCGAACATCTATTTGCCCAACAGTAACCTGCTTCCAGCCTTGGAAGAGTTCCTTTCCACTCTTGACTCTTTCATGTAAGGCACCTTCATTTTGGGTGGCCACTTTAACCTGACTCTAGACCCTCAAAGAGATTCCTCCGGGAGCTCCGCTTCTTTACCCACGAAAGATAGACATCACCTTAAAGACCTTTTCCGCAGGAGAGTGATTTTACCTTCTACTCCTCTGCGCATGGCTTTTACTCCAGTATTGATTTTTTTTTGCTTAGACACTCAATCATTCCCCTAGTCTCTAAAGCAGGAATTGGCCACATCGTTTTATCTGACCGTGCACCGATTTTCCTGGAATTAACCATACAAAACTATACCATAGCAGCAGATGTGTTACAGGAACTCTCTACGTTCTTCACCAACAACCTTGACTCAGTGGACAATCCACTGTCTGTGTGGGCTGCCCAAAAGTGTTATATTTGCGGGATCCTGATCAACACGGCCATTTAACCTAGCAGAAAAGAGCAAAAGTTCTTTCAGATCTTCTGAAACTACTTCTCTATTTAGAACATAAACATAAAACCGCAGCGGATCAGGATACCGAAGTAAGAGTCTATCCGAGAATACTCCCTTTGCGAAGTGAAACACTCCTTGTTGAAGGGCCACTGTTCTTTCTATGAGTATGGGGACAAATGTGGCCGCATGTTGGCCAATGCCCTACGAGCCAAACGGTCTTTGGCATATGCCCTATCCTCTCCGTCAGAATCAAAGATATATTCGACTCCAGACCTAGCAAAAGCCTTTAGAGATTTCTACTCTACGCTTAACAACCTAGACCCTACCTCACCTTCCTCTCCAAGCTTGACAAAGTTGTCGGATATCACTACATACATCCAAGAAGCAAATCTCCCCACGCTTGATGATGCAGAGAAAAACTCACTATCCCAACCTAATTCAGTGGAAGAAACTTGCACATTTTCAGTGTGCAAGTTACAGCCCTATATCACTTTTGAACCTGATGTAAAACTTTTACTAAAATCATGGCTACGAGATTGACTGCTCTGTTGCCACGCATTATTTCAGTAGACCAGGTGGGCTTTATCCAAACACGGGAGGCCCGAGATGACACCATCCGAACCCTTGACATCATCGATAAAGTAAAACGATCCCACACCCCCCTGTTACTCCTATCTACCGATGCCTGAAAAGGTGTTTGTTAGGGTGAACTGAAACTTTCTTCAGGAAACTCAAAGACAAGTGGGACTTCCATTTCCAATGTTGTCATGGGTCTCTGCACTATATTATAATCCCTCCGCTATTGTCCATGTAAACGGATTTAGACTCAGACCCATTTACAATATCGAATAGCATCAGGCAGGGCTCTACCCTGTTGCCATTACTCTTTGTACTTACATGGGAAGCGTTCCCCCAGCACGTCAGACATAATAGTTCCATTCAGGGTGTGTTATCGGGAAATTGCCACCACAAGGTTGCAGCTTATGCTGACGACCTCCTGTTCTATGTCAGTAGCCCCCTTATTTCTCTACCTTACCTATTACTAGAACTGAAACAATACAGTTTGTTATCTAACTTTAAGATTAACCTCCAAAAGTTGAAGATGAATGTTATGCCCAGGCTGCTATACTTGCTACAGAAGCGTTCATACAGTTTGTTTGGCACGGTAAACACCCCCGCCTAAACTAAAAGGTGGTATAGGATTTCCTGACCCAGCGCTATACTACACAGCAGTCCAGATGACTAGAGTAGTGGACTGGTGCAGACACCAAACTCTTAAACTTTGGTTCATGTTGGAACAGGAGGCGGCGGGCGCACCACTTGCAGAGATGCTGTAGGCAGGTAAACAATATGTATCTCACCTTACCAGTCACCCACTAATAGGCCCTGTCTTAGCCAAAATAGGTAGATTTTTTAAATTGGATTAGTTGGAGAGCTTCACCTCGCCTATGATGTCCGTAATAGGACATCCGGGATTTCTTCACAGACTCACTGATCCATAATTCAGCTCATTATCACCTCAAGGCCCAATGCATGCCTCTCAACTCCTGGGTACCAATGGCTGGCTTGCAATGAGGACTTTGTTCCTCAGTTCGTCCACCTCTTTGCTGCCTCAATGGAGGGCACTCCAGTTGTCCCATTTCTTTCAATCTTTGCCAAAACATACAGTGTTCCCCAGAGAATTGCATGCATTTGAAGAGCTATGTCTAGGAAGGGACCCAATTCGAGGATCTCTTTCTACTTCTTACAAATATCACCTGGAACTTCATGCTTGTTCCGACCCCCTCCCTTCCTTGCTAAATGCGAAAGGAAACTAGGGGTGATATTCTCTGGCCCACAAAAGGAGCTATTTTTTTGTACATAAATCATCCCTCTGTAGAAGATACCAGGAAACCACATACAAGTTAATGACACATTGGTATAGAACTCCATCACTCCTTGACAAGTTGTTTCCTCAACAGAGCGATCAATGCTGGTGATGTGGTTCGTCCAAAGTCACTCTTAGCCCTTGTACACACGGTCGGACATTCCGACAACCAAATCCGTCGGATTTTGTCCGACGGATTTTGTCCGAAACTGTTGCATACACACGGTCGGACAAAGTTGTCGGAAAATGCGATCGCTCAGAACGTGATGGCGTTATTTCGTTACAACGGGACTATCATCAGACTAGTAGCCAATAGCTTTGATGTAGGAATTTGATCTGAGCATGCTTGGCACTTGGAATTCTCTACACATGATCGGAGTATGTCCGATCGGAGCATTTTGTCTGAAAATTTTGCCAACAAGTTGGAAAACTTGGTCCATCGGATACTCCGACGGAAACAGTCCGATGGAGACCACACACAGTCGGAATATCCGACAAAATGGTCCGATCAGACACATTCCATCAGAATCTCCGACCGTGTGTACAAGGGCTTACACATTTTCTGATAGTGTCCTAAGCTCTGCATTTTCTGGCAACCTGTGCTACGACTTATCCACAAATTTACCGACATTTACTTACAAACCTCTGCTTAAGCACCTGATAAACGCAGCTTAAGTTTGCATCCCTGGTATGTGGAAACAACAATCTGCCCCGACAGTTACACAATGGCTCGCAAGGGGGAATGATATCGAGCAACTGGAAGACGTTACCTTGACCCTCTGTGACAAAACTAAAGAGCATAAGACCAGATGGTTCTATTGGAGTCTTTTTCGCTTCTCTGAGGAATACTTGCAATACGTCCGATCCAAACAATGTTTTGGCCTGTGCTCTTCACTAAGTCATGGCCCTGACCTATTTTTTTGTGGCTCCCCCAGTGGTAACCTTCTCCTACCCCTTCTTCCCCCCCTTTTTTTTCTTTTCCCCCTCCTCCTCCTCTTTCTTCCCACTTCCCCCCTCTTCTTTCTTTTTCCTATTTTCTCTCTATACTATACTAACAGAAAAACTTTTGGATATGCTCAGATTAAAACACTTATAGCCTTATCTGACTTTTGTACATCTAGAATGCCTGAGCATTGAGGTTTCCGAGACATAGGTTCCTATTTTGCAGCATATCCTAAACTCCTGGACTTTACTGTTTACTTTCAACTGAAAATCTACCTTATACAGTTATGTATTCTTTTGTTAACTGATGCAAATCCTCTAAATAAAAAATGTAAAAAAAAAAATAGGCACTAGACAGGGGAGTCCGCTATCGCCCCTGCTTTTTGCACTTCATGTCGAGCCTCTGGCAGCCACAATCTGGAAAACCCCAGACATTAAGGGGACAGAGAGTTTAAAATTTCCCTGTTTGTGGACGCCATCATTCTCCCACTGACACAGCCTAGAACATCCCTCCCTATTCTTCACGCGGAACTGGAATGCTATGGGGCTCTATTGGGCTATAAAATAAATACTTCTAAGTCGGAGGCCCTCCCAATTAACACCCCGGTAGGGGAGGTAGCACATCTCTCAGCCAATTTCCCTTACAGCTGAAGAACTAAGGCACTAAAATACCTGGGAATTTATATCACCCCGCAGTATTCCACCCTGTATCAAGAAAACTTTCACCCCCTCCTCCATAACATAAGAACCCTCCTCCAACAGTGGAAAAAACACCATATCTCATTGCTCGGGAGGATTGCGTCCGTAAAGATGATGATCCTCCCGAAACTATTATACCTCTTCCAGACCCTACCTATACCAGTCCCCTATGGCCAACTGAACCAACTACAAGCTAACTTACTGAAATACACCTGGAACTACAGGAGGCATAGGATCCCACGCTCTGTATTGCAGGCGGTCCAACTGGATGGCGGCCTGGCCTTCCCTACCCTCATTAAGTACTATCAGGCAGCACAACTGAGGGCGATAACTTCTTGGTTTACGCTTCATTCATATAATAAATGGACCGCAATAGAGAAGTTATGGCTAGCCCCAATACATCCCAACAATTTATTGTGGAATGCGAATGTGGAGGTGGAACCCGCACGACTTCTAGGCCCGATGGCGCTGCTACAGAAGCTCTGGCGCACATTGTCACGTCAACATAAACTGTCATCGGAGAGCTCGCTCCTGACCTCCTTTGCCTGTAACCCCAAAATGCCAGATAGTCTGACCCATCGGAAGTCCTCCCCTTGGACCACCAGAAATCTTTTCCATTATGGACATCTGGTCGATCCTTGCACCCGTAAACTGCGTTCCTTTGCAGAACTACAGTCCAAATTTGATCTCCCGAAGCAGGTTTTCTACGGGTATCTCCAAATCCAACATTATGCCTTAACATTTGCGCCGAATCTGCAATTCTCCACTCCAACCCCCTTTGAAAACCTCATCCTCACAGGCTCGGCTCAAAAAGGTCTGATCTCGGACATCTACAAAATACTGAATGACAGGCCCGAAGTTTCCATGGGCAAGCATAAATATATGATTAAATGGGAAAAGGCACTGGGTGAGGAGATACACGTAGACCAAAGGAAGGTCATATGGATCCAGGCATCCAAGACTTCGATATGCATGCTCTATAAAGAAAATATTTATAAGATACTCTATTTCTGGTACATGACCCCTGACGTACTCCATGCCATCCACGCGACCAGTTCCAACCATTGCTGGAGATGCCTGGGAGCCAGGGGAACACTGTACCATGTTTACTGGGCATGCCCTTTGATAGTACCTTACTGGGATTCAGTTTGGCAACTCCTGACTCACCTCCTTGAGAGGGAGATCCCCTTCACCCCTAAATTTTTCCTGCTGGGGCTGTCGCCTCTGAAAATCCCAGCCCCACAGGGGAAACTAGTTAGGCATGTCCTCACGGCAGCTTGCTGCCTAGTGGCATTGAACTGGAAGAGCCACTTCCCTCCTCCAGAGGGAGCGCTGTATGCTAGGATCAGAGAAGTAGAGATAATGGAGAAGATGACAGCATGGATGCAGGACCGCCTGGACAAGTACAACCTGGTTTGGGAACTATGGCACCACCGGGAGGAACCTACCAGTCCGGAATCAGGTACTGGTTGAGATTGGCCGAGCCTTCCTTTCCCCCCCCATGCCCCCCTCTTTCCCCCCCATCCCCCTTTTTTTTCTGCCTCCCTTTTTCTTTTTTCCCTTTTTTTGGGTGCCCTTTAGGGACCTATGTACCCACTTACTACACCAGCTGGATGGTATGTTTAACAGCATTATCATTAGTTGTTTATATAACCTGATCTGAACAGCCTTGAGAAGTGTACAATAAAACATGGAAAGCAGATAGATAGTGAACACGAACTTGGAAAACTTGCATAGCCATGTAATTTCAAGGTGAAAGTTTTTCTTTGCCTTGTTGGTTGAAAGACCATTGCACTTCAACTGTATGTGAAATATCTTTCAATAAAAAGTTATTGATAAAAAAATAAAAATAAAAGAAAAGAAAAGAAATGTCTATCTATCTATAGTGTATATATATATATATATATATATATATATATATATATATATATATATATATATATATATAGATATAAAATTTTCCATATACAAGTTAGCTGATCTTATCTCCCTGTTAAAAGGAGGTGACTTTGGGGTGCCTATTAATGGCCCATTCGCATGTCCAATTACATGTTCAGAATGTTGTGTTTGGGTTGAGGGCCAGGCCATTTGGAGCTAGTCTAGAGGCCAATGAAGAGCCCTGAAAATTTGAATGATCACTTTGTGTAATTGTATAGTGCCGATGCCAGTGTTAATTTAGTCAACTAAAATGACTAAAATACGATTAAAACTAAAACAATGGAGATGACAAAAATGCAACTAAAACTAAAATGGAATTTTAGTCAAAAGACTAAAATGGGACAAAAACTAAAATGCCATTTTAGTGAAAAGACTAATACTAAATTGAAATTTGAATTCAAAATGAACACTGGTCTGCAGTGCATGTTCATATCGCAATACTATAAATAATAACATCTTTGATTTTTCACTCCAGCAGTATATAATGAGTTTGAAAATTGTAAAGAAATGTTAACTAATGCATTACAATTTAATTACACGCATTCGATTTTAGACAACTAAAATGAGTTTTAATCAACTAAAATGTACTGGAGATTTAGTCTACTAAATACGACTAAAACTAAAACAATTGCAGAAGACTAAAATGGGACTAAAACTAAAATGCCATCTTAGTCCTAAGACTAAGCCCTTGTACACATGGTCGAACATTCTGACAACCAAATCCGTTGGATTTTGTCCGACGGATTTTGTCCAAAACTGTTGCATACACACGGTCGGACAAAGTTGTCGGAAAATCCGATTGTACATAACGTGATGACGTTATTTCGTTACAATGGGACTACGTTCAGGCTAGTAGCCAATAGCTTTGGTCTAGGAATTTGATCTGAGCATGGGTGGCACTTTGTCCGTCGGGGTAGGCTACACATGATCGGACTATTTTTGTCGGAAAATTTTACGGACAAGTTGGAAAACATGAGCATGGATGGCACTTGGTCCGTCGGATACTCAGACGGAAACAGTCCAATGGAGACCACACACAGTTGGATTATCCGACAAAACGTTCCGATAGGACACATTCCGTCTGAATCACCGACCGTGTGTACAAGGGCTAAGACTAAAACGAAATCGAAATTCACTGCCAAAATTAACACTGGCCGATGCTTCCCACTTTGAAAATAAGGATTAAAATGTTTCACTGTACGAGCATGGCTTCAACTCATTGGTCAGAACTTCTGCTTCGCAGCACTGGGGTCCTCAGCATGTTCCCTGTGTGCTTGCATGGGTTTCCTGCAGGGAACTCTGGTTTTCTTCCATGTTCCAAATACACGCTGACAGGTTAATTGGCTTTTGCATAAATCGGCCATAGTATGTGTGTGCATGTGTATGTATGCATATAAGATAGGAACCTTAGATTGTAAGCTCCTTGAGGGCAGGTACTGTTGTAAAAGTACAATATGTAAAGCATTGAGTTAGTTGTTGGTGCTATATAAATGACTGAAATAAATAGTAATATTATGTAGAGTAAGTTAATCTATGTTGAAATGTTTGCATTGTTTGCTGCAGTGTGATGTGACTGATTGATGGATCCTCTGTCCCCGCAGTGTTCCACAACCTGTGGTCTTGGGGCTTTTTGGAGAAACGTTGAATGCAGCACAGAAACGGAAGAAGACTGCAGACACATTAAAAAGCCTGACCCTGCAAGAAGATGTCACTTGCGCCCATGTGCGAGCTGGAGAACTGGAAACTGGAGCAAGGTAAATATTACAGTCTTAAAAGATGGATATACAATTTTGGGGAATTATACAAGTTTATACTGTATATGTGCACGTAAAAGAGTTTGTATATGTGTGCATGTTGAGTTTTGTTTAACCACTTGACCTCCAGAAGATTTACCCCTCTTCATAACCAGGCCATTTTTTTGCAATACGGCACTGTGTTACTAATTCAGGTCATATGACGCTGTACCCAAATAAAATGTATTTAATATTTTTCCCCCACAAATAGAGCTTTCTGTTGGTGGTATTTGATCACCTCTGCGTTTTTTAATTTTTGCACTATAAAAAAAAAAAGGCAGACAATTTTGAAAAAAAAAATATATTTTTTACTTTCTGCTATAAAAAGCATCAAATTCATTTTCATAAATTTAGGCCAATATGCATTCTGCTACATGTTTTTGTTAAAAACAAAAATCCCAATAAGCGTATATTGATTGGTTTACACAAACGTTTTAGCATCTTAAAACTATGGGATATATTTATGTATTTTTTTCTTTTATATATACTAGTAATGGCGGCAATCAGTGACTTATAGTGGGACTGCGATATTGGGTCGAACAATAAGACACTAACTGACACTTTGCTAAAAATATCCACAAACCCTGTACTAATGGTACTGGCTAGGAAGGGGTTAAACATCTAGGGTAATCAAATGGTTAACTGTGTGCCTAGCCAGTGTTTATGTGTACTGTATGTGCTATTTTTACTAGGGGAGGAGATGAATTCTAGTTCCTGCTTTTCAGGAATACAGAATCCATCCCTTTCCCCCGTCAGACGGGTGATCTGCCTTGTTTACATAGGCAGATCCCAGTTGCATGTGTATTACCAATGATCAGTGGGTGCCGGAGGACATTGAGTTACCGGCATCCGCAGATCGCCTTCTGCTGTGAATATTTACAGCAGAAGCAGTCCACCTGCGGCACGCCCCCTGCAGGCGGAAGTGCAGAATGATATATATACGTGGTTCTGCACAGAAGAGCCATCCTGTAGCAGTAAAACTGCTATCGAGCGGATGGGAAGTGGTTAAAGAGGGATTCCACCAAAAAAAATAAATATTAAAAGCCAGCAGCTATAAATACTACAGCTGCTGACTTTTAATAAATGGACACTCACCTGTCCCGGGTTCCAGCGATGCCGGCAGCCGAGGCCGATCGATCGCTCGGCTCTCGGCTGCTGTCGCCACCATTCTAGGTGAGGGAATCAGGAAGTGAAGCGAATCGGCTTCACTTCCCGGTTCCCTACTGCGCATGCGCGAGCCGCGCCGTGCAATAGGAAATCTCCGCGCTGTCACTGGGACCCGTGTGTGTCCCAGCAGACAGCACGGCAGGGCAGGAAGAGGCATAGACTCCCACGGGAGTCTATGCCCGGAAGTGGGTGTAAATACCTGTCTTTGACAGGTATCTCCACCCCCCTCCCCCCTGAAAGGTGTCAATTGTGACACCGGAGGGGGGGAGGGATCCGATCAGCGGAGGTTGCACTTTAGGGTGGAATCCCGCTTTAATAAGTGAGGATTAAAGTCCAAATGTAGACATTTTTTATCTCTAACTGCCTTTAGCGTTCATTTTTTAACTTTTGTTTTTCATATACATTGTCCATGAAGAGTGAAAACTCTCTTCGAACCTCTATGTTTTTATTACAGAAGCTACAGTGCACTTCAGGCTGAGCTGAGAGGAGGGATTGAAGAGGGAGAAAAAATAGTTTTTATAAATTTATGTAAAAATATGAAAAAAATATTTTCCTTAAGTGGAACTGTGTAAAATTATAGTTTCCCTATAAAGTACTGTATGTGTATAGAGTTGGTTATACCTACAACCCCGTCAGTTTTTTGTATTTTATTTTTCTGTCTCATCAGGGAGATATTCGTTCACTTCCTTACCTGGAAATACAGAAGTAAGGGGAAAGCTAATCTTAGGCAGTTGTTATTGGAACCAGTGTCCCCACTGGAAGATCCTCCCACACCTTCTGTTCTGGTGAAAATTTTAAGAAATTTCCTATCACTTTTTTGTCTTAGTAACAAAAGTCACCAGGACTAATAGAGGGATTGTATATCCACCACAGTGGAGACACATGTAGCAAAACTAAACCAACAGAGTTGCTTGCCCTTTCCCTTTCTAAAACGAAATAAAAAGATCAGATATACACTATATTACCAAAAGTATTGGGATGCCTGCCTTTACATGCACATGAACTTTAATGTAATCCCAGTCTTAGTCATAGGGTTCGAGATTAAGTTGGCTCACCCTTTGCAACTATAACAGCTTAAATTCTTCTGGGAAGGCTGTCCACAAGGGTTAGGAGTGTGTCTATGGGATAGTTTGACCATTCTACCAGAAGTGCATTTGTTCCTCCACCCCAAACTCGCTCACATATGTCTTTATGAACCTTGCTTTGTGCACTGGTGCGCAGTCATGTTGGAACAGGAAGGGGCCATCCCCAAACTGTTCCCACAAATTTGGGAGCATGAAATTGTCCAAATGTCTTGGTATGCTGACGCCTTAAGAGTCTCCTTCACTGGAACTATAGGGCCAAGCCCAACCCCTGAAAAACAACCACACATATAATCCCCCCTCCACCAAATGATTTGGACCAGTGCACAAATCAAGGTCCATAAAGACATGGATGAGCGAGTTTGGGGTGGAGGAACTTGACTGACCTACCTAGAGTCCTGACCTCAACCCAATAGGACACATTTGAGATTAATTAGAGTGGAGACTGTGAGTCAGGACTTCTTAACCACATCAGTGCCTGACCTCACAAATAAGCTTCTCCCAGATGAGTTGAGGCTGATATAGCTGCAAAGGGTGGGCCAACTCAATACTGAACCCTATGGACTTAGACTGGGATGCCATTAAAGTTCATGTGCATGTCAAGCAGACATCCCGATAATTTTGGTAATATTGCGTACATATTCTGGGGTTGATTTACTAAAGGCAAATAGACTGTGCACTTTGCAAGTGCAGTTGAACTCATTTTCCTCAGAACTTAGTGAATGTGGTGAAGCTTCACTTTGTAAAGAATACTCTATCAGGTGCAAGGAAAATTTTAAAAAAACACAGCATTTTGCTTACATATAATTGCATGATGAAAATCAGTAGAGCTTCACCACATTCAATAAGCTTTGGGGAAAACAAGCTCAACTGCATGTGCAAAGTGCACAGTCCATTTTCTTTATTAAATCTACCCCTACAGTATATATTATATTTCAGCTTTACTTAACTTTTTACCATGGAAGAACATGTTAACACCTATTTTTGCATCTATAGTTCATGCTACAATAGCGTGATCAGGAAGCTGTAGCTATTATAAATAAAAAATAGAAATAAATTGTTATTACTTTGTGGGTCAGGGTAAAACATACCCCATTACATTGGAGGGCAGTGGGAAGAATATCCAACTATGTTGGGGGACAAAGGGAAGAATAACCCATGACCCTAGCTGTCAGTGGGAAGAATATCTTGTTACATTGTAAGTCAGTGGAAAGCATACCCCATTACATTGAGGGTCAGTTGGAAGAATACTCCAGTACATTGGGAGTCAATAGTAAGAATACTTTATAGTGGGAAGAATAGCAACCTCTAGTGTGCTATTAGTTTAGTTCAGGCAAATTTATGACTCATGGTAAGTGTGAGTCTGGAATCTGGGTCAGGGTTTAATGCAGGTCATGCTGGATGACTCATACAGGCAAGTATCTGGTACCTCCCCCTAAGTCTGGAAGTTTGGAGAAATGTCTATAAGTTAGTGGGTGGAGGCCAGGAGGGCTGATCTGCATACTTGAGAGAATGTGACCAATCCCCAGGTGTAATGTCCTGGCAGGGTAGTTGAGTGAGCCTTTAAGTATGAATGAGCCATGCTAGCAGGGTGGAATATGGAGTGCTCAGTGGCCTAGGAGGGGTCTCCTAGGTCTAGGGGAGACCCCAGCCCCAGGCTGGGCTTGGGCTGGCTCTGGAAGATCCATTTAGCAGTATCTTCCCTGAGAGCAGTGGGAGCAAAGAGGACAGAGTGAGTACATCAGCACACCCAGTGATTTTCAAGGGGAGAGACTGCCACAGATAGCAAACTTTCTAAAGGACAGCATTGTACTTAATCCTTTTATTACATTGCCAGGAAGGCTGGTATTGCCTGCAAGAAGTGTAGCTGGGAGAAGTCCTACACATGGAGAAGATACACTCCTACATGCAGTTGCCTCATATTTTTTGTGCTATTTCCAAGAAGGGCTGAGAGCTGTAATGGGCTTTTGCTACTAATCTACTAAGGACTGTGTGAGGAAAGGAAAGAAAGCAGTTCAGGATCTTTTTGTACAGAAGAAGGAAGTTGTCCCCTTTTTGCTGTTGTTCTTTGATACATATTTCCCTTTACCCCATTCGAGTTGTACCCCTAATAAAGCAGAAAAACAAACCAAGCCAAGGGACTGACTTCTCGTGAATGTTTATTGCCAGGCTGTGCAGGAGTAGGAGAACCAGTTACTAGCGGCCCCTGCGGGGGGGGGGGGGGGGGGAGGGGTAGTGCTACAGTTACTTCCCTGAGAAACCAGGGGAGAGAATCCACTGGGCCCATGCAAATAGCTCTGCGAAGTGACGTTGGTTCCAAACCTATGCAGGAACCTTCAGATAGTAGATCAATCTGCCACTGCTCAAGAGACCCCTAGTAACTTTTAATGGAACTCTATCTACGGCTCCACAGAACAAAGGTTGTCACCTTTACAATAGAACTGTAGAAACAGAAATATCTATGTTCAAATACAAATAGTCACAGTAATCATCTTTTCTCTTTCGGTGCACAGTGTTCCACAAACTGCGGTGGTGGATTCATGACCAGGGAAGTACAATGCATGGATACACGAGAAAATCGGCCTCTGAGACCATTTCATTGCCAATCCCCAGGATACAACCCTGAGCAGAACATTTCCTGTAACCCTGAGCCTTGCTTGTCGTGGCTTGCCAAACCTTGGAGCGAGGTAGAGTACCAATACTGTCTTATTACAAATGGATCAGTAATAAAAGTACATGTTGACTGCGACAGGGCTTAGATGTACTTTTGAGCACAGTAAAGCCTCATGCACACTGCACATTGAACTCATTTTCCTCAGAACTTAGTGAATGTGGTGAAGCTTCACTTCGTAAAGAATACTTTATCAGGTGCAAGAAAAATTAAAAAAAAACACAGCATTTTGTGAGTTTAGGCCTTTTTTTTCTCCCCTTGAACTCCCCTAATGTTATCCTATGTGTCAATTTTTAGCAGTTTAGTAGCAGAGGAGTTTAGCAGGGGAGTTTAGAAGATGTTTTTGGAACACCCTAAAATCGCATTCAGGAGAGGAAATTTTGACCAAAAAAAACACTGTTAACTTTGTTAAAAGCACCTAAACGCTAGACAAGTTTAGCACTTCAGCATTTATTTATTTCAATGGCCAGAATAAATTTAAATTCTGGGCAATAAAATAAATGCTCAAACTTCAAACTCTTCTAAATTCGCCTAAACTGGTTTAAAAAAATACAGCTTAGGTCAGTTTGTGCCTATAGGTAGCAAAGACCAAGAGGTGGCAGTTCCCTGCAGAGGTATTAGCTACACATACATTTTTCCATTGTTCACAGAAGTAAAGAAAAAAATAAGAAGTAAGCTTATTTACATATTGTAGGCCAGGTTAGTACCAGTAAATCAAGAATCGAGATGTTCTTCTAGGCAATAAATGTAACCCCAGTAGAGGGATTTTACTTTGGTCAACAAAGAATGTGAGCATATAGCTTTCAGTGGTTAACAGTGGCGGCTGGTGTTTGTTTTTTTTCTTTTGGCTGGGCCACAAAAAATGTACCACATTGTGGCAGGTAGCAGGTTGCATGGTGTAGCTGCTTGGCTTCCGAGTCCTCTCCTCCATAACGGCTTCCAGCTCTTCCCCACCTCAACTTCTCCTCCTAGGCGTCCAATAGGCTCGCCTGTCCTTTCAGCCAATCGGGTGACTGGTGTCAAGACCCGCTTTGTGATTGGCTGGGAAGAGGATCAGTGTTACAACAGCGAATATTCAGCCCACCATATATTGAAGCCTATTAGAGCCTCTAGCTCAGGGATCTCAAACTGGTGGCCCTCCAGCTGTTGTGAAACTACAAGTCCCATGAGGCTTTTCAAGGCTGACAGTTTTAAGCATGACTCCCACAATCAGAGGCATGATGCAACAGCTAGAGGGCTGCCAGTTTGAGACCCCTGCTCTAGCTCTAATCAGTGCTTCAAAAAAACAGCCCCTCTCCATTGGAATTCATGCGCCAATGTCCTGAAAGGGGCCGTGCGCATGAATTGGGGAGGCGGCAATGGACAGGGTTAACAGTGCCCGTTTGCCTTAATGGATGGGTTAATGCAGATAATGATGATGTAATTTTGAGTGTGCCATGATGACATCATGACCCTGGATAAAAGCAAAATGCCTCAAGATTTCTCCAGAATTTACTAGGTCACCTAGGGCAGCTTATGTGCCTGTAAAAATATCCCTGCAAGAAAATCTAATGAAACAATCTAGGTATTTATGTAGATGTACATCTTTACAGTGTAGACTGTATAGATAGCTGCATTGCGATGTATTGCATTTTTTTAAAACATTAGTCCATGTGTAATTTTGATGCACAGATAAAGCTCAACTGATGACGCCCTCCAAAAATTAGCAACTCGTGTTGATAAACATACATGAACAGGCTTTTAATCAAGTGGCTGTGAAAACAGTTATTTTTGCCTGTAATGGAAAATTTGATAGCTCATTTTATACTGATAATTGGTAGGCCTTTACTGTGGACCTCTACTGTACTCAAATGTTTATCAAAATCAATATTAACTTTCTTATTAAGATTGAAACATAGGTGCTGAAATACTTCCGTTTACTAGATAAAACCTTCCTCCAGGTCCATCCACTGCTGGTCACATGACAAAAAGCCTAGGCGTGTTGAAGGGGGGGATCAGAACTTACATTTGCTAATCCTCCCCTTCAGCAGCAATCATCTTTTGGTTTTAGGAGAGCATCACTGGAGGGTGCCACAAGCAATATTTTCTCCTGGAAAAGAATTGTAGTCATTTTACTTTTTTATTTATCTGTTCCAACTGTTTGAGTAGAGGTTCACTTTAACAGTTTTGAGTGGGGGTATATAAAACTGACACTGAAAGCTGAACAGCAACAACCCAGAACATAGATACACAGTTCTCCTTTGTGATTCAGCTTGATAATCTTCATACCGCATATCTGTAATGTATTAATAATTATCTGGATTCTGGGAAGACGGCAGGTCGATCTATGAATTGTGCGGTGAGCAAAATTAAATGACTGGACACACAAAGAGCAACAACTAGATTAGGTTGCGATTTATTCATTCTACGAAAGCTACTTAGGGCTCTCCTGCTGGGAAATAACGCCATAATGGAGAAAAAGTAATTGCGAGTTAAACATGAAGAAATACAACACAGCATGCTTCAAAACTGCTTTTCACTTTAGCCAATCAAAATAGCACACAGATCATTGAGACATGTCTCGGACATAATGAAACCATCATAAGAGGATTATTATGGCGATAATGGAAGAGAGAGCCTATGTATACATAACAGCAAACACAGATACTGTCCCATCCCTATCATTATTCCTTAACCACTTAAGATCGAGCCTCTTTTTGAGATTTGTTGTTTATAAGTTAAAAACTGTTTTTTTGCTAGAAAATTACTTAGAACCCACAAACATTATTTTTTTTCTCGAACATGGCGGTTGTTGCAATACTTTCTGTCACACCGTATTTGTACAGCGCTTTTTTGAATAAAAAAATAAGACAACAGTAAAGTTAGCCCATTTTTTTTTTATATTGTGAAAGATAATGTTATGCCGAGTAAATTGATACCCAACATGTCACACTTCAAAATTGGGCCCGCTCCTGGAATGGCAACAAACTTTTACCCTTAAAAATCACCATAGGCAATGTTTAAAAAATTCTACAGGTTGCATGTTTTAAGTTACAGAGAAGGTCTAGGGCTAGAATAATTGCTCTTACTCTACCGATCACGGCAATACCAATATGTGTGGTTTGAATACCGTTTTTTTATGCGGGCGCTACTCATATATACGTACGTTTCTGCAAGCGAGCTTGGCAGGACGGGTCGCATTTAAAAAATAAAAATAAAAAATTCTTATTTATTTGACCTTTTATTCTTTTTTTAAATAAAAAATTGTCACTTTTATTCATATTACAAGGAATGTAAACTTCCCTTGTAATAGAAAAAAAGCATGACAGGACCTCTTAAATATGAGATCTGGGGTCAAAAAGATTTTAATTAAAATGTATTTTTTAAAAATGGTTCTTTAAGAGCTATGGGCGGAAGTGACATTTTGACGTCGCCTCCACCCTGCAATGTTATGGAGACGAGTGGGGGCCATCTTCCCCTCACTCGTCTCCATGCCCAGCAAGGGTGAAAAAGATCTGTTCGCCACTGCCGATGGCTCTGGTAAGCGAAGGAGGGCACCGGAGCGCAGCAGGAGCAGGGCCCCTCGCCCGCCGCCGATAAAAGTGATGTTGCGTTGAATCCTCTGCAGAGACCACTCTTATCAGAAAGTGTACTGCTGGCTGAAGAAGAGGATACCGGGGTTATGGCAGCTAGCTGCTGCCATAACAACGATATTCCTCTTCAAAATAAGGACGTATATCTTAGTGTGGAAGTGGTTAAGTGACCTTCTCACCAGCACTATTCCCAAGTCTTATATTTACCTTTCCACTCATCTAAGGTCTTCTAAGGTCTTCATTGTGTAGATTATTAGGGCATACATGGAAGAATTCCCTGTTTGTTCTTTTGTTTAGGGCATCCATTGTTGGGATGTAAAATTGATGTCTTTCCCACAGGAAAAGAGATTCTGCATGCCAGGAAGAAGGAGAGCCCAGTGGGTCGCACAACAGAGACACAAAATTGTCATATTAAGTTATTTCTCACACAAAACATATGCATACTTACTAAATTACACTCCAAAATACATTCTGCTACTCCTCCTGAGTATGGCAATAGCACGTGTGAGACTTTTACACAGCTTGGCCACATACAGAGGCCAAACATCCAAGTAGCACCTTTAGGTGTTCTAGGAGCATAAATTACACATCGAAATTTCTTGACTACCTATCACACTTTTGAAGGCTCTGGAGCAGCAGGACAATATAAACGCCCATAAAATGACGCCATTTTGGAAAGCAAATACCCCAATGTATATTCTATTAGGCATTATGAGTCTTTTAAACATGTTATTTTTTTTCCACAAGGTTTTGGAATATGTGGAAAGAAGATGTAAACGTATTTTTTTTACACAAAGTCGCCTCCTGAGTATGGCGATACCACATGTGTGAGGCTTTTAGCCTGGCCACATACAGAGGCCCAACATCCAAGGAGCACCTTCAGGTGTTCTAGGGACATGAATTACACATTTAAATGCCTGACAACCTATCACATTTTTGAAGGCCCTTCATATTTCTAACACATAGCATGTACATACTAATTACATGCCAAAATACATTCTGCTGAGCAAAGGGTAAACAAAAGATTAGCTGTGGTTTTAGTATTGCAGTGGTCCAGAGAGGTCCAGGTAGCAGGCAGGTCCAGGTAGCAGGCAGGGACATGGTCAGTGACAGCAAAAGGATCATCCATGCAGCAGGCAAGAATACTGTGCATAGTCAGTACAGGCAGAGATAATGTCAGCACAGCCAAAGCATTGGTCCAGGTAGCAGGCAGGGACATGGTTAGCAGCAGCGAAAAGATCGTCCAGACAGCAGGTAGGAATACTGTCTATAGTCAGTACAGACAGCAGGCAGAGATAGTGTCAGTACAGCCAAAGTATTGGTCCAGGCAACAGGCAAATGATCCATAAAAAGTCCTGGGTCAGTGCATGCAAAGATAATGCAAGATCAGCACAGCCACAATATTGGTCCAGGCAGCAGGGAGGAACATGATCCATAAAGTTCTGGGTCATTACAGGCAGCAAACAAAGATATGATTAGCATAGCCAAAGTATTGGCCCAGGCAGCAGGCAGGAACATCAAGCTTAGGGCCTCGGTCAGGAAAGAATGAGGACGGGGGTAGAGGCTTCTCCCACCCAAATCTCTTTAAAGCCTCCGGTCTCTAGACCCTGTTCTGGGAATTGCAAAACCCAGAGAAAACCAAAAAATTGTTTTCTCTACACAAAACACTATTCTGAAGCCCCTCACATATGTGAGACCCCTGTATTATCTTGAATCCCTCTACTACAGTACCAGGATGAAAGATCAGTCCAAGCGGCAGGCAAAAAACATGCAGAAACATGGTTGATAATCCAGAAGGCAGACAGAGGCATAGTCAATAAACAATCCAGGGTCAGTTCAGGAGGAAGGCAGAAATGTGGTGGGTAAACAATGCAGGCGGCAGGCAGAGGCATTGTCGATAAACAGGTTGGATGGTTGGTTGAGTCAGCAGGCAAATAATCAGCACAGATATTGAAAATGGGAAAATGGCAGGCTGTTAGAAATATCGACTAATATTTTAGGGAAGTGTGATAATGTTTGAAGCATTCTCCGATGCATAGGCCTGGTTGGGAGGGACATTAGGGATACTGAAAATCGGTGTCTTTTCAAGATCCTTTTTTGACGTCTTCTTCTGGTTTCTGTTGGAGGAATATTGTCAGGGAAATGTCGCTCATAAAGTCTGCTGATGCAATTGGACCAAATGCTTTCTGGGGGATCCTTTCTGGTAGATCATGGTAGTGACAATTTCTTTGATAAATTTGAGGAAGGTGTTGGGACTTTTGATAGGTGAAATATGCGTTAAAAATGGCCATATGGAAAAAGTAAATTTCAACTTTTTTATTCTACAAGAGGGCCTTTTGTGTTGATAAATAGGGCTGTAGCATTTGATTGTTTAAATCCATCCCTCCCTCCATGAAATGATTGTAATCGTGGATACAACCAGGCTTTTGAAAGGGACCACATCCCCTGTTAAGTACCCCCTGGATGGTGGACATGACGTACAAATCTGGAGAGTGTGAAACAAAACTGGAGAGTGTGAAATCTGGTGCAGCTCTGCAAAGAAACCAATCCGTTTCCTGGCTTTATTACCAAAGCTTTATTGGACAATTCAAATACGGCTTCCATTACCACTTATACGCCAATGACACCCAAATCTATCTGTCTACTCCTCACCTCACTCCTTCAGTCTCCTCTTGCATTACTAACTTACTAACTGACATATCAGCATGGATGTTGCACCACTTCCTTAAACTAAATCTCTCTAAAACTGAGCTAATAATATTCCCCCCCTCCCTGACCTTTCCATCAAAATTACCGAGGCAACTATCAGTCCCTCCCCTCACTCCAGGGTACTAGGTGTAATCCTAGACTCTGGCTTGTCATTTCAACCCCAAGTCCAATCGTTATCAAAAGTTTGTAGAATTCACCTCCGTAACATCTCAAAAATTCGCCCCTTTCTAACAAATGAAACCACCAAGCTCCTCATTCATTCCCTTGTTATCTCTCGCCTTGACTATTGCAACTCCCTTCTCATTGTCCTGCCTATCTATAGGCTATCCCCTCTTCAGTCTATCATGAATGCTGCTGCCATACTTATCCACCTTACCAACCAGTCAGCGTCTGCCAGCCCTCTCCTCCAATCTCTACACTGGCTTCCATTCACCCAGCAAATTAAATTCAAAATACTAACCACAACATACAAAGCCATTCATAACTCTGGCCCAAGCTACATCACCAACCTTGTCTCCAAATATCACCCAAATCATCCTCTCCACTCTTCTCGAGACCTCCTACTCTCAAGCTCTCTCGTCTCCTCCTCCCATGCTCATCTCCAAGATTTCTCCAGAGCCTCTCCCATCCTCGGGAACTCACTACCTCCACCGGTCCAGCTATCCCCTACTCTTGCTCCCTTCAGGCGATCCCTAAAAACTCATCTCTTCAGGAAAGCCTATTATGTCTCCAACTAATCTTTTACTTCCATCAGCTCATTCCCCACAGTTACAACCTTTTGTACCACCTGCCCCACCCTATTAGATTGTAAGCTCTTCTGTATTTTATTGTAATATAACTGTATTGTCTCACTTTTATATTGTAAAGCGCTGTGTAAACTGTTGGCGCTGCATACACCCTGTATAATAGTAATAATAATAATACGTAAAGACTCCCTCAAGAGCTGGCTCTGTCCAGCTCAGTAGATTGCTTTAAAAAAGGCCTGGATTCTTTCCTAAATGTACACAACATAACTGGACATTGGCGGCTGGTGGTATATTTTTGGGGGGGCAGCAAACAATCCACCCGAAAGGGTGTAACTAGATACTAACATTAATAGGTAAAGTTGATCTAGAAAATATCTGATTCCCTCTCGGGATATCAGGAAGGAATTTTTTCTCCTGCTGGAGCAAATTGGATCATGCTTTGCTGTTTTTTTTGGTTTGTCTTTCTCTGGATCCGCCGTGGGTTTAGGATAGGGTAACTCCATTTCCAAATTGCCATTCAGGGATACCCCCCTTCCCAAAAATCTGCTTGTGTTGTCACGAATCACAGCACAGCCAGGGCAGGGGGTGCGCTGTCTAACCGGGAGCACTGATCACGCCCCCAAAAAAGGCCGCCGCATGACCACTTTACTCCCTGACGGAACTTGTCCTGGCCAGCTGAGACCCATTTTACCTTGTTCCAAAGCTGTCTCTAATGAGTGATTAGACACAAGAGGCAGGATTTATGATTTCTCCAATCACAAGCAAGGGGCGGGTATTGTGCCTCTTCAGACATTCCCAGCCAGGACAAATACTGTCAGTGAGTAAAGTGGGGATATGGTGGCCTTTTTTCGGGGGAATCAGATCGGCCCGAGGGGGGAAGGGGTGGGGGGATGGTTGTGTCAGTTTCATTCCGGGCCACTATATTGTCCTGGAATGAAGGTGCTTGGGACACGGGACAGACCTGCAAAATGTGGGACCAACCTCGGCAATCCGAGACATGTGGTCATCCTAGTATAGGATAAAATTGTAAAGAAAAATGTTTCCCTTTTATTGGTTAAACTACATGGACTCATATCTTTTTTTCAATCAGACTAATTATGTAACAAGCTAAAGTTAGAAGCTTATTGGCTACAATGCGTAGCTGCACCAGATTCTGAGTGCACCAGTTTTAGTAACTCTCCCCTGCTTGTTTTTATTGGGGATTTCTTCAAGGGGGTGGCAAGTGACGAATCTCTCAGTTATGTGAATCCGGTTGCAAATTCATAGCAAGGAGAGTTTTGGTCCATGCACTCTAGTTGACTTCTGCTCCATCTGATAAAAAAAAATCTATAAGGTAAGACAGAGCTACAAAAGGAGACCATAAATAAAACAGAATCTCTTATTTCACAGATTTCCCTGAAATTATTATTTATTGTATGTGTTTGATGTGATAGATGGTTCTCCCTCAGAGAACAAATAATTGTAGTGGAAGGAAGAGGATAATGAGTGTTGTTGTGGCGTTAGCTGCAATTATAGCTTTCGTGTTGTTGACAGTTTGCCTCCTCTCTTTTCTATTTCCGGCACTTGATAATACGGATACTGTGTGTGTGTGTGTGTGTGTGTGTGTATGTGTGTATATATATATGTAAGGTCTTGAAACAGGTCTTCAGAAATTACAGTATTTTATGTTCATGATTGTTCTCTGTGCCATTTGTGTTACATTTTCTCAGTGTTCAAAGACATGCGGGAGCGGAGTCCGCAAAAGAGACGTCATTTGTCCAAAGGAGAATCGCTGTGATCTCAAAAAGATTCCGGTAATTATAATAAACTGCAGCCAAGAAGAGCCGTGTGTCAAGTGGAGGACAAATAACTGGACAGAGGTACCGTATATAACAAGTTATAGATGAATAAATGTAGATAGATTGCTTTAGCATTGGTTTCCAATTATGTGTCCTCTGACTCAGTAGGTGTGCTCACACTTCCAATGCTTTCTACATGCACATCCCTGGATTCCCTTTGCCTGTGCTTTTTGCCATTTGCTAGCAACACAATTTTCTTCTTGTCTGCCCGGTCTTTTCAGTAGTTGTTTTTACCCCGTATGTTGTCTTGTCCTAAAATACCGTCCCAGCTCTAACCCATTCTCTTGCTGTCTGGCACCGTAGGTGTCTCTGTAATGAGCATAAAGGCAGAGGGAAGCGTGAAAAGGTATTGGTATGCAAAACAAAGACACTCCAGAAGTTCCGTGTTCATTAAAAAAATTGCTGTTAATGTTTTGGTTTGCGTCTTTTAAGGTCACTTTGCAATAACGCAAGGAAGCTTGGAAACCTTTGTAGTGTATTAATCACTTGATCTCCAGAAGATTTACCCCCGTTCATATCCAGGCCATTTTTTTGCAATACATACTGTAGTTAGCCAGGCTGAAAAAATACTCTAGTTCATCCAGTTCAACCTTAAAAACAATAAATAAATAAAATAAACAGCATACAGAGTTATTTCAACTGACAAATGCATGGTCATGCAACACTGTACTCAAATAAAATTTGTCATTGTTTTCTCCACAAATATAGCTTTATTTTGGTGGAATTTAATCACCACTATGTTTTTTATTTTTTGCGCTATAAACAAAAAAAGACCAACAATTTTGAAAATAAATAAATAAAAAATTTTTTCCTTTCTGCTATAAATCACATCCAATAAAAAAATCGACTTTCTTCATAAATTTAGGCCAATATATATTCTGCTACATGTTTTTGGTAAAAAAAATCCCAATAAGCGTGTACTGATTGGTTTACGCAAACATTATAGCGTCTACAAACTATGGGATATATTTATGGAATTTATATTTATTATTTATACTAGTAATGGCAGGGAACGGCGAATTATAGCGGGACTGCGATATTGCAGAGGATTATTGGACACTCTTTACACTTTTGACACTTTGCTAGAATCAGTGACAATAATATAGTGCTCAGTGCTAAAAATATGCACTGTCACTGTACCAATAACATTAGCTGGGAAGGTGTTAAACATCTAGGGCAGGGGGTCTTCAAACTATGGCCCTCCAGTTGTTCAGGAACTACAATTACCATCATGCCTAGTCATGTCTGTGGATGTCAGAGTTTTACAATGCCTCATGGGATTTGTAGTTCCGTAACAGCTGGAGATCCGAAGTTTGAAGATTCCTGATCTAGGGCGATCAAAGGGTTAAATGTGTGCCTAGACAGTGTTTTTGTGTACAAGGCATGCTGCTTTCTCCAAGGGAAAAGATTGATTCTATTTGCCACTTTGCAGAGACACAGGATCGTCCCGCCCCCCCGTCAGAAGTGACATAAGCATTGTTTCCATAGAAATATCTCAGTTCTATGTGTTTTACTAACGATCGCCGGGTGCTGGAGGACATCAAATCCCAGGGAACCGAAGATCGGCTTCTGCTGTGAATTCTGACATGCATGCCCCTGGCAGGCAGAAGTGCAGAATCGTGTATATATACGTGATCCTGCGCACAGCTGCCACCCTGTAGCAGTAAAAGTGCTATAGGGCGGTCAGAAGGGTGGTTTTACTAAACAGTAATGCTGTACATACAAACTATTATAGGACACACAACAAGCAAAATGCTACCTACTTCCTAGCAGAGAAGCATGAACTGTATACAACAGGAATATGCTAAAAAGTTACTTAGCTCAGGTCATAGTACCTTCACAATCTCTGTAGGCAACCAGGATCTCAGGCTTACTCTACTGGCAATTGCAGGAAATCAGGCAAAAAAAAAAACAATCTTCAGGTTTAGTTACTTCTGGCACAGACTTTCTTGGTGTTACATCATTATAGAGTCCTTCAGGTTAGGTATGTGGCCTTTTTATCTAGAATGTTTTACCAACCCCACATTGGTGTTTTACCATAGGTCATATATATGTCAAAAGGTCAAGCTATTGTTGACTATTTGGTTACCTAGATGCATTGTATATTCAGAATTTCTGTAAAAACAATGGAAGCATCTAATTATCAATGGACATTAGCCCAACATACAACAATAATATTTATGTTCTCATTGTTTTTGAGGACAGCTTGAACAAACGTTTCAAAGGGATTTTTTGAGACGTGTCCACTCAAACACTCAAAGAAAAACTTAACAAATGTAGTGGCGGCTCCTGAAGAGCACGCGCTATGCGTTTTTCCAGTTAAACTTTACCTAAACTGCAGTTTGGTTTGGGTTTTATTTGTTTAAATTGGACCTCTGCATCAGTCTGACTGAACTGTGAGATGTTCAGCCTGGCCACAGGGGGCACTGTTTCTGGTCAGGCGCTTAGGTTGCTCTCTTTTGGAGCCAGGTCAGTGGGAGTGGCCCTCTCGCTGTGCCCTCTGGGAGAGGGTATTTAAGATGCGGATGTCACGTGGTTCCAGTCCAATATGAAGTGCTGATTACATGGTCCTGGTCCTCCTAACCAGCCCCCAGGAAGGCTATGGCCTGGGGTATGGATCCACCCAACTTTAATGTCTCGGGGCTGGCTAGCCCGAGGCAAGGAAACTAAAGGAGGATCCTGAGGTGGTTGGGTGCCATCTCCGGTTCGGGAGAGACCCAGAGTACTTTGAGCATTCCAAGGGAGGACTCTTTAGAAGAACACGATCTACGGGTTGGTTTTCTTAACAAGAGCCTGAAAGGGTTGAAGTAACTGAGAGAATCCGGTCTTGTGGATATCGCCAAGCAGGCTGAGAGATCCAGGTATCCTACAAGTGTTCTACAGCTTAGTTTCCCTACATGTTCTGCAACAACGTCTGTGACAAAGACTTTGTTCCTGAGTAAGCACCTTGTTGGCTGCTAGGCCTTGTGAGAGAGGGACTGTCCAACCTGAGTGTTCATCCAGCTGCGAATGGCTATTCTCTGGATACAGTCAAAGTAAGCAAGTTCTTTAACATTTTTGGACTTTGACATAAGAGCACCTGAACTTCCTTTCCAACCCTCTGATCCCAAGTTGAAAGACTGTTTAATTGAGTTTTGAAAATAAAATCAATTCAAGTGGATCTGTTGTCAGTCTCTAGTTACTGTAAAAATTAAAACAAAAAAGTGTGGCGCTTAGGTGGCAACAAACCACATGAACCAGTGAGGCACTAATTCAAGCAAAGAAAATTACATACACTTCAAAAAAAGAAAATATGTGTAAATTCCGTTATATAGCAAGAGATATTACTCCCAGGTAACCTCATGCACACAAAAGGTTAAAGTAAATAAAATGAATTTAACATATACAGTCCATCAAGTGAACGTTTAACAGTCCTTGAAATGTGTAATATCAATGACAATTCCAAACTTGAGGTGACGTAAAAAAGGTGAAATTCAACTTCTGATGTGTAGAATAATACCACCACCACCGTGATAAAAAAGGGGAGAGGAGGCTTACCAAATGACGTGGACTCAGAGGAAGGCTTACGCCTCTCGAGTCATATAGGCCTGTAGGTTAGCAAACCAGATAGTCATACATCTAGTGTGTAATCTCCCGCAAGTCTTCAGGTCATGAAATCATCCGTAGCGATCCTCCTATAGTGCTCATCCCACGAAAATAGGGGGCTCAGGTATCAAAGACCATGGAAGTAGAAAACTAGCATAGCGTGATACCGTTTTAACATCCAATTTATTAAAAAATAATAATAAAATGACACTCACATTTGGTTCAATCATAATAACATAGTCAGAAAGTAGCGATGTCTGTAAGGGGGTCAACCCGACGCGTTTCAACTAAACAGTCGTCCTCTGGGGTGTGGACCCCCCCAAACAGCATCGCTTATAAGTACAAAATGACCCCAAAATAACCAATGTCCCCGGAAGCACTTGGCACTTCCGGTCACATGTTCCGGAAGTGTATATATTAAAAACTCCTCCATATATATTAATTATCCTTAATTATAGCATCATCCCCATGCTATAATTAAGGATAATAAATATAAATGGAGGAGTCTTTAATATATACACTTCAGGAACATATTTAATGTGGCAAGTCAGCTCTATTGTGTAAAATCACATCTCTGTATGTCATTACCTGCAATAAACACTGGGTGGCACATGCATGCCACCGGAGGCATGATTGCCCGCTGATTGGACACAGGGGATGCCAATCAGTGGGTCTGGTAGACCCGATGTCCGCTGGCCACCCACGATCGTTCCCCAGAGAGGCAGAACGGGGATCTGCCTATGTAAACAAGGTAGATTGCCGCTCTGAAATGGAAGAAGATGGAGATCTTGTGTTCCTGCTGAGCATGCAGTCAGACCATCATGTCTTCATGCAGTCAGACCATTCCCGACACAGTTAGCAAGCACCAGCTAGGAGCACACAGTTAACCCTTTCATCACCCCTGATGTTAACTCCTTCCCTACAAGTGTCATTAGTACAGTGACAGTGCATAATTTTAGCACTTATCACTGTAATAATGTCACTGGTTTGCAAAAAAGTGGCAGTTAGTTGTCCGATGTGTCTGCCACAATGTTGGAGTCCTGCTAAAAATCGCTGATCTCTAGCCAATGGTAAAAAAAAAAAAAAAAATATATATATATATATATATATATATGTATGTAGCGGCCGGCCATAACCCGTTACAGGGCGGCCTTGAGTTTAGGCTTACCAGTTACCTTCTCTTGGCCTGCTCTTCCACTTCTAGGGGTTCCCAGGGTTGATACCCAACAACTTGAACACTGACACAGATGAAGTCCTTTTTAAAAGGTTTTATTTTGCAGTAAGAACTCTCAATTAACACAGTCTCTTAGGGAACAGAGGGCACGGGTGAAGAACTTAAGCACCTTGAACTGCAAGTTTAGCAAAGTCTCTATTTCCACCCAGAGAGTAGCCACTCGCAGCTGGGAGCTCCAAGGCTGAACAGATCTCTAGCCAGAGATCATGGCAGTCAGCACGTTGACTCAAACTGGAACAATCAACTAAGGGTGAACAGGAACCTGTTTCTTCCGTACCTGGAACGTTTCCCGTCTCCTCAATGGTACTGGAAAAGTGTGAATTCGTCAATGTTCTTCTCAACTCAGTAACCAGGCACTTCTCAGGATGCCACTTGCTGGCTGTCCTCCGAAGAGTCCTCCCCCGGTCACTTCCACGAGCTGTGGTGTCCCTCCAAGCCGAAAGCATACCCAGACACTTTGAATCCTCCCTCAGTTACTGCGCCTCGGACCAGCAGGTTCTGAGACTCAGGAACGGACGGATCCCTACCCAGACCAAACAGGTCTATCAGGGGCCACTGACAGGAACATGTTGCGGGGTGCTGAACACCCCGTGACCGGGACCCCTCATGGGGCTACCCCGGTGCTGGAACCAGACCAGACCACCAGGTCTCACGAACAACTCCGGAACCCCGATCACTTGACCCACTCCCCTTTAAGTACCCCTTCCCAGACTCCTCAGCGGGCCCCGGCACTCCCACTGATTGGCTCAGAGAAGGCCAATACCTAAACATCCAACCAGACCTGGTTCTGGCTTGTCATGTGCACCTCACCGTTCACATGACCAGGCAAAACTTCCAAACACAGCCTGGCCAGACTGGTGTTAAGGCCTACCTACACAATTAACCCTCAGAACCTTTATTGTTCTGAGGCCAAAAACGAAATGTACATGTGTATGACATTTGATCCCAAATGTCATCCCCTACAAATAAATTCAATATTTGGTGTGAGCAACCTTTGCCTAGGTTGTTTGTTCCAAACATCTTGGAGAGCTACTGTAAGCACAGATCTTCTGTGGATGTCAGCTGCCTCAAATCTTTCTGTTCCTTCATGTAATTCCAGACAGACTCCTTTTTGTTGAGATCGGAGCTCTGTGGGGGCCAAACTATTAGTTCTTCTTTATGCTGAAGATAGTTCTTAATGACTTTGACTGCATGTTTTGGGCCGTTGGGGGCAATCACACGCCTTCCTGATGGTATGACATGATGGGCAAGTATCTGCCTGTGTTTTTCAGTATTGAGGGCCCCATTGACCATGACCAAATCTCGAACTCCATTTGCAGAAATGCAGCCCCAAACGTGCAAGGAACCTTCACCACGCTTCGCTGTTGCCTGCAGATACTTATTATTGTACCACTCTCCAGGCTTTCGGTGAACAAATTGCCTCCTGCCACAGCCAAATATTGCAAACTTTGACTCATCAGTCCAGGGCACCTGCTGTCATTTTTCTGCATCCCTAGTTCCTACGTTTTTGTGCGTAGTTAAGTCGCTTAGCCTTGTTTCCACATCAGAGGTATGGCTTTTTGGCCACAATTCTTTCATAAAGACCACATCTAGCCAGACTTCTCAAGAAAGTAGATGAGTGTACCTGGGTCCCACTGGTTTCCACCAGCTCTGTGCTGATGGCACTTCCAGACATCTTAACCACCTTCAGACCGGACCATTTTGCTGGTAAATGACCAGAGGTCTTTTTACAACTTGGCACTGCGCTGCTTTAACTGGTAATTGCGCGGTCATGCAATGTTGTACCCAAACAAAATTTGCGTCCTTTTCTTCCCACAAATAGAGCTTTCTTTTGATGGTATTTGATTGCCTCTGCGATTTTTATTTTTTGCGATATAAACGTAAAAAGACCGCAAATTTTGAAAAAAAATGATATTTTCTACTTTTTGTTATTAGAAAAATCCAATAAACTCAATTTTAGTCATACATTTAGGCCAAAATGTATTCAGCCACATGTCTTTGGTAAAAAAAAAGTCAATAATTGTATATTTATTGGTTTGCGCAAAAGTTGTCACATCTACAAACTAAGGTACGTTTTCTGGAATTTACGCAGCTTTTAGTTTACGACTGCCTATCTCATTTCTTGAGGTGCTAAAATGGCAGGGCAGTACAAAACCCCCCCAAATGACCCCATTTTGGAAAGTAGACACCCTGAGGAAATTGATAAGTGGCATGTTGAGCCCATTGAATATTTTATTTTTTTGCCTCAAGCGATTGAATAATGACAAAAAAATTGTTATTTTTTTTTTTTTACACAAAGTTGTCACTAAATGATATATTGCTCACACATGCTATGGGCATATGTGAAATGACACCCCAAAATAAATTCTGCTGCTTCTCCTGAGTATGGGGATACCACATATGTGGGACTTTTTGGGAGCCTAGCCGCGTACGGGGCCCCGAAAACCAAGCACCGCCTTCAGGCTTTCTAAGGGCGTAAATTTTTGATTTCACGCCTCACTACCTATTACAGTTTTGAAGGCCATAAAATGCCAAGATGGCACAAAACCCCCACAAATGACCCCATTTTAGAAAGTAGACACCCCAAGCTATTTGATGAGAGGCATTTTGAGTCCATGGAATATTTTATATTTTGCCACAAGTTGCGGGAAAATTACAAACTTTAATTTTTTTTTATTTTTTTTTCACAACGTTGTCACTAAATGATATATTGCTCACACATGCTATGGGCATATGTGAAATGACACCCCAAAATAAATTCTGCTGCTTCTCCTGAGTATGGGGATACCACATATGTGGGACTTTTTGGGAGCCTAGCCGCGTACGGGGCCCCGAAAGCCAAGAACCGCCTTCAGGTTTTCTAAGGGCGTAAATATTTGACTTCACTCCTCACTACCTATTACAGTTTTGAAGGCCATAAAATGCCAAGATGGCACAAAACCCCCACAAATGACCCCATTTTAGAAAGTAGACACCCCAAGCTATTTGCTGAGAGGCATGTTGAGTCCATGGAATATTTTATATTTTGCCACAAGTTGCGGGAAAATTACAAACTTTTTTTTTTTTTTTTTTTTCACAAAGTTGTCACTAAATGATATATTGCTCACGCATGCCATGGGCATATGTGAAATGACACCCCAAAATAAATTCTGCTGCTTCTCCTGAGTACGGGGATACCACATATGTGGGACTTTTTGGGAGCCTAGCCGCGTACGGGGCCCCGAAAACCAAGCACCGCCTTCAGGCTTTCTAAGGGCGTTACAGTTTTGAAGGCCATAAAATGCCAAGATGGCACAAACCCCCCCCAAATGACCCCATTTTGGAAAGTAGACACCCCTAAATTTAGGGGTACACTAGTGAGACTAGGTAATAAATGGCGGGTGCCCTGAAACTATAAAAAAAATAACTAACCAATCAGCGTCACCTGTAACAGTTATATGGTGATCACTGGTGAAAGGGTTAACTAGGGGGCAATCAGGGGGCTTTATGCGGTAGTATATGGGGGTCCCTGGCGCTATAAAAAGCTGCGGCGAACCTAAATACCTACCTGCCTAACTAGCGTCACCTGTGACACTAATACAGCGATCAGAAAAACGATCGCTTATTAGGCTGGGTTCACACTGGAGCGATGCGGGAACGCCACGAATCCGCGGCGGGTTCCCGCATCGCATGCCTCCCGGCGGCAGTTCACACTGCCCTATGCGAACTGCTGGGAGTGTCAGTGAAATGTTAATGACACCCCCAGATCAGTTCGCATATCGCAGTGCGATCTGCAAACTCGGATCGCATGGTGTGAACACCCATGCGATCCGATTCTGCTGCGGACCAAAAAAAGGGTCCCGTGCGAGTTTGCGGCGGGTGCGGCGGGTGCGACACGAATTCAGCCATACTATCTGTATGGCTGAACTCGAATCGCACAGAGATCGGATGTGATTTGCACTGCAGTGCAGTGCGAATCACATCCGTTCTCATAAACCGCTGCAATGTGAACCCAGCCTTAGTGACACTGGCGACGGGGGGTGATCACGGGGTTAAACCTTTATTGGGGGGGTTAGGGGGGTACCTTAGAACTAAAGGGGGCTAACCCTAACTGCCCTAACAGTTATTACAGTCACAAATGACACCCGCCGGGTGATCAGGGGGTTAAACCTTTATTAGGTAATAAATGGCGGGTGCCCTGAAACTATTAAAAAATAACTAACCAACCAGCGTCACCTGTAACAGTTATATGGTGATCACTGGTGAAAGGGTTAACTAGGGGGCAATCAGGGGGCTTTATGCGGTAGTATATGGGGGTCCCTGGCGCTATAAAAAGCTGCGGCGAACCTAAATACCTACCTGCCTAACTAGCGTCACCTGTGACACTAATACGGCGATCAGAAAAATGATCGCTTATTAGGCTGGGTTCACACTGGAGCGATGCGGAAACGCCACGAATCCGCGGCGGGTTCCCGCATCGCATGCCTCCCGGCGGCAGTTCACACTGCCCTATGCGAACTGCTGGGAGTGTCAGTGAAATGTTACTGACACCCCCAGATCAGTTCGCATATCGCAGTGCGATCTGCAAACTCGGATCGCATGGTGTGAACACCCATGCGATCCGATTCTGCTGCGGGCCAAAAAAAGGGTCCCGTGCGAATTTGCGGCGGGTGCGGCGGGTGTGGCGGGTGCGGCGAATGGCTGAACTCTAATCGCACAGAGATCGGATGTGATTTGCACTGCAGTGCGGTGCGAATCACATTCGTTCTCATAAACCGCTGCAATGTGAACCCTGCCTTAGTGACACTGGCGACGGGGGGTGATCACGGGGTTAAACCTTTATTGGGGGGGTTAGGGGGTACATTAGAACTAAAGGGGGCTAACCCTAACTGCCCTAACAGTTATTACAGTCACAAATGACACCAATGCAAAAAAAAAAAAAAGCAATTGGTGTCACTGTGACTGGGGGGGCAGGGGTAATTGGGGGGTGATCGGGGGGTAAAGGGGGGGTGTGAGTGTGCCTGGCATGTTCTACTGTGTAGTGTAGTGCTTGTGCAACTCACTGATGCTCTCTCCTCGGTGCCGGAACGAAAACTACCGACACGGAGGAGAGAATACATCACTTCCTCTCCTGTGTTTACATTACAGGAGAGGAAGTGATGTCACCGGACAATTTCATTCGCCGGGAGCGATCGCGAGGGGGTGGCCATGAATGAATGGCCGTCCCCTCGTCCGGGATCGCTCCCGAACGAATACCGACCGCCGCAGGCACCGGGCGGGGGCCCGATCGGGCCCCCGACCCGCGGGAGGCAAGGGACGTACATGTAAGCCCTTATGCCTGCCCGTGCCATTCTGCCGACGTACATCGGCGTGCGGCGGTCAGCAAGTGGTTAAGTTGTCAAATGGAAGAAAGCATGACGCGTCCTTCATCTGCTGCATTAAGTTTCCTTGGCCGACCACTGCGTCTTCTGTCCTCAACGTTGCCCGATCAATGGTTTCCCCAATACTGAGAAACAGAAACAGGAAGATACTTATCCATCATACCATTACATCAGGGAGGCATGTGATTGGCCCCACATGTATTCTGCAGCAGGGCAACAATTCCCAAACATACAGAAAATGTCATTAAGAATTTAAAGGAAAAACAAGGAGTCCTGGAAGTGGTGATGGTTTGCCCCACACAAAGCCCTGATCTCAACATTATCCAGCCTGTCTGGGATTACATGAAAGGACAGAAGGATTTGAGGCAGCCTACATCCACAGAAGATCTGTGGTTAGTTTTCCAAGATATATGTAACAACCTATCTGCTGAGTTCCGTTAAATGGTGAGAAAGTATACCTAGAAGAATTGATGCTGTTTTAAACGCAAAGGGTGGTTACACCAAATATTCATTTTATTGGATTCCTATTCTGTTCATTTACTTTCCATTTTGTTAATTGATAAAAATAAACTATTAAAGTTTCTTTTTCTGAAAGTATTTTTAATTTACAGTATTTTTCACACCTGCCTAAAACCTTTGCACAATAATGTATATGTATATAATTGTATAACATGTTCATGTTCAAGTCTAACATTCAATGTAATGGTTACTTGGTTATTTCAGTGTTCAGCAACTTGTGGAGAAGGTGTCCAACAAAGAACTGTCTCATGCATAGATACTGATAATAACAGAACCATAAACATGAGCCTGTGTGAGAAGGAGCCAAAACCTGAGGACACAAAGGAATGCCAGATCCAGGAGTGCATAAAGAGCACAGGTAACATTCAGGATAAATCATACACAACTGCCGAAATTTTTTAATTCATTTAACTCACATAGGCCTGGGCGTAGCATAAGGGGTTGCAGGGGTCACTACCGCAACCCTGCCCCTAGCTCCAGGGAGCCCCTGCAGCCTCCCTGTTATATTATCATATCCTCCACAAAGTCCAGCTCCGATCTGCCCTAGGGCCCCACAGCCATGCTCCAGTATTGGGCTTCCACTTTGACTTCCACAGTCCTCACCCCTCTGTTGATTGGCTGGGGAGAAGCTGTGAGACATTTCCTGACTGGAGAGGAGGATGGGGTGAGAACAGCCAAGGATTGGGAAGTGTCTGTGTTGTGTGCTGGCAACATGGAATGGTAACCGAGCTCAGCGAGTTAAGAGGAGGAGAGTGCTGTCCTATAGCCACAAGGGGACTGATGTCACTGGTGAGGTAAGACACTGCTCAGTGTCTTCTAGTCACTAGCTGGGATTCTCTGTACCCCCCACCCGGGGATGTCCGCTTACCCCACTTCCCTGACAACTGGGGAAAAGACCCGCACGGGAGGAGACCTTCCCCCAACAGCTGCCAACACTGACAGAGAAACTTTCAGATATTACTAAAACAAATCCCCAAACACCTCCTGAGGGGCTGCAGGCTCCAGATTTCGTGTCACGTAGCTTTGCCCCCTGACCACCCCCTCCACCTTGGATGCAATGCCCACTGCTAAGCGCCTTTCCCAGTACAGCACTCTATACTGCCCCTCCTCCATAGAGCTGAAATCACATTCCTTTACAACACAGCCAGTCAGCCATGATTGGCATAGGGTGTATTTGCCTATTGCAACTACACTGCCATTCCGATCAGGGGATTTCCCAGCTCAGAACGGCAACATAAAAGCCATATTACACCCCATGAAGGCTGATAGACTGTATGTAAAGGAATGTGATTTCAGTCCTGTGTAGTGTGGGGGGGAGGGGGGAGCTATTTACAGTGCTGGAATGGTAAAGGAGCTCTGCCAAATGACCTGCCAGGGGTCCCTGTCCTCTGTCCTCTGATTCTCCAGCAGTGATCCCTGTCCTCTGATTCTCCAGGGGTGGTCCCTGTCCTCTAATGTAAGGAGAAACTCTGGGAACTCTAAACTCTTAAGCCACTTTGAGTATCTTGGCGTAGGTGTATCTGCACACACGGTGGAAGTGGTCGGTGGTGGTGGGCAGGTCAACTTTTGCATTGAGGCCCACAAGCTTCATGCTACGCCTCTGCACATAGGTATACATTAGCATTCTCCATACTTTAAAGACTGTATGCAAATAAAAGTGGTACACATATTGGCAAGAAAGCAAAGGGAAAGTGTCACGTGCTGCTGGAGAACCAGTATAAAAAGAGATCCTGTCACCAGACCATTTATTTTATAAAAAACATTTGCATGTTATTTGCCCATAAAAGCTTCCCAAAACACCTGAGACTGCTGCTGAGCACTGCCTATTTGAATGTAATGCTGAGTTGTGATGATGTCAGCATCCCGAGCAGACTCAGAACAGTCGCTTTATTGACACTCTATAGCAGGGATGTGCAATTAGCGGACCTCCAGCTGTTGCAAAAAAGTCCCATCATGCCTCTGCCTCTGGATCTCATGCTTGTGGCTGTCAGAGTCTTGCTATGCCTCATGGGACTTGTAGTTCTGCAACAGCTGGAGGTCCGCTAATTGCATATCCCTGCTCTATATAGTATTCACCTTTTCTCCACCACCGGCTGCTGAATAAATGGTTATAGGCTCAATTCACAAAGCTTTAACACAGGGATACGGTGCTCTTCTTTAGCCAGGTGACTGTATTTTTCAAAGCTCATTGAACTACAATAACTGTCACTTTAAAAAAAAAATCATCTTTATGCAGGGAGGTAAAGGGAGGAACAGAGATGCTGGGTCGCTTCCAGACAAGGAGAGTACTATGATATATAAGGAAGGGGGCTGTGCTAGGGCATTTTCTTTTCCTGGAGCAGTCAATTTAAAAAAAAATGTAAAGGTACATTTCAAGTGTATATAGTATTTATGGAAAAGAAAAATACCACAAGCATTTAAAATACTTGACTTTTCTATAGTTTTGCCTGCATTTTTTTTTGGTTAGTGATAGGTTCTCTTTAAAGTGAACCTGCTGCTTTGCCTTGCAAAATGTAGGTTCACATGGAAATAAATATTGCTGTGACTTTAATACTTTGCTGTTCCATATAAAACCCCTAGGGCCAGAGCAGACTGACCTCACCCCAGGGTGGATCCATGATCACAGTGGAGGATTGAAATAGCTTTGGGCGCCAGTCACTTTTTTTGTCTTTTCCAGATGTTTTATTTGCTCCAGACTCACAGGGAGAGAGGGTTAGAGCTACAGATACCTCTAGCAATATATTTTCCAGACTCTGATCACATTTCTGCTGTAACAATGCATAAATAGATGCACAATGGTGGGCAGTGAATCTAATCTAAAGAAGTTGGTGGGCAGTAAATCAGAGCTGATAAAAGTGGTGACCAGTAAATTTTGCCTGAAGAAGTAAGTTGGCAGTGAATTTAGACTGAAGAAGGTGGGGGCAGTGAATTTGAGCTGAAAAAGATGAAGGGCAGTGAATCTGAGATGAAGAAGGTGGAAGGCAGCGAATCTGAGATGAAGAAGATGCTGGTACCGCTGGGCAGTGAATTTGATGGTGGGCAGTTAATCTGAGCTGAAGAAGGTGGTGGGCAGTAAATCAGAGCTGATAAAAGTGGTGACAAGTAAATTTAACCTGAAGAAGTAAGTTGGAAGTGAATTTAGACTGAAGTAGGTGGTTGGCAGTGAATGTGATCTGAGGGTGTGCTGGGCAATACATTTGATAGCAGGCAGCGAATATGAGTCCCTTTAACAAGTTTGAAGGTACATACCAGGTGTATATGTTATTTATGGAAAATAAAAACACTAGTGAATGTGAGCACCTTGTACACAGGCTCACACATTTAAAGCAGTTCTGCACCTTAAAAAAAAATATTAAAAGCCAGCAGCTACAAATATTCCAGCGATGTCGACGGCAGATGACGAGCGATCGCTCCTCTCCCTGCTGCCCCCGCCACCATCCTCTGTCAAGGAATCGGGAAGTGAAGCGTTGCAGCTTCACTGCCCGGTTCCCTACTGCACATGCGCGAGTCGCTCTGTGCGTCTCTGCTGGTCCCCGCTGTGTCCTGGGAACTGTGTGTTTCCCAGAACACAACGGGGGGGGGCATCTGCCGCCGTCTGTCCCGGAAGTGGGTGCAGATACCTGGGTTATCCAGGTAACTGCACCCCCTCCCCCCTGAAAGGTGCCAATTGTGGCACCAGAGAAGGGGAGGGATCAGATGAGTGGAACTTCCACTTTAGGGTGGAGAACCGCTTTAACAGCTGTAGCGTGTCCCTTCTAGTGTTTTAGCATGCCCAGGAGGGACAGGTGACAGGGCAGGGTGCAGACGGACAGGGCTGAACCCTGTACTGATTGGTAGCAACTATTAGGGTCCTGTTCATTTGGCGAGGCATTCATCCTTTTGCATTCTAGACTGCCATCTGTCAAGTCAAGTCAAGCTTTATTGTCATTCTACTACTACACATGAGGACATAGTAGAACCAAATTGTGTAACATACTAATTAAACATAATTATAAATGTACAAAGAATAAAACACAATGAAGAACTTTAAAAAATGATATACCTATACACATCTGGAGTCTATGTAGCAGCGGGTGTTTATAAAAGTGTCTAGTGCATACTCAAGAGTAAAACTAGGGGAAGTGAGACGTTCCTGGTCACAATATATAGGTTGTAGAAGAGGTTTCAAAGAGGATTACAGTTGAGGGCTCTCACAGCCTGGGGGGAAAAAAACTGTTGAGCAGTCTGAAAGTCCGGGTTTTAATACTCCGGTGCCTTCTACCTGATGGCAAGAGCTGGAAGAGACTGTGGGAAGGATGGGTAGGATTCACGATAATAGCTTTGCTGGAACAACGTGTTTGGAATTGTGTATGGAATGGACAGGGCCCTAAACACCAGGACCACTTTGAGAGGCTGCCTGCAGTAGGGCTAATCACCCCACCTGTCCCTTCTTGGCACACTAAAATGCAGGGAATATCTCACTGCAGCTGGACCACCCTGTGTGCTAGGGGCCTTAGAAGGTGTGGGGGGGTCAGCGAATCTAAACTGGAGATGTGGATCTGTGTATCTAATGCCGCGTACACACGAGCGGACTGTATGGCGTACTTAGTTCGTCATACAATCCGACGGACAGTCCGTCGTACTTTCCACTGAACAGACTTGACCACACACAGATGCACAAACAGTCCGTCGAAAGCTTGCGCGATGACGTGTACAGCACGTACGACGGGACTAGAAATAGGAAGTCCAAGACACAGCAAAGCACCCTTCCGCCGTGTAAATCCTTTCTGGGCATGCGTCATTCTTAGTCCGTCGAACTAGCATACTGACGATCGTACTGTCTGCTGAAACCAAAGTACGACGGACAGAATTTCGAAAAATCCGAAATTCTTAGTACGCCGGACTGCACGCTGAAAAAGTCAGCTGAAGCCCACACACGAGCGGATTGTCCGCTGAAATGTGTTTCGACGGACTAAGTACGCCATACAGTCCGCTCGTGTGTACGCGGCATAAGGGGAAGTAGGTGATGGGCAGTAAATTTGAGCGACAAAGGTGGTGAGCAGTGAATCCAAGCTGAAAAAGGTGGTGGGCACTGAATTGAAAGTGATTGTAAATGTAATTTTTTTAAATAACAAACATCATTCATACCTGCTCTGTGCAATGGTTTTGCACAGATCAGTCCAAATCCTTCTCTTCTGGGGTCTATTGGCACCTCCCCCCTGCCAAGTGCCCCTATAGCAGGCCACTTGCTATGGGGCACTTGTGTTGGCTCAATCCTGAGCCACACTGTCTGTGTTTATAGACACACACACAGTGTGACTCTGCCCCGCCCCCTCTCTCTGCTCAATTGCTGTGATTAACAGCAGCAAGAGACAATGGCTGCTGCCTCCATGTCCAGTAAGGAAAGAGCGAGAGGAGAGAGCCACTTCTCTTGGACACAGCACTGGATCGAGATCGGGTTCAGGTAAGTATAAAGGAGGCTGCATAAAGAAGGTTTTTTCCCTTAATGCAGAGAATGCATTAAGGGAAAAAACCTTCTGCCTTTACAACCACTTTAAGCTGAAGAAAGTGGTCTGCAGCGCATCTAAACAGAAGAAGGTGGTGGGCAGTGAATTTCGTTAAAGAAGGTGGAGGACAGTGAATATGAGTGGAAGAAGTTGATGGTTTGTAAATCTAAGCTGGAGAATCTGGTGGTGGGTAATGAATCTTTGGTGAACAAGGTGGTGGGCAGTGAATTTGAGTCGAAGAAGGTGGTGGGTGGTGAATCTAAGGTGGAGAGTTTGGTGGTCAGTGAATTTGAACTGCAAAAGATGGTAGAATTGAGCAAAGTTTTTACATTGCAATGTTTCCAAATAAAATAATTGTTAGTAAAAGTTTATATTTAAAATATTTCCAATTACCATTTATATATGTGAAAGTGCAGGCCACGAACAAAGGTGAAACTGGCTTTCAGCTCATCTTTGAACTTGAGTTTGGAATGCCTGCCTTAGAGTACGTGCATTACCTACAAACTTTCTTTTTTCATGCCTTCCGTGTGGCTGCCTATTATCCTTGTGATGGAGCTCCTGAATCTTTCAAAGAATGACTTCTAGAAAATATTAAAATGTAGCTGCTGGGATTAAAATACTTATTCTACATCTATTGAGAGCCAAGTCAATATAATAACACTAAATTACAGCCCCATTCAATCATGTTGACTTGTGCAATATGCTGAGTTTGCACAGATGACTTTAGCCTTTCAGACTCTCTCATTGCATGCAGCCATCGCTGGCTAAATCTCATGAAGGCTTCATTCCCAAGGCTTATTTTATTTCTACAAAAAGGCACAAATATAGCCTGCAGTATGGATTTTTATATGTTGATGCATGTGGTTATTGATTTGTCACATCTATAGGCATTTGGAACAAATGCTTATAGCTAGGTTTAGATATTCTGAAAGTGAGTTGCTTTAATGAGTACAATGGTTTCCTGCTTAGCATTTATATCAGCTTAGTGCTCTCTGCTGTATGAAAACTTAAATCTGAACTCCAGGCAGACATAAAAGACTAAATTAACACGGATCTGTATTCATTAATACATTCTTAACTACATTTTTTAATGATCTGGAATGCTGATGTCAGAACCTTTTGAAATAACCCATGTGTATATTGAGGCTTTTCTTTACCTATATGAGCTTATATCAGAGATCTTTACTTATCCTTTCCTTTCTTCCTTCTTTTCCTCCTCAGTCTTTTCATCAGTTGCCCTTCTTTTCTTTCCTTTTTCTTCTTCCCTACTTCTGTCTGTAATCCTTCCTTCCTTCATTTTTTCCTTTCTTCCTTTTTCCCTTCCTTCCCTTTCTCATTCTTCCCTTCCTACCCATGTGCATATTGAGGCATTTCTTTACCTATATGGGTTTATATTAGAGATCTTTCTTTACCCTTTCCTCTTTCCTTTCTTCCTTCTTCTCCTCCTCTTTCTTCTCATTAGTTTCCCTTCTTTTCTTTCCTTTTTCTTCTTCCCTACTTCTTTCTGTAATCCTTCCTTCCTTCACGCCACTTTTTTTTATTATGTTATTATCTGTTTTTAACTACTTGCATTGAATGATCATGCATTATTGTGCCTTGCATTTATGTGTGTGTACATATATGAATTGACTCTATAGGTATATTTATGAAATGAATTTCGGACTCACAGTGGGGTGGGTCTTGTTTTTATTAATATATGGAATAAACTTGTTACTAATAATTACTTATTTTCTAAGTGCATGTTTCATTCAAAGTCCCAACCCTTTATTTAGCTTCTTATCAGAATCAGGGATGGAGGTAATCTTGACTTTTTGTCATAGACCTCATTTAAAGTCCCACAGCCCTCCTTTTCATTTATCCTTCCTTCACTCCTTTCTCTCTTCTTTCTTCCCTTTCTTCCTTTTCCTCATTCTTCCCTCCCTGCTCATGTACATATTGAGGTTTTTCTTTACCTATATGAGCTTATATCAGAGATCTTTCTTTACCCGTTCCTCCTCCCTTTCTTCCTTCTTTTCCCCCTCCCTTTCTTCCTTCTTTTCCCCCTCCCTTTCTTCCTTCTTTTCCCCCTCCCTTTCTTCCTTCTTTTCCCCCTCCCTTTCTTCCTTCTTTCCCCCCTCCCTTTCTTCCTTCTTTTCCCCCTCCGTCTTCTCATCAGTTTCCTTTCTTTTCTTTCCTTTTTCTTCTTCCCTACTTCTCTCTTTAATTAACTCCTTCCTCTCTTCCTTCTTCCCTTCCTTACTTTCCTCTTTCTTCCCGCCCTGCCTTTCTTCTTCCTTCCCTCTTCCTTCTTCTCTTCCTTTCTTCCCTGTTTTTTCCTTCTCCCTCTTTTCTTTTCCTTCTTTCCTTCCTTCCTTCCTTCCATCCATGCTTCCATTCTAAATTATTTTCCTTTTCCATTTAAAGCTATTTTTTTATTGGCAGCAATGCAAGGTCTGGAAAATGTTCTGTTTCCAAGAGACAAATGGAACCGGCTAGTTTTAATTTACTGAATACCTTCAGTGTAGCACAGTCTGAATAATTATGAATAATCAAATCCATGTTCTTATAAAAACCTATACAGAATGCTTTAATGATGAGATTAAATTAGTACAAATTAGTACAAAATGTCCTCCAGCCAATTATGCAGGGTCAGCTTTAAGGCTTCCTTTTGCTAATAAGTAACGACAACGTAGATGGTGTTCATTTGTATTGGATAGGTCTGTCATTACTGTGAAATAAAGTGCATGTAGGTTCTGTATACACTATTATCCAGCAAAGCTTATTGTATGTCCACGGTGGAGTAAATAGAAGAAGATAAAGGGCTGCAACATTGGAAAGTAAGGTCTTTGATGTAATTGCTCTGTATTCTGAAGGGTTGCACTTACAGTAATTGCATCTTTATTATCTGTGTGTCAAGTTGTTTTTATCTGCTTTTTATGTTTTACTTTATAATGATTTCATTTTATAAAACAAATGTAAAAAGTATATATAAAATAACTGACAATAAAATTGTTCTACAGCTCAACACATGGTTGACATACATAATTGCAAACCATTCTATGCGTGCCAGTGATTCTCTTCAGCTATTAGTGTGATTTACCCATCGTTAGCACACAGCATAGTCAGTAAGGATGAGCTGAAGGCCCCCCCCCGATTCGCACCAGAACATCTGAACAGGCAAAAAATTTGGAAGAACACATGAACACTGTTAAAGTCTATGAGACACAAACACAACATGTTTGGGGACCCGGGTCCTGCCCCAGGGGACATGTATCGATGCAAAAAAACGTTTTAAAAACTGTTTTTTTCGGGAGCAGTGATATTTTTAATGCTTAAAGTGAAACAATAAAAATGAAATATTCCTTTACATATTGTGCCTGGGGGGTGTCTATAGTATGCCTGTAAAGTGGCACAGTTTTCCTATGTTTAGAACAGTCCCTGCACAAAATGACATTTCTAAAGGAAAAAAGTTATTTAAAACCGATCTCGGCAATATAGATAAAACTCAGTGAAAAAAATGGCTTGGGGTCCCCCCAGTCTTTTACCAGGTCCTATGAATATTAAGGGGAACCCCAAACCAAAAATTTAAAAAAATTGCTTAGAAGTCCCCCCAAAATCCATGCCAGGCCCTTCAGTTCTGGTATGGAAATAATGGGGAACCCTGCACCAAATTTAAAAGAAATGGTGTAGGGTTCCCCCCAAAATCCATACCAGATCTGAAGGGTCTAGTTTAAGGGGAACCCTGAGCCAAAATTAAAAAAAAAAGGCATAGGGGTCCCCCCCAAAATCCATACCAGACCCGTATCCGAGTACACAACCTGGCAGGCAGCAGGAGAAGAGGGGGGATGAGAGAGAGCGCCCTCCTCCTGAACAGTACCAGGCTACATGCCCCAACATGAGGAGGGTGCTTTGAGGTCTGACCCCAAAGCACCTTGTCCCCATGTTGATGGGGACAAGGGCCTCATCCCCACAACCCTTGCCTGGTGGTTGTGGGGGTATGCGGGCAGGGGGCTTATCGGAATCTGGAACCCCCCTTTACCAAGGGGACCCCAGATGCCACCCCACATGTGAATTGGTAACGGGGTACATTGTAACCCTACCATTTCACAAAAAAAGTATCAAAAAAGACAAGAGCCTCCGGCATACTTTTTTGACCCGAAAGTACGGCGGACTTAGAAAGTAGTTTTATACGCCAATCTTCCCGCCGGACTCGCATTTCGGGCGGACAATCCGGCCGTGTGTATGCAAGTCCGCCGTACTTTTGAAATGAACGGACTTTTCCCACCCGGAGAAAAGTACGCTCATTTCGAGCGGGTCTCCAGGTAGGGGGGGCCTGCGAAGGATCGCTGGCCCCACCACCTGGTATGGACTTAAAGGGGAACCCCAACGCCGAAAAAAAATCGGCGTGGGGGTCTCCACAGATCCACATCAGACCCTTGTCCGAGCACGCTACCGGGCGGGCCAGGAAAGGGGGGGACGAGCGAGCGCCCCCCTCCTGAGCCGTACCAGGCCACGTGCCCTCAACATGGGGAGTGCCTTGGGGAAGGGGGGCCGCGCGGCCCCCCCACCCCAAAGCACCTTGTCCCCATGTTGATGAGGACAAGGGCCTCTTCCCGACAACCCTGGCCGTTGGTTGTCGGGGTCTGGGGGCGGGGGGCTTATCGGAATCCGGGAGCCCCTTTAATAAGGGGGCCCCCGGATACCGGTCCCCCACCCTATGTGAATGAGTATGGGGTACAATGTACCCCTACCCATTCACCTGTAAAATAAAGTACAAAAAAAACACAACACACAAGATAAAATAGTTTATTGCACAGCTCCAGGGGTCTTCCGTCTTCGGGGGTCTTCTCGCCGGACTCCTCCGCTATCTTCTTGTAGCTCTTTTACTAGCGGAGGAGCCCGGCTTTCTTCCTCGCCGCCGGCCTCTTCTTCCGACTTCGGGGGTCTTGTCCCCCTCTTCGGTTCTTCTGCCGGGCCACCGCGCCTTCTTCTAGCTCTTTTACAGGTGGTGGCCCGGTCTTCTGTCACCGCCGCCGCCTTCCGTTCTTCTGTTCTTCTCTTCTTCTTCTTCTTCTTCAGATGTTGCCTCGCCGAGTCCTCCGCTCACAATGACGGGGACCAGGCACGCGGCGACTTATATAGGGACAAGGGGTGGGGTCTTCGGTTGATGTCACATGGGTTGATGTCACATGGCGACAGTCCCAGCATCCTCCGGGACTGTGACATCGTAAGGGGGCGGGGTCACCATGTGACAACAACCCATGTGACATCAAATGTGGCATATTTTTAGTTGCAGATAGTGTACATACAATATATTAACGATTTGATTTTGTTTTTATTTATATATTATTACTGCCTAAAAAGTGTTAGATAAAGGTCCAAGTGGCTCTAAGCCCTTGTACACACGGTCGGAGATTCCGACAACCAAATTCCGACGGATTAATTCCGGAGGAGGTCCGGAAGTGATGTTGCATACACATGGTCGGACTAAGTTGTTGGAAAATCCGATTGTACATGACGTTATTTCGTTACGACAGGACTACGTTCAGGCTAGTAGCCAATAGCTTTGGTCTAGGAATTTGATCTGAGCATGCGTGGCACTTTGTCCGTCGGAGTAGGCTACACATGATCGGAGTATGTCCGATCGGAGCATTTTGTCGGAAAATTTTACCGGCAAGTTGGAAAAGTTGGTCCGTCGGATATTCCGACCGAAACAGTCCGATGGAGACCACACACATTCAGAATATCGTCCGATAGGACACATTCCATCAGAATCTCCGACCGTGTGTACAAGGGCTAACACAAACCTCTCCCTAGATTGACAATGCTGATGTCCAATGGTGGCTCCTCCTAAGACAGGAAGTGTGTTACTGGTCGAATCAGCATGTGAAGATAAAGGAACTTGCTATCCAACTCCCAGCTAAAGAAGGACATGTCAGTTGAGGTTTATTAAGACATCTCGGAGAGGGGAAGAATATTGCCCTCTATTGGGAGCAGAGAGCAGAGGGGAGTTGGTGTGAATATCTGAAGGATCTTCCATTTAAAGCAAATAACAAGCAGGGAATTCAAGCTGCCCTCAAAAAAGCCATGTTTGATCTCATAAAACTTCAGGGGTCCATTGATGAGAGTAAGGAAACTGCATGGGTGGTGGTGGAGGAAGCACTTGGTGATGGATTCACACCGTGCACTTAATATCTATTTATTCAAGATCTTTACTTGTTTAAGTATATGGACACATATAGACACATAGATTTTAGAGGATAATGTATTGTCCATTGTAATTTGAAAGGGTTAAGATAGTATTAGCACACAATTATTCTCATGTATTGATGGTAACTAATTTTCTATATTTATTGAGGACATCTCATTATTGATGCAAGTTATTTAGCACACGTAAGATATTTTTGAGGAGGTGAATTTCTAACCTTAATTAAGAATGATTATTTTTGTTTATTATATACATACAGTGTGTGGATGACATTTTATTGGGAGTGCTGCCATTTTTATTTATGTTCATTTTCAAATCTAACACCAGAGTTTCACAGTTTAATTCTAAAACTGATGTGCTGTAAAGGCTTTTAAAGTGTCGCCCAAGGACATTTTTGAGTAGCATTGTTTTTTGTGATATCACAGGAGCACACAATTTTAAGACTTATCGTGTTTGGTATCTACTGTATTTTCTCAACACAACCCCATCTTTTAAAATGTACAAAAACAAATTTGGTATTATATTATGTTTGTGTGCATTAAAATTAATTGTTGCACAAATATTAACCACTTACCTACTGAACACTTTTACTCCTTTCCTGCCCAGGCCACGTTGAATTACAATTGCGTGGTCATGCAACACTATGATCAAACAACATTTTTATATAGTTTTTTTACACTAGAGATTTCTTTCGGTGGTATTTAATCACCACTGCGTTTTTGTAATTTTTTTTGCTAAATAAACAAATAAAGACAGAAAATGGTGAAAAAAAATGCACTACTCAACTTTTGGAAATGGGTCATTTTTCTCCTTCACTGATGGGCTCTGATAAGGTGGCAGTGATGGGCACTGATAGGTTGCACTTATGGACATGGATGAGGCAGCACTCTTGACACTGATGAGGAGGTACTGATTGGCACTGATAGGCGGCATTGATAGGCACTTATTGTTTGGACTGTACTGATAATCAGGACACTGTCCCTTTTAGAGAAGAAGGTTATCGGCTCTCTTCTCCTCTTCTCCTGCTCTCAGCATGAGGAAAGGAGTGCCGATCCACAGTCACATGAGGAGCGGCGTCCCGGTGTCCCAGGTGACAGGCTGTCCGAAGATGGAGCTGTAGAGTGATCTCTGTAAGCGTCCAGATGGCTGGGCTAATGCCGTGCGGCCTTGGCAATGTCCAGAAACCAGAACCGGAAGTGCGTGTGGGAGGGTCCGTGAACCGGAAGTGACAGTGAGCCAATCAGATGACGCATTTCACAGCTTCCGCTGTTTCTTCAGACACTGGGACGCCGCTCCTCATGTGACAGTGGATCGCATAGTGACTGCAGACCTTATATTACCCACTTCCTTACTTTTAATTCCATCCTGTGAGTAGCCATTTGACTTATTTTATTGAAATTAAAGTTTTAAATATATGGTGCACTTAGTCTGGTGCACCTTGCCCTTCTACTTGTTTCCCCAGAGTTTACTTCAACTCCCAAGGTAGCTGCTGCTGGTGTAATGAACTGATTACCTTTTGTATTCATTGCTGGGATTTAGATTTTTATTATTATCTAGTAAGGACATATTACTCAGTTGGTTTTTGCGCCATCTTCTCCTTTTCTGTTCCAGGTTTTTTTGCCAAAGCTTAATTGAACAAGCTAAAGTTATATGCTGATTGGCTACCATGTACACCTGCACCAGATTCTGAATGCACAAGTTTTAGTAAATCCACCCCGTTATTTTTAGCAGATGTATCACAGGATTAAGAAAAACCATTTACCATTGATAGGGGTGCTTACAACGATCAGCTTTTATTTATTTTATGGAAACATTTATCCCGAAAGGAACAAAACAGTTTGCTGTATCTGCTTAAAAAGTATTAGCTGGAGTTTGGTTTGAATTTATTTGTGTATTTAAATGTGTTAGTACATCTGATGCCATGTACACACGAGCGGAATGTCCAACAGAAAAAGTCAGACGGGAGCCTTTCATTGTATACTCCGATCGTGTGTATGCCCCATTGGACTTTTTACCTCTGACGGACCTAGAAAGAGAACATGTGCTATATTTTTCCGACAGAACCAATTCCTATCGGCAAAACCGCTCGTCTGTATGCTGTTCCGATGGACCAAAAACGACACAAGAAACAAGACTCTGAAGCAAGTTGGAGACGGAAGCTATAGGCTACTGGCTACTGAACTTCCTTTTTCTAGTCCTGTCATACGTGTTGCACGTCAGCGCATTCTTGATGGTCAGAATTTGGTGTGTACGCAAGACAGCTTCAGCGTCGGAATTCCGTCGGAAAAACCTTCAGAGTTTATTCCAATGGGAAAACCGGTCGTGTGTACAGGGCATAACACTCCCCTTCCCCCGTTCCAACAATGCTGCCGTGCTCCTTCATCCAGAGTGGAGGGACTCAAATACAGGAGATGTGTTGCTGGCCAGGTCAACAGGGGAAAATCCTAAAAGAAAGAAAACAAATGCAGCCACCACATCTAATGATTGGTAAGCTGCAATGTATTACATTGTTTTTGGTTTTGGCTTGAATGGCGCTTTAAAGAGGAAGTAAAGGCAGTATGCATAGCATAGCTCATTATGAATAACTTACCTGAGAACGAAGCCCCCGAAGCGGTCCTCCGTCTTCATGTTCGCCGCTGCCATGTATCCTGGAGTGACTTCCGGGTCTCGCTGCTCCGGCGCTGTGATTTGCCGGAGCCGCGATGATGTCACTCCCGCGCATGCGCACGGGAGCCGACACGAGCGGCATATCGCCATGATCTGCGGCCTGCCCAGTGCGTCTGCGCGCTGCTGTCTGCGCATGCGCCATAGACAGCGGTGGCTGTCTTTTTGTAAATATCTCCTAAACCGTATAGGTTTAGGAGATATTTCTTCGACCTACAGGTAAGGCTTAATCTAGGCTTACCTATAGGTCAAAGTGGTTTGTAAGGGTTTACAACCACTTTAATACAGTAAGTATTAATAAAAATGGCAAAACTTGCACTAAATTACAGAAGAAAATTATAATGTACAGCAGTGACTTCATAGTTACTGTGAAAATAATTGTCTTTAGTTTTCGCAGTTCACATTCATCAGCTGTTCATAGGAATTAAGCATCTCCAAAGGTCTTGCAGACAGCTGTAATTAGTGTGACATCTTCACCTGAACACATAGCTGTGTTATCGAAGCACCCTGCTATGAATACAGTAACAACGCAAGACCTGATGTAATTAAAGCCTTATAGCACTGAATAGGTTTATATGTCTTTTCCCTGAAAAAGACCTTTAGCCATTGAAAAGACCTTTTGCAATTATCTTGAATAACATGTAATGTGTCAGTTGCCACTAGAGTACGGGAAGCACAGTTAGCAAAAGTGCATTTCTCAACCAGGTGTTATAATTACAATCGGGGTAAAGAGTAAGGGCAGCGATGACATAGCTCAATAAAGATGTCTGTGTTATTAATAATAACAGCTGACGCACTGATGAAATAGTTACCTTCTTTTTCTGCCATGCTAATAATAATGGAGGTCTATTTTTTAAACATCTGATATTTAACCACTTGAGCACCAGCCTGTATTACCCTTCTATGACCAGGCCATTTCCTGTTTTCAATGCTGTGATAGTTTGACTGACAATTGCTCCATTATGCAACACTGTACCCTAATGAGGTTTATATCATTTTTTAAGACAGGGTTTTCTTTTAGTGGCATTTAATAATGCCACTAAAGGACTCTGTGCAGTCCAGTCAAGTTCCTCCACACCAAAGTCGCTCATCCATGTCTTAATGGACCTTGCTTTGTGCACTGGTCCAAATCATTTGGTGGAGGAGGGATTATGGTGTGGGGTTGTTTTTCAGGGGTTGAGCTTGGCCACTTAGTTTCAGTGAAAGGAACTCTTGAGCCTTGTACACACGGTCGGAGAATCCGTCAGAATGTGTCCTATCGGACCGTGTCGTCGGATAATCCGACTGTGTGTGGTATGCATCGGACTGATCCCGTCCGAATCTCCGTCGGACCCAATTTTCCAACATGTTGGAAATATTTCCCGACCAACTGGGCCGGTCGGACATACTCCGATCATGTGTAGAGAATTTTGATCGGACCAAGTGCCACGCATGCTCAGATCAAATTCCCACATCAAAGCTATTGGCTACTAGCCTGAATGTAGTCCCATCATAACGAAATTACATCATCACGTTCTGAAAGATCGGATTTTTCGCCAACTTTGTCCGACCGTGTGTATGCAACAGTTTCGGACAAAATCCGAAGGATTTGGTTGGCAAAATCTCCGACCGTGTGTACAGGGGCTAGGAGTGTCAGCATACCAAAACAGTTTGGACAATTTCATGCTCCCAACTTTGTGGGAATAGTTCGGGGATGGCCCCTTCCTGTTCCAACATGACTGCGCACCAGTGAACAAAGCAAGGTCTATAAAGACATGGATGAGCGAGTTTGGGGTGAAGGAACTTGACTGGCCTGCATCCTATGCATTAAGGTGAAAAAACACCTGTCAGTGACCAGCCCCCCAGCCCCCCCCCCCCCGTTTTACTTAGCTGAGCCCTCAAACTTGTCCCACAGGGACACGCTCTCTCTCTGCCCGGGGTTCCCGACTCTTGATCGGATAGATTGATAGCAGCGCAGCCATTGGCTCCTGCTGCTGTCAAGGAAATACAATGACGCAGGTGCCAGGGGGCGGGGCCAAGTCCTGCATTCGGCCTCTATAGACACCGAATACAGGACTTAGGAGCGTGCCCGCAAGGTAACCCCCGGGAGAGCGCTTCTCCCAGGGGTTTGTCTGATGTGGGGAGGAGCCGCGAGGGACCCCAGAAGAGCAGGTTCGGGGCCACTCTGTGCAATACAAGCTGCACAGTGGAGATAAGTATGATATGTTTGTTATTTAAAAAAAAAAAAACTTTTAGTGTCACTTTAAGTAAAAAGAAGAGAAGAGAAACATGCCCAATGTCGGGGGATCCTGTTCTGTAATCCTATTCTTTCTATAGCATTTGTAGTCATCCACAGGGATTTTTTTGGGCTTGGACTTTGTATCCTTTTTCTTTTCTATCTTTAAAATATGAGGAATAATATAAGCTTTGTCTGATATCCCCTAGATTTTCTTTAGAAAAGTTTGCTTTTTTTCTGTAGCCTTATATATATCTCTGGGTTTATCGGAGAATGTATTAGAATGAACTATTCTAAGTATGCCAGGCTCTGTATGGAACTGGCATCCTTTTGCCCTAATTAGACACAACATGACAGATGCAGGACGTTGGATATCAGATTCGATTCTTTTCCTAAGGCTGTTGTAAAACCCACCTGTTCCGGAGGAAAACATGATTCCCTTTGTGCATGAGTTACTGCTTTAAATTACCAATTTTAGAAACATAGCTATATCTTTTCAGCCATGTCAAGATGACCTAGCCGCCCCACTGGACCTGTCTGTTCAGAAACGGCAGTGCATAAAAAAAATTTCATAGGTGGAAAATAAAATCCTTATGTAATAGGAAGCAAATAAATTAATAGCTGGTAAAAAAAAAAAATATGTACACAAAATGTTTTAAAAACTAAAGAAAAAAAAGCTTTATACACATTTATTTTGTAAGGCAGAAGTAAACCCGTTGACTTTTTTTTTCTTTTCTACAACTGTAAGGGAAAAGGCATAATGAGCTAGTATGGACTGAATACTAGCTCATTATGAAATACTTACCCTAGAAATAGACGCCGGTATCTCCCGGTGTCCATGCCAAGGGAAAATGTCAGCTCCCTCGGCATGGACACTGGGTATTGATGCTCCGGCCTATCATATAGTGTCCCCCATCGGATAGTGTCGGCTGTGTACTGTGCATGCGCAGTACACAGCACACACAGATTACGAAAATAGCTGAAGATGAACGGCGCCTGCACCATGAGTCCAGGTTCTAGCCCCACAATCCAAGTGGACATAGAGTCGGAATAAAAAGAGCCGAGCGCAGCGAGGCCGTGCCCGAATCGTGGCGAGCGAAGCGAACCCGCGAGGGGCCCTCTAATATCAGCAGCCCTATGTCCGCTTGGATGGTGGGGCTACCACCTCAACTCACGGCGCAGGCGGCGTTCATCTTCGGAGATTTTCTGAAGCTTCTTCTGCTCCGTACTGCGCATGCACAGTACAGGGTGGACAGTATCTGATGCCAGGACACTATATAGTTTCATAGTTAGTTAGGTTGAATAAAGACACCAGTCCATCCAGTTCAACCTGAGTGTCTACAATTGTCCCTATCCCTGTACATTGCACACTCACTCAGTCCCCACAATCCAAGGTCCCCATTCATATACTAGGGCCAATTTTGGACAGAGGCCAATTAACCTACCTGCATGTCTTTGGATTGGGGGAGGAAACCCACTCAGGCACAGGGAGAACATGCAAACTCCAACAGGCAGTGTCGTGGTTGGGATTCAAACCAGCGATGCTTCTTACTGCTAGGTGAGAGTGCTAACCACTACACCACTGTGCCGCCCTATATGCCAGAACACCGGCAAGGTCCGGCATCTGCTGGACTTTCAGCCGAGAATCCCTGCAGCGCATGCGCCACTGAAGTCAGCGGCTCATTGCAAGGGGAATATCTCCTAAACCATATAGGTTTAGGAGATATTCTTTTTACCTACAGGTAAGCCTTATTATAGTAAAGTTAAATACATTTCTTTACTACCACTTTAATTGCACATCTACCAAGGTATGTTTATAAATGGCATGGCAGACAACTGGTTAAACCAAGCTTACAGCTGCTTCTGTGTTTGAATAGCTGCATTGGAGGGCAGGGGAGACAATGGGGGTTATTTACTAAAGGCAAATCCACTTTCCACTACAAGTGCAAACTACAAGTGCAAAGTGCACTTGAAATTGCACTGAAAGTGCACTTGGAAGTGCAGTCGCTGTAGATCCGAGGGGGACATGAAAGGAAAATAAAAAACAGCATTTTAGCTTGCACAGGATTGGATAATAAAATCAGCAGAGCTTCCCCTTATTTCAGAGCTTCCCTTCAGATTTACAGCGACTGCACTTCCAAGTGCACTTTCAGTGCAATTTCAAGGGCATTTTGCACAGTGGATTTGCCTTTCGTAAATAACCCCCAATGTCTCCATAAAGAGTGCCTGTCACCTGTCCATGCTGTCACATAGAGGAAAAAAAACAATGATATAACTTTTAAATAATGACAAAAAAAAATGTAAACGCACACAGTCACCCCGACACATACAATAAAAAGCATGCGTAGGGCGAGCATGTGTATATAAAAATCAATTACGCCACACATATGTGGTCTCGTTGTGAATGTCGGAGTGAGGCTAATAATTCTAGAGGCGTAGTTGATGGTACCTACTTGTCCTGTGCAATAGTTTTGTACAGAGCAGGCCAGATCCTCTTCTTTTCAGGTCCCTCTTCGGTGCTCCTGGTCCCTCCATCCTGTTAAGGCCCCCACAGCAAATAGCTTGCTATGGTGGCACCCGAGCCGCAGCTCTCTTTGCCGATTCAGACACAGAGCAGCCATTCAGCTCCACCCCTCTCTCTGCTAACTGACTTTGATTGACAGCCACGGGAGCCAATGGTCCCACTGCTGTGTCTTATCCAATCAGGAGGGAGAGTCCCGGACGACCAAGGCATTCGTGCACATCGCTGGACTGAGATGGGGCTCGGAAAAGTATTGGGGGGAGGGCTGAGGGTTTTTTTATCTTAATATTTAGAATGCATTATGATAAAAAATCTTCTGACTTTACAACCCCTTTAACGCTAATCTGATAACATGTAAAGGCTTTTAACCACTTCCCTAAGGTTGACTTGAAGTAGAGATATCTGGATGATGCCTACAGGATAGCTACAGGCATCATCCAGATATTTTTTTATTTTTTTGGACGACAATTCCCTGCTATGTCAAAGTCATCATAGCGGGTGTTTAGCAGCTTGATTGCTTTTACAGGCAGCAGAAGGAGAGGTCTCCTGCCCTCCAGTGCTTCTTTGGTCTCTCCCATGCGATCGGGGAGCTGGAGAATGAATCCGCCAGTGGTAGTGGTTTACTATAGAGCTAGCCATGGAACAGATGGTCCCCAGCCATCTCTATGACCCTCGGAGGTCACAAAAATGTACGTCATGCCGCCACTTTCGGCATGGGTGGATGTAAACACGGACATTTTTTTCAGCTGGAAAGCCTAAGATTGATTTTTTTTTTTTTTGATCTCAGGCTTTTCAGCATAGAGGAGAGATGTGGGGACTTATAGACCCCAGATCTTTCCGTAAAGGGGATCTGTCATGCATGGGGCGGGGGGTTACCTCTTCTTGTGTACGCCCTCATCAATGCTCGGAACCAGGTGGTGCTGTGGTCATGTGAACTCAACATTAGGGTGGAACCCCAACTTAGAAGTGAGCCACACACCTTGTCCAGCTGTGTCAACTTGAGGATTCCTACTGAGAAGCACTCTGTTCCATATCGCTGCACACCTTGTCTTCCAGAATGTAACATTTAGAGGGGGACACCGCTGAGCTTGTGTCCTGCTCCACCAATTCAGAATTTCCTCAGCCACTTCACTCCCAGTGACACAATGGGTTCCCGTGCATTAAACGCAGACCTCATACGTTCACTTAATTAACTCTTTTCTCTCTCTAATGCGGCTAGGTCCATGGGGTCTCTGTACCATGGGTTTGGTCCTGATTGCATTTGGGGAACTGGAACATCAACTTCTTCACAACTGGAAGACCTGTCACCCATGCCTGGTATTGCTCTCTGCTGTATGGCTCCTATTACATTCCCACCAGTTCATGGTTACCCGTAGCAACTAAACACTTCCCAACAACTATTCTGCCCAGTTAACACTTCGTTGTGGCTTTTTGTTCCCTTCACTTCACCGCCATATGTGCTTACAGGCTCTGTCTTCTAGATATGCCATGTACCTCCAAGCACCCCTTTTGAATAACCTCATGCCAGGTATGAAACAGTTGATCAGACTTCCCTGGACAATACAGTCTAAACACACGATCGGAATTTTGGCCAGCAAAAGACTGACGAGAGCTTTTCATCAGAAAATGCGACCGTGTATACGATCCATCGGAATTTAGCTGGCCGAATTCCCCCAGCAAAAATTTGAGAGCATGTTCTCAATTTTTCTGACGGAAAAACGTTCTATTGGAAATTCTGATCACGTGTATGCAATTCCAACATGCAAAAACTGACGCATGTTCAGATTTAACTACGAGATGGATGCTATTGGCTATTGGCTACTGGGTATTGAACTTCCTTTTCTAGTCCCATCGTTTACGTTGTACGTCACCGCGTTCTTGACGGTTGGAATTTGGTGTGACCGTGTGTATGCAAGACAGTTTGAGCAAACTCCCATCGAAATTCCGTCGGGAAAACCATCAGAGCTTTTTCCAACCAAAATTCCGATCATGTGTACGCAGAATAACAGTGCCAAAATAGTTCTTTCCTAACTAACTAGACCCAGGCTGCCTGGTGCGTAGCTTCCCAAAGGTGAAAGTCCATTTTTTGGAAGAGTCCTACCTAGGCAGACTTTCCTAGAGTGTGCTCCATATGTTGCTGGTGGTTACATTTTTAGGCTTGGCCTCTTGATTCCTTCTCATGCAGGCCATGGCAGAAAGCCCCTGAGCAGAGCCTTCCCCCTCTTTATTGACAGCACAGGGCCCAGAAATGCCCGGGAGACTAGTTTAACCCCTTCCTTCCTGGTCAGCCTGAAGAAACTAACCAACTTGTAAGCAACTGCTTACACATTAATTTGTGTCTATCCAGTATTTGTCTGGAGGTCAACTTAAAAAAAAAAAATATATATATATATATAGAAAGGCCAGTATGGTGGCCTGAAATTATGGGAGGAGCCCGGTGGAGTATATAACCAGCCGTCCGCCTGTCTTCCTCATCGGTTCCGGTGCGCGATACCTGATACGTCAGATATCAAGGGCCGACTATCCTAGACCAGACGCAGTGAGCCCGTTCGTGAGTTCCCGCGTTGTTCGTCTCCGTCTTGACCGTCTTCCCATTCATCAGCGTCCGTGGGTTTCGCCGTCGGAGTGTCGTCTTACCCATCGAATTTGTCGTTACACGTCGGGCCGGCTGTCGCAGGTAGGGCTTCGGCACCCCCTTTTCGGTTCATGTATTACGATGTCCCATCAACATTCCCTGAACGCACGAACCGCTCGGATGTTTTACTGTGACTCTCGTACTCATGTCACTGTTTCTACTTTCGATGTAGTCGTTATCACCTTCGGTCGATCACGCCACGTCAGGCGATTCATTCGCAGGTACGACATTCGAAACCGTTCGACTCCCCGAGCATTTCTATTAGTATCGGTCGAATCGTTCGACTCACAGCCGACTGCTTGTTACGACAAAGCAAGCAGTCCGCACGTATCGGTTGGTCTGCTCCAGTTCGAATATATCTCATCATTTATGCAGTTGTGTTATGTATCTCGTTTCATCTCATGTCAAGTCATTTCAGTCCCACTCATTTCTACCGTTTCAAATCATTTCTGTCACTAGCCGCGCTCCGGCGCGAATCCTGTCGCACCTCTGGTGCACCGATTCGCTTTGAAGTGCCCCAGGGTTCGGCCTCATTTCTGTACATGCCCCAGAGACTGAGTCACTCGCAGGTTCACGCACGGTCCCTGATTCTTGTCTTTGTCATGGCATACCATTTCTGTCACTTATTACGCTCCAATTCGAATCCTGTCGCATTCTTCTATGCACCGATTCGTCCTGGTGTGCCCAGCTGCTACGCCTCATTTCGGTACATGCTCCAGAGACGGATTCTTTTTTCGTAACCTGCAGTCCAGTCGTTGAATCCGGTCTCTGTCATGGGATATCATTTCTGTCACTTATTACACTCCAATTCGAATCCTGTCGCATTCTTTTATGCACCGATTCATTCTGGTGTGCCCAGCTGCTACGCCTCATTTCAGTACATGCTCCAGAGACGGATTCTTTGTCGTAACCTGCAGTCCAGTCGTTGAATCTTGTCTCTGTCATGGCATATCATTTCTGTCACTTATTACGCTCCAATTCGAATCCTGTCGCATTCCTTATGCACCGATTCGTTCTGGTGTGCCCAGCTGCTACGCCTCATTTCAGTACATGCTCCAAAGACAGGATTCATCTGTTTAGTTCAAGGGCTCGTCCTCTGATTCTTGTCTTTGTCATGGGTTTTTCATTTCATTTCACCTATCACGTTCCGGTACGAATAGTCACATCTGTGTACCAAATTCGTCTCGGCGTGCCCCAGGAATGGCCTCATTTCAGTACATGCTCCAGAATTCGTTTCGTGCTCGGTCGCAAGTTGTGGCATGGCGATCCGGATCTCTGTCATGGCAGGTTCTCTCATTTCACTGTCACATACCGCTTCCCGGCTTGGGTCCAGTTGATTCTTCAATGTTTGGATGCCTGCCGGGGGCCTTGCTCCTCGGCCTCATTTCATTATAGATTGCCTCAAAAGAGAAAACACAGCTTTGTTTAGGCGTGTCTCGCTGTTTTCTCCACATACAAGCGTAGACTTCTTGCAATCGTTGCAAACACACATCCAAGCGTAGACTTCTCGCAATCGTTGCAAGCACGCATCCAGACATAGACTTCTCGCAATCATTACAAGCACGCGTTCGAGCATAGACCTCTCGCACTTGTTACTAGCACGCATTCGAGCATAGACCTCTTGCAATCGTTGCAAGCACGCATTCGAGCATAGACCTCTTGCAATCATTGCAAGCACGCATTCGAGCATAGACCTTTTGCACTCATTACAAGCACGCATTCGGGCATAGACCTCTTGCAATCGCTGCAAGCACGCATTCGAGCATAGACCTCTCGCGATCATTACAAGCACGCATTCGAGCATAGACCTCTTACACTCATTACAAGCATGCATTCAAGCATAGACCTCTTGCAATCGTTGCATGCACGCATTCGAGCATAGACCTCTGGCGATCATTGCAAGCACGCATTCGAGCGTAGACCTCTTGCACTCATTACAAGCACGCGTTCGAGCATAGTCCTCTTGCAATCATGGCAAGCACGCATTCGAGCATAGACCTCTTGCAATCGTTGCAAGCAGGTGTCCAGGCACAACTTGTTGCAATCATTGCTGGCAGGCACTTCTGGCTTGCTCAATAGATTGCTTTAGGGAAAACCTGGATACCTTCCTAAATGTACGTTGTATTACGGGGTACTTATATTTATAGGTATAGTTGATCCAGGGAAAAAATCCGATTGCCTCTCGAGGGGTCAGGAAGGAATTTTTTCCCCGGCTGTAGCAAATTGGCCTATGCTCTGTTGGGGGTTTTTTGCCTTCCTCTGGATCAGCTACGGGCGTAGAATTGGGTGTGTCGGGGGGTGTGATACCTTATTTATTTTGATTTGGTTGGACCGGAGGGACTTCTGTCTTTTCCGGCCTGGCTACTCATGAAGCCTACCATAATTCCTTGCAGTCGTTGCAGGCACGCATCCTAGCATAACATCTTGCAGTCGTGGCAAGCACGCATCCTGGGTAACATCTTGCAATCATCGCAAGCACGCATCCAAACATGCATTCAAGCACAACTCCTGTAGTCTTCGCAGTGCACATGCGGTAACACGAATTGCTCACAGTCACTACGTATACATCTCCAGTGACAAACTCCCGGGCAATTGTCGCAAGCACATGTTTAAACGCAACTTTTAGTCATGCCAAGGCTCGCGACTTGGCATAACTTCTTGCAATCATTCGTTGGCAAGCACGTTCTCAGTGGCACACAAACTGGCTACACGTCATTTTCAGCAGCACTTAATTGGCCACTCGTCTCCTGTGGCTTTTCTTACAAACTACTCACTGTTGTCTGTCTATCCGTCTCTTCCTTAGGACAGTTGAGTTCAGCTTCCGTCCCGCACCAGGATCATGTTGTCACACGCAACTGGCTTCTTCCTGTAGCACGCCCAGGCTATTTCTAGCCAGCGTTCAGCATTTCTTATCCTTACAGTGCACGGAGAGCCATCTGTCGTTACGGCCCATACAGCAAGATCCCCACCACGAGGCGTCCAGAGGCATCAGCCCATAGCCAACGGCAAACGCTCGCCATCACAACTGCCATCTTTAGGGGCATGTTATATCCTCGCATATTCTCCAGTCTAGTCGTCCAAAAGACACCTACAGTCCCTACACGGCATCTTGAGTTCGCTATGCGCATCATCCCTCAGGGTCACGCCTTGTGTCACGCCTATTGGTCTTACTGTCCCTCTCACAGGATCCAGAGCAAGTCCTCAGCCTGGATCCCACGGCAATAGCAGTCCTTGCTATGCGGGAGGAATTCCTGTCGTCTGGGAATGGCGTCTCCCTGTTCATTCCCTCCGTGTCTTCCCTTTCGCCCCAGGTGATGACCGACGCAGTGGCCTCCACGGGCTTGCGGCTGTTTTTTGGCCACCTCCGGCTCACAGCTCCCCGGCCTCCCCAGTTACTGGCAATTCCTGGCTGCGCCAAGGCGTCCTCTCTGTTGATTATGTCCTTCCTACGTCAACTGGTCCAACTCTTGTTGTTGTTTCAGTTCAACATCCATTGTTCCTGTATCCACGGTAAGTTCTATCAGGCAGCGGACGCCCTCTCCCGCTTTAACCTTGTCTCTTTTCCGATCAGGTACCCGGAGCCGGACCAACATCAGCAGCTATCCCGGACTGGTCTCAACTAACCCTGGATTAGCCCCTCACCTCCTAGCGGCTACCCAACTTATCGATCACTCCCTTTCCCGCAATACCCTCAAGGCCTATCAGTCAGCCTGGAGGGCCTTTAACCGCTTCATCACGTATCACAGCACGGTGACGTCCCGTGTCAAGCAAGTCGTAGCCTTCATTTCCTACTGCCACTCGCAGTTGGTGTTATCCGTTAATACGATCCGGCTATACCTGACCGGTGTACAACATTTCACGTCCCTCCAGAGCCCTACCGTACCCTCCTTATTTTCTTACCACACCGTTCGGGCTGGTGTGCGCAGTGTCCAGAAGCGCCAGCCGATGGCCGGCGCCAAACCACCGCCTTTCACAGGAGACGTTCTAGAACTATGTCAGATATCCTGGCCACTTCACCTTACGGTCTCCACATGAGTGGCATTTACAAGCAGCCATACACCTGGCCTTCTACGGCTTCTTACGGCCAAGCCAGTTTACTTGTAGTAGCCTCACAGCACGCATGCTGTACAAGCACCACCTGGTCCGATACGAAGACCATTTCATCTTACACTTAGCAGTCTCCAAGACGCGGCAGCTTGGCTCGGGTATGGACATACACTTCTATAAAACCAACAACCGCTGGTGCCCGGCCACTGTTCTCATCCGCTTGTTCCCCCTTTTTGGCCAACCAACCAGGAACTGGCCTGCTTCTGCCTTTTCACACGAAAACTCTCAACGCAGCCCAGTGCATGGAGCATGTCAGGATACTCCTGGGCATCTTTCACCTCAATCCTGCTCACTACTCCGGACATTCATTCCGTATCGAAGCAGCTTCTACGGCCTCCCGCCAAGGGGTCCCGGTCCATGTTATCAAGAAATTGGGTAGATGGAAGTCCTCCTGTTTTGCCCGTTACATACCCAATCTGCAAATAGAGATGGCCCAGGCCTTTGTCAAACTCACCCAGTGACAGTCTTGATTCAACAAAGTGCAACCCCTACCTGGATGTTTTGCCCCCTTATTTTGGCATACCGTACGTTAGACCAGGGCACACTTTCAGGTCCATTTCAAGTAAGCGAGTTTATGTTAACCTTGTTTGTCATCCTTATCCGTATCGGTCTGAGGGCTCTGGACCATAAATAGAAAGGCCAGTATGGTGGCCTGAAATTATGGGAGGAGCCCGGTGGAGTATATAACCAGCCGTCCGCCTGTCTTCCTCGTCGGTTCCGGTGCGCGATACCCGCCCACCCATCCCCTTTATCAGGGCATTTCTCTAAGCATACTCCTCAAGTGAGTACTCATTTCACCCATTTCATATTCATTTCATTTTAAGGTATGCCCCCTTATTTTGGCATACCGTACGTTAGACCAGGGCACACTTTCAGGTCCATTTCAAGTAAGCGAGTTTATGTTAACCTTGTTTGTCATCCTTATCCGTATCGGTCTGAGGGCTCTGGACCATAAATATATATATATATATATATATATATATATATATATATATATATATATATATATATTTATTTTATTTTTATTTATTTTTTCAAATTCGATCATCCTACTGATTTATGCCTTAATGCTCCGCTATCATACTTCAAGATTTCATCCATGGCCTCCAGTTTTTGTAAGCCACCTGTGACCTGGTAAGCAACCTATTAAACATATATCTCGCTTTACAGTACATACCTCTCCTAATACAAGAAAGGATTTTGCTTGTTTTGGAAACCGCTGCTTGGTATTGAATTCTATCATTCAGCCTATGATCTACCAAAACCCCCAGATCCTTCTCTACCATTGGTGCAGAGGGTGATATGGGGTTTGGCCTCAGCAGAAAGGACAGTGTTCAAGCAGGACAGAAGCAATGGTGGGGTTTTGTGCTTTTGGTTCAAATATCCAGCTAATCACGGAGCCCGTCTTACAGGTGAATTCAGTGCTGCAGAAAACTGTCAGATACTGAAGACATGTAACAGGAGATGGTCAGAGACTGCATATGCACTATAGGGGTTATTGGAGAAAGCAGACATGTCAGACATCATAGCTGGGGGACATATCACATATGACTGCTAGAAATCACTGACCCTTTGCATGTCAATACTTCCACATTTGTGCTCCTTATAGACCTCTTAAAATGTACCTGTGCTACGTTCAATATTTCTCTCTGCAAGATCCATTGTAAAATATTAGTGGAAATTAAAAAAAAACATAAAAAGATAAAAGGGACGGAGAGCACAGAAAAAAAGTAAGATCATTTGAAATAAATAAGCCAAGCTATTAACTACAAAAGGCAAGCTGATTGGAGAATAAAGCAGAGTGACGGAGAGATGCACTCATCACTATGCTGCTTCTCCTTTCACTGTCCAGTCATAATCTGGGGCGGGTCCAGGGTGACCTGGGCTCAGTAGAAGAGGGTTGAATGATGCTAGCCACCAGACTGAGGACATCTAGTAGCAGACAGAAGTACTGTGGGGAGAATGTCAGGATTGAAGATGAATATTGCAGTAAAAGGATGGTTTTCTAATTTTATCCTTTAAAGAGCTGTTCATTTTCATCCTATTTCAGGCTGAAGTTCTGCTTTAAATATAATTGGTCACTTGGAGTGGGAGATACATTGCTGGAGGTATGAAGTGCAGGCAGATAAAGGTACATACCTGGAACACTATCTCCATTTTTCTGTAATGGCCACCTCTAGCAAGCACCTGCAGCAATGTGTCTCTCCTTCCCCTGGAAATAGGTTTAAAAATAAACTGATTGTTTTTATTTCTTTTTTTTGTATGCTCATGGCTGGGTTGTCTTCAAATTGGCCCTTAAATCTACACCATTCAGAAAAAAATAGCTACAAATCTTTGTCACACTGATCACTCGAACCTTGGAAAAAAGAAAAAAGAAGTCAGTCAAGCCCGTAACAAGACTGCCTTACTGCAACAGAGTAGCAATCAGACTCTATTCAACCAGATTAGAAATCTAAAAAACCCACTTCAGCCGCCCACAATCAATATCTGTTCTGCATAATAGTGAACACTCTGTTATGAAGTCTTGAAAACAATCTCTGATTTTGCAGCAGATTAGCACAATTATATAATCATGCTTAACCACTTCAGCCCCGGTAGAGTTGGCTGTTGAATGACCAGGCCATTTTCTGCCATTCAGCACTGCGCGGTCATGCGGTGCTGCACCCAAACAAAATTGACGTCCTTTTTTTCCCACAAATAGAGCATTCTTTTGGTGGTATTTGATTGTCTCTGCAGGTTTTTATTTTTGCGCTATAAACAAAAAAAGAGAAACAATTTTGAAAAAACACAATATTTTGTACTTTTTGCTATAATAAATATCCCCATTTATTTAACAAAAAAGCATTTTTTTTTCTCAGTTTAGGCTGATATTTATTCTTCTACAATTTTTTGGTAATAAAAATCGCAATAAGTGTGTATGGATTGGTTTACACAAAGGTTATAGTGTCTACAAAATAGGGGATAGATTTATAGCATTTTTATTATATATTTTTTCTAGTAATGGCGGCGATCTGCAATTTTTATCGGGACTGCGACATTATGGTGAACACATCGGACAATTTTGACACATTTTTGGGACCATTGGCATTTATACAGTGATCAGTGCTATAAAAATGCACTGATTACTGTAAAAATTTCACTGTCAGGGAAGGGATTACACTAGGGGGTGATCAAGGAGTTAATTGTGTTCCCTCATGTGTGTTTCTAACTGTGGGGGGGAGTGACCTAGAGGAAATGGCAGATCGTGATTAGTAGCTATAGGAATTCACAATCTGTCTCTCCTCACAGAACAGGGATTTGTGTGTTTACACACCTACACTCATCCCTGTTCTGCCTCTAATGCTCTCGATCGCTCATGACCGGCGTTCATCACAACTGCCGGTCACGAGCATCAGCACCCCCACAGTGTCGCGTGCACAGGAGTAGGCCATCTATCCCGTTTAAAGGAGCCAATGTATAGCTACGATGGCTCGTGGGATCGGGCCGACCTGCCGCCATGTAGTGACAGCGGCTGGTCGGCAAGCAGTCAAAAATGTAATCATTAGAGTAGGTGGAATAGACCATAGAAAGCATAACTCCACTTTGTCCACCTACATACCTTACAACCTTAACAAATTAAATAAAAGGCATATCAAATGGTCAATCAGTCCAGAAGGGTTTTTCATTAGAAATGGAGCCTAGACCTCTTTGCAAATTCCAGTGCTTATAAAAGGAGCATAGGAGCCTCTCGTAATAGCCAGAGCAAGTGTGTAGACCCAGGAATTAGCACAGAAATCTCAGCAATAGAGTCCCTGGGATATGCAAGGAACTGTCATCAAAAGTGTATGTCTTCGGCAAAACGATGAATAATTTTTAGGTGATTTTTGTACTACAGGGCATATTAGGCCTGCCACTGCTCTGCCTGTGACAAACCCAACTGGGACAGGGGCTTTTGGATGGAACTGCAGGCCAGCCTCTTTTGTGCTGGCTTTGAGCCCGAGGCATTTGAGAGGGCTCTATTCTTTGGGAGGTGATTGCCTGGGGGACCTTTGGAGTAGTTTTGCTTTGGATTCAAGTCCTTATCTCCCTGAAACAAGCGGACTCTGAGAACTAGAGAAATTGGATACAGATTTGGAGCTTCTGTGCCCAAAACACCATTGACTGTTTCAACCCCCTCCTAGACTCAGAGACTCTAAGCAGACGATGATCTGCTAAACACAACCTGATGCTAGGGTCTACTGCTGTTTATTAAAGTGTAATGCCCCGTACACATGGTCGGAAATTCCGATGGAAAAAGTCAGATCGGATTATGTTGTCGGAATATCCGATCGTGTGTGAGCTCTATCAGACTTCTTCTGTCGGATTTTCCAACGCACAAAGTTTGGGAGCAGGATGTAAAATTTTCCAACAACAAAATCCGATCGCATAAATTCCGATCGTGTGTAGACGATTCCGATGGACAAAGTGCCACACTTTCAGAATAAACTAAGAGACGAAAGCTATTGGCTACTGGCCCGTTTATAGTCCAGTCGTACGTGTTTGACGTCACCTCATTCAGAACGATCAGATTTTCGGCCGTGTGCATGCAAGACAAGTTTCGGCCAAAATCCTTCGGAAAAAATCCGGCGGATTTTGTGGTCGGAATGTCTGACCGTGTCTACAAGGCATTATGTGTTTGCTGTTAAGTATCTTTCTCCCATTGTTAATTGAGTCACCAATTGTTTCTGCCAGTTTGCTAATCCTCCTGATGTGATTAGTCTGGTGTCAATTTTACATTGTTACCTAACCATTGTGGGATGTTTACCTCAATGTGTAATATTTGTTTTCGTTGTTCATGTGGGGACTGTTCTTGTTTTTGAAGTGTATAAAAAACTGTATTTCTGTTCAATGAAATGATTCCTTTGGCTTTTTTACCTCAGCATCTTGTCTGTGTAAGAAGCTTGGGGTAAAGGGCAGGTATTAGCTATTGGTGTGCAGAAAGCGTTTGGAGGGCAGTAGGCACCCAAGATGGGTGCCAGGTGGTCCATCACACTGCCCAAACCCTACCACAACATTCTTAAAGCATATTTAAAGCCATAAACACACCTTTAATATATTGCAGTTTACCATTATTTTCATATGTTAATTGTGCAATTAACAGGTTACCTGTCCCATGGTGGCTACGGTCACTCCTATATGTGGACAGAGCCATGGTTCCATAGACTAGAGAGCAGAAGGCTTTCCAGGTCTAGGCCCAGAGAGAGACCCTATGTGAGGACCCACCACAGGGGGACTCATGTAAGAGCATATGGCAGGATGGCTGGACTTTAAGAGTTTAAGTTGGTTGCCAATGATGTGTTTTGCACTGTTAAATGTGAAATGTGAAATTGAAAAGCTGATGTGCCAAGTTGTTGACCATGTTATAATCAGTAAACCAGGACAAGTGTTACTGAGAATGTGGGCTTCAGGCCTACAGCATGTGAGTCACAATATGGTGGAGTTTATGGCTTTACAGATGTGAGCATACCATATCCCTACAAAAGATAGGCTGTGTCCTTGGCCAGTGCCAGTGAATTGAGGCTGCCAACAAATCTGCCTTTGTTAATGTCCAGTCCATTTGCGGTTGATGGGATCAGTGGTTTACAAAAGATGGATAAAGTTGTTAGTACTTTCTGTTCAGCTTACAGAAAGTACTAAGGGTGCTGCGTTTTACGCAAGGTTACCAGGTATTTTCTGTACTCGTTATACTTCTTATACTAATAATAAAAACGAATGAAGTCACCACATCTAAGGAACTGGTACCTGGAAATCATTGCATCGTTGGTCTTAGGTTTAGGCAGGGTGTATTTGATTTAAGTCAAGTTGGTTTAAATCACAATTTATATCATGTTTTAAATCACTAGTTAAAAGGCTTGATTTAAATCAACTTGATTTAAATCATAATGTGTTTACACACACAAATCCCCATTCTGGCTCTCGTGCCCGCGATCGTGGGTGGCTGGCAGCGATCGCGACTGCCGGCCATGCTCATCGGGTCCCCCGCCATGCAGTGGGCTTGCGCGTGCACCTGCTATGGCTCTTAAAAGTGCCGCCGTACATATACGGCGATTTGCGTAGGAGAGCCAACCTGCCACGTATATATATGTGTGTGAGCCGGTCGGGAAGTGGCTAAAGAACAATCCTAATATTTTAGATTTCCCCTTTTTCTTTCTTAGTCACACTGGTCACCAGTGCAAATAAAAACTTTACAGAGGGTCTAATTTTTCCCCACTCTGCCAAGAAACATGCAAAAGGTTTTGCATAGGTATACACCTTAAACAATAAACCAAGTAAACGTAAACCCATTAATTAATTAAAATGTAAGTAAGACAAAACATTTTGGTTTTCATTGCTGTCTGTGCTGTGGAGATTCACACCTCTGCTTCTCCTGTTGACATTGTCTCAGAGACAGATGGGACAGGAGGGAATACAAACATTTTTGAGTTGCCATCAGAAAAAAAGGTGAGGAAAAAACATGCATTAGGGAAAAAAGTTCTACTGACAATTTAGATGGGCGATCCCCTTAGGCCGCGTACACACGGGCGGACTGTTCGCCCAACCTTGTCCGCTGAACAGTGTTTGGGCGGACAGTCCGCTCGTGTGTGGGCTTTCAGCGGACAGTTTGACGGACAAAGTCTTTCGGAAATTCCGAAAAACTGTCCGCTGAAACTGTGTTTGAGCGGACAGTCCGCCCGTGTGTAGGCTACTTTCGAAATGAGCAAACTGTTCCCGCTCGGAGGAAAGTCTGCTCATTTCGAGCGCGTGTGAAGGTAGGCGGGGCCCGCGAAGGAGACGTCGCGGGCTCCGCCGCCTGGAATGGGCTTAAAGGGGAACCCCAACGCCGAAAAAAATCGGCGTGGGGGTTCCCCCAAAGTCCACAACAGACCCTTGTCCGAGCACGCTACCCGGCCGGCCAGGAAAGGGGGGCGAGCGAGCGCGCCCCCCCTCCTGAGCCGTACCAGGCCGCGTGCCCTCAACATGGGGGGGTGCCTTGGGGAAGGGGGGGCCGCGCGGCCCCCCCCCCACCCCAAAGCACCTTGTCCCCATGTTGATGAGGACAAGGGCCTCTTCCCGACAACCCTGGCCGTTGGTTGTCGGGGTCTGCGGGCGGGGGGCTTATCGGAATCCGGGAGCCCCCTTTAAGAAGGGGGCCCCCGGATACCGGCCCCCCACCCTATGTGAATGAGTATGGGGTACAATGTACCCCTACCCATTCACCTGTGAAATAAAGTACAAAAAAAAACACAACACAGAGAAAAAATATTTTATTGCACAGCTCCGGGGGTCTTCCGTCTTCGGGGGTCTTCTCGCCGGACTCCTCCGCTATCTTCGTGTAGCTCTTTTACTAGCGGAGGAGCCCGGCTTTCTTCCTCCCCGCCGCCGGCCTCTTCTCCCGACTTCGGGGGTCTTGTCCCCCTCTTCGGTTCTTCTGCCGGGCCACCGCGCCTTCTTGTAGCTCTTTTGCAGGCGGTGGCCCGGTCTTCTGTCGCCGCTGCCTTCCGTTCTTCTGTCGCCGCCTTCGGTTCTTCTGCCGGGCCACCGCGCCTTCTTGTAGCTCTTTTACAGGCGGTGGCCCGGTCTTCTGTCGCCGCTGTCGCTGTCGCCGTCGCCGCCGCCGTCGCCGCCTTCCGTTCTTCTTCTTCTTCTTGTTCTTCTTCCCCAGGAGATGTTGACACGTCGCTCTCTCCGGCCGGAATGCCAAAGCCACGCTGTGCGGTCACTTATATAGTGACAATGGGGCGGTGTCACATGGTATATGTCACATGGGTTGGTCACATGGTGACCCCCCCCCTTACGATGTCATAGTCCCCATGTGACATCAACCCATGTGACCAACCCATGTGACATATACCATGTGACACCGCCCCATTGTCACTATATAAGTGAACGCACAGCGCGGCTCTGGCATTCCGGCCGGAGAGAGCGACGTGTCAACATCTCCTGGGGAAGAAGAAGAAGAACAAGAAGAAGAAGAAGAACGGAAGGCGGCGACGGCGACAGCGACAGCGGCGACAGAAGACCGGGCCACCGCCTGTAAAAGAGCTACAAGAAGGCGCGGTGGCCCGGCAGAAGAACCGAAGGCGGCGACAGAAGAACGGAAGGCAGCGGCGACAGAAGACCGGGCCACCGCCTGCAAAAGAGCTACAAGAAGGCGCGGTGGCCCGGCAGAAGAACCGAAGAGGGGGACAAGACCCCCGAAGTCGGGAGAAGAGGCCGGCGGCGGGGAGGAAGAAAGCCGGGCTCCTCCGCTAGTAAAAGAGCTACACGAAGATAGCGGAGGAGTCCGGCGAGAAGACCCCCGAAGACGGAAGACCCCCGGAGCTGTGCAATAAAATATTTTTTCTCTGTGTTGTGTTTTTTTTTGTACTTTATTTCACAGGTGAATGGGTAGGGGTACATTGTACCCCATACTCATTCACATAGGGTGGGGGGCCGGTATCCGGGGGCCCCCTTCTTAAAGGGGGCTCCCGGATTCCGATAAGCCCCCCGCCCGCAGACCCCGACAACCAACGGCCAGGGTTGTCGGGAAGAGGCCCTTGTCCTCATCAACATGGGGACAAGGTGCTTTGGGGTGGGGGGGGGCCGCGCGGCCCCCCCTTCCCCAAGGCACCCCCCCATGTTGAGGGCACGCGGCCTGGTACGGCTCAGGAGGGGGGGCGCGCTCGCTCGCCCCCCTTTCCTGGCCGGCCGGGTAGCGTGCTCGGACAAGGGTCTGTTGTGGACTTTGGGGGGACCCCACGCCGATTTTTTTCGGCGTTGGGGTTCCCCTTTAAGTCCATTCCAGGCGGCGGAGCCCGCGACGTCTCCTTCGCGGGCCCCGCCTACCTGTACACGCGCTCGAAATGGGCGGATTTGCCTCCGCCTTACGTGGGCGAGTCCGTTCATTTCAAAAGTTGAGCGAACTGTTTGGCAAACAGTTCGCTGAAACAGTCCGCTCAAAAAGTGCCGTGTGTGGCCATGTCCGTCCATGCAAATTTTGAGCGCACTGTTTGCCGAAACTGCTTGACAAACAAAGTTGGGCGAACAGTCCGCCCGTGTGTACGCGGCCTTACGTATATTTTCTCTCAAACGTGCTACGTCTCCAGGACAAAGAGTTAAGAGGATTGTCCCGCATGGGACAAAGGCAGCCAAATTCTTTAATTTAAATAATCTACCCAAAATATTTCTTAGAAGTTGTGAAGAGGAAATGCAGTTACTAGTGATGGTTTTAAGATACAAAGAAACCCTAAAGGCAATCAAATAATTCTGATTTATATGGTTGTCTTTGGGATCATACTGAGAAGGACAGCAACAACTACTGCCAGGGAAACTGGAGTATTCAGTAGAAGACAAGTGCTCCAAGTCTTGGAAGAGCCATTTTCTGTATGTTGTTCCTGATAGTACTTGATCTTCATCCTTATAGCCCTGCTACAATATGCTGTTTCCTCCTTATCCAGTTGTGGTCTTAATCAGTTTTTTTTTTACAATTTATTTAGAAAATGTGTAGAAGATTACTTTGCTACTTGAAAATCAAGGGTACGGAAATCTTAGGACTCTTGATAGTTAAAAACTTTGAAACACAGGGAAGAAACTTTCCTCCTCACCGTGCTTGGCTGTTCTATACATGTCTCAGGGGCTTTGTGCGTCTTCTACTGACTCTACTGAAATTCTTTGAATTGCCTGATGGATGTGCTGCTTGTGTTAGGCATTGATCAATACGAATTCCTGCAATATAAAAGATCAATATTGCAAATTGTGATTTATCTTTAATTAAATCTTTGAAACTTTGCCTCTTGTGTTTGAAGTTTCTTTGGCTTGTAGGACAGAAATAACATTGGACATTTCACAGTCAGTTTCATACATGGTTTCAGAGATCTTTGATGTTAATGTGTTCAAGCAGCTGGTGTCTTTCCGTATTATATTGAGCTAAATTATTGTAACTTTATCTTCTTTTTACTGCTTTACATATGAACATGATCGGAATTCTGATTCCATTTGCTTGATCCTTGCGGCACACAGTCCACAAACCTGTAAAGTTACTCCATTCTTGATAAATAGTAGGGTGACTGTAATCTTTTTAAAGTGAAAAAATTAAAAATGCACAGGACTAAAAAATATGTTTTATGTCTAGAAGATTGTTAATTCTTTTATAATGTATATGTTATGTTATTTATTAAAACTATAAAAAAAATCTTTGTTTTACAATTAAAAATGTAATGCATGGTACACTCATTACATAATTTTTAGAGTGCTATGTGTTTTCTAAAGAGTGAGCAATCGTTTCAGATGCTGATTTAAAAATTGAATTTTACCCATCTAAACACAGCAGACAGGAAGAATGGAGTTAATAAATTTGAGATGGTAATCAACAAAATAATTTCAGCAAGTATCCTAAGGCAATGGCTTAACAACCAGTGGCTAAGTGGCTAGTGCATCCATAAAGCAGCACTAGAGTTGTTGGTTTGAATCCCAACCATGGCACTACCCGCCTAGAGTTTGCATGTTCTCCCTGTGCCTGTATAGGTTTCCATTGGGTACTCTGGTTTTCTCCCACACTCCAAAGACATGCTGGTATGTTAATTGGCTGTCTAAATTGGCCCTAGTATGCGTAGGTATGGATGTGAGTTAAGGACCTTAGACTGTAAGCTCCTTAAAGGGGTTGTAAACCTACGTGTTTTTTCACCTTAATGCATCCTATGCTTTAAGGTGAAAAAACTTCTGCCAGTGACTGGCCCCCCCCCATTTTACTTACCTGAGCCCTAGAACTTGACCCATGGGGACGCGCTGTCTCTCTGCCCGGGGCTCTTGATTGGATAAATTGATAGCAGTGCAACCATTGGCTCCCACCGCTCTCAATCCAATCCAATGATATGGGTGCCGGGGGGGGGGGGGGGCGAGTCCTGCATTTGGCCTCTATGGATGCAGAATTCTGGACTCAGGAGTGCGCCCGCAAGGTAACCCCCCAGAGTGCTTTTCCCAGGGCATTATCTGATGTGGGGAGGAGCCGCAAGAGCCACTGGGGGACCCCAGAAGAGCAGGTTTCATGGCCACTCTGGAGGTAAGTATGACATGTTTCTTATTTTTTTTAAAACAAACCTTTAGTGTCACTTTAAGAACAGAGACCAATGTGAATGTACAATATATTTGTAAAGCACTGTGTAAATTGACAGCACTAGATAAGTACCTGAAAAAAATTAGGTAATCCCATTGTTTTTGTGTGGCAAAAATACAGGTCCTTCTCAAAAAATTTGCATATTGTGATAAAGTTCATTATTTTATGTAATGTACTGATAAACATTAGACTTTCATATATTTTAGATTCATTACAAACAACTGAAGTAGTTCAAGCCTTTTCTTGTTTTAATATTGATGATTTTGGCATACAGCTCATGAAAACCCAAAATTCCTATCTCAAAAAATTAGCATATCATGAAAAGGTTCTCTAAACAAGCTATTAACCTAATCATCTGAATCAACTAATTAACTCTAAACACCTGCAAAAGATTCCTGAGGCTTTTAAAAACTCCCAGCCTGGTTCATTACTCAAAACCGCAATCATGGGTAAGACTGCCGACCTGACTGCTGTCCAGAAGGCCATCATTGACACCCTCAAGCAAGAGGGTAAGACACAGAAAGAAATTTCTGAAGGAATAGGCTGTTCCCAGAGTGCTGTATCAAGGCACCTCAGTGGGAAGTCTGTGGGAAGGAAAAAGTGTGGCAGAAAACGCTGCACAACGAGAAGAGGTGACCGGACCCTGAAGAAGATTGTGGAGAAGGACCGATTCCAGACCTTGGAGGACCTGCGGAAGCAGTGGACTGAGTCTGGAGTAGAAACATCCAGAGCCACCGTGAACAGGCGTGTGCAGAAAATGGGCTACAGGTGCCGCATTCCCCAGGTCAAGCCAGAAGCGCCTGACCTGGGCTACAGAGAAGCAGCACTGGACTGTTGCTCAGTGGTCCAAAGTACTTTTTTCGGATGAAAGCAAATTTTGCATGTCATTCGGAAATCAAGGTGCCAGAGTCTGGAGGAAGACTGGGGAAAGGGAAATGCCAAAATGCCTGAGGTCCAGTGTCAAGTACCCACAGTCAGTGATGGTCTGGGGTGCCATGTCAGCTGCTGGTGTTGGTCCTCTGTGTTTTATCAAGGGCAGGGTCAATGCAGCTAGCTATCAGGAGATTTTGGAGCACTTCATGCTTCCATCTGCTGAAAAGCTTTATGGAGATGAAGATTTCATTTTTCAGCACGACCTGGCACCTGCTCACAGTGCCAAAACCACTGGTAAATGGTTTACTGACCATGGTATTACTGTGCTCAATTGGCCTGCCAACTCTCCTGACCTGAACCCCATAGAGAATCTGTGGGATATTGGGAAGATAAAGTTGAGAGACGCAAGACCCAACACTCTGGATGAGCTTAAGGCCGCTATCGAAGCATCCTGGGCCTCCATAACACCTCAGCAGTGACACAGGCTGGTTGCCTCCATGCCACGCTGCATTGAAGCAGTCATTTCTGCAAAAGGATTCCCGACCAAGTATTGAGTGCATAACTGAACATAATTATTTAAAGGTTGACTTTTTTTGTATTAAAAACACTTTTCTTTTATTGGTCGGATGAAATATGCTAATTTTTTGAGATAGGATTTTGGGGTTTTCAGGAGCTGTATGCCAAAATCATCAATATTAAAACAAGAAAAGGCTTGAACAGTTGTGTGTAATGAATCTAAAATATATGAAAGTCTAATGTTTATCAGTACATTACAGAAAATAATGAACTTTATCACAATATGCTAATTTTTTGAGAAGGACCTGTAAATACTACTAGACCATGCACCACCCCTAGGTGCAAGGAATAAATTACAGGCTACTTTCAGGGCCTGGTAGATGGGTGCTAACCTCTGAAACATTATTGTGGAAAGACAGGTACAACAAGGGCCAGATTCCAGACTAAATATTTTATGCACAGCACTGGGGTAAGTGATCTGTTTCTTTGACTGGCAGAGAACTGTCTCTCTCTCTCTGGCCATGCCTGTATAGTCCCCAAACCTGGAGTGGGTTATGTCAACTTTGGCTCTGTTAAAGTGATAATAAAGTCTTGTTTTATTTTTTCGTTTAAAATGAACAAACATGCTATACTTACCTTCTCTGTGTAGTTGTTTTGCACAGAGCAGCCCGGTTCCTCCTCGTCTCAGATTCCTTGCCCGCGTTCCTGTCCCTTCCCTTCTGCCAAGGCAACCAAGCCGAGCTGCTGCTCTGTGTGTCCATTCAGACAGGGAACAGTGGCTTGGCCCCATCCCTTCTTTTTCCTCATTGGCTCACTGACTTTGACAAAGGGGGGGGGGGGGGATGATGCCCCGCTGCTGTCTCAGCCAATGAGGAGGGAGAGTTCCAGACAGCTGAAACTCTTGTGCAACATCGCTGGATCAAGATGGGACTCAGGTAAGTATAAAGGGGGCAAAGGGGGGCTGCTGCACACATAGAATGCATTAAGATGCATTTGATTGCATTAGAACCACTTTAAGTCTGGTGTTGTCTACTGCCTGAGGACATCCAGGCTCTTCTGGATGACTTTGCAGGCCGTCAGGACTGTGTATGCTTCTGCTGCAGAGTATGGCTGATTTATATCACAGTTCATAGCACAGGATAAAGAAGCTTGGAAGGGTACCAAGGGAATTTGATTGGGTGTTAGGACCATTGTAGTTTTGTGTTTAGACTTTTGTTCTGGTTTTCATTAACCAATACACATGAGGTGCTCCAATTAAGCCCAATGCTGATATACTCAGTGAAAATTCTTCTCTGCATTTTACTGCAGAACACAATAAAGACCAACAACAACCCCTCCAAAAATGAATTGCCAAACTATAGTAAGCAGAAATATGCCTGGAAAAATACCTGCCTGACAGATTTTTTTTTTTTCTCCTTGCAGATGTTCCATTGTGTAAGAAAGACAAGCTGTCAATTAATTTCTGCAATACTGTGAAGTCTATTGGGAAGTGTTCGTTGAAAGCCATTCAGTCTCAGTGCTGCTTCACGTGTACCAGGCAAGAAGAGTCTCTACAAGGAGGCTGAGTCAGTCATCTGCCTCATCAGGCTGGTTCATTCTCCATCTACTGCAATACATGAACTGAGGATATCGCATTCTAAAACAAAATCAATGAATGTCATCCAAAAACATTACCAAGTTACCTATTTCTCAGCACAGGACTTGAACTCACTATTTGGGGACCAGCTGGACCTTATCCCAAGGTTTTATTCCCAAATTGTAGCGATCTCATTGGAGAATCTGGTGAGGTGAAACCAACAGGGCTCTTGACAAGCACAGTGGTGTCTATAAATCAACATAAAGCAAAAAGCACTGCTAAGTATTGCAACTGCCGATGACCAATAATACAAACAGTTCAGTGCTGCACCGGTCTCTGGGGAATATGTATCAGCTCTGAATTTTATCTATGCTCAGAAGTGTTTGTTTATAAGTCAAAAATGCAAAAGCACTTAAGTATTGAAAATATAAAAAAAAAAGAAAATCTTTATGGTGCCCTACTTTCAATACAGTAATATAATAACATTGTATATCATGGAGGATCATACAGGTTATAAATAGCTATGAATGCATACTTTTAATATTATTGAAAAACTGTATTTATGCCACCATCAAATATGGTCATTAGTTTTACTCTGAAAAAAATACTGTTTAAAGTCTATTTCAGATCTAGTGATCCTTGGAAGACATCTATTACTCTAGCCCAGCCTTTCTCAAACTTTTTAATGTGGAGGAACCCTTTAAAACCTTTTTGTTCTCAGGGAACCCTTGTTAATAATTACTATATCTAAAGCTCACTGTACTTTAGAGTAATGGTCAATAGGAAGAAGCCTCCTTACATTTGTGGTCAGTGGCAAGGATCCCCCCTCTTTCAGAGAGTTAAGCCTTTCGAACCAATCGTACGATAATCTAAATGTTAGTACACAGCTGTCATCTGAAATCTTCCGAAGGGACAAACATGAAAAATGTTCTCATACGACACCAGGTTGTATTATTTTAGTTTAAACAATACAGTTTTCATCCAAAAATACAATAAAAATACACTACAACACATTATATCACTTCCAAACTTGTATTCTGTCTTACGAGAATTTTTGTACTTTAGTAACCTATTAGTTTTCGATATGGAGATTAGCATCCAAATAAAAATGTACAATCATTTGTCTGATAATCTCACCATGTGTATTCGGCTTTAGAGAAATCACTGGTGTCAGTGGTTACTTATCTGAAATGGATTAATTGCTCCTTGCTCAAGGAAACCTTAGCAACCTTTTTAACAAAGAAGAACCCTTTAACTTTGTGGGCTTGGGGAACCCCTGCTTAAAATTACTACAATTCATGATACAGTAGTGTGATGGTCAGTGGGAAGAATGTTCCTTACACTTATGGGCATTAGGAAAAATGTACCCATTACAGAAAGCAAAATGTGTCAGTGGGAGTTTATCTGTGAGGCAGAAATTGCTCATTGCTCAAGGAAACCCTAGAAACAGCTGGGGGAATCATGGCTGAGAAATCCTGCTCTAGCAGAACTCCAGGGTTCCATAGAACCCTAGTTGAGATAGGCAACGCTAATGCCGCGTACACATGACTGGACTTTCAGGCAGAATAGGTCTGGCCGAATCATTCTGTCGGATAGTCCGATCGTTTTTCTTTAAAAAATTCAGATGGACCTAGAAAAAGAACATGTTTCAAATCTGACTCAATTCTTATCGGCAAAACTGTTCATCTGTATGCTGGTCTGATGGACCAAATATGATGCAAGGGCAGCTATTGGCTACTGGCTATTGAACTTCCTTTTCTAGTCCCATTGTACGTCATCACAATCAAAATTAACAGACTTTTGAATGGACTTCAGTCCGTTCGTGTGTGGGCAAGTCGAAGTTCGTCGTTACCCCACCGAAAGTCAGTCGGGAAGACCGTCTGACTTTTTCTGTCGGAAAGTCCGGCATAACTTATGGAAAACACAGCCAGACTCCAGCTTAAAGGAGTCCAGGATCCCTAGCTGAATGCAAAGTGTGAAAACCTCCATTGCCAAATGTGGGCAGCAACTACAGAATACTATATGCTTTCTTTTGTGATAAAATCGATGGAGTTGTGAAAAGGTTCACAAAGGTCAATAACAGTTTTTCTATCCCTTACTAGTGAGTAGTAAAATTTCACTCCTATGGGTTTCAGAACTATAGCGATATCATAATGTCCATTTCCAGATGACAATATCGGGTGTAAAGAAAAAGGAGCCTCAGAGAGACCTGTAAGTCCTCTCCGCAATGCCACAACTTTCCTAATATATTTAGTATATTCAGAGCTACTTAAGGATATGCCTATGAGTGGTCCTCATAGTAAAGAAAACATACAGTATATGGTGTACATTACCGCCTTCCTTTTTTTTTTCTTTTTCACACTTCATTCAGGTAAATTGTATGATAAATAAGAAATGCAAAAAAAAGTAATTCAATTTTGGAACTCAAGAGTGTAAGAAAGCGAAAATAAAATCTTGTGGGACTCAAATGTAACACAGTTATACAAGGACATTTGTATTATGGGGGTATATATAGCAACCAAACCAATTCAGTAATTTAAATATTCTACAATAAGTGTATTGATTTTTAACTACCCATTTGGTGATGGTCACAATTGTTCTTGTATTGCTAACCTTTTAACATACACTTCTGGGTATGGATAGTTTGTTACCTTGTTGAGCTACCCAAATTTAGTTTTACTTATTGCATATTTCAGTAGTCATATATTTAGCCCCAAAAAACCCAAATTAAAAGTCCTATGGCAAATTTGATACTGCCTTTTGTCTTATTTTCAAAAGTATTTCATCTATAAGACCCCTATAAGGCCCCTTTCGCACAATACTCCAGTTTGAGCATCTACTTTTTCACCCATTTTTTATGTATTTTCGCGCATATGTGTTCGTGCACATTTGCGCGCATCCGCGGTAGCTTGTTCTCGCATTGACAATGTCAACAGACAAATCCGTCTCTTTTTTACTGAAGAATACACGGCGGCTGTTTACGCACATGTGTGCATAGGCACATTACAATCAATGGGCTGTATTTTAGCTCAGTAAAAAAATAAGCTGTACTGAGCTTTTTCAAGCTGCAGTGTGCAAGAGGCCTAATGCAGAATTTTATTTTATATGACATAGATTGTAAACACTAGTTGGTTGAGCATTAATAATTCTCAGCTAGGCAACTTGAGATATATAAATGCTATGTAGTAATTTCTGTTCAGAACATTATTATTGATTTGAGAGGGTTCACGTCTTTATGCTACCTATTAGTGGTCTAAGGTCTTAGGAAGACACTAAATGGACAAGACACTGGAGTTGATGTACTAAAACTGGACCAATTCTTAGATGTGATGACTGCATTTAATTTGTTTTTAGGCTTTCTTTCTTCTATTTTCATCTGGTAATCCAGCCAGTAAGTCTGCTGTTTTTCAAAAGAACAATGGCAATTATTTACTAAATTATATACTAAAATAATTTACAAACTCTGGTGCAGCTCTGCATTGAAACCAATCAGCTTCCAGGTTTTATTGTCAAAGCTTAATTGAACAAGCTGAAGTTAGAAGCTGATTGGCTATCATGCGCAGCTGCACCAGATTGTGCACTCTCCAGTTTTAGAAAATCAACCCCACTGAATTGCCAAGATCTAGGAATTAATGAGCTCCAGCTACATACTAGCCAAGAAGGCAAGTATGACAACACATATTATGCAAGAAATTGGCACCTTTAGCTTTGAAAATGTATGAAAAGCAGAACTTTTCTGAGTTTTGGACAGAGTGTGGGAGGGTTAGAACCACTGTTTCAGTATTGTCTTTGCATCCATTGTGGGGGGGTGTCACATTAACTATTGGTCCTTGTGACCATTGTCTCTGGCACAGAAAGGGATGCAAAACCCACAGTGTTTTACTTTCATGGAAACAGGAGACAATGTGAAATGTTCTAATGGTAACAACTGTTCTAACATCTGTTTAAGGTGGGATAACCTCCCAAACAGATGTTAGTGACAGCACATGATGGAAATCTCCCCATAGGAGTCTAAAGCATCCCTTACCTATGCAAACCTAAAAAAAAGGTTGTTATTTTTTTATTTACTGTATGTGTACATATATATTTATATATATATATATATATATATATATATATATATATATATATATATATATACACTTTAAACGTTAGAAAAGGGTATTGGTAGGTAAAGCATGTTGCCTCTTTATACTGTGTATTGATTAAGGTGTACTGTATAAAGATGAACCGTATATACACATTAGGGGTTATTTGCGAAAGGCAAATCCACTTTGCACTGCAAGTGCACTTGGAAGTGCAGTCGCTCTAAATCTAAGCCCTTGTACACACGGTCGGAGATTCCGACGAATGTGTCCGATCGGACCGTTTTGTCGGATATTCCGACTGTGTGTGGTCTACATCGGACTGTTTCCGTCGGAGTATCCGACGGACCAAGTTTTCCAACCTGTTGGTAAAATTTTCAGACAAAATGCTCCAATCGGACATACTCCGATCATGTGTAGAGAATTCCGATCGGACAAAGTGCCACACATGCTCAGATCAAATTCCTACACCTAAGCTATTAGCTACTAGCCTGAACGTAGTCCCGTTGTAATGAAATAACGTCATCACGTCGGATTTTCCGACAACTTTGTCCGACCGTGTGTATGCAACAGTTTCGGACAAAATCCGATGGATTTGGTTGTCGGAATCTCCGACCGTGTGTACAAGGGCTAAGGGGTAGATCTGAAATGAGGGGAAGCTCTGCTGATATTATCATCCAATCATGTGCAAGCTAAAATGCTGTTTTTTATTTTCCTTACATGTCCCCCTAGGATCTACAGCAACTTTACTTCCAAGTGTACTTTAAAGTGCACTTGCAGTGCAAAGTGGATTTTCCTTTAGTAAATAACCCCCATTGTGTGTGTTACCCATGCAAGTCAGAAGTGCTCTGCTTGTTAAATAATAGAAACTCACTTTGATAAGTTGTGCAGATGATGTCTTAATTTAAAACAATAAAGAAACAGTTTTACGCTTATCGAGGGAGCAGGCACATAACATCTGGCCCACTTGACTTGCATAAATGTCCTGTTCTAATTGGTGGAAGTTTACATATAGATGGGGCAAATAACGTGTCTGCATCTCAGGTTTCTGAATTCTCAGGTTCTTCACCAACATCAGATGCCATTAGATACTACCAAGAACAGCAACTTCACTTTTATTCCCACTCATAGGTTTTAAAGGGGGGGTTGACTAGCACATGTAAGGTAGACATACCTACCACGTTCCTTTTCATTACCCTGATCTACTTTTTGTAAGTTCCAATGTTATCCAGTTCTAGAATTTTTGAGTCGCTTTTGCTTATCCTCAGGAAGCCAGTACTTAGAACTAGGGAGATACAGCCCTGGAAGTGGACTTGCTGCTAGAGGAATATGCAATTTAAAAAGTCCACTTGCATCCTCCAGATCTCCCTATTGCTGTTTTAATAAAAATTGGAGGTGCCTTCAAGTACACCTGTAATGGGATGTTGTAGTAGACACAATGCTGTGATAGCAAAGGAATAGGAGAGGTAGGCACTGTAATGGGAAAATTTGGTAAATTTTAGAAGTATCATTCCTAAAGGTCTGCTCTGGTTCTGAGTGGCTCATCCCAATTTCCCAGTCACTATAGCACTGCTAAGAGATTAGGCTAGTCTAGAAAGCTAGTCTTAACTGGCATTTAGTATCTCAGCACATCACTGTTACACCAAACTATAAATAGTTCTGCAAAAATATTTCCATAGAATAGCATCTTTATGGCTTATTTACACTTGTGGTCTGGGGCAGGAAAAATAAGAAAGTTGAGTTACCATTCTATCACCCCCCCCCCCCCCACATCCTTAAACCAACACAGTCACTGGAGGTGATTGTACACTTATCATGGCTGTGATGTGTCACTATGTGGGTTGGGCAAAAACAATACCCCCTGTAGCATTTGGCAGCCAGTACTGTGCCACAGCCGTCCTGCAGCCAGGTTCAATGCACACAGTAGTGGTGCAGTGTTGTGGGCTTTTCAAGGTTAAAATGGCATTGGAATAGGGGTAGAAGTGGTTGAAGTTGTAGCCGGCCCTCAAGTAGATGTCTAGGCTATACTTAGCCATACATAGGCCATATCTGAGTACCGTCTTAATCACTCTAGGTAAATGTGCAGCTAAATCACTTCTCCGGGAAGAGAGGAAACACACTATTTCAGGTTGAAGGGGTTAGGTGTGGAGGAGAGTTATAGAAGTTGGGATTTGGAGGTATGGGGGATAACGGGGTGGGCATGTTGGCAGCAGGGGGGAAAAGGGGGTTGGAGATTTTACATCTTAAGTGGGTACAGGATTCAAACTTTGCAGTCCTGACTTACAGTATATCTTGCAAATATCTAAATGTGATAAGCTGCACCACTATTACTATGGAAAAACATAAAAATGAGTTGCCTTTATTAGTACAAGTGGTGAGGCTCTGCATTACCAACCAAAGATACATGTAAACCTTGATAACTGAATTTATAGATACTAACTGCCTGTCTTATTTACCCTCTTTTTTGCTGTGTGTTTTTTGAAAAATTACAAGTGTCCTTCAAAGATATAGAAAGTTGGTATTTCCGATGTTTACTTTGATAAAACCATAAATTTCTCATATACAATTGTTATTTGTACTCAAAGAAGACATAGCATTTGTGTAACATGTTTTCATACATTGAGAGTTTGTACACAGGAGGTTCTAATTCCTAATAGTGCTATTTGTTGTATAATCAATCATGCTGTGACATCACCTTTGACTGTCTACATATTGAAAAACACGAGTGACATATTAGAATCCACTTCAATGCTGCTCACCTTATAGGGTCATGTCAACTGATTAACAGAGCTGCCAATTGATTCAAAAATGCCATATAGTGTTTGGTAAATGTTTTTAAAGAGTGTGCCTTCCTCATCCAACTAAAGCTCCACACATGAGGCATTCAGTCTGATATCCCCATAGCATGGAAGCCATGAGATTGTGAGCTTCCTACAAGATTCATACCAACCCATATAGCCTTCTGCTTTGGATGGATCTTTCAGGGAGGTATTTTATACCACCATTGTTCCAAAAAGTCATTGGTAATCATAGTGAGGAGTTATGTGCCACTATTACCACCACCTTCCTGATAGACTGGTAAAGGTGTCCATGAGATCCCTTTTCTGTTCACCCCATCTAAAGTGTAAGCCAAAACCTACTACATTTTTTATATTTTTTGGATAGAACTATGAAATGTTAAGGCACCTATTTTTTTGTTGTCTGTGCCCCCAGCAGGTTATACGAAAAAAAAAAAACAGAGTTCAGGTTGGAGCCACTGTACTAACAATCTGGTTAGTACAGCAATAGCCCCTGCTGAGCTATTGTGTTATTCTGCCCCCCCCACCACCACCAGAACACTCTGGTCAGCGCTCTAAGCCATTGGCAGCGAAACTGCCAGCCGGGAACCAGTCGGCAGATCTTTTTCATTCATGACCCTTCGACAGAAGCTGGCCGGCCTTCTGTACCAGGTGCCATACACCACACAGGCCGAATATCGCCCAGATTCTACTGAACTGGATGATGTCAACCAAAATTCAACGTGTATGTACTAGACTTTACCCTCTCTGATTGTCCTGGTACCATTGTCCCAAGTGAAGGCCATTGGGTTGCCTGTTCTGGTGACTTTGGAGACATCTTCTCATACTTTTTGGCCCCTGTGGTGCCTCTAGAACAGAAAGTGAGACACAAACTGAAGAAAATGTTGGCTTTAAGTAAAAATGAAATGTAATTGCAATGAAAACATAATGTGCTGTTGTTGCTTATTTTTTTTATAGCTAGTGATTGTAAATGCTATGATAAGATATAACATTGTCTTCCAGTTGACCTGGGGAAAGGAGGGAGCTGAAATATTTAGGCCTTCACTGGCACAACATCAGATTTTATTCCTCCATCACCTATTTGACACCAAAAAAAGCTCAGTGTGTGGATAATATTTGAGTAGTTAATTTCGTTTGTTGGGGGGGGGGGGTTGGGGGGTTTGGTTTGAGGGGGTGGGGATCTGATGCACCAGCTCACTGATAAATATTTTGAAGGTTGGTAATATACAATACAAAGATGCATGATTAAAAAAATATATTGACATTTTAAAAGAGAGGTAGTGACATTGACATTGGGATCAATAAATATCTATGAATCAGCTCATTAGCAGCCTCATCTCAGTTTCAGTGCACGTGTTCCATCATCTCTACTTGTGAGTACACATTTTTAAATGGTGCTAAAATCATTATTATAATGGTAAGTTAGAAAACCAAAGTGTTACTAAACCCAGTAATATCAAAATAGTTCACAGTGCCCACAGCTTATAAATCTTATTTTAACATTAAAATACTGCCACTATATACCTTTTTGGATGATCTGTATACCACGGTTACATGATAAACTGAACAGTTTCTTCAGTGGAGTGGAGGAGAAAAATATAAAAAAAAATTTTTAGCCCTAATGCAAGGAATGCATTAAGGTAAAAAACCTTTTTAGCTTTGGTATTACTTTAAAAGTGACTTCTGGGCATATATAAACACAACAATGAATGCAGCTCTGTATTTATTAATATATCATTAAATGTTTTTATTGGAACCAGTGTAGGTACCTGAGTTTGACCTGGTATCAGCTGTTTGCAGTCCCTGTAAAGCAGAGCTGGGGTATGAAAGGAAGAAGCAACACAAGGAGCCAATCAGTTTATCTGCTAACAAAAAGCATGCTGATAGCAGGAGCGGGAGCAGAGTGACAGAGGGGGGATCTCATCACTGTGCTGTTTCTCTTTTTTACTGCCCAGTCATAGGTTGGGGGTGAGTCCAGGATGACCTAGGTCGAATGATCAACTCTTTAGTTTTGGGTGGAGTTCTACTTTAAAGTTGAAATTCAGTTTTCCATTCTCCCTGAAAAACTTCAGAAGCTAATTTCTTTAGTTTAGCTAAGGGCTGCTAAATGGTCCAAAGACAAGTATTTGAGTCCTTAAGAAGTACGGCATGTATATATAATGAGCAAATTTGGCTTCCTCTGTGTACATAATTATAATTAAACAATAAACATAGAAACAGATTATGTAAAGACTTTTTCTACATTCTGTTAAGTTACAGCCTTATTCCAAAATTGCTTAAATTCATTATTTTCCTCAAGATTCTACAAACATTACCCCATAATGACAATGTGAAAGAAGTTTGTTTGAAATCTTTGAAAATGTATTAAAAATAAAAAAATGAAAAAAATCCCATGTACATAAGTATTCACAGCCTTTGCTCAATACTTTGTTAAAGCACCTGTGGCACCAATTACAGCCTTGAGTATTTTTGAGTATGATGCTACAAGCTTGGCACACCTATTTTTGGGCAGTTTCTCCCATTCTTGTTTGCAGGACCTCTTAAGCTCCATCAGGTTGGATGGGGAGCGTCGGTGCACAGCAATTTTCAGGTCTCTCCAGAGATTTTCAGTCTGGGCTCTGGCTGGGCCACTCAAGAACATTCACAGAGTTGTCCCATAGCCACTCCTTTGATATCTTGGCTGTGTGCTTAGGGTCGTTGTCCTGTTGGAAGATGAACCTTCATCACAGTCTGAGGTCCAGAGAGCTCTGGAGCAGGTTTTCATTAAAAGATGTCTCTGTACATTGCTGCATTCATTTTACCTTGATCCCGACTAGTCTCCTAGTTCCTACCATTGAAAAACATCCCTACATCATGATGCTGCTACCACCATGCTTCACTGTAGGGATGGTATTTTCCAGGTGATGAACGGTGCTCAGTTTCCTCTAGACATGACACTTGTAATTCAGGCCAAAGAGTTCAATCTTTGTTTCATCAGAATAAATAATTTTGTTTCTCATGGTCTGAGAGTCCTTCAGGTGCCTTTTGGCAAACTCCAGGCGGGCTGTCATGTGCCTTTTACTGAGGAGTGGCTTCTGTCTGGCCACTCTACGATACAGGCCTGATTGGTGGAGTGCTGCAGAGATGGTTGTTCTTTTGGAAGGTTGTCATCTCTCCACAGAGAAACTCTGGAGCTCTGTCAGAGTGACCATCAGGTTCTTGGTCCTGGTGATTCCAAACTCCTTCCATTTACGGATGATCGAAGTCAATGTGCTCATTGGGACCTTTAATGCAGCAGAAATGTTTCTGTACCCTTCCCCAGATCTGAGCCTCGGCACAATCCTGTCTCGGAAGTCTACAGACAATTCCTTGGACTTCATGGCTTGGTTTGTTCTCTGACAGGTACTGTTAACTTTGGGACCTTTTATAGACCAGTGTGTTCCTTTCCAAATCATGTCCAATCAACTGAATTTATCACAGGTGGACTTCAATCAAGTTGTAGGAACATCTCAAGGATGATCAGTGGAAACAGGATGCACCTGAGCTAAATTTTGAGTGTTGTGGCAAAGGCTGTAAATACTTACGTACATGTGATATTTTCGTTTTTTATTCCCAATACATTTGCCAAGATTTTAACCACTTGCTTACTGGGCACTTAAACCCCCCTCAGTCCCAGACCAATTTTCAGCTTTCAGCGCTGATGCACTTTGAGTGACAATTACGCGGTCATACAACACTGTACCCAAATGAAATTTTTATCATTTTTTTCCCACAAATAGAGCTTTCTTTTGGTGGTATTTAGTTACAGCTCGGAGTTTTATTTTTTGCTAAACAAACAAAAAAAGATGCAAAAAAAAATAAATAAATAAATCATGTTTTAATAGTTTGTTATAAAATTTTGCAAACGGGTAATTTTTCTCCTTCATTGAAGTGCGCTGATTAGGCGGCACTGATAGGCTGCATTGGTGGGCACTGATGGGCTGCATTGGTGGGCACTGATGGGCTGCATTGGTGGGCACTGATAGGCTGCACTGGTGGGCACTGATAGGCATAGTTAAGGCGGCACTAATAGGCACAGATAAGGCGGCACCGATGGGCACAGATAAGGCGGCACTGATGGGCAAAGATGGGCACAGATAAGATGGCACGGATGGGTGGCACGGATAAGTGGCACGGATGGGTGGCACGGATGGGCACTGATAGGTACCACAGATAGATGGGACTGATGGGCACTGATAGGTGGCACTGATAGGTGGCTCTGATAGGTGGCACTGCTGGGCACTGATGGGCGGCACTGCTGGGCACTGATGGGTGGCACTGCTGGGCACTGATGGGCGGCACTGGGGTGCAGCACCTTTGAGGCAGATTTTGGGTGGCACTGTGGGTGGCACTGTGGGCACTGCTGGGTGGCACTGTGGGCACTGCTGGGTGGCACTGTGGGCACTATGGGCACTGCTGGGTGGCACTGACAGGGGGGCACTTACTTTATTTCAGGATGGCACTGCGGGTGGCAGGTGGGCACTGGCAGGGGGCAGGTGTCCGCTTGAATTGCTGGCCGTGATCGGGACTGATGTCCCGAACACGGCCGCCGGCGATCGGCTTTTTTTTTTTCTCCTCGCGCTGTCAGCGCGAGGAGGAATACTAGCCGATTACCGGCTCCGTTTTATCACATGATCAGCTGTCATTGGCTGACAGCTGATCACGTGATAAGGGGTCGGGATCGACCCCTTACACGGATCGGTGATCAGGCGAGTCTCACGGACTCGCCGATCACAGAGCGCGCCGCGCGCGCCCCTCAGGGGGCGCGCAGGCCGCTCGTAACCGGGACTACGTCAATAGACGTAGTCCCGGCAATCTAGGTCCGCGCTAATGCCGTCATTCGGCAATAGCGCGGATCCCAAGTGGTTAAACAAACTGTTTCCACTTTGTCACTATGGGGTATTGTTTGAAGAATTTGGAGGAAAATTATGAATTGAATCCATTTTGGAATAGGGCTGTAACATATCAAAATGTGGAAAAAGTGAAGCGATGTGAATACTTTCCGGATGCAGTGTAGATTTCCTTTAAGTCTGTATTGGAAGTGCTATACAAGAAATTAGCTCTCAAACATTTTCAGAAAAAACAGTGAGGTCCCCTTGTCATAGCCCTGACATGGGGGGGAGGAGTTGGGAACACGTGATATCACAAGCCAGAGTCTGATGGGTGATTCAATACCACAAAATAATAGATACATGTTGAGTGGACTGACCCTTTAAATTAAATACTGTATAAAAAGCTAATTATTATTGAAGATTTTTTTTTCTTTACATGTGGTGCTTAGTCAGAAACCTTGTGTGTCAGGGTGTAATTAAAGTGTGATTCTCAGTGGTGTACTCCGGTGTATAATGCATATAAATGATCCTCTTGAATAAAAAAAGACAGCTTATTGTACTGATAAAATTATAACTGTGAAATAAAAATAAATGTTACATTTTATGAACAACTGTGGTTCAGTCCTAAATGCTTTTTTTCTCATAGAATACATATATAATGATTGTAATTATGGGAACAATATAGTCTACAAGGTAAGTACATTTACCATATATACAGAGACAATTTTGCTGTGTTCATTTAGCTGAAAACCCTTCAATTCAATAAATTCTAACTTTTATTTCTCCTGCACTTTAGCTCACGTCATACTCTATGGCATTTTATTCCATATTTCAGACTTTAAAGCAAAACTCCACTTTTTCTTCATGCCCTGCCCTACCCTTATTCCTCATTACCTAAAGATCCCCTTCCCTCAATAGACACAAAGGACAATAACTTTGTGTGAACCATACGTCTTTTCAAACCTAGATCTTACCTTGTAAATGTAGCAGTGACATCATCACTGTGCTGTGCATAGCCTGAGCAGAGGGCAGAGCTGTGGGAGGGGCTAAGCAAGCCACACCCACTACAAGCTACCTGCAGGTGGATACAAGACCAGTCACCCTGCACAAGGAGAGAGATCAACAGTGAGCGGTCTTTATTACAGGAAGATCCTGCACAGAGGGAAAGTTTCACACTGGATTACTGCAAAGATCTGGAAGAAATACACAAATTACACCAAGATCCAAGTCTTGTGTTTGAACAATATTTGATAAGGAGATTAATAAATACCTTTTTTTTACAGTCTTTTTGGTCGTCCAGTAACATCATTCTTATTATTTGGGGTTCTAACCCCTAACTCCTGGATAGCATGGTGTTCATGTGCGAGTTCTGTGCTGTCCAGGAGTATTGTCAGCCCAGACCAGTGTGATGATGCACTCCAGATGGTGTGGGGGACGATAAGATGGCCTAGGCCAGTGATGGCAAACCTTGGCACCCCAGATGTTTTGGAACTACATTTGCCATGATGCTCTGGCACTCTGCAGTGTACTGGAGCATCATGGGAAATATAGTTCCAAAACATCTGGGGTGCCAAGGTTCACCATCACTGGCCTAGGCTCATGATAAGTTGCACTGTACATTTAAAGGAGATCTTTGGGGGTTGTGAAAAAAAGCTTCATCATTACCTCCATGCTGCAGCATCAGTCTAATGCTGTAGCTGCCCCCTGTCGACTCTAAGCCTGAGAACTGAGTGATCACGTGACTGCTGATCGCTCAGTTCTCGGTGTGCTCTGAGCGGAGAGCGGTGACTATCAGTCACCATTTTTAGCTCTGCCCCTCTAGCACCCATTGGAGTGCCAGGCTGAAGAGGTGGGTGGGCACAGTTGGCTCCAGGTCTCAGCTGCATGCTGAGAGGCAGAGCCAACTGTCAATCAGACAGCTGGATGGATCCCAATAATATGGTAAGGATCCCTCCAAGGCCTGCAAGGGCCCTGTATTGCTAAAGCCCCCTGTCAGCTGATTCTCAGTACTCACTGAGTCACAGTAAGAGCACAAGCAAGTGCACTCCTGTGACCCAGAAGAGAAATATAGCCAAAAAAGCTTTGGCCGTACTTATCTTTTAATGTGTAGCACCTTCTAGTTTGTGCTGCTAGAATTAGAGTAGGCAAACTATAGTCTGGCCCAGAGATAAACCTGAGTCACTGAATCTGGGTCAGGGTTATTAGAGGTCAGGCTTGATGACTCATCTTGCCTCACCCAGTTTCTAGAATGTTGGAGATTGTTTTGAAAGATAGTGGGCAGAGGCTAGGAGGGGTTGCCTTGAATATTTAGGGGCCCTTAGCCGATCCCCAGGTTGGGGGTCTGGCAGGGAACTAAGGAGCACTTAAATAGACATAAGCCATGCCAGCAGAGGAGTCAGTGGAAGATAGAGAAGCAGTGCTGAGGAGAGGATGTCGGTGGCCCTTGAGGGACCCCTGCCAGGGAGGAGTTTTACCGTGGGCTAGATCTCAGGAGGCTGGCCTGGAAGGATCCCACCACAGGAGGCAGCTGGAGGGACCCTAACTGGAGAGGCAGCAGGAACAAGGAGAGACAGTGAGTAGATCAGTACAGTGCAGGGACAGACAAGGGAAGAGACTGCTAGCTGTAACAATGCTCTCTTGAAGACAGCGGTGTGCCAAGTATTCATCCAACCTTGTCCTGCGGAGTCTCTCTAGTCTGCCCGTGTAATATTTGTGAGGGTATACTTCCAAAATGTTTCTCTTATTTTTTTGCTGGCATAAAGCCCCCATCACTGGTGTAGGAGCAAACAAAGTACATACTAGCTCTGGTAAAACTTGCCTGATCACACGCTCTTAAACTACTGCAACTACAACTGTGCACAAAACCTTGCTGTGAATATCTGGCAGAAGAAGAACATTGAAATCTTCAGGACAGGTCAGCATTGGTAGCCTGCATGTTTCCTCTGTTCCATGGTTCTTTCAGTTCCCAAAACTTTAAAAAAGGATAGAGTCTCTTTAAAAATAAAAAAAAATGTGTAGATTATAAGAGGACCTGACCTACATTTTATGGAGTTTACTTTACTAATTGTAAATCTGGGAATTTACTGTACACTTGACTACTTAATACACTATACATACGGAAAAATGCCATACCTTGCAAAGTGCAGGTTGATTGTTTCAATTGATGTGAATTGCTGACAAATCCCTTCTGCATTCCTTACCCATGCTGCTATTACATTATGATAAACAGCATTAATTTTACTGTTCGAGGCAGAGAATGGAATCTTCTCTTCTGTAACCTACTGTTTAATCAGTCATTATCTGCTGTCATTATAATTCAGCAGCCGTTGTACGTATTTGTACAGGATGTTCCGGTGGACATGGATGTCCACAATAGAGTCAGAGCTATTTTCCAATGAAAATGTATTCAGCTCTATCTCTGGAGCTCACAAAATAATGCAATGAACAATATCTGCCTGTAATAAGAATGGTATTGTTAATCTTCTTACTGACTCGGCAGATAATAAGCGCTGTATAATTTTTACGGCTTTTGTGTTTACCTGTTTTCTTCAGCAGACAGTAAGGAAAGTTTCTTCTAAACACAACTAAAGCAACTGTTCTATAAATCAGCAGAGATAGATATAACTTCTACAGAGCTGCCAAAAGTCCTGGGAAACTGGGACATTTCTCTGCACTTCACATGATGCCGCCTATCATGTGTCCTGACCCTGGTGGAACAAAGAAACATAATGCAAACTGGCTGAACTGCTGTGTAGAAAGGGGGGCAATCATGCAAAAAAAAAGTGGCGAGTGGCCTGTATTGGGCATGGAGGCGATGGCAGCGTTTTGGGATCCTAACCCATGACCATATAGCAGGTTCTGTCATTGTGCAGGTTGTAGGTGATCAGATTGTCCATGGTTTTCTGGTCCAGTCTTTAGAATCCCTGATCCTTCTTAAGGCTGGATCACACCTAGGCATTTTTGGTGTTTTTTGCATTTTGCAGATTTGCACTACAGAACGTGTTCCATAGGAATCCATGTTAAATGGACTGTAGTGCAAATCTGCAAAATGGAAAAAGCACTAAAAATGCATAGGTGGGAATCCAGCCTAATGCTCATCAAGCAAGCTGCCCCTCAGAAACATTTTGTCTGCATTTGAAATGTTCCCTGCTGAGAAACACTATCAAGGATGGGAATCTGCTGGAGGAGGCATCATCAATGGCTTCAACCAACTCCTCAAGACCTGCTTTGTCAGTTAGATTTGGTGGCCCTCCAGATCTACTACTGGGAGGGGGGACATTCCACAGTGGCACTTTGAAACTGAAGATGAGGTCAAGTCAGGCCCCCTGGACATATGTAGAAAATAAATAATATAGAAAATAAACCCCTGCCAATAATTACTACATCTACAGTTTAAAGAACATTGGCATGGACGTCAATGTAAAGAATGTGTCTTATGCTGTTAGACAATGGAAACAATGCCCCTTCTTACAGATAGTTAAAAAGATTATTAATTTCAGTGGCTATGTACTTGAGATGCAAAATTGCTCAAGGAACCCCTAGCAACCGTTGGATGAACCCTAGGGAAAAAGGTTGGTATAGAGCAGGTGTCTCCAAACTATGGTTCTTTACAGGATTTTTCCAGCCCGTAGCTGGGGTCAATGGCATATCCTCAATGTGCAGAGATTGTGGTTTCAGGTCAGCAGAGGTTGCCTGTGGTCTACACTCCCAAACTCCCACTTTTCCCCTGCTGCATTGTCATCATTTCCATTGGTTTGCTGGGACCACTAAGAACATCTTCCATCCAGACTTGCTCTGCCTCCCAGCTCCCGTCCAGTTGCTATAGGCAGGCTGTAAGCCTTCTAGTAGTAACAGAGACTCTAAAAGGGACCCCAATGTTAGGTGGCACTCTAATGGGAGCCCTAAAGATAAGGAGGACTCTGAAGGTGATGCTAGGGTAAGGGGGGACTCTGATGGTGACCATAAGGTAATGGTGACCCTGATGTAAATGAGAAACTGTGATGGGGACTCTGATGTAAGTTGGGACTTGATGGGGACTCTGATGTAAGTTGGGACTCATTTATTTATTAAACTGATTTTTGTATTTGCAAGATATACAATGCAACCCTTGTTCTGAAAAGTTTGGAGACCCCTGTGTTAGATGGGCATGAAGTTCTAAATTTAATTTACTTAAGAGACAGCCAAATTAAAGCCTAATGCCGTATACACCCGACCGGACTTTTTCGATGGACTTGGTCCGGCAGACTGGAATCCGTCGGACAATTTGATCGTGTGTGGGCTCCAGTGGATTTTTTCTTCCCAAAAGTCCAGCGGACCTGGAAATAAAACTTGCTTCAAATCTTTCCGGCTCAAGTCCGGTCGAAAAATCCAGTCGTCTATGTGCTAGTCCGACGGACTAAAACCGACGCTAGGGCAGCTATTGGCTACTGGCTATGAACTTCCTTATTCTACGTCATCATGTTCGAATCCGTCTGACTTTTGGAGTGATCGTGTGTGGCCAAGTCCATTCATTTGAAAGTCCGGCAGACCTCAGCTGCAAAGTCCGTTGGATTGTCCGCCGGAACAAGTCCATCGGAAAGTCTGATCGTGTGTATGCGGCATAACTCTAGCTTACAACTTTAAAGCAGTTACAGTAACAGGATTTATTTTTGAAAACATTTTTGAATCCTTATGATCCCTTTCACACTGGAGGCATTTTTCAGGCACTTTAGCAGTACAAGCAGCGCCTGTAAAGTACCTGAAAAAAGCCTCATCTGCAATCCCAGTATGAAAGCCAAAGTGCTTTCCCACTGGGGCTCTGCGCTGGCAGGGCGTCAAAATAAGTCCTACAAGCAGCTTCTTTGAGGCGCTTTAGGAGCAGTGTATACACCGCTCCTACAGCACCCCTGTCTGCTGCTTTGCGGGTGCTTTTAACCCTTTATTCGGCCGCTATTGGGGGTTAAAGGCGCCCAAAAAGTGCCACAAAAATGACTGTAAACCACTGCTAACACTAGTGGCACTTTACTGCCGATGCCCAGATGCTGGCAGTGTCAAAGGGCTCTATGAGTAAAAGATGTTCATTCATTATAAGCAGTGTTATATTGTTTCTCCCAACCCCTTGTAACTGCCACTTTTGCTGGCCTGTGTGTAATTATGGAGTACAACATAAAGGCACGGAATTAAAAAAACAAAATCAAATAGTGAATATTATCATTACAGGGATTAACAACATACATAGACATGATATCATCATACATAGACCAGAACACCATGTTTTGCTATTAGGGAGAATATTGCCACCTGTTCCCCTACCACTCATGCCCAAATTCAAAACCTCGAACGCCTTTTTTTACGCAACAGAGTCCAATGTTAAGTGACTAAATGGAGGGCTTTCTTTTGGGAGTCATAATTGAGTATCCAGCATCGGGGAAAGGACCTGCTGCCCACCAGTCTTGTTGGGACCTCTCCTCATGATGCCTTTGCAGTCTTCTGGCATCTGAGAGGCAGCCGGTTGTTCCTCAATATACCATGTGCAACCTTAATAGAAGACTGTAGGGTTGATTTACTGAAACTGAAGAGTGCAAAATCTGGTGCAGCTGATCATGGTAGCCAATCAGCTTCTAACTTCAGAATGCTCAGTTAAGCTTTAACAAAAAAAAAATGGAAGCTGATTGTTTTCTATGAAGAGCTGCACCCGATTTTGCACTCTATAGTTTTAGTAATTCAACCCCCCTGTCTGTACAAATCACACACATCTTCAAAAACAAAGTAACATTCCAGTCCTACTGGGGGATAAGCCTGTGTTTCCATTGTGGTTACGATACCTGAGCAATGCTGTAAGATGTTCATTTTCTGCTAGCTGTATAGTTAGCCACCCTTACTTACATAGAATTTATAATAATCTAACATTCCAAAGTTGATCTAATGCATTAGAAATATCTTAATGTTTTAGCAGTTTTCTTCTTCTATAGTGATGTGTGCTATCATATTCCATCATACATACTGAGAAAGTATTTTGCAAAAAGCCAAGCATTTTTCCTATTGTGTATAAAGGGCAAAATACATTTGATGGTAGGGAACAAAGTGATGTCTGGGGCTCGTGGGAAATGTGTTATCACAGTAAGTGGAAAACATTAGGGAAAAATAGGGATAAAGATGTGCTATAAATGTGTCCAAGGGAAAGCTTTTATGTCTTTGTAGCAAGAAAATGCTGTGAAATGCTTCTCCCACTTATTATATACCAACATTGCTTTCAGAATACTTTATTGCATCTCATTGTACTATACAAATACTGTTATTTCAGTTTCTATTGTTATAAATACTATATTTATTCTCAATTATTGTACTGAGGTTTATATGTGTCTATATGATTCTCACTTATGAATCAGTATTTTAAGCACATTTTGTGGGCACAGATAATGTTTGCTGTGTATACAGTGAGTAGGCTCAGGTTTTAATTAATCATACCCCATTAGGCCCCTCTCGTTGATCAATTAGGCTGCACCCACCAATTTTAGTAGTGTGTTCCACATCATTGCTCTTATCACATTGTTCAAGGGTCCTTCTCAATCCTATGAATGCCCCTGCTTCAAAGTCACTCATGTTTAGCACACAAAATATCACAATTTGATGAAAGGAAAGATAGAAATTGCCTCTATCATCCACAACAGTGGTCTGCTGGGCATCAATTGCTACCTTTACCTTACCTGAAGTTGGTGCTTTTTCTTCTTCTGTCACAATGTGTACTTTTTCACACTTCAGTAAAGGCATCTTTTATGCAATAAATAGAATGAAGAAAAAAGAATTTAGAATATTTAATAATATTTAAGATTTAGAATTTCACAATTATATGCCAGGAGACATGTATAGTATAGTATCTCTTTCATCAACACGTGGTTTCCACCAGGCATGTACTGGCCATCGGGACTACAGGGAGTTTCCCGGTGGGCCGATGGCTCAGTGGGCCGGTCAGGTGCAGTCCTGGAGCCGCTCCTCTCTGACAGTGAGTGATCGTGATTTCACTCCTGTTAGGCGAAGCAGCTGCCGTTACTTGCTGGAGAGAGCATCAGGCTTTCTGCTCCCTCCAGCCTACAGGGGGAGATAGACAGCTGGCAGACGTTCCATCCTCTCTCCCCTTATCACTTGTAACTTATCACATGGCTGGAGAGAGGAAGGAGAAGCTGCCTTCAAAACTGTGAGTACAAGTGGGAGGGGGAGGAGAGGGAGGACACTCTGATGTAAGGGAAAGTGCTGATGTGGGCCGTTCATGATGAAGTCCAGGGCCAAGTTTTTGTCCCAGTCCAGCCCTGATTTCCACTGATGACAAACTGGTTCCTTTATGTTCGGAGTGTGTGTTGTATGCTCTACTGTGCCCCTTGTCTTTACCTTCCTACTGCCCATTGCTTAGCTGCTGTTATGCTCCTGGCCAGCATGTTGGTTGTTGGGCAACAGACCAGGCTCTGGCAGCAACCCTCCTCTCTCACAGACAGTGCCTAGTAACATCATCGTTGCTAGGCTGCAGCTTGGCGCTGCCTGTTCTGTCTAGTGGAACAGGTGAGCGCTATACACTCTCCTGCCCCATCTGTCTTTGCCTCCCTACTGCCCATCGCTTACCTACTGTTACACTTCTGGCCAGTGTATTGGTTGTGGTCAATTATGGCAATAGCAAAAAATATACAGCTACATTTAAAAAAATGATTTTGTTACTATTTTGGGCCAGTTTTCCTTTGATAAAAAAAAAATCAGGAGATCTCCGTTACCATTTACCATAACAATAAATTCCAATTTGTCCTGAAAAATAAGGTATAATCCAACTGGATACACAAAGTAGTTGCAAGGATATGTACAGTTTTACTAACACATGTCAAAGTTGCAAAATAATCTTAGCATAGGGGTGTGCAGAGCAAGGGCGTCGGGTGGGGGGGGTGGGGGCTGGGGTTGCTGAAGCACTGAATGTGACCCCAAAAATCCCCAAGTCTCAGGCATGCAGCTTCCCATTGTTAGCCCCGAGCGGTGGGACCGATCTAACCCTGAGCGCCGCTGAGTGTGGCAGAGGGCCGCCGAGTGCGGTCGAGTGCCATAGCAGGTCCCGCCTTCTGGAGCCTGCAACGCCTATAATGGACGTCCCACTGGTCCAATGCCGAGACCGTGGGATGTGTCACATCCATCATAGGCACTGCAGGCTCCAAAAGGCGGGAATTACAATGCGGCTTCCGCGCCACATCCCCGCTTGGCGCTCAGGCCAGCGGCTCTCCTCTCCTCCTCCAAATCTTTCCGGCTAGAGTCCGGTCGAAAAATCCAGTCGCCTGTGTGCTAGTCCGACGGACTAAAACCGACGCTAGGGCAGCTATTGGCTACTGGCTATGAACTTCCTTATTCTACGTCATCATGTTCGAATCCGTCTGACTTTTGGAGTGATCGTGTGTGGCCAAGTCCGTTCATTTGAAAGTCCGGCAGACCTCAGCTACAAAGTCCGTTGGATTGTCTGCCGGAACAAGTCCATCGAAAAGTCTGATCGTGTGTATGCGGCATAACTCTAGCTTACAACTTTAAAGCAGTTACAGTAACAGGATTTATTTTTAAAAACATTTTTGAATCCTTTTGATCCCTTTCACACTGGAGGCATTTTTCAGCCACTTTAGCAGTACAAGGAGCGCCTGTAAAGTACCTGAAAAAAGCCTCATCTGCAATCCCAGTATGAAAGCCAAAGTGCTTTCATACTGGGGCCCTGCGCTGGCAGGGCGTCAAAATAAGTGTATGTAGGTCACTACCGCCAGTATATGTATGCCAGTGTATGTAGGTCACTACCGCCAGTGTATGTAGGTTAGTGTATGTAGGTCAGGTAGGTCACGGCCCAGCCAAAAAAAAAGCCTGTGTCACATACACCACCCCCCCCCCCATTTCACACCCTGTGCGCACACTTATGCTAAGCAAAGCCCCTACCCCCCCCCATGGCAGCTGAGAATACAGAGAACGAAACTAGGGAATCTCTATCCTCAGTCCCTTTCTCTGCTATTTCACCAAAGCCCCTCAATGGGTCTCCTAACAAATGTAAAAAAATAATAATAATAAAAAATTATATTATAAAAAATAACAACAAAATAAAGTAATAAAAATAAAAAACTACTGACACCAATCTCATCCCTACTAACACCATCCACTGCTTTACTGACACCATTCACTGCTCTACTGTTCTTGTGTGTTAGAGCTTTGAGGTGCAATAGGCTGCGCACACCTATGGTGCTTAGGCATTAACCTCTCTGGCGGTATGATTATGTCAGATTTTAGGTGCTGAAAGCGGTACAATGTTTTGCATGGAAATTTGGCGTTTTATATTGTAGGCCTGTAATTCTTAGGAATAACTCAATAAATCTGTCCAAATCTAGTAGACATCCTGGGTATGATAAAATTTTGAAGAACAAAATCATAAATTAAAATATAATAAATAACTATAAATAATGATACCAAATAATAATATAATAATAATAAAAATTATTCAATAATGTAATCAAATCAAAAACACTGAAATTTGCTCATTTGCAGAATTGTCACTGTCATTGCTTTTCAGTGTTTGATGACGGATCTCCCCACAAATTGCTATCGCTCAATTCTGCGAGTGATTCTAATTTATTATCGCTGTTTTCTAGCTGGTCTAAAGCCACTTTTGATGTAAAGGGACAGTTTTGGTTGCTATGGACAATCTCCAGTTTCCAGGCAGAAAGAACAGTTTTTATAATATAAAACTACATGCAGGACACTGGGAAGACCACTAGGGAGAAAAGGGATGCAAAATAATTACATACAGCAATGTAAGATTACATTATACTGTATGTAATGTGTGTGCTTCACTTTTTGAATTTGGCGCCGTTCTCCATCCCCGTGCGTCCCAATTCTCGCAGGGAACGGAGCTCGGCTCCATGATAGATCGAGCAGAGGACGAGCCGCTCGCACTGCAGGGAGACATCGCTGGATCTAGCGGACAAAGTAAACACACTCATCCTGGATCTTGTGATGCGATCCCGCTCGGGGTTACCGCTAATGGTTCTGAATTTTCACCCTGGGCCAGACTCGGGAATACCGCCAGGGGGGTTAACATTTGTTTTACCCCCAGTCACTAAGGGGTTAAGGTGAGGTCTGGTTTAAAATATATTCTGACGATGGAGATATCCTTTTTGGATGTAATGATTTACAAAAATGGTAATTATTTGGACACTGATCTGTACATGGAATGGACAGACCGAGATCAGTTATTATTTTACATGGGTTTCCATTCCGATACTTTGTTTAAATCTTTACCATGAAGCTAAATGGTTATGGTGGAACAGATTTTCATTGATCCATTGGTAGGAGAAGAATGATTATTGGAAATGCAAGAAAGCTTAAAAGTTGGGGTTATCTGGTTGGACAACTTTGTAGAGATTGAAGGGACAGACAGCCTGGATTGCAGATCTAGACACTATTAATTATTCACTATTCAGAATTTAAACACTGACTTTGATTTCCGTTTCTACGCTCCTTTGGGTAATTTATTATTGTTCTTTCTATTCAAGTATATTCTGTGAATCACTACAGAAGCATTGTTAGTTTATTTATTTTTTTTGTTCCTCTGATGGAAAAGCTGTAGAGATGAATTTATTCATCTGGTTTTCTTCAGCATATTGTTACTATGTTATGTCTTTGTAATTGAGCTTGCTAATAAAGGGTCTGTGGTGACCTAAAACTTGTCACTTGACTGGGTGACTATAAATGCCTGGAGGATATGCATATATTATCTCTGTGCAATAAATGGGAAAAGTCACAGCGCTTCTTTGAAATAAACTTAAAGGGAATAATATACTAAAGGGAATCTATCATTTTAATCTTTTATGTCTGTAGCACTACCCCTGGAGAAGCGGTTTGGTATGATGGGTGCTCTGTTCTCTGCCACGTCTCTATAAACCGATTGGTCCCGACTGACACAATTGGTTGTAGGTTGAAGGCTTCTCAAGCCTGTATAATTTAAGTGTTAGACCCATTTCACACTGAGGCGCTTTTCAGGCGCTTGCATGCAAAAAAAGCACCTGAAAAGCTCCTGAAAACTGCTTTCCATTGATATCAATGGATCCTTTCACACTGGGGTGGTGCCCTGGTAGGGCTGCGAAAAAAGTTCTGCAAGCAGCATCTTTGGAGCATGTTTGGAGCGCTTAAAAAAGCGCCTCAAAAACGTCCCTCTCCATTGAAATGAATAGTAAAAAAAAGAGACAAGTTGCACTAATTAATAATGTGAATGTCCAAACTGTGATCAAAACAGTCAGAATCACAAAGATGAATAAATGCATAAAACCCCCAAAAATTTGAAACTTGGAATAAAGTGCTTGTGAGTAGACAATTCAAATGAATCCTTCACCATGTGACTCCACCAACATTGAAGATAGGATGTGCCCTTACCACAAAGGATGGACCCTCTGTTATGGAAGGTCAGAAGCGCAATGGGAGTTATCAGCTGTTAGGTGTTCCTGGAACATGCAGTGCAGGTGATGTACGTCTCTCTAGCCGTCCATACCGCACTCTATTTCAATCATCTGGGCACCCAGCAATACCCAAAAGTAAACAAAGGGCTTAAAATAGCATAAAGCCTTAGATAGATATTTATTGAGACCAAAGCACTCAGACAAAAAAGTGGCAAATAGTGCTTGAATAAAAAGCTGCAGCACAATGATAAAAACAAGCGGTGACTCTTCAGTGTATACTCGACCGAAAAAAGCACCTCAAAAATGCCCCTGCCCAATGAAATGAATGGGAAGCACTTTACAAAAGCGCTGCAAAAGCACTGCAAAATGGTTCTTTTCAGTCATGTGACCTTAAAAAAAAGTGCAACTGCTAACACTACTAAGCCGGCTATCATGGAAGCCCATCTGTAAGGTGGTGCATGTTTAGCTGGTGTAGCACACAATGAATGGCTGATGAGCTGCTAATTAAGGAGCATTTTCTGTTGGCATTAACTGATATTAACACTCCAGGGACACAATAAATACTGTCCGCATTAGGCTCTCTAATCTTTAGTGGCTCAGTCCCTCTACTTTGTTGTCGGCACAGCTCCAACCCAGCACATGGACATTTAAAGGGCTCAGTCCTCACCCTCTCTGTTGTGGGTACATGGAATGGACAGACAGAGATCAGTTATTATTTTATTTGACACTATAGGCAGCAGGTTCATCCAGCTCTGGTCCCAGTATCCAGGAATCCAGTCCTCATACATGTCCTTACTGTTAGCAAACACTCAGACAGCAACAGATCTGCACTCTCTTATTCCCCATCCTACACAGCCCGGACCTCTCCACATTTGCCCAGGACAGTCTACTCTCTTCTCTCCCTAATGGCAGAGTGTGCCTGAGTATTGTAGTCTTGAAGCCCATCCACCTACACTGCACAGTGCACTTCAAAAACTTCCAATCTCCTTTGCAGCTGTTGTTAGGTCATCCGGGGGGGGGGGGGGGGGGGGAGTGATAAGTGCACACTAACCATCCTCCTCCCCTAAGTTTCATTGGTGTTATCAGGACAGGTGGGTGAGTGAGGGATCTCACACAGCCTGCAACACAGCCACTCTACCTCTTTATGGTGTCAGGAGAAGGAAAAGAAGGAGAGATGGCAAAGAAGCACACAGCCTGCTCCTCCAGCAGCCTGCTGAGCACCTGGCTACACTTCCATAAGTTATTAAATTAAAAAATATTGCCACCCATAGCTGTATTCAAAGTGTACATGCTTGCTGGGGGTGCAATCACATGCTGGTTTCTTGAGCTCAGTGACCATAGCCGCAGAACAGAAAATTGCCCAAAAAAAAACAAAAAAAACAAAAAAATTCTAACCCATTCCCACACTATGAACATAATACAAAGTAATTATTACTGCTGGAATTTTTTATTACTATTATTATATAGCCCTACCCCTGTAGGAGACACTGAATAGAAAGGTTGGGTGGAGGCCTGTATAGCCTCGAAAAACTGACCAGGCAGCATCTGTCATCCAGCGCTAAGGTTCTACTTGAAAGACAAGCACCAGGTCAAATAGAGACAGTGCTCTGTATTTTGAATCCGATCAATAGATAACCAGTTAAATATCACATGGATTAAATATAACATTAACATTAACCGACATTCAGAATATCACTAGTGGAGTTTAAAACAGTATTTGTGTATAACGTCTTGGTCAGCATACACAGTAACAACTCCCCAAAAGTGCAGCGATGAGCAGTGGAACAAGTTGGAACTGCTGCCAATGTGCACTAAAGATAGCTATGCCAGGCCTAAACTGACTGGAGGGTCCTGAACCATTAAATGATTAAATGCTAAATGAAAAAACGAATGTGGGGAATTATACTAGTAATGGGAGGGGCAGTCTTTAATATGGATTCCTGGCTGGCTACCATTGGGCCCTTTAAACGGTTGGTGCATTTGACTGGACTCCCGCGGAGTCTTTTTCCAGATGATTCTACTTTTTTTTATATAAATCTCTTTATTTATATTTCAATATACAATACACATTTACAACTTTCATTATCTGCTCTCAAAGGAACTTCCATACATTTCATTAATAATTTTCATATTGAAAACAGATAAACAGGTATACCTTTATTCTACCCCTTACCACCTTATTCCATTGGTGTGGTTTACCCCCTCTCTGTACCCTCTCTGTCCTTAAGCCGTTATAGGATTCCCTATGCAACTTGCCCATACTCTTTCATATTTCTCCTCATATCCTCTATGACAGTATGTCTCCCTATATAGTGGTATATTACTGTTTACTACGTTTTTCCAATGAACTAGTGAGGGAGCCTCGGCCTTCTTCCAGTTTAGCACTATCGTCTTTCTTGCATAGTAAAGCAGTAAGCCCACCTGTGTACTTTTTGCTATAGAGACAATATCCTTCCCTATCAATCCTAATAGGCAGATCTCCGCCGTTTCATCTAATGGAACTGTTGTTGTTATAGAAATTACTTTTAACACCTCCCTCCAGAATATCACTATCTTCGGACATGACCAAAATATATGAATAAAATTGCCCAGAATATCAGCACATTTCCAGCAGTTTTGAGGATTTGGCTGAAATATCCTATGCAGTTTATACGTTGTATAACTCCTGTGCGTTATCTTAAATTGTATCAGCCTATCTCAAAGTGACACTAATGTCTGAATTGGAGTTCTCCAGATCTCTTCCCCATTCTCCTCTACTAACTCTGGGACATCGCTTCTCCGGCATTCCCACAATTTACTCATATCTGATGGTATTGTTTTTAATAGATGTGTGTATAGAAGTAAAATAGAATTTTTTCTTTTTTTTTTTCTGACTATTTGCTCTAGATCTGATTACATTAATTGTGGAATACCCTCTGGGAACTGAGCAGATAGAGCATGTGTTACCTGCCTGTATCGGAATATTTAACTCTCCGGTACATTCTAGCCTTGCTTCATTTCTGAAAATTAGATGATTTTATCTTCATATATTACCTGGGATAGCTTTTTAACCCCAAATTTGGTCCAAGCCCCGTGGTCCTGAATGGAATTCAAGTGTGGAAGCTCTGGATTCCTCCATAATGGAGTATTTGGAGATAAACTAGAATCCAAATGTCCCTCTTTTGCTACCCCCGCTCTCCATGCCTTAACTGTTGTTCTCATCGAGGGGGTCAGGTCGTATCTGGATTTGAATCCACAAAATGGCAGTGCTTGGAGTGCTTCTGCCGATCCCACCACTGCGGCTTCTAGCATTGTAGCAGGGTTGTATTTATCTGGTTTCAACCATCCCCTCACTACCACTAGATGCGCTGCTAAATAATATTCATACAGATCCGGGAAAGCCAGTCTCAGTCTGTATCTTCGTTCTCATCGGTGTAGTTAATTTAATTCTAGCTGGTTTGTTCTTCCATATGAATGCAGAGAAAATGCTCGGCAGCTGTAGAAAAAAACTCTAGGCAGCCATTGTGGGGAGTTTTTAAATAAGTATAGCAATTTGGGAAGAATCTTAATTTCTATTAGGTTTATACGTCCCAGCAAAGAGAGTAATGCCTCCCAAATGCCTTAGTTTTTTCTTAAACTCCTCTATTACTGGGTCTAAATTCAATGTTCAAAATTTTTCAGCCCGTCGGGATATTATTACACCAAGGTATTTAAATTCTGTTACCCATTTTAATGGTATATTTACAGCTGTTGTTTCTCGTGCTCTTTGATCTATGGGAAATAGTATGGATTTACTTCAGTTTATGTTAAGCTCTGTAAATAATGAGAAAGTATTTAGTAATTCTTTTTATAATTCTTTATTTCTTTGCAAGAATACGAAACAACATCATTAATCAATGAAGTACAACATAATGCATTCCTGCCCTTTTTATGAACAAAACAAAAACAAGACAGTATCAGTACAATATCCAATACAGTATATAGTATCTATTCCTCATAGTGGTCCGACAAAACATACAAAAAAAAAAAAAAAGGGGGAAGAAGGGGGGGGGGGGGGGGGAAGAGGATCAATCCCACCCAGCGGCGGGTTTAGTTTACGTTACTCAACCAGCTCACCTAATCTTCAATTTCTTCTCCAATCAGCCTCTTCCCCTCCTCTGACTGTAAAAAAATTTCCCATGGAGCCCAGATTTGCGCTATGGCTTCCCTTTCCTCAGAGGGCATAGGGATCAAATTCTCCATGATCCCAATTTTCCTTACTTTGTTTAACCATTGTGAGATTCGCGGTGCTCCCTTTTCTTTCCAGCAGATGGTTATGCAGCTTTTAGCTGCATTCACCAGATGGCATAACATTGAATTCTTATATCTCTCTAATGGGATATGTGTACATTGTAATAGGAAGAAAGCCGGATCTTCCTCGAGATGATACTCAGTAAACAATTGAGAGATTTTCTGAACTTCTTCCCAAAACTGTCTAATCATTGGACAATGCCAAAAAATATGGGCAATAGTGCCTCTCTCCTTACCACATCTCCAACATTTATCTGATGTCTCTGGAATAAAGGTATGCATTCGTGATGGAGTATAATACCAACGCATTAGTACTTTATAATTTAGTTCCTGTATCTTAACACACCTAGATGATTTCAAAGTCAAGTGTATTATTTTCTGACGTTGAGTCGGAGTGAAAGTTTGTCCGAGATCTCTTTCCCATTTATCCAAACTCACTATGTCATTATCCTCCAAAGGAGAAATTAGCAATGCATATATTTTGGAGATAATATGGGAAAGGGACTCCTTATTCTCGCAGTACTTTTCAAACTTAGTAAGTGGCCGATCAAAATCCTTAGCCGGTCCTAAGGTGTCCAAAAAATGTTTAATTTGTAGCGCCTGCCAGAGGGGTAATTCATATTGTCCTCCTGGTTGCATTAACGTTTCTATTGATAGCCATTTTTTAGATCTCAAGAAATGTAATGCCTGGAAACAACCCTTCTCTCTTAAATTTCTAAATATACCTGGTTCCATGCCAGGCGGGAATAGTGGGTTCCCTAGAATAGGAAATAGAGGAGATTTAACTGTTGAGATTCTGGGATTCCGCACTACTTTTATTCCCATCTGGAGCGTAGGTTCTACTAAGGGATGAGCTCTTAATATAAGAGGTATAGCTGTGCCGCACCACAAGGCTCTGTCTAAGGGGATGGGACTTACTTGTTGTTCCATAGCAACCCATCTTTTACTGTCTCTATGGCAGCACCAATCCACAATTCTACCCAACTGGGTAGCTTGATAGTATTTATATAAGTCCGGTGCTGCGATTCCACCCGCTTCTTTGGGCATAGTTAGTAATTTCCTATTAATCCTAGGGTGCTTACTTGCCCATATAAACTTTGTAAAAATTGTCCGAATTTTGCTAAAGAAGGCCAGTGGAATCCGGATTGGTAGTGCCTGAAACAGATAAAGAAACTTAGGGACTATATTCATTTTCAAAATATTACTTCTTCCAAACCAGGAATGTGAGGATTTATTCCACTCATTCAACCTTGTAATAATTTCCCTTAATAAGGGTGGAAAGTTCAATGCGTATGCATCTATTAGGTTAGGTGGGATCTGTATCCCTAAATAATTCAGCGCTGTGGCTGTCCATTTAAACTTGAAGTTATCCTCTAAATTTTTTTGAGTGGGATTCCCCAGTGATATCCCCATCGCCTCTGACTTACCATAATTTATTTTAAAATTAGATAGAACACCATAGTGCTCAATTTCCCCCAATAAATTGGGTAATGATATTTGTGGATTAGAAAGTGAAAATAATAAATCATCTGCATATGCTGAGAGTTTATATTCCTGATCCGCTATAGAGATACCTTTAATATCGGGGTTCCGTCTTATTCTATTTAACAGAGGTTCTAATGATAGTGCAAATAAAAGAGGCGACAGGGGGCATCCCTGACGTGTCCCATTAGATATTGGAAAATTTTCAGAGTTTATCCCATTAACCTTTACCAGTGCCTGTGGCTTTGAATATATTCCTGCTATCCAGTCCAACATTCGATCCCCAAGGCCCATCTGCTTTAAAACTCCTAACATAAAGGACCAACTGACCCTATCAAAGGCCTTTTCTGCGTCTGTATTAACAAAGATACTCGGCAGCTTCCTCTGATTTACATATTGAATTAAATTCAGGACCTTAATTGTGCTATCCCTAGCTTCACGTGTGGGGACGAACCCCACTTGGTCCATATGAACCAGCTGCGTCATAAACGGTTCTAGGCGAGCTGCGAGTATCTTTGTAAATATTTTGTAATCCGTATTTAATAATGATATTGGACGGTAGCTACTGCATATTGATTGATCCTTTCCTTCTTTTGGAATAAGTACGATATGTGCCCTTAATGCTTCTACAGGTGGAGGCCTGATTTTCCCTTGTATGTTAAATGTTTTAACCATATGAGGGACAAGTTGCAAATGAAAACTTTTAAAATATTGCAGAGAAAATCCATCTGGACCAGGAGCCCTTCCTTGCCTCAACATCTTTATTGCCGAGGTTACTTCTTCTATTGTTATTGGTAATTCAAGTTTTCTTCGTGCTGAAGATGACAATTTCGCTAAGTGTGAGGATTCAAGATATTCCTCTAGTAATGAAGAGGAATGGGGGGGAACTGGAAGATTATACAATGAAGTATAATATTGTCTGAATTCCTCTGCAATATCTTTTGGTACTAGGGATTTAGAATTTCCTTTTGTCCTGATATAGGGTATATATGAACGGAGTCGTTGCTTTTTTAATTTCCTTGCTAGCACTTTGCCACATTTATCACCTGATTCATATATTACTCCCCTTTCTTGTTGTAAAATAGCCCTTACCTTATATCGGAGGAGATCTGATAACTGTCTTCTTAAATGTGCTAATTCTGTCCCCATATCCTGGGGAAGGAGAAGGAGAAGAAGTATTTAGTAATTCTATAGCTCCCTCCAGTGATGGGCCCACATCTCTCAAAAACAACAACATATCATAGAGGGCTACCCTCTCCTCCAGCCCCCCTATACGTAATCCTTGGATATTTGGAGAGATCCTAAGTGCCTCTGCCACCGGCTATCGCAAAGAGAGCCAAAGACAGAGGACAGCCTTGTCTCGTTCCTCTATGTAGTTGAAAAAAAAAAGCATAGAGTCTTCCTCCCAATTTAACTGCTGACATAGGATTATTATATATAGTTTGGATCCAGGTAATAAATGTTAATGGAAAACCCATCCGTCTGAGTATTTCCCATAGGAAAGGCCATTCGATAGTGTCAAAGGCCTTCTCTATATCTAGGGAGGCCACCGTCCTAGATCCCTCATAAACATGATGAGTATGTATATTTGTGTATAATCTTCGTAGGATGACATCCGTCATTCTCTGTGGCATAAATCCTGTCTGATCTGAATCTATAATAGTTTCTAATAGAGGCTGTAATCTCAGTGTTAATATTTTTGTCAATATTTTAAAATCTATGTTTAATAATGCTATCGGCCTATATGATGAGCATAATTTTGGATCCTTCATTTCTTTATATATAAGAGTTATATGTGCTTGTCTCATTGAATCTGGCAAGGTCCCTTTTAATAACCCGTCTGTATATACTTTTGCAAGCTTTGGAGCTAATAGAGCTTCATATTTTTCATAAAATTTTACAGGAATTCCATCTGGGCCTGGCGATTTCTCCCCTGGAAACATGTGTATAATTTCCATAATCTCCTCACTTGTAACCGAGCGGACCAATGCCTCTCTCTCCCTATCCGACAACCACCCAAGGGCTACCCGGTCCAGAAGGTCACTCATAATCCCTGGGCGAAAGTCGGAGGGGAGAGAGGAGGCATATAGTGAACTATAATAGACTTGTGCACAACGGAAAATTTCGTTTAGTTTTGGTTTGTTGTCATTCGTAAAATACATAATTTCGTTCTATTATATTCGTTATGTTACGTTAATAAGTTTTCGGATAATTTGTTATTATTCGTAGAGTGTCGAATTCATTTGTTCGTATTCGTTAAAATTCGCTATTTATGTATGTATAGACATTCGTGATAATGATTCGTAGTTTGGAAAGTCGTTTGTTTATTGAATCTTTTAACACACACAATGACAACGTCTCTTCTCCTCGGCTCAAATACAATACAACACCCTTCTAACTCAGTTCTCAGGAATGCACTTTGCCAGTAATCCATCCTCCGGCACAAAATTAATTAGCTGATTGGACTATAAGATTTACTTTGAGCTGACCTTTTGTTTCATTAGATCTTTAAAGAATTGCCAAATTCATTCGAATTCATTCGAATTCATTCGTTATATTTCTTTCGTATTCGTTATTTATTTTTTATTCGGACATTCAGATGCATCCGAATGTCCGAAAGATGCAAAATTCGTCCGAATTTCGATTCCTTGCGAAACGAATTGCACAAGCCTAAACTATAATACTCTCTAAAGTCCTCCAAGATATCCTCTGGTTCTTTTACTGTCCCCCCCCCCCTATAGTTTCTATTTCTGGTATAATTGTAGCTTAATAGTCTTGTTGTGTAAATCTTGCCAAAAACCTCCCACTTTTATCCCCCTGTTCAAAAATGTTTTGTCTATTCCTGTGTAGTGCTAACCTTTTTATTTCCTTCATCTGTAGATGGGGATCTCTTTGGGCAGCCATTTTAAATCAAAATTAATTATACTGGGGTTTTGTCCATATTTTCCCTTCTGTAATTCTATCTTTTTTTTTAGGTCTTGTACCCTAGATTTCTGTTTCTTATTAGCCGCTGCAATATTTGAAATATATTGTCCTCGCAGATATGCTTTAAATGCATCCCAGACAATCTCTACTGAGGACAAGCCTGCATTATTCTCCCAGTATTCTTTTATTATAAATGTCATTGTTTCCACTATTTATGGATATAACACCCACTGTGGTGCCAGTCTCCATAGTGATGCATTTCTCATATTAGGTGTACGTATTGAAAGATATAGGGGGCAGTGGCCCGAGAGACCACTTGGCAAATATGCAACTTCTGAAATATCTTCCAACATTGTTGGATCTGCAAAGGCTAGGTCTATGATCAAATACCACCAAAAGAAAGCTCTATTTGTGGGTAAAAAAAGGACATCAATTTTGTTTGGGAGCCACGTCGCATGACCACGCAACTGGCAGTTAAAGCGACACAGTGCCGAATCGCAAAAAAAGTGGTCTGGTCTTTGGCCAGCAAAATGGTCCGGGGCTTAAGTGGTTAATCCATCACAGTCTTCATCCTATATATTTAGTGATACAACTGCTGTTGGTTACTAGGCAATTAATGCATATTTATTTGCTGTTCTGGCCATTGCACTGTGAATTCCAGTAACGCCTGATATTTTTGTTGCTTTATTTCAATAGGCCCCTTCTCTAAATGTTTAAAGATTACAGATGCTTAGCGACTGTCACAGAAATTGTGTTTCTGTTTAATAAAATCGTATTGTGGAGACATAATTGCATTTGAAGTGCTGGAGTGGGGTGAAGTGAGGATCTGCCAAGTACCACTATTATGACTTAAATGAATGATTTATAGAAGAGTGCTGCAAATGAACAGGGGCACGTGCACTGCATTAAATCCAAGATATTCGGCTTTTACATCAAGGCATAAATTTGTTTCAGAAAATATCAAGCTACATACTGTAATGGGCCCATTTTGAACATATCGCATGGACATGCAGAGTGGCAGCTCAGGAGGTGTAATACAAGCTAAGGACCACGGTTACCTGAATGCAGGGACAAAACAGGTTTTAAACAGGTAAACAGCTTAAAGAACATAATAACATGTTTGTTGATTCTTCAGAAAATAGTTTTAGGGGTTGTGCAACAAAAGGCTCATATCTCCATGTCTCTTTTCAAATAAAGCTGCACTTAACGTGACAAAAATAAACACTGAGAAATGTAAAAATTGTGAAAAAAAAGTCCATAGGTGACAAAGTCCACCAACTGATATGTCCACTATCCATCACCAAATTTGTGTGATCCCATGGTCGCATGCGGAGCTGGAGACAGCAACGCGCGCCTGCTAGCCCAGGATTACAAAGACATACAGGTACGCCGTTTTGTGCACCTGTGCCATTCTGCCAACATACATCGGCATGCAGCAGTTGGGAAGCGGTTAAAATTAAAAAACAAAAAATAAAATAAAAGTAAAATCTATTGGCTGCAATGCTATTGCACATATCACCTGAATATATTACCGACATTAAATATTGAGGGGAAGAAAAAAAAGAAAAGACTTTTTCTTTTCTTTTTTTCTTTCAGCAGCTTAGTAGATGCCCCCTACTTATTCTTATGTGCTAGTGCAATAGTGCAATAAATGATTAAACTTTAAAGTGGTCATAAACCCTTACAGACCACTTTTACCTACAGGTAAGCCTACACGGTTTAGGAGATATTTGCAAAAGACAGGCACCGCTGTCTATGGCGCATGCACTGAGCATGCCGCTGTTAACGCCAATTATGCCGTTAGTGGCGGCTCCTGCGCACGTGTGCGAGTGACGTCATCGCAGCTCCTGCCATTTACAGCACCGGAGCCATGATACCCGGAAGGAAGATGGATGCTTCGTGGAAGACGGGACAGCGGTGACATCGTTGGCTCCTGTGTCAGGTAAGTGACACATAATGGGCTACTATGCGATGCACAGTACCCATTATGCTTTACCTTTGCAGGGAAACAAAGAGGAAGTAAACCCATCAGGGTTTACTTCCTCTTTAATGTGGTATTATTGTAGGCTGACAAAGAAATTGTGTTAAATGTGTTACATTTTACCAATTGTTCACCAATTCATTCAGTTCATTCTATTGCAATTTCGCACTTCATTTAAAGTCCCACCCCCGTTGCTCTCCCCTCTTGAATGAAATTGTGTTGCCGATTTTCGCCAGCAGAGGAGTGTTAATTTTAATGCCAAATTTGAATTTGGTATTAGTCATAGTCTTTTGACTAAAGTGCCATTTTAAGTTTTAGTCATATTTTAGTCATCTGAATTGTATTTGTTTTAGTCGTATTTTAGTTGAATAAAATCTCCAGTACCAGTGTTAATTTAGTTGGCGAAAATATTTTCGTAGATGAAAGTAACAGTGGTCAAGACATAACTGCCCCCCCCCCCCCAAATCTTAATAAACCATAATTAAGCTAACCCTAACACTTGGCCATGCAAGTTAAAAGGAATGCTAGAGCAGCTTGAAGCAGCTTAGGAGGTCTAAGCCCTTGTACACACGGTCGGAGATTCCGACAACCAAATGCGTCGGCGTAATTCCGATGGCTTAATTCCGGAAGAGTTCCGGAAGTGATGTTGCATACACATGGTTGGACTAAATTGTCGGAAAATCTGATTGTACATAACGTGATGACGTTATTTTGTTACGACAGGACTACGTTCAGGCTAGTAGCCAATAAATTTGGTCTAGGAATTTGATCTGAGCATGCGTGGCACTTTGTCCGTCGGAGTAGGCTACACATGATCGGAGTATGTCCAATAGGAGCATTTTGTCTGAAAATTTTACCGGCAAGTTGGAAAACTTGGTCCGTCGGATATTCCGACGGAAACAGTCCGATGCAGACCACACACAGTCAGAATATCCGAAAAAACGGTCCGATAGGAAACATTCCGTCGGAATCTCCGACCGTGTGTACAAGGGCAAACAGTCAAAAAAAGGTTAGTTGCAGCTGTAAATACATTTTGAACAATCACTAAATAGTCTCAAACTGATCTCAAATACATTTTAGAAGGTGGTCAACTGCTAGTCTGTATAAGGTCAACTGCACCTGTGAAACATTTTAAAACTGATCGCAAAAGTAAAGATGAGCTCAGGTGTGTTTGCAAGCCGCACGTGCAGAGCCCGCCAGGAAGTCGTCATTGCACATCGCTAATCACAGGCAGTGTGACATTTCCCAATCTCTGCAGCCGCACATCGGGACAATGTCTCACTGATTCTGATTAGCACTGTGCAGTTCCGGCTTCCTGGCAGGCTCTGCACGTGCGGATTGTGAATACGCCTGAGCTCATCCTTACTCAAAAGCAACATAAATGCACCAAAAAGCATGCCTAATTTGCATAATACACAACCCAATTCATTTTGCATTCATTTATTTTTATTTTTTTTACAGAGGAAACAGTCCAATGGGCAGCCAAGAAATGCAGTTTGATGTTTTATCTGTTTTCTTGTGAAGGAAATGATGCTAAGATCACCTAATCAGCAAAAAAAAAAGTAACGTCAAGCAGCTGGGACTTGAAACAAGCCCTTTAAAAGTACTTAGAAGATAGGAAATCGCTTACAGATCACATTTCCTTTGCCCCCTGATTGTCTTCAAAAGGAAGATCAATACAGAGTGTTTCTGACAAGTTAAAAGACTACATCAAGATACTGAATCAGGGACCTGGGCCAACAAATTGTATTTCAATTCATCTCTTCATGTTTGGAAGTCAGAGCAAGCAATTCAGTTTGAGGAGTCAACTAACGTGACTCAAGAGACCCTCTACAACTTGGCTTATTATATGAAAAGTTCTTCTCTTTATATCTAAAATAATCAATAATTGAAAAATGAAAATGAAAATTTGACGAAATCATGCATAAGCAGAAGTTATCTTTAGATATATAGGCAATTATGAGTAGACAGGGTACCATCCTATTTATGACCTGAGTGCTAGTTAGGGCTAATTTCACATGGGTGGTCCGATCAGGTCCGCTTGTCAGTTTTTCAGGCGGACCTGATCGGACAATGCATAGCTCTGGAGTGGCAGGTGGCATCCGATCCTGTCCGCCAAAAACAGCAGATCAAATTGGATAACAGATGGATGGAAACGGACAGGTGGTCTGTTTCCATCTGATAGCCCCATAGAGAACAGTGGGGCTGTGTCCATGTCCGCTCTGCATAGTGGAGCAGACATGGACCTGTCATCCGCCTGCTCTGTGGGGCAGGCGGATGCAGACTACGGACAACTCCCATGTGAAACCAGGAGAAACCCAGTGTGAAAACTAGATGTGTGCTCTGTGCACTATGAAACCAGTTCTTTCTTCCTACTCAGATCCATCTGGAAAGGAAGAGTGGAAATGCTTGAAGAGATGAGGGGGATTTTAGAATCATTCGAGCAGTACGTTGTAAGAAAACAATATGAGCAAACAGAGTATAAATGTAGAAAAAAATGGAGCAAAAGAAATTGGACAGAATAGGGTATACAGTGCATCTGGAAAGTACACAGCGCTTCACTTTTTCCACATTTTGTTATGTTAAAGTCTTATTCCAAAATGGATTAAATTTATTATTTTCCTCAAAATTCTGCAAACAACACCCCATAATGACAACATGAAAGAAGTTTGTTTGAAATCTTTGCAAATTTATTAAAAATAAAAAACAAAAAAAAATCCCATGTACATAAGTAGGGATAAGCCGAACCCCATCCCCCACCCCCCGCTTTGGTTCACATCCAGAACATAGGAACAGGCAGAAAAAATGTGTTTGAACACGCGAACACCGTTAAACACACGAACATGAATAATCAAAAGTGCTACTTATATGCAAGCAAGTTATTGTCATAAAAAGTGTTTGGGGACCCGGGTCCTTCCCCAGGGGACATGTATCAATGCAAAAAAAAGTTTTAAAAAACTGAAGTTTTTTCGGGAGCAGTGATTTTAATAATGCTTAAAGTGAAATAATAAAAGTGTAATATTCCTTTACATCTCATACCTAGGGGGGGTGTCTATAGTATGCCTGTAAAGTGGCGCATGTTTCCTGTGTTTAGAACAGTCTGAGAACAAAATTACATTTTTAAAGGAAAAAAAGTAATTTAAAACTACTCGCAGCTATAATGAATTGTAGGTCCTGGCAATACACATAAAAGTCGTTGAAAAAACCGGCATAGGATTCCCCCAAAGGGGAACCCCGAAGTAGTAAGTGTAAACAAACCCCTCCTCATGCTTCCTAGTGAGCCTGTCATTGATCGTCTGCTCCCTGTCATAGGGAAAGACGATCAGTGACGTCACACGCCAAGCCACGCCCCCCTACAGTAAAAAAAAACACACACACTTAACCCCTACACTGCCCCCTAGTGGTTAACCCCTTCACTGCCAGTGACATTTTTACAGTAATCAGTGCATTTTTTATCGCATTGATCGCTCTATTAATGCCAATGGTCCCAAAAATGTGTCAAAATTGTCCGACGTGTATATGTAATATTGTAGAAGAATACGTATCGGCCTAAACTGAGGAAAAAAATGTTTTTTTTATATATTTTTGGGGGATATTTATTATAGCAAAAAGTAAAAAATATTGAATTTTTTTCAAAATTGTCGCTCTATTTTTGTTTATAGCGCAAAAAATAAAAAACGCAGAGGTGATCAAATACCACCAAAAGAAAGCTCTATTTGTGGGAAAAAAAGGACGCCAATGTTTTTGGGAGCCATGTTGCACGACCGTGCAATTGTCAGTTAAAACGAAGCAGTGCCGAATCGCAAAAAGGGGCTTGGTCCTTTAGCTGCATATTGGTCCGGGCTTAAGTGGTTAAATTAGATTTCGTATGACCCCATAGTATTGTGGACATTTTTTTTTTTGTAAGTAACTTTTTTCTTTTCTTTTTACAATATGCAATAATAGAAACATAATTTCATAGTGCAAAAAAATGATGGTACACAGCAGGGCCGCTGATAGGCCAGTACAACTGGCCCTGCTGTACTGGGCCTGACCAGCAGGGGGGCCCGGCAACCTGAACTGCAAAGTAAATTTTTATGTAAAAAAAATAAATAAATTATTCTCCTCCACCGATCATCGTATGCCATAAAGGATTTCGGTAAAGTTTTTTTTTTTTTTTAAAAGATGTGCTTTAATCTTTTCAGTATGCGGCTGCAGGGGAGGGACTATTTGCTGTATTTCGGGCGTGGAAGAATATGTCTTCTGCGCCCGCTCCTAATGCTCCGCACACCGCACAAGTCCCGGCCAGCATATCCTATTATGGTGTTGCGGAGTGATATTCCTCTCTCTCTCTCTCCACGTGAGAAGAAGTAGCAGAGTGAGAGGCGAGCAGAGAGAGCAGGAGCCAGGCGATCGAGATATTGTGGACACTCAGGAAGAGGGAGGAAGTCATCTCTGCTGGGGCCAAGGCAGCTGAGCTAACAATTACACAGGTGAGGTGTGTGCTTGCCGGGTGGGGGGGGGGGGGTCTTGAAGTTCAACATCTACTACTACTCTGCAATAAGTAACCTGCCAATACCCTGCAATACTTACCCTGCCAATACCCTGCCAATACTCTGCAATACTTACCCTGCCAATACCCTGCCAATACTCTGCAATACATACCCTGCCAATACTCTGCAATAAATACCCTGCCAATACTCTGCAATACTTACCCTGCCAATACCCTGCCAATACTCTGCAATACATACCCTGCCAATACTCTGCAATAAATACCCTGCCAATACTCTGCAATACTTACCCTGCCAATACCCCGCCAATACTCTGCAAAGCATACCCTGCCAATACTCTGCAATACATACAACGCCAATACTCTGCAATACTTACCCTGCCAATACCCTGCCAATACTCTGCAATACTTACCCTGCCAATACTCTGCAATACATACCCCGCCAATACTCTGCAATACTTACCCTGCCAATACCCTGCCAATACTTACCCTGCCAATACTCTGCAATAAATACCCTGCCAATACTTTGCAATACTTACCCTGCCAATATTCTGCAATACTTACCCTACCAATACTCTGCAATAAATACCCTCCCAATACTCTGCAATACGTACCCTGCCAATACTCTGCAATACATACCCCGCCAATACTCTGCAATACTTACCCCGCCAATACCCTGCCAATACCCTGCCAATACCCTGCCATACTTACCCTGCCAATATTCTGCAATAAATACCCTGCCAATACTCTGCAATAAATACCCCGCCAATACCCTGCAATACATACCCTGCCAATACTCTGCAATACATATCCCGCCAATACTCTGCAATACCTACTCTGCCAATACTCTGCAATACTTACCCTGCCAATACTCTGCAATACTTACCCTGCCAATACTCTGCAATAAATACCCTGCCAATACTCTGCAATACGTACCCTGCCAATACTCTGCAATACATACCCTGCCAATACTCTGCAATACTTACCCTGCCAATACTCTGCAATACATACCCTGCCAATACTCTGCAATAGATACCCTGCCAATACTCTGCAATACATACCCTGCCAATACTCTGCAATACTTACCCTGCCAATACTCTGCAATACATACCCTGCCAATACTCTGCAATACTTACCCTGCCAATACTCTGCAATACATACCCTGCCAATACTCTGCAATACATACCCTGCCAATACTCTGCAATACATACCCTGCCAATACTCTGCAATACATGAGCAGGGGTTGACAAATTTGCTTGGAATCTAGGAGCCAGCTAAAAAAGTTAGGAGCCAGGTCCGTGACGGCGATCTGGACCTGTCCCTGGCCTGACATGGAGACGAGTGAGGGGAAGATAGCCCCCAGCCCCCCACCTGTCTCCAAGTCATTGCCCATAGCTCTTAGAGGGACATTTTATTTGTTTTATTTTTTTCAAATGACGATTTTTTTTTTAAATTGCATTTTAGTGTAAATATGAGATGTGAGGTCTCTCTGACCCCAGATCTCATATATAAGAGGACCTGTCATGCTTTTTTCTATTACAAGGGATTTTTACATTCCTTGTAATAGGAATAAAAGTGACACACATTTTTTTTTAAAAGAACAGTGAAAAAAATAAAAATAAAAGTTAAAATAAGAAAAAAAAAAATAATTTTAAAAGCGCCCTGTCCCGCCAAGCTTGCGTGCAGAAGCGAACGCATATATGAAAGCGATGTTCAAACCACACATGTGAGGTATCTCTGCGATCGGTAGAGTAAGAGCAATAATGCTAGGCCTAGACCTTCTCTGTAACTCAAAAGGTGCAACCTGTAGAATTTTTTAAACGTCGCCTATGGAGATTTTAAAGGGTAAAAGTTTTTCGCCATTCCATGAGCAGGCGCAATTTTGAAGCATGACATGTTGGGTATCGATTTACTCGGCGTAACATTATCTTTCACAATATAAAAAAAATTGGGCTAACTTTACTGTTGTCTTATTTTTTTTATTAAATAAATAATTTTTCCCCCAAAAAAGTGCGCTTGTAAGTCCGCTGTGCAAATACGGTGTGACAGACATTATTGCAACGACCACCATTTTACTCGCTAGGGTGTTAGAATAAAAAAAAAAGTATAATATATATATATATATATATATATATATATATATATATATATATATATATATTATGTTTAGGGGTTCTAAGTAAAGGGAAGGCAGGCAGGGCAAGCTCCATTAGCATTGTTGGTTGTAATTCCAACGGCCACCACAAGAGGGCACCAGATTCCAGAAGGAACCATAGGATCACAGAAGGCCTCAAAGTCGGGGGCTCAATTACCGGCCGCCGGCGGCACGGCCCAATGCGATCACGCCGGGGGGGTCCACGGAGAAAGGATACCCCCAGCTGTGCTGCCCCAGGCGCCAGGTCGCTAATTCTAGTCGCAAATACGCCCGGGTTTTGTCGAGCCCTCCCTGCCAATACTCTGCAATACCCAGCAATACTCTGCAATACCCTGCCAATACTTATCCTGCCAATATTCTGCAATACCCTAAAAACTATATACAGTAAACTATCTTTAACGAGACCTGGCTTGTTGTTTTTTTTCAACCTTTGTCATTTGTTTAATCTCCCTAATTTTTTCAAAATGCCATTTTATTTATTCATTAATGGTTTGTATTACATATAGATATTAACGAGGTCTGTTCTCATCTGAAAACAGTATTTCTTTTGGATAATCAAACCTATAACTGGCTGGAGAAAAACAAATAACACTTGTAGACAAACCTACACTTTGTTTCAAGGGGAGGGGCAATGGGTGGGGCCAGGGGTGGGGCTGAAGGAGGGACCAGGGGCGGGCCAGGGTGGAGCTGAAGGGGGCCCCATCAGGTAGGCTGTACGGGGCCCCATGATTTCTATCAGCGGCCCTGGTACACAGTGCTGGGAGAAACAAAGCTTACAAAGACTTTGATTGAGATTGATCCATATTAATGAACAATAGAACAGAGACAATGACTCAGATATCAAGAATGTTCTAATTATGGCTTATACAATTGTCGCTCATATATGGACAATGGACATAGAAAATCCAATGATATTTCCCTACGGTCATTATCCCATATCAATAAACAATTTTCAGCAGTATTCTGTTCTGCAAACACATGTATCCCACGCTAAGTATCTTAGCAAAAAAAAAACTCTGCATGAAGTATGCACTCTGTGTAGCAATACCCCCGCAGGAGCCGCTGAATTCCTTGTCCCATATTCATGCACAGACAGCCAATATGCATTTCTAACTTGCATCCAGACACAAATAATCAGTCCATGGGTTTGTTTTTGTTGTTTGATTGGGGAAACAACTTGGATAGGGTGTAGGGATTATGGGATGCCCATAGCTTCTTTTAGGCTTTCTCTCCTTCCTTTCCTTAGCTCCTAGTCTGGAGGCAGAGCCCCACACGACAGCACTACATCTTCCACCTGACTCTCCTGCTGGTCAAGTTCTACCACAATTAAGGATTTACCCAGCCACCCTGCCAGGACCTTCTGCCTGAGGATTGGCCAGATTCTCTCAAGTATGCAGATCAGGACCTCCTGGCCTCCGCTCACTAACTTCCAAAAGCTTCTCCAAGCCTCTAGATCTATTGAGGAAAAAAAAACTTCCACTTCCGCATCCCCTTCCCAAATACTTAGTCCTGTATTGATCCAGTGCTGTGCCCATCTACAGCAGTGCTGGTCTCTCTCCCTGCTCTTACAGACACAGCCCTTGGCTCCTGCTGCTGTCAGTCAAACTTTGTAAGGGGGGGGCAGGAGCGTGGCCGCGCCTCACTGTGTATCTGTATGGACGCATGCAGCCCAGCTCAGAAGCGTGCCCACACTTATGCCCCCATAGCAAGCTGCTTACTATGGAGGCACGCAAAGAAGAGAAGGAGCAGAGTGCACCAGCGGGGACATTTAGAAGAGGTTTGGCGCTGCTCAGTGCAATACCATAAGTATAACATTTTTTTTATTTTAGAATAAAAAATGTAAGCCTTTAGCATCACTTTAATTTAACATCTCTAATTCTTTAGGGCAAATGGGTGACACTCCCTGTTCCCTATTAACTCATTGGGTGCCAAGTTTGGGTCACAAAGGAGGCCTAGCCTGGGGTGGGATCTTCTGGGCTACACCAGACAATGAATGGGGTTACTTATTCCAGCACAGAGTTAACACCTTGCCCAAAGGCATGCTCTTTAATGCCTGGGACTAGGTGAGGGCCACGGTCATGTGAAAGTCAAACATTAAGGTAGTCCCTCAACTCAGAGACACTTGTGAATAGTGTTGTATGCGGGGTTCTTCCAGAGATATTGTCCTTTGTAATATTTTGTTCTGTTGTATGGTCTTATGGCTGCACCATCTTTAATGCATCTTTTAGGGATGGTGTGCCCCCCAAAATATCTTGTTTGTCTATTGTATGGATTCTGACCAAATCCTTTTGGGCGTGGCGCGCCCCACTCCCTCATCAGTGCCTCTCATTAGTGTCCACCTGTATCATGGGTGGAGATCTCCAGTTCTCCCATATAGAGGAGTGTATTACTACCATGGTTCAGAGAAGCAGGATCTCCCAGTCTATGGATAGTGTAAGACCCACTAATCATGGGGGTACTTTGTCGCAGTAAGTGGGCTTAATCACCATATAGCAATATGGTGTGACCAAATCCCCATATTTAAGCCTTGCAGGGGGTAAAGTCTTTTTTGCATGTGTGCGCTGTAATATTTTGTTCTGTTGTTTGGTCCTATGGCTGCACCATCTTTAATGCATCTTTTAGGGTGTGCTCCCCAAATATCTTGTTTGTCTTCCAGAGATGTTGTCCCATGTCCTACACACTTGAACAGGAGTATGTGTTGCATTAGGAGGGACATGCAGAGCCTATGCCCACTCCTCCAGTCAGCGTAACTCTGTTTCCTCACTCCCAGTAACAGAATGGGGTTCTGACTGAGCACATAGCGTGGACCTCACCCATGCTCCTCTTAACCCTTGATCGCTTTGTACCAAGTGACCAGGTATTAGGTCTCCGTAATGCTAGTCCACTCCTAGTGTTTTTATTTATATATTTTTTTATTTTATATATATATATATATATATATATATATATATATATATATATATATATATACTTTTTATTTTTTTTTACTAGTAATTACGGCGATCAGCGACTTTTATCATGACTGCGACATTATGGCGGACAGATGGGACACTTTTGGCGTGATTTTGGGACCATTCACATTTATATAGCGATCATCGCAAATAAAAATGCATTGATTACTGTGTAAATGTGACTGGCAGTGAAGGGGTTAACCACTAGGTGGCGCTGTAGGGATTAAGTGTGTCCTAGGGAATGATTCTAACTGTGTAGGGGGGGGGGGCTATGTGTGGCACAACACTGATCACCACTCCCGATCACAGGGAGAGGCAGAACGTGGAAATGCTTGTTTACATCAGCATTTCCACTGTCTTCCTCTCTGTGAGACAATCGCGGGTATCCCTGCGGACATCGAGTCCGTGAGACCTACGATCATACTCATGGAGGTTTTGGCGGGCTCGCGTGCGCCCGCAAACCGCTTCTTAAAGGCCAACGTACAGGTACATTAATCTGCCTGTACATGCCCTTCTGCCAACGTATACCGGCATGAGTCGGTCGGCAAGCGGTTAAAGGGTGCCTTGACTGAAAAAAGAGTAAGAAACACTGGCCTAGGCTAAAGAGCAGCTGAAGAATGCTTACTGTCAATCCTATTTCATTCAAAACAGATTTGTTTCACTGTTTAAAGGATAAGGTTGCCTGAGTCTAGATCCACTTTAACCACTTCAGCCCTGGAATATTTTTCCCCTTAATGACCAGGTCATTTTTTGTGATATGGCACTGCGTCGCTTTAACTGACAATTGTGTGGTCCTGTGATGCTCTACCCAAACAAATTTGATGTCCTTTTTTCCCCCACAAATAGAGATCTCTTTTGGTAGTATTTGATCACCTCCTACAATTTTTATATTTTGCGCTATAAACAAAAAAAGACAGACAATTTTGAAAAAAAAAACAATATTTTTTCTATAATGTCCCAAAAAACAAACAAAAAAAAAGGAATTTCTTCATCAGTTTAGGCCGATATATATCTATATATATATATATATATATATATATATATATATAGATATAGATATAGATATAGATAGATAGATATATATATATATATATATATATATATATATATATAGATATATATCTATATCTATATATATATATATATATATATATTCTTCTACGTATTTTTGTTTAAAAAAAAAAAAACACGATGAGCGTATATTGATTGGTTCACGCAAAAGGTATAGCGTCTACAAAATAGGGGATAGATTTATGGCGTTTTCATTCTAATTTTTATTTTTACTAGTAACGGTGGTGATCAACAATTTTTAGTGGGATTGTGGCGGACAGATCGGACACGTTTGACACATTTTTTGGACCAGTGACATTTATACAGCGATCAGTGCTATAAAAATGCACTGATTACTGTATAAATAACACTGGCAAGGAAGGGGTTAAAACTAGGGGGCGATCAAGGGGTTCAATGTGTTCCCTGGGAGGTGTTTCTGACTGTGGGGGGAGGGGACTGACTGGAAGAGGAGAGAGATCACTGTTCCTGATCACTAGGAACAGACAATCACTCTGAACTCTGTCAGAATGGGTATCTGTTTGTTTACATTGGCAGATCCTCTGTCTGGCTCTGTGTGGAGGGATTGCAGGTGGCTGGCAGACATCAGCTCCCCTGCCTTGCAGCACCTGCTATAGCTGTTAAAGGGACCGACGTACACCTACAGCGATTTCCTGGAATGAGCTGACCTGCCGCAGTATAATGACAGCGGCTAGTCGGCAAAGCAGTTAAACTGACTGTCACTAAAATGATGCCTTACAATAAAGTTCTCCCTGCAAAAATAATTAGAATACTCACCTTTCCTGCTGCTTACATGATTGCATAGCTCCCAACTGTCCCTGATTTCGAGAAATGTCCCTCTTTCCTCCTCAGTTGTCCCTCATTTTGGTCTCATCTTTATAGTTGTATATAAAATGCACTTTTTTATTTATCAAAAAGTGTTTTCCAGCACTAAACCTTTCATCTGATTTCTAAATTGCTGCATTTGTAAATTCCAAAAGCCAATATAAAAGAATAGTAGTGGTAAAAAAAAGCACTTGTGGGTTTAACCAATCTTGTTTATTTATACAATTCTCCTTTAAGAGGGCGTGGCAGGGGGTGTGTCCTATGCCTGCATACTTTTGCTGATAGGTGTCCCTCATTCCCATCTCAAAAAGTAGGTAGGTATGTGGTTGGTCTCTGTAGTAGTTAAAGTGACATTAAACCTACATCATTGCAAACTGTCAGTATATGCTGTATTGCATTCTGTAATAAACCTGTGATAAGTAGAGCGTTTGAATTAAAGACATCAACAAAGAACTTGCTCTTTTGTATATTGTTTACTGAGCAATAGCAATGTACACTGGATCACAGAGAATAAAAGGCAAGTTCCTAGAATAAACACACCGTGTTTCTATGGTATCTGTTACATTACACTATTCTATATCTTGGCCACATATCCAGTGGGAAGGGGGAGCTCTGATTAATCCTGATAACATAGTAAGTGTGACATAAAATGATAAATGTTGTTTACATGTTAATTAAAGTCATATTAACCAGTTCCCAACCGGCGTACGACGATGTACGTCGGCAGAATGGCACAGGCAGGCAAACTGGCGTACAGGTACGTCCAGTTGAATTTGCCGCCCTTCCATCGAATGCGCGCCGCCGTCGGGACCCGCGTGAGTCCGGTCGCGGGTCCCGCGGACTCGATCGCCCACGGGGATACCCGCGATCGTCTCACAGGGAAAGAGAACATGCAGATGCCGTTGTAAATGGCATCTCCCCGTTCTGCCTAGCAACAAGTGACACTGATCTCTGCTTCCTGTGATTGGAGCAGAGATCAGTGTTCACTAGCACACAGCCCAGCCCCCCACAGTTAGTAACACGCTCCTAGGACACCCCCTGGTTAACCTCATTCACTGCCAGTGTCATTTACACAGGAATCAGTGCATTTGTATAGCTCTGATTGCTGTATAAATGACAATGGTCCCAAAAAATTTTCAAAAATGTCTGATGTGTCCACCATAATGTCGCAGTCCAAAAAAAAAATATTAATAAAAATGCCATATAACTATCCCCTATTTTGTAAATTATATAAATTTTCCGCAAACCAATCAATAATCACTTATTGCGATTTTTATTTTACCAAAAATATGTAGAAGAATACGTATCGGCCTAAACTGAGGAAAAAAATGTTTTTTTTATATATTTTGGGGGGATATTTATTATAGCAAAAAGTAAAAAATAATGAATTTCTTTTCAAAATTGTCGCTCTTTTTTTGTTTATAGAGCAAAAAATAAAAACCTGCATGGGTGATCAAATACTACCAAAAGAAAGCTCTATTTGTGGGAAAAAAAAGGATGTCAATTTTGTTTGGGAGCCATGTCGCACGACCGCACAATTGTCAGTTAAAGCGACGCAGTGCTGAATCGCAAAAAGTGGTCTGGTTATTGGCCTGCAAAATGGTCCGGTCTGAAAGTGATTAAAGGCAATTAAAAAAAAAAAAAAAACATGTCATACTTACATCCTATGTGCAGGGGTTTTGCATAGAGCAGCCCAGATCCTCCTGTTCTTGGGTCCCCCATCGACACTCCTGGCCCCTCCCTCCTGCCGAGTGCCCCCCAGAGCAAGCAGCTTGCTATGGGGGCACCCATGCAGGCTCGATCCCGAGCAACAACTCTGCGTGTCTACTCACACAATGGCTTACATTGCTGTCTCAGCCAATGAGGAGAGAGAGTCCCCGGAGAGCTGTGGCAGCAAACATGGGGAGAAGATCCCCTGGTCTGCTGTCACAGCGGGGATCGGGGGGGGGGAGGGGCGGCGCAGAGGTCGGTGCATTTATAACATGTTACATAAATCCAAAAGTGACAAGTGAGCGCTCAGTGCAAAAACAATACTAATAATCAACCCGCTAGCACTAAAAAGGTGAATTTACAATCCTCAAACACAATTTAAACAATATATAACAGTGCAGTGCTTAAAAAAAAAAGTATAATATGTGAATGTCCAAAGATCAAAAAAAACAAATACAAAAAAAATATTCAACAGTTAGCGAAAAAAGATTGCTTGTGAATAAGCTTGGTGAATCACTTCAAACTGTTCTTTATCCAGATATGGAAGGTATCAGGACATGTAGTGACCCACAGTAGAAATTAAACCTCCTCTTTAAGGGAAAATAATCCACCACTCTGTGCGATGTTGTAAAACTTTGCGGTGAATACCCGCCGCCACCAGGAACTGGATATAAGCAAGCCATGCAATTTGGACACAGGTATCCTGTGTCCGAACAATGGTGCCCAGTAGATGTAAGTATACTCAGTCAGCATCCAGGTGGACTGCAATCAGGAAGGTAATCCATCCTCAATACCCCCGGTGGGCATGGGCGTCCGCAGAACTTTTTCCAAGGGGGGGCATCATTTTAAGGCCACTCATGCTCCGCCGCTTTTTAACAATCTCATGAAAATCTTTCCACTGGAAATACATATGTGTTATATAACAGATAATTCATCTTCACTTTATATTGGAAGTTACTCTGGCGGCTGCGTACCATGCCCATATAGCCTAGAGAATGTACATCTTTTTACATTGCAATACATCTGTTGTGACCATATTTTGATCTCATACTGTCACTGTATAGGCTGTTTTCATCAAGATAAAAATATGGCAACAACAGATGTATTGCAATGTAAAAAGATGTACATTCTCTAGGCTATATGGGCATGGAACACAACCGCCAGAGTAACCTTGCAGACGCCCATGCTTTCAAAAACCAGCCCTGGAAAAAATTTCATACCAGCCTCACAGCATTATTATACCAGCCCAGCAGCATAACGTCATTATTTTCTTGTTAATGAAAGGGAAAACCATACATTTTAAAGCACATTTGATGAATAGAGTATTATATATAGATATGAAATCACATAGGGCTATATATATATATATATATTCAAATTCCAGTTAATAGTGGTAAGTGATCAATCATCAAGGGGGACCCCAGGAACTCAGAACGTGGGGGGCCACCTTCTGCAGAAAGAATACTCTAAGGTAAGGGGGGTGGGTTACTAATATAAGGAGGAAACCCTTTATATCAGTGCCCCTTACATTATCATATTCACTCCACCCTTACATCAGTGACACCCCCCCCCCCCCCCCGACTGGCCTGGCAGTGCTTTCACTGACCTCCTCTCAGGTGCACTGTGCAGGGCTCAGTCAGTCGGGTCCAGCTTGGTGGCTCTGGTTTTTTATCGTATAGTCTCCTGTCCACAGTCCACACAAGTCTGACTTCTCCTATGACCCCCATCCCGGCGATGCTCCCACTCTTGACTCCTCTCCAGACTCCCTCAGAGACTGCAGACATTCTACAGGAGATGGTCAGAGACTGCAGACTTTATGCAAGAGCTCAAGGCAGCCTCACCAGTGCCCACCAATGCAGGCTCACTGTGCCCACCAATGCAGGCTCACTGTGCCCACCAATGCAGGCTCACTGTTCCCATCAATGCAGGCTCACTGTGTCCATCAAATGCAGCCTCACTGTGTCCATCAAATGCACCTTTACTGTGCCGTGAATGCAGTCTCACTGTGCCCATCATTGCAGCCCCTCCTGTGCCCCATGTCCAAGTCTGCAGTCCCTGTCTGTGGGAAGGTGTGTTGTTGATGCTCAGTACGATACCTTGCATGCCAGCAGGATAACCATGACGGCCAGCAGCAGGCAGGGTCTGTTCTCGTTTTGGATGGGGACGGTGCTCCTTCTAGAGGATCTGTTTGCTGTGAGATGGAGTGGTCCCTGGCTACCTGCACCTTCAGCCGTCCTCATTTTCCGGCCCCAGTCAGCCTGTCCTCTGGTCCTGGGGAAGTGGAAAGCACTGGGTGGGAGTTGGAGAGAAGGGGGGAGCAGAGAGTACTGGTGGGGTTGGAGAACACATGGGTGGGGGCAAAGAGCGAGGGGGAGTGGCGATCACAGGGGTGGGGAGCGAAGAGCGATGGGGGGGAACTTGAGAGCACTGGGGGGGCCAATAAGAACAGGGGTAGAGACCACGGTAGGCTGAGAGCACTGGGGGGGGGCTAAGAGTGTGGGGTGGTGAAGGGCACTGGGGGGGGGAGAAAAACAGGCATGGAGAGCACAGGGGCTGGAGAGTACTGGGGGGGTACAAAGAGCAGGGGGGAGTGGAGAGCAATGGGGGGGAGCTTGAGAGCACCAGTAGGGGCCAGAAAGAACAGGGGTGGAAAGCACGGGGGACTGGAGAGCACTATGGGGGGTGGAGAGCACTGGTAGGGTTGGAGAGCACATGGGTGGGGGCAAAATGCACGGGGAGTGGAGAGTACAGGGGTGGGGAGTGGAGAATGCAGGGGGGAGCCAAAAAGAAGGGGTGGAGAGCACGGAGGGTAGAGAGCACTGGGGGGGCTGGAGAGCACCAGGGGGACAGAAAGAACAGGGGTGGGGAGAATGGAGGGCTGGAGAGCACTGGGGTGGGGGCTGGAGAGTGATGGGGAGAGCTGAAGAGCACTGGGGGGGGGAAAGAACAGGGGGGGAGAGCACGGGGGGAGCACTGGGGGGAGTGGAGAGCACTGGGGGGGGAAACAACAGGGGGAGAGCACTGGGGGGGGAGAGGAGAGCACTGGGGGGAGAAAGAACAGGGGGGAGAGCACTGAGGGGGAAAGAACAGGGGAGAGAGCACTGGGGGGAGTGGAGGGCACGGGGGGAGAACAGGGGGGAGAGCACTGGGGGGGGAGAGCACTGGAGGGAGTGGAGATCATTGGGGGGAAAGAACAGGGGGGAGGGCACGGGGGGAGAACAGGGGGGAGAGCACTGGGGGGGAGAGCACTGGAGGGAGTGGAGATCATTGGGGGGGAAAGAACAGGGGGGAGAGCACGGGAGGAAGAACAGGGGGGAGAGCACTGGGGAGGAGAACGGGGGGAGAGCACAGAGGGGAGAGGACAGCACTGTGGGGGGAGCACTGGGGGGAGTGGAGAGCACTGGGGGGGAACAGGGGGGGAGAGCACTGGGGGGAGAACAGTGGGGGAGCACAGAGGGGAGAGGACTGGGTGGAGTGGAGAGCACTGTGGGGGGGAGAACGGGGGGAGCACTGGAGGGAGTGTAGAGCACTGGGGGGTACAGGGGGGAGAGCACTGGGGGGACAACAGGGGGGAGCACTTGGGGGGAGTGGAGAGCACTCGTATGGTGGCTAGAGAAGGATGGGGAGAGCTGGAGAGCAGAAGGGCAGCAAGAACAGGGGAGGAGAAAACTGTGGGGGGGGGCAGGAGAGTGTGGTGGAGGAGAGCACTGGGGGGGACAAGGAGGAGAGCACTGGGGGGAGTGGAGAGCACTGTGGGGGGAGAACAGGGGGGGGAGTACTGGGGGGAAAACAGGGGGTAAAGCACTGGGGGGGACAGGAGGGAGAGCACTGGGGGGTGAATGGGGGGAGTGGAGATCACTGGGGGGGGACAGGGGGGAGAGCACTGGGGGGACAACAGGGGGGAGAGCACTGGGGGGACAACAGGGGGTAGCACTGTGGGGGGGAGTGGAGAGCACTGGTATGGTGGCTAGAGAAGGATGGGGAGAGCTGGAGAGCAGAGGGGCAGCAAGAACAGGGGAGGAGAAAACTGTGGGGGGGCAGGAGAGTGGTGGAGGAGAGCACTGGGGGGGGATAGGGGGGACAAGGGGGAGAGCACTGGGGGGAGTGGAGAGCACTGTGGGGGGGAGAACAGGGGGGAGTACTGGGGGGAGAACAGGGGGGAAAGCACGGGGGGGACAGGAGGGAGAGCACTGGGGGGTGAATGGGGGGAGTGGAGAGCACTGGAATGGTGGCTAGAGAAGTATTGGGAGAGCTGGAGAGCAGCAAGAACAGGGGAGGAGAGAACTGTGGGGGGGCGGGCAGGAGAGTGTGGTGGTGGAGAGCACTGGGGGGGTAGGAGAGTGTGATGGTGGAGGAGAGCACTGGGGGGGGCAGGAGAGTGTGGTGGTGGAGGAGAGCACTGGGGGGGGCAGGAGAGTGTGGTGGTGGAGGAGAGCACTGGGGGGGGGGGGCAGGGAGTACAAGGTGAACTGGGGACAGTAAAATAAGTTGGATAGGAGAATCAGCAGCCCCCCCCCCCCCCCCTCGATCCTCCTATCCAGGCACTGTGGCACACAGGGCGGGCTGTACCTGCAGCATCTCCTCCTCTGGATCACAGCACTGGCTGGCTCTGTGTTTGGCGGCCGCTCTGTAACGCGGCCCGCCCCCCCAGACCAGCTCATGTGATAGGCGGAACGTTGATTCTCTCTACTATCACACGAGCAGGTCTGGGGGGGCGGGACTGTGTTACAGTGCAGCCGCCGAACACAGAGCCAGCCAGCAATGTGATCCACAGGAGAGAGCGGAGGATGCAGCCGTCAGCAGACTCAGTAAAAAAAATGCAGCATGGCGGCGGCTACAGCAGACCCTGCTGGCTGCTGCAACACCTTCCAGGATTCCAGGGGGGGCAATTGACCCCCCTTGCCCCCTGCTGCGGACGCCCATGCCGGCGGGGTGAGTACTGTGTAAAAAAACTCACCAGGAGCCGAGGAGAAACTAATATGGTGTAGTATTTATTGGATTACAAAAGTAGTACATGTATATCAATGAAAAACGTAATTGCGTAGAACTTTCACTGACGTGTTTCGTGCTCAAGCACATAATCATGGGATCTGCCTTAGCGCTGCACTGTTTTATATTGTATATAACATGTTACACACTAAATATGGGTGTAACATGTTATGAAAGGTTAAAAATAAAAGAGCCATTAAAATAACATAAAAGAAGTTGCATAATATAAAAGAAAAACCATAACATAGTCAAACATCCTTTCCTATCCATCTCCTTCTAACCACCATCCCATATGCCTAGGACAGTGGTTACAATCATGAGCCTAAATTTATGGACATCCCAAAATTCTTTCTTTCCTACATTGTCAAGACAGAACTAAAAGATGAAGAAAGAACTCAGAACACAACAAGTTGTAGGACATTAAATAAAATGGAGAATGTTTTTAGGGGGAATAGGGACTCGCTTGCCGTGCCTGCCCCGGGTATCGCCCCTTCCCAGCCCGGGGGGGGTTTTCACCTCAGCTCCCGGTTGGAGCCATTTCCGGACAGCTTGCAGGGCCCTGCCACCACACTGGCAACACATCCAACCTCAGTGAGTAAGCCTTGGTCTTGGGTGGGCTTTATACCCCACCCCCTACCTTGTCTTTCCATGTAATTGTTACCTACCCCCTACCTTGTCTTTCCATGTAATTGTTACCTTTTTTCTTACCTTTACAATAAAACATTTCTTTTATAGATATCACATGCGCTTACTCATGATGAATGGTATTAAAACCCACGAAACGCGTAGAGATACTAGTTGCCGTGTCACTACCAATCATATCATGACTCTTCAAGCAACTATGTAATTTTACTCTCACAGGTTCAGTGAGGCCATAGGTCCTGCAGACCATACCATTTTAATATTTGTTTATATTCATATTCTTTGAGGTGAACTAAGGAATTTAATGTGTGCATACCATGAGAGATTATCATTAACTTTATTGTTAATATCTTTTTCATTGCATATTATTGTTATTATGACATGTTTATGTGGACTGTGCTCAATGGTCTAAATATTATATGTATGTTACTATGTATCATTGTTACCAGGAATATGTATGTCTTCAATTTTTATTTTGAACAATTTTGAAAAAAAATGCAATCTTTTTGCTATAATAAATATCCCCCAAAAATATATATAAAAAAAAAAATTTTTCCTCAGTTTATGCCGACACGTATTCTTCTACATATTTTTGGTAAAAAAAATCGCAATTAACGATTATTGATTAGTTTGCGCAAAAGTTATAGCGTTTACAAAATAGGGGATAGTTTTATAGCATTTTTATAAAAAAAATTGTTTTACTAGTAATGGCAGTGATCAGTGATTTTTATTGTGACTGCGACATTATGGCGGACACATCAGACATTTTTGACACATTTTTGGGACCATTGTCATTTATACAGCAATCAGTGCTATTTAAATGCACTGATTCCTGTGTAAATGACACTAGCAGTGAAGGAATTAACCACTGGGGGCAGTGTAAGGGTTGTGTGACGTTGTGGTTTTTTTTTATTGTAGGGGGCGTGGCCTGGCATGTGACGTCACTGATCATCTTTCCCTATAAAAGGGAACAGACGATTGGTGACAGCCACAGTAGGAAGCACGGGGAGAGGTTTGTTTACACAGGCCACTCCTCGTTCTTCAGCTTTGTGACCCGATCACGGGACACCAGCGGCGATCAGGTCCGCTGGTCCCGCGGCCACGGTCACAGAGGTCAGGACCGGGTTGGGAGCGTGCCGCCGGCGGCGTGCTCCTGACCCATGGCTAGGCACTTAAAGAGCCATGTACAGGTACATGCTTGTGCCCAGCCGTGCCATTCTGCCGATGTATATCGGTGTGAGGCGGTCCTTAAGTGGTTAAAAGGTGCAAATAATCAGTATAGTGCTGCGCTATAAAAAAAAAACATCAATAATAATAAAAGTGTAAAAATGGTAATCAATAAACATATATTGCTGAAAGCTCAGATATATCTGTGACTGATTGAAGTGAATTTAAAAAATCAATACATCAACGGTGCAAAAATCCAAACTGCTTGTGCTTTCCTCCACCAGTATCACAGGCTGCTCGCCTCACATCTGAGTCAAATCAGCAGTAGTCTTCTCTGGGGATAATAGAGAGGGCTGGCATGGTGCTGGTAATCACTTTCCTCCTCCAAATTGCTTATTTACATGGGATAAAACCTCGAACATCTCACCAAATATGATGGGTACGCAAAAGGAAGGCAGAATCTAGTGCTCTTCATTTAAAATGTTTAATAATATATAAAAAAAAGGTAAGGTATAAACTTACAAAGATGGCACTATAAGCCAAAAACACATTTCTGACACAATGGGTCTCAAGATGGCCGAAATGTTATGTCAATACGCAGGCTCCATTCCCTAGATGTGTATCGTCAAAGCATTGACTTCTTCAGTAAGGGTCAATAAGGGTGATCCTTACTGAAGAAGTCAATGCTGTCAATTAATGATAAGTTATAGGACATAGTTCACATTTCATTCATACCGAGAGAGCTTTCTTATGACTCCATCTTTTTGCATGTTAATAACTCACCTAGATGTTTTATTTCATTTAAACACTTAGTTGATCCTGCTGTTCATTGTCCCTCCCTCCTTGTCTCTGTCCCTGCTGCAGCCTGAGATTGTGTAGACCACACCTGCTGAGCATGCTCCAGTTTCAGTTCCGTTCTAAGATGTTAATTTCCTCCTTCTTCTTGTTTGTGCAGCCCACATGACTATAGGGTCACACATTTGTATGCATACACTCCGGATAAATGACAGTCCACTCCCTTCTTCCTCTTCCATGCCTGCTAAATAGCTAAACACAATGGGGGTGGGATATACAATTTTGATTGATAAAGAGATTACCTCCCTGTAATTCTAAGCACATACAAACAATAGACACCATCTGGAGGGGCATGAAACAGGCCATGATCGACAGAACCTCCCCCTAGATAGCCCACACCAGAGGCGTCGCCAGGAGGTGGCTATTGGGGCTATAGCCCCAAATCTGGGTCCCATAGCCAGAGTCTCTTGCTGTAGAGACTCGGGACGCGGCTGTGGCGGGCGGACTGCATGAGAGGAGAGAAGCGGGGTTGTGTCCTGGACGCCGAGCAGTATGGTCGCGTGATACGCTTCACAGGGTGAAAAACCCGGCTCTCTGCATCACAGCCCACCGATTCTGTCCCAGGGTGAAGAAGATTCCTGCACACTAGCAGATCATGGCCCAGCAGCGATTGCAGACATCAGGTCCCCGCCGGCATTGCTATGGGAGTGCGGGGGGGGGTGACACCCGCCAGAGGGGTGGCACCGGGGCAGCCACCCACAGCTACACACTCTACTTCTGCTTTTGCAGAGCTGAAGCGGAGCGGTGTGAGAACTACTACTACAGCCCTATACCACCCCATCCTGCCCTATACCACCCAGCCTTTCTTATACCAATGCAACCTGCCCTATACCACCCCAGCCTGCCCCATAATACCGAAAACTGCCCTATACCACCCCAACCTGCCCTATATCACCCCAGTCTGCCCTATATCACCCCAGTCTGCCCTATACCACCCCAACCTGCCCTATACCTATATGGTGCCAGGCGACATGGCAAGTGACAATCTGAAAATGGTGGCAGGTGACGTGGCAAGTGACATTCTGCAAATGGTGGCAAGTGACAATCTACATCAGGTGGAAACTGACAATCCACATCTGGTGACAGGTGGAAGTGACAATCCACATCTGGTGGCAGGCGACAGTGGGAAGTAACAAGCTGCATCTGGGCATCTATGGGCTCTAGCCCCAGATCTTTTGCAGACCTAGCAACGGCCCCTGGTCCACACCATGTTTTCACACAAAAATAACAATTTAAGTTCAAATATATATTTTCATGATAATCAAACCTATCTAGTACGTGATTGACTGCTGAGCCCTGACACGTGGTCAATGTACATGCTTCCGTCATCCACTCTCTCCTCTGTGCTCCTCCTACCTCCCTCCCTGCCTGTCTGCTCCTGTTTCAGTGCCTGCCCCTCCCCCTCCTGCTGCTAAAATTACTTTTAATGTCTCATATAATTCTGTTTGTTTCCTAATGCTGGCTATACCAGATTTCAGAGCGCCACTCGGTGCTCACGTGACCTCTCTCCTCCTCTCGTCCTGACTGATGTCAGTGGGGAAATATCGGCCCCACCCGCTGCAGCTGTCAGACGTGGAAAGGAGAGAGCCGGTCAGTGACATGAGTGGCGCTCTGAAATCAGGTATGGCCGGCATTTTTTTCATATAACACAGAGACAGGAGCTCCTGTCATTAGGAAACAAACAGGATTATATTAAGTTGTCACTGTGGTTTAACAACCACTTTAATCTTGGACATCCAAGGGAGAATAATTAAGTGAATTATGGGTGTTCAAAAGTGGGAGAGGCTTAAAACTTGAACTTACTCACTGTGTACATAAAACATAGGCTACAGTCCTTGTACCCACAAAATATGCTTTAATTACTGTGGCACAACATAAGCAAGAGTATAAAAGAAACAGACAAATCTCAGCACAATCAATTGTAAAAAATGAAACTCTGCCATTGCATATGCTTTTTTGCATACAACGTACCTTCAGGGAGAACTTCATTAAGATTGTGATTACTGAACAACAATAAAGAGTGCAGTGCAATGGTCAGGAATATGTCACATACTGCCCAGCGTACAGAGTGCAGTGGTCGGGAGCATGTTATACACAGCCAAGCGTACAGGGAACAGCTTGAGAGAAAGTCGAGAGGAACAAGTGGTCACAAACCTGTGCTGTGGTCAGATGTTCTGGTGGGGGGGAGGAATTAGTACCCCCCTCTCTACTCCCCTTGTGCCTGAAAATCCCACCAAATGTGATTCTTCAGACCATAAACTTCCTGGTCCCCCATTGTGCACTGTGGTTATGTCACTACAGGACATGAGTCACTCTTCTATTGTGTATCTAAATTTCAGCTTGAGCTACTGAGCTCTATAAATAGGCTTGCATGGTAAAAATTATCCTTGAACTCTATGTGCCTGAAAATGTAAGTATGAATTATTCATATGCAATATTCTTTTACATTTACTAAAACTTTTTTTTTTTTTTAAATGTTACTTTTTAGTCTGGAGCACATACGAGAAATATGTGTGTGTATGTATGTGTGTGTATATGTATATATATATATATATATATATATATATATATATATATATATATATTTATATATATATATATACATACATATATATTATATCTATCTCCCGTATTTATCGGCGTATAACTCGCATCCCGAGTTTAGGTGGGAAGTTTAAGGAAAAAAACTTATATTTAAATGCCCATCAATGCAGATTTATCCGTGTCCATCTGCAGCCTTGCCCATCATTGAACCCTTGTCAGCATCCATTTGCAGCCTTGTCAGTGTCATTTGCAGCCTTGTCATGCAGCCTTGTCAGTGTCATTTGCAGCCTTGCCGTTTAAAAATGGAGCCGCCGAGATACAGAGCCGGATATCCTGTGTATCTCGGCGGCGCTCGGTAACTCTCAGCCACTCTCGGCCACTTTCGGACGTTCTCGGCAGGTCTCAGCAGTTTTCGCCGGCTTTCCGCAGCTCTTGGCGGCTCACGTGGGACTGCGAGGGTGGCCGAAAGCCAGCGAGAATGGGCGAAAGCTGCCGAAAGCCACTAAATACGGCCAAAGGCGGCCAAATGCCACCAAGAGGCTCACAATCGGTGGGGGGTCGGCGTATAACACGCACCCATGATTTCCCCCCGATTTAATGTAGCGGTACCCCCATGGGGGCTGCTGGGTTGTTCTATTTCCCACTGACTATCCTGCGTGCTCAGGACTACCCTTCCCTCTGACACCTCAGGTTCCATACTCACAGTAAAGATCACACTCTATTGCAATTAAAGAATATAATAAGTTTACTGGAAAAGATTTAGTTGCTCAAAGGAACACCTCTCTGATTTAGTAATGCAACAAATAAGTGCATGAAGGTACTGTCAAAGGTTGATATACACACACCCTAAACAACTGACATATGCGGACGCATTTCCAAGTGGGACTAATGCTCAGGGTGATGAGATGTTGACTCTGGGCACCTTCCCACTTCCAGCACGACCATGCAAACACTCAAAAAAACCTGCAATACACTATGCAGTGTTAATAAAACAATGTAACACAAGGTGGTTACTCAAGAGCTTCCCCTGTGGATAAATGCAGTTCTTTTTTTTTTTTTTTTGCCACATCAGTGTTTCTATACCAGAGACTAGGTTCAGCTTATCGCTCACTCGTGTCTCATTCTCCATTCCACATCATCGTAGCATATTTAGTTATACAAATTTTAAGATTAGTATAATCACCTAAGAATTTTATATCATTTAATTTAAGTACAAAGGTAGTAAAAGATCCCCTAGTATTTACGGGCTACACACCATGCCAGTATCTATTGTCCTGGTATCCCATATCTAATACAAAGTTTTCCTCTCCCTACTCCTCCCCTCCACCCCCCCCCCCCCCTCCCATCCCCAGCCCATTAGAAGACACACCGAACAAAAGAATACATAGTAAGAATAAATGGAAGAATTATATAGGCTAAGAAACGCCTTTTCTATCACACTAATTTATAGGGGAGTCCCCAGTCTTCCCAATCCAGAGCCCCATATCTTTTTAAATTTCTTACCGTTACCCTGCTTAATAAAGAAAACCCTTTCATTACCAATAGTTTTTCTTATATTATCCAACCATACATCTGATAGTGGACTAGAGTATGCTTGCCAATTCTGGGCAATTAATTTCCTTGCCTGAAAAAGGCATCTAGTAACTGGTTCAAATATATTTTTAGGGATTTTATATCCCTCCGGTATAGCCAACAAGCAGGTCCTCACTGCTGCCTCCAATGTCAACCCGAAAATTTCATTCACATGGTCTATAACTTGTGTCCAGTATCTAAACAGTTTCGGACACCTCCAAAACATATGAATGAAATCTCCAACCCGACCACATCTGGGGCACTGATCATTATCCCTCCATCCCATTTTAAACATTTTCCTAGGCATGTAATATACCTGGTGAAAGAAAAAGAGTTGAGAGGCTTTCTGTGCCGGAGAAATAGAGACCTTGGTTCCCTGTTCCATTATCCAGTCCCAATCGGGTATGGACACCGGACCCACATCTCTCTCCCATTTCCCTTTACTTTTAATCATACCGCTTCGGTCTAACAATTTATCCCCCAGCCTGTTATATAGGAATGAAATCAATCCTTTGAGCGTGTCCCTGGACATAATTTGAGATAACACCGGGATCTCGATCAGCTGCATCTCCTGTGATCTAAATTGGGCCTGGATTGCATGTCTGACCTGGAAGTATTTATAAAGCGAGTGATTCGATAAAGAGAATTCAGACCTTAAGTCAGCAAATGATCTAATATCTGACTCCTGGAACATTTGCGCTAATTTATATATCCCTTGATTTACCCACTCCTTACATCTTTCAACTTTAAATAGCTCATCTAAATTCCTATTGTCCCATAAGGGAGCCAACACGGATACCTGTTGGTATCCCAACAAGGCCTTAGCTGTTTTCCAAGTTTTAACAATCTGGGTAATCGTTGGGCAACGCATATTAAACGAATTTGCTTCAAGCGCTTCCATAAGCGTGTTATGTGGGCACCCTGACATTAATAGCCTATGGCAGGGATTGGCTTCATTTTTTGTTATTGCTCCAGCTAAGTGTTGCAGCTGAGCCGCTAGGTAATAAAGTCTGGGATGTGGAATCGCCAACCCCCCTTCTTCCAGCGGCAGCTGCAAAGTCCGCAAACTAATCCTCGGTGGACCCTTTTTCCATATAAAGGATCTAAATAAAGATTCTATTTTCTTAAACCACTTTTCCCCGATCCATAGAGGTGAATTATGGAGGACATACAAGATTTGAGGAAGCCATACCATCTTGATCAAATTGCAACGGCCCGCCATTGAGAGGGGGAGGCGACTCCAAATATCAGCCTTTTGTTTTAACTTTACTAGGAGGGGGGATAGATTATCATCTAAATAAGAGTTTACATCCCTAGTAATCCACACCCCCAGGTATTTAAACTTCTCGACTTGTTTCAAGTTCACGATGTCCTGGGGAGCACAAATATACCCACTTTCCAGTGGTAATATGGCAGATTTATCCCAATTGATGGTTAATCCTGATATAAAACCAAATTCTCTGATCATCTTCATTACCGCTTTCAGTGAGGCTTGAGCATCCCCTAAGAAAAGTAAAATATCATCGGCAAACAATGCAATTTTTTCCTCTAACTGTCCTCTTCTAAATCCCTGTATATCAGGACTGGCCCTAATGGCAATAGCCAGCGGCTCCACCGCCAAAACAAACAACAGGGGGGAGAGGGGGCACCCCTGCCTCGTACCTCGTTCCAACAGAAATGTTTCAGAAAGCTCATTATTAATTTTAATTTTCGCTCTTGGATCCGTGTATAACAATTTTATCCATTTAATAAATTTTGGTCCAAACCCAAATCTAGTAAGCACATTAAATAGATATGCCCATTCGAGACTATCGAATGCTTTGGCTGCATCCAGAGTCAAAACTGCTCTGGAGCTCCCATTATCTACCAAAACCTGTGTATTCAAAAAAAGTCTACGTATGTTGACACTAGTAGATCTATTCGGGATAAAACCCGACTGATCGGGATGAATGAGCTTTTGGACACTTCTTTTTAAACGTGTTGCAAGCACTTTTGCTAGAATTTTTACGTCCGACCCCAACAGCGAGATCGGGCGATATGAGGCCGGGTCCATAGAGTCTTTGTCCTCTTTAGGAATAACCACTATTGTGGCTTCCGACATCGAAGAGGGCAGAGCTCCACACTCAAAAGACTGCCTCAATGTCTCCAGCAGTTGTGGCAGCAGGACCTCTCCATATCTCTTGTAGACCTCGATTGGCAAACCATCAGGTCCTGGTGCTTTTAAGTTAGTCATCTCTGCCACCGCACTTTGAAGTTCCTCAATAGTAATCGGGGCCTCCAATACTACTAGATCTTCTGCTGTTACTGTTGGCATATTCAAATTCCCCAGAAAAGCAGCTATGGCTCCCCCTTCACTCCCCCCTTGGGACTTATATAGTGAACTGTAATAATGATAAAATACATTGTTAATAGTGGATGTTTCAGACGTGGTCTCCCCCTCTGGGGTCCTAATCGCCAATATCGCTGGAGGGGCCGTATTTGCTTTAATCAGCAGGGACAGCATTCGTCCCACTCTCTCTCCCTCCCCAAAGTTTGCTTGTTTCTGCAGTATGCATCTATTTTCCATCTTACGCCTAATAATTGTCTTGAATTCTTGCTGTTTATCAAGCCAAGCCTTTTGGGTAGTAGGGTTCGGGTTTATAGTATACTGTCTTTCTGTCTCTAACACCGCCTTAGTAGCTTCCTCTTCCTGTTTTTTCAATTCGGCCCTATTCCTAGCAGTTAATTGAATAAAAAAACCTCTTAAAAAGGCTTTTAAAGAGTCCCAGACAACCCCTACTGGCGCTGTACCCACATTAACATTAATAAACTCCCTTAGGTCAGTTGTCACCCGATCCGTGTCTTTCATTAATTCCAGCCATGCAGGGTCAATTTTCCATTGGCCAGAGTATTGTTTCTTGCCTACAAAAAGTGTCAATATTAGGGGGGAATGGTGCGAGATACTTCTTGGACCATATTCTATCTCATCCACTCGCGGCATCGCACTACTATTTACCAAAGCCATATCGAGTCTCGATAGTGTAGAGAAGGAAGCTGAGTAACAAGAATATTGTCGCTCCCTCGGATACCGAGTGCGCCATGCATCGTATAAACCTGCCTCACATAGGAAGCGGGCTAGCCTCGTGAGATCTTTCACTATTGGTGTATTTACGATTGGGAACCTGTCCATAGATTTATCCAAAACTTCATTAAAGTCCCCTACTACTATCACAGGGATACCGGGTTTATCTATTACAAAAGATAGTAACTCATATAGAATCTCTAATTTAAATGGAGGAGGGACATATATGTTGGCTATCACGAAGGGATTATTCTCAATTTGACAATATAAAAAAATATATCTACCCTTTGCATCTATACAAGTATTATAGCAAAGAAACCGAACCGCCCTATCGACAAGAATACTGACCCCTCTTGCATAGGTTGAGAATACGGAATTAAACTGGGTCTGGTATTTCCGACCTTGCAGACACCGAATCGTGTCACCTGTTAAGTGCGTCTCCTGAAGACACAATAATCCGGGTCCTTTGCCCTCTAAAGCTGACAAAACCACTTTTCTTTTGGTCGGATCTCCCAGACCCCGCACATTCCATGATACTATCTTAATTCTTTTCGCCTGCATCACCACTTAGCAAACTGTGAGTTGGGCAGATTCCTCAAACACCATTAAAAAAAAATAAAGAATAATAAAAAAATATATATAAATATATTGACACCAAAGAAGACCTTCCCCCTTCCTATCCCTTTCCTGCCAATTAACAACCCGCACATTGGGTAGCTTTAACCAAGAAAAGCAAGAAGAAGGAGAAAAAGAAAAAAGTGAAAGGTATACAAACATAATAATACCAAAAAATTATTTCTCTCCTTTTTTCCCCTTAGTTTTACATATGTGTATCCTATATTCTACATAGTAGTGCATCTCAAAATTTGTGTATCCTTGTATTATTTTTGTTACTCTTCCCTTTCCCCACCTTCCCATCCCATCTCTCCCTCCTCCCCTTTTTCCGGACCCCCTCCCTCACCCCCCCCCCCCGCCCCATAGGGCTACCCCCTAGGGGTATATTTGTGGCCTTCTCACAACACTCCCACCACTCACCCATACCAATCCTACTGGGTGCTTTCACCCAAAATCTACCCCCACTCATGGGGACCTTTTGTCCCCCACTACAAATACTTAGTTACACTCGACACACCCTTATTGCTCAACCCCTGCCCCCACCTACATTGTGCAGTATACCAGATATAGCAAATTACAACAAGTATACTCCCTATTCCTACCTACCCCCCCCAAAATATATGCCCCTCAATCCCTTGAAATCCACCTAGCTACCCTGCAATGTGCGTTTATAAATCCTTTTTTGTTTCATCTAACCATTGGGATGCCTCTCCTGGCGTATTGAAAAAAAACGTTTTTCCTAATGCCTTCACCCTTAGACGCGCTGGATAGAGGAGCGCATACTCTAACTTAAATTTAATCATTTCTCGTTTGACTGGTATGAATTCGGCTCTTCTTTTCTGGAGGTCAGGGGAGAAATCAGGATACAGAGAGACCCTAGCTCCCTTATATCTGATATCTCCCCTCATTCTAGCCTCTCGCAATAGGGACACTTTATCCTGGTAATTAAGGATCTTAAGTATTATAGGCCTAGGGCGCTCCCCCACATGGCAAGTTTTTACCGGGGTACGATGTGCCCGTTCTATTGCAAATGTCGGGGTAAATGTTGCGGCCCCAAAAAGTTATCGAAGCCACCCCTCAAGGAAAACAATCAAATTAGACCCCTCGCAGTGTTCGGGAAGGCCTAGCACTCTAATATTGTTTCTTCGATTCCTATTCTCCATCTCATCGAGTTTATCCGCTTGTGTAGTAACTATTTTCTTAAGTGATTCAACTTCCTGCCTCACCGGTCTCAGCTCGTCTTCTATTGTGCCCATACGTTCCTCAAGCTCGGTAGTTCTTAATATAGTCCTATTCAATTCCTGCCTCATAATCAATAGTTCCTCTTTTATATGTCTTAGCTGTACATCAAAATTGGATATCGAATCTTTGCATTCCTTAATTGCATTAAAAATGTCTCTTAATGTGGGTTCCTCATCCAGGTTACCTGTCGTTGGTAAATGGGAGCTGGTTGTTTCTGGATTTGTTGTCACTATTCCTAGTTTACTTCCCCCCCCCCTCCCTTGCTGCCCCCCAATTTAGCAGCTATTGGAGTGGGGGGGTTGGCCATAGACTGGCCTTGACTCCTTCTGTCGGCTGAAGAGTTTTTAATGTCTTTATTATGTAAGTTTGCCTGCTGAGAGCTTGACTTGCTGGGAGAAGCTGGGCCAGAGTGAGCATAGCGCTCCAGTTTTGCCGCCGCCGACGCCGAGGCCATTTGGTTAGTTTTATCCTTGGCGGCGCGCGTGATTTGTTGACCCTCTGAGGGTGTTTGCACCTCAGGAGATCTTTTCCTTGACATAGTTAGATTTAATAAATTATATGGCCACGTAGAAGCCCGCCTTACAAGTCAAAAAATAGTTTTCAAGGGGAGGAGGACCGCAATGTTATGGCATCACTCCTATTGTAGATGACACTCCCTCATTTACCAGAGGGGACGATATTAATCAACAGCTGGCCTCCAGCCTCAGCAGACAGCCCCCCAGCCAGAAACTCATCGCCATATAGTGATATATTTATACTTATGTATATATGCTTATATTCACAATATATTATCAAGGTAGAGCAAAACAGTCAGTGGTTTACTTCATTTGTAATTTAAGACCAAAGGAAGAGAGGCACTTATCTCAATTACCAGTACATAGCCCCATAGAACCATAGGAAAAGTAACAGGGCATTCAGAGCTTCCTCTCACTTCCCCATAAGGTTAAGCAGTCAATGAAATTGCATATTTGTTGCCACTTATCTTAGTGCAGGTCCGTAGCCATACAGCGTTCAACCGGTCTGTGCAGGGTATCCGAGTTGTCCAGATCTTTCTCTTTACTGTCAGAGCTGTTGTCCAGATCTTTCTCTCTCTCCTCCAAAACTTTCAGGCAAGCAGCACTGTCAGTGTGGGTTTCGCTTCATTTAACAACTAGTCTGGCTGGGAAGTAGAGAGCGGCAAGCGAAAGAGGAGGGGGGCGGGAGGGGGGGGCTCTACACAGGAGTCCCCTCTCGCCTACACATCTGTCAAGCAACCCACAGGCCAGAGCGCACCAAGCTCGTTCGGCATAGATACCGGGCCCGCCGCACGTGACTGCGCACCAAGCTCGTTCGGAGCAGGGGGAGAGACTCTACAGCGTCACACAGATCCAGGAGCTGCACGAAGTCTCGCGAGATCTCCAGCGAGACTCTCGGCTCCCGCTCCAACAGCCCGACACAAACAGCAGCAACCCCCGTGCTCCAAGAAGACAAAAAAAAAAAAAAAAAAAAAAAAAAAAAAGAAAAAAAAATAAGGAAAAGCACTCGGGCTTGGAGGTAGCAACCGCAGCGGCTCAGTTTAAAGTGTCAAGCCTTAAAGCGGAGGTCCACCCTAAAATACACTCCCAGGGCTATGTGATCCCCCCTTCCCTAAACGCTTGGTAACCCCCTTACCTTCCAGCTGTCTTCTTTAGTATTTTTTCTATTTGAAATTTCCTTCCTCAGTGAATTCCGGAACGGGGAGGAGCCGATGCGGAACGGGGGCGGGGCTTAATCGGCAGGTCACTCGTTCCGGTCTGCCGCATGGGCTCCTGGGACCTTTTTTTTTTCCCAGGAGTCTGTGGTGTCTCATTGTTTATCTCCGTTGCCATCACAACGGGGCGGGACTTCCGACGAGAACACCCGTTGTCATGGCAACCGGAGCTGTAGACGGCGCTCGATATTGCGCTGACTGCGCATGCGCGAGATCTTTTATAGAACGGGCGGTGCATGCTGGTCATTTAGCAGCACACTGTCCCGGAAGAGGATGCCTGTGGGCTTCACATGCCCACAGGCAAAATGGAAACCGTCAGGAGACGGTTTTATAAACTCATTTCCGAGGAGACAAAGGCATGCTCCTGAGGCCAGAAACACCAAAAGTAAGTGTTAGCCTTAGTAATAGTATTGATTGTCACTATGCCGAAAAAAAAAAAACGTTATAAACGGTGGAATCCCGCTTTAAGCAATATATGGCTAGGCATATAAACCTGAGAGCCATACAAACGCTATATACTGAGGGGCTTTTAGACGGCATCAGGTAACCCAGGGAGGATCAAAACAAGGACATCAAAGCAGGCAGGGCCGCACGGGGCAGAGCAACACCATGCTCTCACTCTCCACACACCTCCCCTCCCATCCACATCCGGTCACACCCCTTCCTGAGCTTTCATCTCTGATAAATGCAGTTCTTAGTATGTAGTGGCAACACTGTAAGGCCTTACAGTAAATGATGTAGTCTCTTGTCTTCTGTCTTCAGCTAGCCATGATACTGCAGTATTTGTATTCCATAGGGTTTGCAGATGGGAATGTGACTTAAATTAATGAACAGTAACTTCAATTGTACAATGCACTTATAAACTCCTTTCCTGGCGATGTACCCCCACCATCAGTCAATTGTTAGTGAAGTTAGGCTTTGAGGCCTATCTGAGCACAGTCTAATTGAAACGACTGTTCTGTGGGACTACAGGTCTCAGCAATACTATAAGATTAGTATAAGTGTGTGAAGTGCTGTATATAACTTCTGGGCAACAGCCCTCTCACCACACCAGGCCTGGATAACTGGATGCCTCCGCTCCAGTGGTCTCAGTCCTGCCGCTAGCCAGCTCCATCTCGCTGCACCATCCTGCAAGATGATCGGGACCCTCATTTGGCTCCATCAGACGTTCCGGATCCTCTCATCAGATCACACCGCTGCTCCAGCACACTGTGGTTAGACATTCTCAGTAATTACTGTTCCGCTCTGCATGATGCAGGCAACGGCTCTTCAAGCATGCACCCACAGATCCCTGTAGGCAGGCCACGGGTCCCAACAAGAAGAGCCAGAAAATGGCCGGGCCTTTTATAACCTACCCAGCATGCAGTTCAGACACTCATTGTGCATAAGTAGGTGAGTGGATATTGTGGGTGAGTCCTTTCACAAAGTAAACAATTAAGTCACTTCCTGCTTAGCTGTTATGTGAAAGTTAAACAAGTCTTTTTCTATTGCATACCAGTAGAGGGAGCCAAATACCAATCTAACAGCATGGTCTTGCTTTATAACATTGCCTGGTAAAGAATCACAGCGCTATATATATATATATATATATATATATATATATATATATATAACACTATGGGGGTTATTTACGAAAGGCAAATCCACTTTGCACTGCAAGGAAGTGGAAGTGCAGTCACTCTCAATCTAAGACGTAGATCTGAAATGAGTGGAAGCTCTGCTAATTTTAACATCCAATCACGTGCAAGCTAAAATGCTGTTTTTTATTTTCCTTGCATGTCCCCCTCAGATCTAGTGACTTTACTTCCAAGTGCACTTGCAGTGCAAAGTGGATTTTCCTTTAGTCCTTTAGTAAATAACCCCCTATATGTTCTCTTTATAAAGGTAACTCTGTATTTGTGGTATGTCTGATATGAACAATGACAGTTACACACTATTACACATAATGTAATCTATACATTTTTCTAACTGCTACTTCCCATCACTGACCTGTCTCTTGTTTCCTAATAGGGGCCATCTGCTATTTATATCCATGTAGTTTGATGTTAAAACGTAAAGCTGTAAAGTTACTGCAGTATCCATCTATCCTGGGAGGTCACAGCACTGACACTATTCATTCCTCAACAGTCATCCTTGTGTAGAACATATAGCCCTGTGATGAGAAAAAATGTTATATTGCAGACAGTTGGAACTTCAGGCAATGCAAAACTTAGTAGCTGAATGAATTATTATACATAAAATGTTGTTCTTCATAAGTTATGCAACATAGAAATGTCCAATTCTTACCTGCACTCCTGCCTTGTAGCACTGGTCCTTGATTTCAAATGCAAGCCAGGACACAGGAAGGTCCATAAAAACATGAATGAGAAAGTTGGGCCTTCTCGTCTGAGATCAGTGCCTAACCTCACAAATGCACTTCTGGAAGAATGGTCTAACATTCCCATAGACACATTCCTAAACCTTGTGGACAGCATTCCCAGAAGAGTTGAAGCTGTTATAGGTGCAAAGGGTGGCCCAATTCAATATTGAACCCTGTGGACTAAGACTAGGATGCTATTAAAGTTCATGTGTGTGGAAAGGCAGGCATCCTAATACTTCTGTTAATATAATATATATATATATATATATATATATATATATATATATATATATATATATATATATATATATATATATCAGCCATACCAATCTCATACCAATAAAACATAACATGACCACCCACTCCATACTGAATAAGTCCACTGTTGGGGCATGGACTCCACTAGACCTCTGAAGTTATGCTGTGGTATCTAGAACCAACCCATCAGTAGCAAATCCTTAAGTCCTGGTGGACCCCCCATTTATTAGAATTGTTTTACCAACACATCCCACAGATGTTCATTTGAATTGAGATCTGGAGGATTTGGAGAAAAAGTCAAGACCTTGAAGACACCTTCTTCCATTGCTCCTTGGTCAAGTTCTGATGCTCACATGCCCTTTGTTGGTGCTTTTATCCATGGACATGGGCACCCTGACTGGTCTGTGGCTACTCAACCACATACACAAGAAACTGCAATGTACAGTATATTGTGTTCTGCCCGCTGTCAATTGGAACCAGCATTAACTTTTTCAGCAATTTGAGCTACAGTAGTTTTTCTATTGGATTGGACTACAGGGGCCAGCCTTTGCACTCTATATGCATCAATGGGCCTTGGCTGCTTTTAACCCTGTTGCTGGTTTGTTAGTTTGCTGTTTTTTCTTCATTGGACCCCTGCTGACTGGAAACATCACAGAAGAGCTGCAGTTTTGGAGTTGCTCTGACCCAGTCGTCTAGGCATTAAAATGCTTGTCAAACTTGCTCAAATCATTGTGTTTGCTCATTTTTTCTGCTTTTAACACATCAACTTCAGGAACAACAGGGAACAGGGATGGTGTTCTTAGGGTCATAGTCAGCATTTTTCTTCCTACAAACACGAGTCGAGTTAATGCCAAAGAGCTCAATTTTGGTCTCATCTGATCACAGCGCTTTTTCCCAGTCCTTCTCTGAATCATTTAGATGTTCATTGGCATGCCTGTACATGTGCCTTCTTGAAAAGGGGGGTTCGCCCTGTTTGGAGGAAGAAAAATTCTGACTATGCCTCTAAGAACACCATCCCTACAGTCAAGCATGGAGGTGGAAACATTATGCTTTGGGGCTGTTTCTCTGCTAAAGGTACAGACAGACTTTGCCGAATTGAGGGGCCAATAGACAGGGCCATGTATTGTAAAATCTTGGATGAGAGCCTTCTTTCCTCAGCCAGAACACTGAAGATGGGTCATGGATGGGTCTTTCAGCATGATAATAAGTAGGGGTAAGTGGGCAAACCTAAAAAATCTGCAGGCGATCAAATAATTATTTTCCCCTCTATATATATACCAGAAACAAAATATACCTGTGCTCAGATCCCAATAGCTTGTACGTGCATATAATCTACCAGGTGCTACAGGGGTGTGACCACATATTAACAAAAAAAATACTGAATGAACCCTCTGCAGACTGCTATACCCTTTCTAACTTTCCAATTAAAAATAGAGATATTTACCTGGTAGATTATATGCATGTACAAGATATCGGGATCTGAGCACAGGTATACCTTGTTTCTGGTATACCTTGTATTGCAGGCCAGACCTAAACCTTGTAGCTCCCCCCCAATTTTGTGTCTGTTTGCCCCATTTTGGCATTGTGTCCACAGTAGCATTTACAGTGGCAGAGCAGACTAGGACTAGGGATGGGCCAAACGGACCCCTGTTCGGTTTGCACCAGAACATCTGAACACCGTGAAAGTTCAGACCTGAATAATGAACCCCATTATAGTCGATAGGACCCCAACCAACGTCAAAAATCAAAAGTGCCCATTTTGAAAGCTTGTATGCAAGAAATTGAGCATAAAATGGTTATAGGGGCCGGGTCCTGCCCTGGGGGACATGTAAAAAATAAATAAAAAGTTTGTGAAAAACTTCATTTTTAAATGAGCAGTGATTTTTAGATTTTTAAAGTGAAAGCCTAAAAATGAAAAATTCCTTTAAATATAGTGGCTGGGGGGGGTCCACTTAGTCTACGTGTAAAGTGGCAGATCTGTACCATGTCAATAATTGCATTTATAAAGCCCAAAAAAAAAAAATTTCCCTGCAAGCTGCCTTTATTTTGCTCAGCAACAGCTGGGGAGCCAATGTGTATGATGAGGCCACAATGTAGTGCACTGGGAACAAGATTAGAGATTTTTTGGATACATTCTGGTGTCACTTTGACTTTGTATAGTAGTAACGTGTGTGTAAAAATTGGTCTTTGGGTGTCGGTGGCGCCTTCCTACCGTAACCCTATAGAGGTAATCCTGATGAAAGCAAGAATTGGCTTTGCTGTAAAAAATTGCAATGATATGCACCTGTCAAACAGGTGCAGAAAAATTACTCTTTGGGTGTCGGGGGCGCCTTCCCACCGTAACCCTATAGAGATGCTCTTGATGAAGGCAACAAAAATTGCAATGATATGCACCTGTCAAACAGGTGCTGACAAATTAGTCTTTGGGTGTTAATTCTGCCCATGAAACCAAAAAATACCAAAAACATTATTCCAGATGAAATGACTGAACACCCTCAAAGCTAGGCAGCCTTGAAGTTCTGAAGAGATTCCATATCCCAAAAAGACTTAATCAGTGACATCAGCGTCATGGGCTTCATAGCTGGTAAGACTGATTCATTTTTATAAAAGTCAAACGGTCCACGGAGTCTGTGGACAGACGCGTTCTATGATCAGTAACAAAACCTCCTGCAGCACTGAATGAACGTTCTGAAAGCAGGCTGGATGCAGGGCAGCCCAACAACTCAATAGCATACTGGGCAAGTTCTGGCCAGTGGTCTATTCCCATGACCCAGTAAGTCAGTGAATCGTCAGCTGGAAAGCTCTCCATCTTGGCCCCCGAGGTAATCATCCACCATGTGATGCAGACGCTACTGATGGGATGTGGAATCTGACAGCCCTGGGCGCGAGAAATCATTTCTTTTCGAAATGCCTCACTTAGGTGGGTGCCTTCTCCAACGTTTCTCTCTTGACCAACAGAAGACTCAAAACGTTTTCCACGACACTGTAACCTACTGGAGTCAGGAAAAATGTTCAATAAAATCCTCTTTAATATGTCCTCAAGAGATTTTATCTTCTGCACTCTTTGTGGAGATGGAATGAGTTCTGAGACCTTCCCCTTATAACGATGGTCAAGGAGGTTTGCCAAACAGTAATCATCCTTCTCCTTTATGCCACGTATTTTTGGGTCCTTTCGTAGGCTTTGTAGCATGAGGTTGCCGATGCGCCTCAAATATGCAGAGGCTTGAGAAGCAGACTCCTCAGGGTCACTCAGGATGACAGCATATGGAACCTCCTCCTCCCAGCCACGTACTACTCCCAAGGGTCCTGGGGTTGGAAAGCAATCTCTTACAGATTAACGCATGTCTTCCTCTTCTTTGAAGCCTATGAAAGTGCCAGAATCCTCCTCCTCATTCTCCTTCCCTCTTTCCTCCTGTGTCTTCTGTGACATAGGAATGATGGTGTCTGGATAAAGTGGGCCTTGAGAGGAAAGGAAGTCCTCTTCTTCCTCCTGGTGCTCTGCCTCCAGTGCCCTATCCATAATGCCACTCAGTCTCCTCCAGCAGGAACACAGCAGGCATTGTGTCACTGATGCATGCACTGTCACGGCTTACCATCCTTGTAGCCGCCTCAAATGGTGACAATACAGTGCATGCATCCTTAATGATCAGCCATTGGCGTGGGGAAAAAAAGCTGAGGCGGGCTGAGCCTGTTGTTGTGCTGTATTTGCACAGGTACTCATTGATGGCCCTCTGCTGCATGTATAGCCTCTTCAGCATTGAAAAAGTAGAGTTCCACCTGGTGGGCATGTTACAAATCAGGCAGTTTCCAGGCAGGTGGATTTCCCACTGAATTTCAGCCAACCAAACACTGGCTGTGTATAACTGCCTGAAATGGTTACAGATGCTTCTGGCCAGCTTTAGCACATATTGCAACCCTGGGTACATATTTAGGAAACGCTGCACCTCCAAACTGAGGATATGTGCCAGGCATGGCACATGTGTCAACTTTCCCTGTGTAAGGGTGAACAGGAGGTTTGAGCCATTATCGCACACCGCCATTCCTGGCTCCAGCTGGCATGGTGGGAACCACCTCTGGGCCTGTCCCTGCAGAGCTGCAAGAATCTCTGCCCTGGTGTGGTTCCTGTCCCCTAAATACACCAGCTTAAGCACTGCATGGCACCTTTTAGCCTGACTCTGGGAATAGCCCTTTGAATGCCTTAGGGGGTACCTGATGTTCAGAGGACAATTCTGTAGAGGGAGGCATGGAGGTGGGGGAGGAGGAGGCGGAGGAGGGGGTAGAGCTCACAGGTCTGACATCATCACCACCTGTCAGGAAAGGTTCTCTCCGCTGGTAATATCAATCATTTGGCATGCAGTACTGCGATCCACCAGCAGGTGTCTCCTGCTGGAATTATGTCATCTTCGGTCCGCAGTACTGGTGTCCACCAGCGGAGGGATCCTGGCAGTATGGAGCAGGTATTGCCCTCTGCAGTCAGGCGTCACATGACTGACAGCAGCCATTATATATACCCGGCAAGTTCATATACACTTCGCCTTGGTATTGTCCTTGAGCCCTGACCTGCAGCTTGTTTGATACCTGATACCTGATACCTGATACCTGATACCTGATACCTGATACCTGATACCTGATACCTGTTACCTGATCCCCGATCCCCGATCCCTGTTTCCTGTATCCTGCCTCTTGTACCTGTTCCCTCTCTCCTTGTCCCCCTATTCTGCTTACCTCCTATTTATGACCCCGGCCTGGCTTGACTACGATTCTGGTTCTCCCTTTTGTTACATTATACTGGTTTACTTGCTTATCTGCACTGTTTGGTTGTTAGTTTGTTCACTTAGTTTGTATTGGTGGTGTGTTCACATTTATATGCGTTTGCTTAATAAATTTACCTTCACTTATTTGTGTCTGGTTCACTTGTCGCAGTCACACAGTTCTGGTCACATCTGGTTCATGACAGAATACCAAGGCCATTCCTGACCAGAAGTGGCTGCACAGGGGAACCATTTGCTTTAGTTTGGTTGCAAACATGAATGCTGATGAGATCATTTATTTGTCTCTGCTGGCATCTGAGAGTGGTGATTATTGCCGCCAGGCTTTGAAAGGATGGTCTAGTGACCAGTTGTTTGCAGCTATGCGTTTGGCTCACTCCCTGGTCGATCAGGGTTATACATTGTTTGAGGAGGTGCAGCCTTTGATAAAGATCTGTACTGAGCTAGCCCTGCCCTGTATCCCAGATGGCCGTGATGATTTCACTCCTCCTTTTGATATGAATCAGGTTGTATCTTTAGTATGGCTTTTTGAAGATGATCCTTCTGATTTTTGTGAACACTACTCAGCCTGTTCCCCACAGGTGATTGCTGAGTGCATTGTATCTACTCAGTCTTTGGTTAGGCAGGGAGGCTTAAAACTTCAGTTTGTACAACCCATACTTTCAGCATGGTCTGACATGGTGCAATCAGCCCCAGCCAAACAATCCACCTCTGCCATCAGGTATGAGCCTACCCAAAAGTATGTTTCCCCACCAGCCATGTCAGCCTCAGTTGCACCCCAGTACACGCTGCTCCCAACCAAATACTCCTATCCAGTCTCTACTCCCTGTACTTATCCTGCATTCAACCCACCTGCTTCCTCTCCGCTGTCTACAAACCCACAAGTTCTTTCCCCAGCTACTGGTACCTCTTCTCTGCCATATCACAATCCTCCTTTCCAGTCTGCTGCACCCCTTATTTACAGTCCTGTAGTCACCTACAGAGCTTCAGTGGCTAAGCCAAAGAAAAAACGAAAGTTTTTCCCAACCAAAATGGTCTTACCATTAACCCAACCTGCCTCCACACCTACCAATCTGTACCAGCCCGGAGTGCCAGAGCCAGAGCTCCAGCCCGGAGTGCCAGAGCCAGAGCTCCAGCCCGGAGTGCCAGAGCCAGAGCTCCAGCCCGGAGTGCCAGAGCCAGAGTTCCAGCCTGACGCCTTCCAGCCTGATGTCCCGGCCTTCCAGCCTGACGCCTTCCAGCCTGATGTCCCGGCCTTCCAGCCAGACGCCTTCCAGCCTGATGTCCCGGCCTTCCAGCCAGACGCCTTCCAGCCTGATGTCCCGGCCTTCCAGCCAGACGCCTTCCAGCCTGATGTCCCGGCCTTCCAGCCAGACGCCTTCCAGCCTGATGTCCCGGCCTTCCAGCCAGACGCCTTCCAGCCTGATGTCCCGGCCTTCCAGCCAGACGCCTTCCAGCCTGATGTCCCGGCCTTCCAGCCAGACGCCTTCCAGCCTGATGTCCCGGCCTTCCAGCCAGACGCCTTCCAGCCTGATGTCCCGGCCTTCCAGCCAGACGCCTTCCAGCCTGATGTCCCGGCCTTCCAGCCAGACGCCTTCCAGCCAGACATCTTGCAGTCTGATGTCCCAGCCTTCCAGTCTGATGTCTTGCAGTCTGATGTCTCGGCCTTCCAGTCTAGCGTCTTGCAGTCTGATGTCTCGGCCTTCCAGTCTGGCGTCTTGCAGTCTGATGTCTCGGCCTTCCAGTCTGACGTCTTGCAGTCTGATGTCTCGGCCTTCCAGTCTGACGTCTTGCAGTCTGATGTCCCGGCCTTCCAGTCTGATGTCTTGCAGTCTGATGTCTTGCAGTCCGATGTCCCGGCCTTCCAGTCTGATGTCTTGCAGTCCGATGTCCCGGCCTTCCAGTCTGATGTCTTGCAGTCCGATGTCCCGGCCTTCCAGTCTGATGTCTTGCAGTCCGATGTCCCGGCCTTCCAGTCTGATGTCTTGCAGTCTGATGTCTTGCAGTCTGATGTCTTGCAGTCTGATGTCTTGCAGTCTGATGTCCCGGCCTTCCAGTCTGATGTCTTGCAGCCTGATGTCCCGGCCTTCCAGTCTGATGTCTTGCAGTCTGATGTCCCGGCCTTTCAGTCTGATGTCTTGCAGTTTGATGTCCCGGCCTTCCAGTCTGATGTCTTGCAGTTTGATGTCCCGGCCTTCCAGTCTGATGTCTTGCAGTTTGATGTCCCGGCCTTCCAGTCTGATGCCTTCCAGTCTGATGCCCCGGCCTTCCAGTCTGATGCCTTCCAGTCTGATGCCCCGGCCTTCCAGTCTGATGTCCCGGCCTTGCAGTCTGATGCCTTCCAGTCTGATGTCCCGGCCTTGCAGTCTGATGCCTTCCAGTCTGATGTTCCGGCCTTGCAGTCTGATGCCTTCCAGTCTGATGTTCCGGCCTTGCAGTCTGATGCCTTCCAGTCTGATGTTCCGGCCTTGCAGTCTGATGCCTTCCAGTCTGATGTTCCGGCCTTGCAGTTTGATGCCTTCCAGTCTGATGTTCCGGCCTTGCAGTCCGATGCCTTCCAGTCTGATGTCCCGGCCTTGCAGTCTGATTCTTTCCAGTCTGATGTCCCGGCCTCGCAGTCTGATTCCTTCCAGTCTGATGTCCCGGCCTCGCAGTCTGATTCCTTCCAGTCTGATGTGCCTGCTGTCCAGCCTGATGTGCCCGCCTTCCAGCCTGACGTGCCGCTGCCCGCCTTCCAGCCTGACGTGCCGCTGCCCGCCTTCCAGCCTGACGTGCCGCTGCCCGCCTTCCAGCCTGACGTGCCGCTGCCCGCCTTCCAGCCTGACGTGCCAGCTTCCCGGCCCGATGTGGTTCTGTCTGCTGCCCTGCTTGAAGTGTCTGTTACCCAACCTAATGTGACTTTGCCCATAGCCCAGCTTGACGCAGTGGACTTTCCCCAGCAACTGCTAGTTGGAGCATCCGGAGGTCGCTCCTTTGAGGGGGGGTACTGTCAGGAAAGGTTCCCTCCGCTGGTAATATCAATCATTTTGCATGCAGTACTGCGATCCACCAGCAGGTGTCTCCTGCTGGAATTATGTCATCTTCGGTCCGCAGTACTGGTGTCCACCAGCGGAGGGATCCTGGCAGTATGGAGCAGGTATTGCCCTCTGCAGTCAGGCGTCACATGACTGACAGCAGCCATTATAAATACCCGGCAAGTTCATATACACTTCGCCTTGGTATTGTCCTTGAGCCCTGACCTGCAGCTTGTTTGATACCTGATACCTGATACCTGATACCTGATACCTGATACCTGATACCTGATACCTGATACCTGATACCTGTTACCTGATACCTGTTACCTGATACCTGTTACCTGATACCTGTTACCTGTTACCTGTTACCTGTTACCTGTTACCCGATCCCTGTTTCCTGTATCCTGCCTCTTGTACCTGTTCCCTCTCTCCTTGTCCCCCTATTCTGCTTACCTCCTATTTATGACCCCGGCCTGGCTTGACTACAATTCTGGTTCTCCCTTTTGTTACATTATACTGGTTTACTTGCTTATCTGCACTGTTTGGTTGTTAGTTTGTTCACTTAGTTTGTATTGGTGGTGTGTTCACATTTATATGCGTTTGCTTAATAAATTTACCTTCACTTATTTGTGTCTGGTTCACTTGTCGCAGTCAAACAGTTCTGGTCACATTTGGTTCATGACACCACCAGCTGTATGAAGACGTGGGGGCATAACAAGCTGCAGCACCGAGCCCTGTCCTGCATTCTTTTGAGTTGCAAGCAGCGTTACCCAGTGTGCTGTAAACAAATTATATCATCCCTGTCCATGCTTGCTGGACCACGTGTCAGCAGTAAGGTGGATTTTACGGCTGACTGCCTTGCTTAACAATGCCAGAACATTCCAGGGCAGAGAGATCGAACGGCCTTACGTAAAAAGTAGTAGCGACTGGTAACCTGCCATTGTGGTACAGCACATTTCGCAAATTCACAGAAGGGCAGAATCCACCAGGCTGAAAGGCAGAAGTTGGAGAACCAACAGCTTTGACCAGCTTGCATTTAGACGCAGGGCTTGTGGGTGACAGGGACTGTATTTTTATTTTTTTTCTGCTGAAGCAGATGGGGCAGAGAATTTTGCCAGCTACAGTCTACATCTGGTGGTGGTGTGCTGCTGGCAGATGTGCTGCTAGAACCTGGGACACCCTGTACTATACCATCATCCCTGTCAGTGGAGACTGCTAAGAGGTAATGACTCGGTATGGCAAGGGCAGACGGAAGTGGGTAAGGAGGAGGAGGAGGGACAGATTTGTGCCCATTCTGTGCGGCTTTTAGGTGCTCTTGCCAATGGGCTGAGCGGATGGACGTTAAATGCCTTGTTAAGCATGTGGTACCCAAATGGTTGGTATTTTTGCCATGTTTGATGTGCCTGAGACACAGTTTGAGATAGCAACAGTGCGATCTGCTGCAGATGTGCTAAAAAAGGCCCAGACAGCTGAGCTTGGGGGAGTGGGCCGGGAGATAACAGCTGCAGAATCTGATGGAATTGGGTGTTTGCGCTGTACTCTTTCTTGATATTGGCCTCCTTGGGGTTGTGCTGCCTCACCTTCAGATTCCTCCTCTGCTGTATCTGGCACACAAGTTGCATCAGTGACCTCATAATCATCTCCATCTCCTCCATCTTCATCATTACCACTGGAGACAACTTGGCAATACCAGTGTTCCTCCCTCTCCCTAGGTTCATGTTCCTGTCATCCTCAACCTCAGAACCAACATCCGAATCCAGTAATGGCTGGGCATCATCAAGGAGCAACTGGCTGAGGCTGTGGTCAAATAACTCAGCTGACTCCCCAATGGCTGATGTTGGGGGTTATGGCAGGAATGGATGTGGACAAGGAGGCAGGTTTATCCACTCTGGCAACTGCAGGGGACTGCACACTTGTCTCTGCTTGCATGGCAGAGGATGAGGAAGGTTTAGTAAGCCAGTGCACCACCTCCTCTGCATGCTGTGGCTGGATAGCACGGGCAAACTCACTGTACAGAGGAAATGATGCTCTGCCTGAGGGCTGACCACACGTCCACCTTTGCCTGTGGACACATTTGTTGCTGGCCCCCTTACAGTGCCAAGGGAACGTCTGCCTCTTCTTGTTGTCCTCCCAGACATTAATAGGAGGCAAATGTAAAGAAGACGTTGAAATCTGTTGAAATCTGTACGTAGATGCATTTCAATCAACGTAAAGAGGTGTTTGGTGCACTTTAATTTGAGTACTCACACTACACAGACACACTCCACAGATAAAAACTGGCTGTAAACTGGCAGTAATGCACACAGAACTATATGGCGTTAAACTGGCAGTAATGCACACAGAAGTAAATGGCGTTAAACTGGCAGTGATGCATAAAACTATATGGCGTTAAACTGGCAGTAATGCACACAGAACTATATGGCATTAAACTAGCAGTAATGAACACAGAACTATATGGCGTTAAACTGGCAGTAACACACACAGAACTATATGGCGTTAAGCTGGCAGCAGCGAACACAAAACTACATGGCGTTAAACTGGCAGTAACGCACACAAAACTATATAAGGTTAAACTGGCAGTAACGCACACAAAACTATATGACATTAAACTGGCAGTAACGCACACAGAACTATATGCTGTTAAACTGGCAGTAACGCACACAGAACTGTTTTTGTGAGTAAGAGGCATAGGGGAGGAATATGGATGGTATAAAAGTGGCAAGTATGTGCAGGTGGGGAGAAGAATGTGGAGAATATAACAGTGGGCACTATGTACAGGAGAGGAGTGTGGGGGTATGACAGTGGGCAGTATGTACAGGAGAAGAGTGTGGAGGGTATTATGGGGGGCAGTATGTACAGGAGAGTAGTGTGGAAGGTATGGCAGTGGGCACTATGTACAGGAGAGGAGTATGGGTGGTATGACAGTAGGCAGTATGCACAGCAGAGGAGTGTGGAGGGTTGACAGCAGTCTGCCAATGGACGATAATGATCTCATGACAGCCGTGTGTAGATAGTAGCCTTACATGTATGCATGTTGTCTGAAATCTTTCCTCCAAATGCTGAATGTTTTATGACCACATGTTTTAGTATGCTTAGCCTTATCTGAGTTTGTTATGCTAATACAATGCTCCGATTTTTATTTGATAAGCCTAGGAACAATCCTAGCATGAATAGACTATGCTTGGCAGAGAAGAGGGGTTTGAGATAATTAAATGTTATTGTTTTGAATATTAATGTAAAGGTACAATGCAGTCAGAATTGGAAATGAAAGTAAACCTGGGGTTTCTGGCAGTTGAGTTATCTTCTTGTCCTCCTGAGAGCAGATAGACAGATAGGTGAGTGAAGGCAGAAAAAGACTAATGCCGTGTACACACGATCCGAATTTCCGACACCAAATGGTCGATGGGAGCTTGTTGTCAGAAATTACGACCGTGTGTATGCTCCATCGGAATTTGTCAGAATTTCCAACAACAAAAATTTGAGAGCTGGTTCGCTCTCAAATTTTACGACAACAAAATTTGTTGTCAGAAATTCCGATTGTGTGTACACAATTCCACGCATGCTCGGAATCAAGCAGAAGAGCCACACTGGCTATTGAACTTAATTTTTCTCAGCTCGTCGTACGTGTTGTACGTCACCGCTTTCTTACATTTGTGGGACCATGTGTATGCAAGACAAGTTTGAGACAACATCCGTCGGAAATAAATCCCAGGATTTAGTTGTTGGACTGTCTGATCGTGTGTACGCGGCATAACACTAAAAATTCCATCAAGTTTGCCCATATTACCACTGGGATTTTTGCCCATTCCTCCTTGCAAAACTGCTCCAGCTCCTTCCAGTTGGATGGTTTGCGCCTGTGAACAGCAATCTTTAAGTCTGACCACAGATTTTTTATTGGATTGAGGTCTGGGCTTTGACTAGGCCATTCCAACACATTTACATGTTTTCCCTTAAACCACTCAAGTGTTGCTTTAGCAGTGTGTTTGGGGTCATTGTCCTGCTAGAAGGTGAAAAAGCCTAGCCTGAAATCACACACAGAGTGATACAAGTTTTGCTCAAGAATATCCCTGTATTTAGCACCATCCATCTTTCCCTCTGACCAGTTACTCAGTCCCGACTGCTGAAAAACATCCCCACATCATGATGCTGCCACCACCATGTTTCACTGTGGGGATGGTGTTCTTTGGGTGATGTGATGTGTTGGGTTTGCGCCAGACATAGCGTTTTCTTTGATGGTGAAAAAGTTAAATTTTAGTCTCATCAGACCGGAGCACCTTCCTCCATACATTTTGTGAGTCTCCCACATGAATTTTCGCAAACTCAAAACATGCCATTTTGTTTTTTGCTGAAAGTAATGGCTTTCTTCTGGCCACTCTGCCATAAACATATATCTGAAAATGATTCTACATACCAAAAAAATTGTGAGAGTGTATAATATAAATTAGCCCATAAGTAGGGATGAGCCGAACACCCCCCGGTTCGGTTCGCACCAGAACTTGCGAACGACCCCCGCGTTCGGTACGAACGTTAGAACCCCATTGAAGTCTATGGGACTCGAACGTTCGAATTGGAAAGTGCTAATTTTAACGGCTAATATGCAAGATAGTGTCCTAAAAAAGGTTTGGGGACCTGCCTCCTGCCTCAGGGGACATGGGTCACTGCAAAAAAAAGTTTTAAAAACTGCCGTTTTGGTGGGAGCACTGATTTTAATGACGATTAAAGTGAAAAAAAAAGGTGAAATATTCCTTTAAATATGGTGCCTGGGGGGTGTCTGTAGTATGCCTGTGAAGTGCCACGTGTTTCCAGTGTTTAGAACAGTCCCTGCACAAAATGACATTAAACGGAAATAACACCATTTAAAACTGCTTGCGGTTTTAATGTTATATCTGGTTCCTGCAATATGGTTGAAAATCATTGAGAAACATGGCATGGGTAGCCCTCCCTGCCCATTACCAGCCTATTTGGGTCTTGTACGCATATTAAGGGGAACCCCGTACCCATATTAAAAAAAGGAAATGCGTGTGGCCCCCAGGCCCTATATACTCAGAACAGCAGTATACAGGCGGTGCAAACAAGACAGGGACTGTGTAGGTTTGTTGTGTTAAGTTGAATCTGTTTGTCATTTTCAACCGGTACATTTTTAAAGTGTAGCTCCAGAAAGTAGGGGCCTGCCCTATATTATAGCGGTATGTACTGGGTACAGAGCACGCAGACAGCACGCACTATCTCCTAACACTACTGACTGCAAGCTCTATTATTAACCACTTGTTAGCCCAATGTTTGCATAAAGTGAAAGATGAAGTTATGCTGAGTAAATAGATATCAAACATGTCACTCTTCAAAATTGCACATGCCCGTGGAATGGCGCCAAACGTCGCTACTTAAAAAATCCCCATAGGCGACGCTTTAAATATTTTTTTACTGGTTACATGTTTTGAGTTGCAGAGCAGGTCTAGGACTAGAATTATTGCTCTCGCTCTAACATTCTCGGCGATACCTCACATGTGTGGCACATGCGAGCACATGGGGACATGGGCGCTTTAATTTTTATTTTATTTTTTTATTGTTCATTTTACTTTATTTATTTTAGTTTGACATTTTTTTTCCCAAAAATATATTTTTGATCACTTTTATTCCTATTACAAGAAATGTAAACATCCCTTGTAATAGGAATATGGGGTGACAGGTCCTCTTTACAGTGAAATCTGGGGGGTCAATATGACCCCACATCTCACCTCTAGGCTGGGAAGCCTGAAATAAAAAATAAAAAAAAGATTCTGGCTTTGATCGTACTGGCGAGTTGGTAGAAGCACCGGAGGGCGGTGAGGGGTGGGGGGCGTCTATGGCTGGGTATTTCAGGGTATCACCGAGTATGGCTGGGTATCTCTGAGTATGGCTGGGTATGGCAATTTATGGCAGGGTATTACAGAGTATTGGCGGGGTATTGGCGGGGTACTACAGAGTAATAGCAGGGTACTGCACTGCAGAGTAATGGCAGGGTACTGCACTGCAGAGTAATGGCGGGGTACTGCACTGCAGAGTAATGGCGGGGTACTGCACTGCAGAGTAATGGCGGGGTACTGCAGAGTAATGGCGGGGTACTGCACTGCAGAGTAATGGCAGGGTACTGCACTGCAGAGTAATGGCGGGGTACTGCACTGCAGAGTAATGGCGGGGTACTACAGAGTAATGGCAGGGTACTGCACTGCAGAGTAATGGCAGGGTACTGCACTGCAGAGTAATGGCGGGGTACTGCACTGCAGAGTAATGGCGGGGTACTGCAGAGTAATGGCGGGGTACTGCAGAGTAATGGCAGGGTACTGCAGAGTATGCACTGGTATTGCAGAGTATTGGCAGGGAATTGAGGGGTTAAATTCGGTGAGCAGCGATGTGGGCACTGCAGATGCAGCCCACATCGCTGCTGACACCGATCTCTTTCCCCTCCGCTGTACCGATCGGTACAGAAAGGGGAGGTAGGAACAGGCGTCATAACATGACGCCGGTTTGTTTCCAAGTGATCACTCCGTCATTTGACGGAGCAATCACGTGGTAAACGGACGCTATGAGCGGCCGTTTACCGTGATGCGCCGGGTCCTATGGACCCGGCGGTCACGGATGCTCTCGAGTGCGCACACCTCGGGGCACGCGAGAGCAGAATTCTGGGAGGCCGTTAATTAACGGCCTCTCTGAGTTAAACAACCGCCCTGAAGCCGTTAATCGGCAATGGGCAGTTGTTAAGTGGTTAAAGCTAGATCACTAGCTATATAGGTGAGGTGAATATAGTGGTGTATACTGCAGTCAGGGCACAGACAACAACCACTACACAGCAGCAAGATAGGAAATCAGCCAAAAACGATTGGTGTGTACTGTGTTGAAGGTACACAGAACACCCACTGCTTCAGATGCAAAGTAACACACTACAGGAGGCCGCCTTAAAGGCGGCCTTATATAGTGTGGGGCGTGCACTACACAGCCTGAGCTATGATTGGCCACAGGCAGGATGCCTGTGGCCAATCATGGCTCTCCTCGCTGCCGGCGCTGCGATTGGCCAAGCATGCGGGGTCACAGTGCATGCTTGGCCAATCATCGGGCAGCAATGCACTGCGCCAACGCAGTGCATTGTGGTCCGCGTGCGCGTCACTCGAATTTTGACGCGAACGGCCAAAACGTTCGGAATTCGCCGAACGGCCGAACGGCCAATGTTCGAGTTGAACGTACGTTCGACTCGAACACGAAGCTCATCCCTACCCATAAGACACAAATTGTGTAAACCAGGCATGTCCAAAGTCTAGCCCGCGGGCCAATCACGGCCTGCAGTCCGGTTTTGAACGGCCCGCCTGGTTATTTAAACATAAATATCTTTTGTGGCCCCTGACTATCTTCCAGTGCCAAAAAAGATATATAGTCTGGCTGCCTCAGAGAAAGGAGGCGGGACGAGTGCCATGCACACAGGAGGAGTATTTCCTGTTTACACGGCAGCCTCTGTAATTGAAAGTCCCGTCTCAGGCACTGCCATTGGATGACTGTTCTGTCCATCAAAGGAGGCGGGACTTTTTCTTAAAGAGGCCGCTGTGTAAACAGGAGATTCTCCTGTAGGATGTCTTTGGCGCTCGTCCTGCCCCCTCCATGTCCCCTCCAAGGCTGCACTGATGGTAATGGTGAGTGCAGTCCTGGCAATTGTGGGGCTACATTCCTGGCAATGGTGAGATAATTCCTAGCAATGGTGGCTGCATTCCTGGCAATGGTGAGTGAATGGCTAGCAATGGTGGGTGTATTCCTGGCAATGGTGGGTGTATTCCTGGCAATGGTGTGTGCATCCCTGACAATGGTGAGTGCATTCCTGGCAATGGTGGGTGCATTCCTGGCAATGGTGAGTGCATTTCTGGCAATGGTGGGTGCATTCCTGGCAATGGTGGGTGCATTCCTGGCAATGGTGAGTGAATTCCTGGCAATGGAGGGTGCATTCCTGGCAATGGAGGGTGCATTCCTGGCAATGGAGGGTGCATTCCTGGCAATGGTGAGTGAATTCCAGGCAATGGTGGGGCTGCATTCCTGGCAATGGTGAGTGAATTCCTGGCAATGGTGGCTCATTCCTGGCAATGGTGGGTACATTCCTGGTAATGGTGAGTGAATTGCTAGCAATGGTGGGTGCATTTCTGGCAATGGTGGGTGTATTCCTGGCAATGGTGGGTGCATTCCTGGCAATGGTGAGTGCATTCCTGGCAATGGTGGGTGCATTCCTGGCAATGGTTAGTGAATTCCTGGCAATGGAGGGTGCATTCCTGACAATGGAGGGTGCATTCCTGGCAATGATGAGTGAATTCCAGGCAATGGTGGGGCTGCATTCCTAGCAATGGTGGGCGCTGCATTCCTGGAAATTGTGGGTCTGCAGATGGGCACTGACCCTTTCACACCAGGGCGTTTTGCAGGCGCTATAGCGTTAGAAATAGCGCCTGCAAAACGCCCTAAAGAAGCTGCACCATTGTGTGTAGTGTGAAAGCCCGAGGGCTTTCACACTACAGCGGTGCGCTGGCAGGACGTCAGAAAAAAGTTCTGCCAGCAGCTTCTTTGGAGCGGTGAAGGAGCGGTGTGTTTACTGCTCCTCCACCGCTGCTCCCCATTGAAATCAATGGGGCAGCGCTGTAATACCACCGGCAAAACGCCGCTATTGCGGCGTATTGCCGGCGGTTTTAACCCTTTTGTGGCCGCTAGCGGGGGGTAAAAGCGCCCCGCTAGTGGCCGAAATGCGCCGCAAATCTGCCGCAAATCCGGCGGTTTTACCGTCCACGCTATCGGCGGTGTGGTGTGAAAGGGGTCTTATTTTGCTTCACAGTTCTTTATTTAAAATGTTATTTTTTTTTTTTCCTGAATCTTCCCTCTTAAAGTGAATGTGCGTGCTATACGCCAATAAATACGGTATATCCAAATAATACACCTGAGTTCATCTCTTCACCACACACAGCCACAAAGGCAAGAGAATTATTGTTGGACCATGTATTAGTGCTCGAACGAACACACTTAGACCGAATTTTAATGGTTCAAAGAATGTCAGGCAAAATGGTCGGCCCTCATGCATGTTCACTTCATCAAATCTGGCCCTCTTTGAAAAAAGTTTGAACACCCCTGGTGTAAACTCTTGAAGTGACTTCCAACACCAGCATAAAGTCGTGCACCTCCACCACATAAAGTGTGTGCTTACCAGAAGGCAAGCTATCATAAGCCTGCGGCTAATACCCAGCCAGGGAGACTCGAACATTCAAAGGTCATGGATGTAGACAAGGCATTATCCAAAATAGAAAGGAGCTCACCATAGTGTAAATTGTCTCATACAAAATTATTGAAGCTAAAACAAATGCACTTACAGAAAGTAGAATTAAAATATCATGGTTTAAAAAGCCGGCCGGCTAGCGAACACCCGTCCATTATGATTAAGATTAACTGCTTGCCGACCGCCGACTGTCAAGGGTGGAATGACCCAGCCACTTTGTCGCCAGCTGCCTTAATAAGCTGAAAAACACCAGAAATCTAGTGCGGGTGGGGTCTGCTTCTATAGACTATACTATGCCGGTTTCCCTCGGAGATAAACTATTTGTTCCTGCACAAATTAGATCTGCCAATTTTTTTCATCACCTCTCAGCTTTCATAGATTCTGGTGCTGCTAGCAAGTTCATTGATAGGGACCTAGTCCACTGTCTACAGATTCCTGTGACTAATGCCGCATACACACGATTGGAAATTTGGCCAGTAAAAGACCGTTGAGAGCTTTTGGTTGGAAAATGTGATCGTGTGTATGCTCCATCAGACTTTTGCTGGCTCAGTTTCGGCCAGAAAAAGATTGAGAGCATGTTCTCAATTTTTCGGTCTGAAAAAGTTCCTATCCGAAAATACGTTCATGTGTATGCAATTCTGATGCGCAAAAACTCACACATGCTCAGATTCAACTACGAGGCGGAAACTATTGGATACTGGCCTTTTTCTAGTCCCGTCGTACGTGTTGTACATCACCACGTTCTTGACAGTCGGAATTTGATGTCACCGTGTGTATGCAAGACAGCTTTTCCCGAATTCCGTCGGGAAAACCATCAGAGCTTTTTCCGACCAAAGTTCAGACCGTGTGTACGCGGCATAAGGTGCACAGATCCTTTTCAGTCTTAGCTGTTGATAACTCTCCCTTGTCCATGGGCCTGGTCACCTTGTGCACTGTACCTATTACTCTGTCCATTGGGGAATTTCTTGTGTGGCCAGTACCAATCATGTACCTTTATTACAGTTTTATTTGGATCCTGATCATGACCATTTTTCCAAGTGTGACTCCAGTTTGCATAACTATTTGCCTTTATATGACTGTGTTAAAGCAAAAGACGTTGACAAGTGTATTGGATTCGCTACAGGCCACCTCTCCAGTCAATTGCTACAGCCTGAATCTTTTCCCCCTAGAAGCCAAACTTACCCACTGTCTCGCAGCCTTGATCCCTGTTTTGAAACTTCTACGTTTTACAATATCTTACCTCCAGAACAAGTAATGGGGTCTTTCCCCCTGACCTTTTGGATTCTGTTTTAAAGGCTCAGTCTGTTCCGCCCAATCTACCCCCTGGAAAGCTGTGTGTTTCCCTCCAACTTAAGCTTAAAATGCTTTCAGAAGCACATGTCACTAAGAGGTCCAGGCACACAGGAGTTACTAAAACATTTTCTTTGGTTTCTCATGGACTTTGATGGCCCGCTCTCTATAAGGGCTCCTGTTCCCATGTAAAAGCTTGCAAAATCTGTGCTCACTCTAGGCCTTCAGAAGTCAAGCCCTCTGGATTCCCCCCACCATTGCCTGTTCCTAAATTCCCTTGGACGCATAGCCAGGCTAACTTGTCCACATGTTACACTGTCACTACACCCGGTGATGCGATTCAGTCTGTCGCTACTCCTGACGATGCGATTCAGTCGGCCTCTGCACCAGTTATGCCAGTCCAGCCCATGCCCATTGAGTCTCCTGCTTTTTATTCTGGACTTTCTGTAACTTGGCCGAACCCTACTTCTACTACATCCATTCAATTCGGTCTCTCAAAGTTCCCTCACAGAAACTATCTCCTAGGTTTATTGGGCTTTACAAAGTTATTCACCAGGTAAACCCAGTATCCTTTAGATTACAACTTCCTGTCTCCATCAGGATCCCTAATTTTTTCCATGTTTCTCTTCTAAAACTCCTTCAGAGAGAGATACCATTGTTTCATCCCAGCCTCCGTTCATGGTCAACGGACAGGAAGAATATGAGGTAGAACGTATTCTAGACTCCAGGAAAGTAAGGAATTCTGTCCAGTATCTGGTGGTCTGGAAGGGCTTTGGTCCTGAAGAAACTTCTTGGGTTCCAGCTGCATCTGTTCACGCTAACAGAATTGTTTGGAACTTCCATCACCAGAATCCTGACAAACCTGCTCCAAGGGGTCTGGGGAGGGGGGTATTGTCAGGAGCACTTAGTGCTCCTGTTCCTTATTTCAGCCTCTGGGTTTTTGCTATTACATTCTCACTGTCTTTGTCCACCTGCAAGGTGATTGATGTGGTTAGTCACTTGTTATAATCAAGCCGAACTCTCAGTCTCATGCTTGTGATAGACAGTGATACATATTTTGTTCCTTATCAAGCCCCTTGTCTGTCTTCCCTGCTCGATTGGATTTCCCTGTATATGAATTTGGACTGAATTTCGGACTATGCCCTGAACTCAGTCTGCCTTTTACCTGGACTGTCATAGAACCACGCTATCTGTCTACTAATCACAAGTATACATTTGCTTTGCTCAGTTCGCATCTGCCTTGGCATGGTAGCCATGCACTATAGCATTGTGTATAAGTCCTGGGGCAACTGAGTACTGGTAGGCCCGCTTGCCTTATGGGAAAGGGGGCTGCTGTAGGTGAAGAACACAGTAGCCAGCTATAGTGTCTGACCACCTGCGTTGGGGTAGACGTGACACATGGGTGGGGTTGCGGCACAGAATCTACAGAACTGCAGGCATTAAATTGTGTTCTCTGGCTTCTTATTCTGTGTACAGCAGGGGTGAGAGGGCCACAAGGGTATATGCATTTCTTTACAAATCATGTGTGTAAGTAAACATATCCTACTCTATTTAGCTCTTTGGCTAGTTAACAACATACCAAACTACTAAGTCATTTATATTTAGGAACGTATTATACTTCTTGTTACCTGTTGCCTTCGTAGCAGCATGACATGGGAATATGTGACCTTTACTGGATAACAGTCGTGAATGATGGGTAACAGGACGCCACAGCCGGCATTTCACTGGGGAATTAATTTACATTCACAATTCCTCCATATAATAATCACATTAGGAAACACGAAGTATGCCACTACTTTGGAGATGCTCTGCTGTAGATAACGAGGTAGTTAGATAAAATGAATGTGGAAAGGACAATGGCAAGCTGCTTTATGCCTTTTAACTGCGAAGAAGAAAACAGCCAATCATCTCAATGCCTCTGATGGCTTGCAGCAAAACCGCCCACCTTGTTACAGCACATATTTATTATGTAAAATGACCAGGAGATGATTACATAATGGCCGAAAATTTGCAAAAGCTTATTTTTGTGGAGTGAACAAAAAAACTGTTATTTTTGTCAGAGAAGAGTAAGGTTGTGCTAAAAGAGACATCTCAAGCAAATTGTCGGAGAACATTTTTAAGTGCGTTTACATAAACCAGCTGAACGGATGCAATAATTAGATATATTCTGCTTTCAAAATTAAATGGATGTCAAATTTCAATGTTTACTGTTTTAACAATTTTACTTCCTTTATCCTATATTACCCTATTGACCTCGGGAAGGTTTTACCCCCTTCGTGACCAGGGTATTTTTTGCTATTCAGCACTGTGCTACTTTGTAAATAAGAGAAAAAGAAAACGGGCGCTCAAGGAACCAGAATTTAAACAAAGTATTTAGTTTTAGTACAAAAATGATTTAAAAATATCCACACAGGGCATAACCCCAAAGTGCTATCACCATATACAGATACATATGTATAAAATTACAACTGCAATTGTCATAACTTCAACTGTTGACGCATTTCACTGCAATTGTCGCTTCTTCAGGACATTTTTGAATGACAGGTGCCTTGTTACATATATGTACTATATTATATAACGTAAATTGTACCTGTAAATTAGCATCTCTGATTCACCGCCATCTCCAGCCAAGCTGGTCAGGGACACCCCCCCGTTTAGTGAGGTCCCTTTCCTGGATGGACCTGGTGGTAGGAGTTTGGGCAGAGGAGTGATGGGAATAGGCTATGTGTATGTAACATGTATGCCTGTAGCCTAAGTAAATAATAATAATCCTCCTGGGAAGCATATATACTCTGTAGGCAGGGCTGTCTTTAATATTGATTGGACCCTGGGCAAAAATTTTCTTGCCCCCCCCCCCCCCATACAATTTTGCTCTCCACCTGCTCTGAGACATACAATAAATAACTTATAATATTTGGTTGCCAGTGGTTACAGCATATCATTACTGCTTAATGACTGGTTGCTAGAGGTTACAGCACACATTACGGCTCACTAATTAGTTGCTAGAGGTTACAGCAAATGATTTCTGCTTGTTAATTGGTTGCTAGAGATTACTGTTAAGTAATACTGCTCACATTGGTTTCTAGAGGTTACAGCACATCATCTCCTCACTGCAGGGGAGCATGATACACATATGAATGCTACCTTTATTTACATATCAATGCTGCCAGCTGCATCCATTTACTTAGTAATGCTGCCAATATTTACAAATGAATGGCGGTTATTTACATGTAAACACAGGGTCTGCAGGTGAGTCATCTGTACACAACAATAAGGCAGAGCTGGGCAGCATTAGTACCATCACTTCATACTGAGATATCAGGACACAGCACAGGACTGAAACTTCAAGGGACAAGGAAATTTACACTGGGATAGTTGGCAAGTATGAGGCAGCTGCTTTGGGCCCCACAACAATGACAGGGCCCAGGGCAGCTGCCCCTTTTGCCCTGCCTTAAAGACGGCCCTGTCTGTAGGAGAAATCACCTTTGAGGGACCTGGATGGAGGAGTATGGAGTATAGAAGAGATGGCTGGATATACTTTGTTTAATGTGCATTTTAAACTGCAGTGACGCATTAATGTTGGACCTGAAGCTATAAGGTGAAGGTTGTAATGTACAGAACTTTTGTTGTGTATCTGCCACATCATATCAAAATTTGTTAAAAAGACGTATGTGTGGACATTTCTTTATTATAGGTGGGCCTCAGACCTGGAGAGTGTGAGTATCTAAGGGGGCGGAGGTTCTCACTTACAGAAGTGTGCACACACTATCTCAACCCTGAGCATAAGGAAGATGGGAGGTGTCCTTGGCCAGCTTGGCTGAAGATGGCTTAAAAGCAAGAAAGTCAGCATTAAGGGGGGTGCGATTAAGTTCCACTGTTGTTTTGCCTTGCATGGCCAAAGTGCAGGTTCACTTTCTCTATGCAGCCTGAGAATAATATAAAACGTAATCTCGGGGTCTTTTTATACAGTGCAAACCATGTATGGACCAACCAGTGATCCCAGCGTCGGATGTGTACACTTTATTCAGCTAACAGGTTATATTTTTTATGAAGGTCATTTTAATTGTTACAATAAAACTTATAATGATGGCAACGCAATGGCTTTTATACAAACATGGGGTGGAGTATATTTATGCTTTTTAAAGATGCAGAATTGGGAGAAGCTCTGTGTAAGAACACTGATGCATGTATTGTATTGTAGCGCCCTCATAGATAGGTGCTAGGTTAAGTAAAATTAGGTAATGGCCACCTGTAATCAGTAGAGATGCATGTTATTGTCTTGGTCTCTAATGTGTTTCACTGGTTGCAGGGTTGCCTGTTTCGTCCTGTCTGGAATGGTTCTGGAAGACGGTTTTCTGGGATAGTCTGAATATTTATGCAGCCGTGGCCAATCCCTGGGGAGAGGTGCCCAGATGGTGGCTGGAAAGGGGCATAAATACTCTGAGATTGTGGGAGAGGGAGATCCCAGGGCTGCATCCCTCCTGGACAGGCTGCCATGTGCTGTTCGTCGAAGTCCCAGCTAGGCTAGCTGTGGGGACTATTCTGCTGGAAGTTTCTGGAGCTGACTGAAGAGATTTTCTTTTGAGAATCGGGTCTAGTATCACTGGAAAAGGTGTCTGGAATATATTGGAAGGGGGCATCCAACTAAGGACATTAGTGAGTACAGACCGGTGTGAGAGATCCCTGAGACTGTATGCTGCTGCTATCCCTCTTGTGCTAGAGTCAGCATTGCTCAAAAAGGGGACGTTGTGCCTATCCTGGTATAGCTCAGTCCACTAACTGCTTCTACAAGCACTCTGGATTAGTGTTCTCACGTTGCTACTAGAGTTTTAGGAGTATCCCACAGATAACCTACTTCTATCCAAGTTCCCATTCTGCAATAAAGCAACAGAAAAGCACACCCCTAGACCAGTGGTGGCCGTTCATTAGGGGAGCATAGGCTCTGCCCTCTCTAATTCAATGCATCCGGCCCCTAATCTACAAGCATAGGATTTTTTTTTTTTTTTTATAGAAACACACGGATTAGAACCTGAGGCTCTAATTGGCTTTAAAAAAAAAGGGTGCCCTTGGGGCGCAGAGCAATGCGTCCAGAGCCCACCCAGTTGTGTGACATTAGTGAAATAATATTCGCTAATATCTTCCTGTTTCTCCTCCTGGCCAATCAGGAAGCAGGCCCTGAGACCCCATTGACCGGGAGTCTGAAGACCCCATTGGCTGGGAGAAGATACAAAAAGATCCACAATCCCACAGGGTGCCGGCTCTGTTTGCAACAGGAATCACAGTGAAGAAGAAGTGATGCCCGAGACACGGATGAGACTGAGGGGGGAAGCCACCACCGCAGCCGTGAAAATGCGTGGGGTAAGTGCAGGGATGACGTGGGCCACCACCCCCGACCAATGGAGCACCAGCTGCCACTGCCCTAGACTGTCCATTGAGCCAAAGGAGTGACTGTATGCCTGGTTGCAGGTGCGCTACACCAGCAAAGGATTGTTACAATAAAAATAGTAATAAAACCTCCGAGTTTTTTATTTTAGCACATTGAGCACAATAAAATTAGCATTCCCCAGTCTTCGGATAGTTAAAAGTTTTTACCCCAGCATTAGTAGTTTACAAATTTCAATGTGGTGACCCTCGCTCTCTCAGTGCTGCTTCCCTGAACATATGGTCTTCACTGGAAAAAACTGTGGACAGTGAATTCTGGAGTCAGTCTGCTAGCATGGAGAGGGGAGGGGGCAGGAGGAGGGCGGAGTGTGGGGCTGTGTGTTTCTATTGATCCACACAGTGTAGGGAGACACAGTTCTAGCCTCTGCATGCAAGGGTGGCTCCATAGGATGCTAAAAGAGAAAGGAGCCACCCTGAAACAGGAAACCTGAGGCAACGATCATTACACCAGCCTAAACTGGAACATAGAGAAGGATTAAAAGAAGCTGCACACTCAGGTGTCAAATCAGCTGCTGAAAGTGCTTGAAATTGAGGGTTTAATATCATTTAAGTATAATATGGGATATAGTTTACTTACAAAGAATGTCTCTAAAAATAATAAGGCACGGCTGGCAACCCTACAAATGGAGTGTGGCCACATGGAGGACTACGGACCCATGCCGGGTCATAGAACGCCACAACGTTCTTCTTCCCACTGGGCAGTAACAATATAGAACCTGCCCTGACCATATGGGATTTCAGTGAAAATATCTACAGTGGTAACTTCTGTCACTAACCTGTGTGTAGCACTGACCCCCGAAGGAGCGGCTGGTTTTGTAGGGCTTGCCATTTTCCTCTCCACCTCGTGCTTGTCTAGGGGTTTCCTGAGGTTGATGGCACAATAAACTGTAGAGAACGACACTTGAATCCCTTTAGGAATTTTTATTTGCAAAAACACATTGAACAGACCACAAGTAAGGCAATAGAGGGTATGGGTAATAAAGCTCAGGTACTCTTGGAACTGCTGACACCTAAAATGTCTCTCTCTAGGTGATCCAGGGAATAGCCATTCGCAACTGTATATTTCATCTATCAGATAAATCCCCTTTAGTGAATTTAGCAGCCGACAGGTGATTTAAGTTTAGCAAATTCTCTGCCACAGACTTGGTTGTAGAACTTTAGAATAGAACAGAAAGTCTCTCACAGGAACTTAGTTGTAACCAAAGGGTGAAATTAGGAACTCTCTTACGGTACCAGTATCTTACAGCCGGTCCGGCGATACCGTAAGAATGCGGATTCACTTGGTGTCCTTTCAGCTTAGCTTCAGTTGCTGGGCCTCTCCAAACCCGATATGACACTGGACCACCTTGGAACCCTCCTTCCAGTTACTGTGCCTCGGGCTAGCCAGCCCTGAGACTCGGAAACGGATGGATCCGTGCCCCAGGCCATGAGGGCCTCTGGGGCTGGTCAGGAGGACCAGGACGTCAGAACATACTTCTGTACTGGAACCCTGAACCATGTGATTTTGGCACCTTAAGTTCCCTCTCCCGGAATACACAGCGAGACAGCGCACCCACTGATTGGCTCTGAGAGAGAGATTGGTACCCAATGCGTCCAACCAGACTGCGTTGCAATGCCTGCCAAAGGTGACACCTACACCTATGACCAGGCAGAACATAGTACAACCCAGCCAAACTGATGCTGAAACCATAATTTACTGAAATTAACCCTAAAACTCAACTAAGGTCTTAGGAAAAACGAAATTTACAAAAACATCTTCAGGAGCCCGGCGCTACATGTGCAAAATTGTCTCTTGGCTATACAAGATGTTGTAAATACACAAAAGCCTGCTTTTCTATATTACATTATAAATGTGCATTAAAATTAGCACAATATATTTTGGTGTAATGAGTAATATTTTGCAATCCCACTGAGAGGTTGTAACACTGAAAACACTAGAAAACAAAACATTTCTATTTCATACTGACATATCTGTACTCCCATACATATAATTATTGTAAATACTGTATAAATGTACATGATAATTCTAATACCTGACTACACACAATAAGAATAATGGCTTGGCTTGTTCTCAACAAATTGGCAATATAATGAAGCACACAATGACAAGACTTGTACACATTGATGTCAGTGGAAAGTCATGAATGTATGCAGATTTATAACAATCAGGGCAGTTGTATTATGCTGCTATAACACAATAGCACCTACAGAACAATTTACATATGTTTTAAATTTACTATTAAAATAAGAATATTAGATCTTTTTATTTTGGAAGCTGATAAATTTGACAATTTCTTTTAAAACAACGTATTTATTGAACATTTTTCACATTACAAAGGTAAACGGGACCATTACAGTTTGGTTCCCCTCCCTCCCTTCTTCCCACAAACCAAAAAGTGTGTCATAGTGATACATTGGGAATGTTTGACCAGTCTATATATATATATATATTGTGGCAGCACGCAGGTAAAATCACCTGGTTGTATTCAGGATGGTAAATATGTGTGTCCTAGATTCAGGCTTTATGCAGACCTTTACAATTAGAGGGGAAGAGTTAATGAGCCCAGCTGAAGTATGTGGGCTCATTAAGGCCTCTACAAAAAACCCCAGCATGCATAGGGAGATGCTCCATCCTGGAACCAGTGTTTGTGTTGTATAGACTGGGGAGTGTGACACCTGTTCTGTGCGGTGAGTTAACGCCTGTGTGGCAAACCTCTATGACAGGGACTGAGGCAGCACAAGGCTGCTCTCAGTTGTTAGACAGGGGATCTAAGTGTGTAGTTAGAGGTCAAGCTGACCAGGATTTATTTTCATGTTTTATTTTGTTTTGCTGTTGGATGTATCACTGCATGTAGCAGAAATAAACCGCATCTTTTGTTTTTTTGCACCTACAACGCTGTCTGCTGTGCCTGCTTTTGTGTTGTGAACCCATCCAGGGGGTCACACACACCCGCTGCCGAGCGAACCCCTCACAATATATATATATATATAAAACCCCGGCACATTGACTTCCCTGCCGGTATGTAAATACTTCTCTTATGGCAGAACAATATACGTGGTACGAGAGAGATCTTTCCCATCTTCCTGGTGGCACATAGAGTGTGCATGGAGTGATTAGGGTATGCTCGGGCACACCCAGCACACCCTGTGCGCACACCTATCAAAATATAAATTCCCTGCTTGTCAGCACCTCCAGATCACTTTTGAAAACACACAGCTGAAGATCATTGACAGGTAACTAAACAAGTGCTAGTAGAACCTTCAATGAAAACAAATTATATAGTAACAAATATAGAAAACAAAAATAGAAACAAAGATTCAATCAAAACAAGACAAAACATTTCTGAAACAAAAAAAAAAAGACAACAAAAACAAATAAATAATGAGAGAGAGAGAGAGACACACATAACGATACATTGATATACACCCAATAAAAAACATTTGATGCCTAAGAGAGAGTGTAAGCAGATAAAGCCCATATCTAAATACACCAAAACATATATATTCCATATATAAAATAACTATAGCAAAATACAGTCAGTCCCTGGGTTACAAGCAAGGTTCTGTAGGTTTGTTCTTAAAGTGGTTGTAAAGGTTGAAGGTTTTTTTACCCTTAAAAGGTTTAAAAAAAGTTCAGTGTACAGCGCACCCTCCCCATTACCCCATTACTTACCTAAGCCCGATCCTGATACAGCGATGTGCACAAGACCCGAGGCTCTCCCGAGTCTCTCCCTTTTGATTAGCTGAGATGCAATAGCAGGAGCTCTTGGCTCTTGTTGCTGTCAACCACAGCCAGTAAGGTGGGAGCTGGGGGCAGAGCTGAGCCACGCTCTCTATGGCTAATGGAGGCAGAGAGCCGGCTCGGGAGCAAGCATGAGTGCCCCCACAGCGAGCGACAAGGAGGAGTGGCCCAGAGTGCCGGCAGGGGACCCGAGAAGAGGAGGATTAGGGCTGTTCTGTGCAAAACCATTACACAGAGCAGGTAAGTATAACATGTTTGTTATTTTCTTTACAATCACTTTAAAGTGTTACTAAACTGAGGACTCTTCATTCACTCTAGTTGGTCTCCCACAGTTCACAGAACATGGAAATGCAATTATTTTAGTAAATATAAACTGCTAAATATCTTTTCTCATTAGCAGTATATAGCAGTCTTGTGACTTCTATCAGCATTTGTTTAAAGCTTGTAGGAGGTGTTTTCAGTCTACTCTGACTGTCCTATCAGGCTGCATGACTCTTGACCCTCTGTCTGGACAGTGCTGATTGGCCCTGTGTGGATCATATGCACCCTCCCAAGAAAAACAAAAAACGAAAAAACTCACAACAAACTGAGCATGTGCAGAGTACCCCCAAAGGCTCTGTCTTATCAGAAGATGGATTGGGGTCAGTGGAGGAAGGGGAAAAAAAATCATGTTTGGGTGTTCCAAGTAATTTTCGAGCAGAAAATAATGATTTTTACTACTTGTAATCAATAAATGTCAGAAAAGGTTTGGTCTTTAAATGGTTAAACTGTCTTCATTTGCATGCTGGAGTTCATTCCTTTAACCGCTTCGTGTCCGTCCTATAGCCGAAAGACGGCTACAGAGCGGACGCTATCTGCCGGGAGGCTGTCCCTGGACGTCCTCCTGTTTACTTCCGCAATGCGCGCTCCCGGGAGCGTGCATCGGGGAAGTTCTGTGCTGGTCGTGTCCCCCGGACACAGCCAGTCACAGATCGCTGTAAACAGCCATTCACAGCGGCCGTTTACAGCGCAATCGGCCTATCCAATGAGAGATGATCTCATATGTAAACAAATGAGATCATCTCTCAGCGCCACTCTCCCTCCTCCCACAGACAGCGTGTGAGAAGGGAGAGATGAATGGCTGCAGCGGCCATAAGAAAAGTGCCATCCTCGCCCAGTGCTACCTGCCCCCAGTGCCACCTGTTAGTGCCATCTGTCCCCAGTGCCACCTGTTAGTGCTATCTGTCCCCGGTGCCACCTGTTGTCAGTGCCATCTGTCATCAGTGCCATGTATAAGTGTCATCTGTCATCAGTGCCACGTGTCATCAGTGCCACATAGTGCCAACTGTCATCAGTGCCACATATTAGTGCCACCTGTCATCAGTGCCATTTGTCATCAGTGCCACCTGTCAGTGTCATGTGCCATCTGTTGTCAGTGTCACGTGTCATCAATGCCACTTATCAGTGCCATCTGTCATCAGTGTCACGCGTCATCGGTGCCATGTATTAGTGCCATCTGTCATCGGTGCCACGTATTAGTGCCATCTGTCATCGGTGCCACGTATTAGTGCCATCTGTCATCAGTGCCACGTATTAGTGCCATCTGTCATCAGTGCCACGTATAAGTGCCATCTGTCATCAGTGCCACATATTAGTGCCATCTGTCATCAGTGCCACGTGTCATCAGTGCCACGTATAAGTGTCATCATTGCCACATATCAGTGCCATCTGTCATCAGTGCCAAGTCAGTGTCACATGTCATTGTCCTGGTGCTCCAGGGCCTTCAAAAGTGTAATAGGTAGTCAACAAGTTAGATGTGTAATTTATGCTCCTAGAACACATGATGGCGCTCCCTCTCTATGTGGCCAGGCTGTGAAAAAGTCCCACACATGTGGTATTGTAATACTCAGGAGGAGTAGCAGAATTTTTTTGGGGGTGTCATTTGTGGTATACACATGCCATGTGAGAAAAATAACCAATTACAATGACAATTTTGTGGAAAAAAAATAAAAAAAATTTAAAAATCTTAATTTTGCGAAGAATTGTAGGAAAGAAATGACAACATCAAAAAGCTCACTATGCCTCTTACTAAATACCTTGGAATGTCTACTTTTCAAAAAGGGGTCATTTGGGGGGTATTTGTACTTTCCTGACTTGTTCGGGTCACAAGAAATGAGATAGGCCACCAGTACATCAGATGTGATCAATTTTGTGCGATTCGCACCACAGCTTGTGGACTCTCTAACTTTCACAAAGACCAAATAATATCCACTAATTTGGGTTATTTTTACCAAAGACATGTCACAGTATAAATTGTGGCCAAAATTTATGAAGAAAATTTTTTCAGTCTTTTTTCCTTTATAGCACAAAAAATAAAAACCCCAGAGGTGATCAAATACCACCAAAAGAAAGCTCTATTTGTGGGAAAAAAAGGACAAAAAATTAATTTGGGTACAGTGTTACATGACTGAGTAATTGTCATTCAAAGTGGGAGAGCACCGAAAGCTGAAAATTGGTCTGGGCAGGAGGGGTGTTTAAGTGCCCAGTAAGCAAGTGGTTAATAAAAGAACTAAAAGATACTTTGTTTCTACTTATTCACTTGTTGTGGTTAAACTTGGCAGGCTGCCCGATTTTTTAAAAAAAATTTCCCCCAGCAGCGAGAAATCTCTGCACTTGTTAGAAAGAATCGTGACATGCTGTTTTGAAAATCGGGAAGAGAAAAAGATTGTGATTTCAATTCTTAACGATTAATCGCGCAGCTCTAACGCGAGTGAGATGCACGTTTGCCACGCAATCCCGGAAAAATGCAGCACAGCATCTTTTTCTGTTGTCCCGAGGCCCGATGCTGCATGGCAGTCTCCCCGGTGTTCCGCGGCCCGTCATAGGTGATCTCCCAGTCCTCCAATGATTGCTGTGGTTGAGCCGGTGGTGAGGGGAGCTCAGTCACAGCATGATTGTTCCCGTGCATGCGCATTTGAGACGTGCGTTTTATGGAATTCACTCCACTTCTTCAGGAGCAAGGTGCAGTGCAAATTGACGCAGGTGACAACTCTCGTGAATTTCTGGTGCTCCTACATGTTAGCAACATAATCCAGGTGTGGTGTGCAATGTCCTCAGAAGAGAAAAAATAGACAATTTTTATGTTGTTAATATGTGGGACCACCAGAAATTCACTAGAGCTATCACCTACTTTTATGACTACTATACATTCAGGGTTTGCATGTGTATACCTCGGTTTTCCATGGGCCACTGCCACAGCTCCCGGAACAGACACATCCCTGGCAGCCCTCAATTTTGCAACACTGCATGCTGAATCTGAAGATGACTTATACCACGCACCTTGCACCCGCTCCTGAAGAAGTGGAGAGAATACCATGAAACGCACACGTCAAGCTTTTTTAGATGCATTATAATCATGCGTCTGTAGCTTAGATTATTATTAACTTGCTGCAATCATTAAGGATTTTAATATATATTTTATGATATGGATTACAAGTCAGCCCACAACAATTCTATATTATACTTCAATGTGTTATTCATGACATCTGTGTATATATATGAATTACAATGATAATATGCCGTATGCCAATATGTATATAAAAGAATAACTGTGCCATCATGCATTTGACCAATTTACCAGCTATGTGGCACGTGCTTCATTTAACCACTTCAATACAGGGCATTTTCACCCCCTTCCTGCCCAGGCCAATTTTCAGTTTTCAGCGCTGTCGCATTTTGAATGACAATTGCGCGGTCATGCAACACTATACCCTAATGAGATTTGTATGATTTTTGTCCCACAAATAGAGCTTTATTTTGGTGGTATTTGATCACCTCTGCGGTTTTTATTTTTTGCGCTATAAATAAAAGAAGAGTGACAAGTTTGAAAACAAAAAACAATATTTTTTACTTTTTGCTATAATAAATATCCCAATTTAAAAAAAAAACAAAAACTATTTTTTTACTCAGTTTAAGCCGATAAGTATTCTTCTACATATTTTTGGTAAAAAAATTGCAATAAGCATATATTGATTGATTTGCGCAAAAGTTATAGTGTCTACAAAATAGGGGATAGATTTATGGCATTTTTATTAATTTTTTTTTTACTAGTAATGGCGGCGATCTGCAATTTTTATCGTGACTGACATTGCGGCGGACACATCGGTCACTCTTGACACTATTTTGGGAACATTCACATTTATACAGCAATCAGTGCTATAAAAATGCGTTACTGATTACTGTATAAATACCACTGGCAGGGAATGGGTTAACACTAGGGGGCAATCAAGGGGTTAAGTGTGTTACCTAGGGAGTGATTCTAACTGTAGGGGGAGGGGACTCACAAGGGGAGGAGACCGATCAGTGTTCCTCTCTCCTGGGAACACACGATCGGGCTCATCTCCCCAGAGAGGACGTGAATCTGTGCGTTTACACACACAGATCCATGTCCCGGCTCTGTTACTAGAAATTGCACAATGGCCCCTGAGTGACGCGGCGGACACGCGCCCCCCTAGACAGCCAGGAAGCCCAGGACTTCATATGATGCCCGCCCAGGATGGGAGATCCCTCCTACGGATTTCATTTGACTATGGGCAAGGTATGAAGTGGTTAAAGTCCCAAACCTTTTCCTTTTAAAAAGTAGGTAAGTATAAAATGCTTGTTATTTTTCTTCTCTTCAATCTTTTCATTGAAGTTATAACGGAGAACATAGAGTTTCCTCCATAATGGGATATAACATACAATATACATGCAATGGAAGTACTCCAATAAAATTGTCAGTGCAGAACTTGCACAATGGGTATGAAAACTAAAACTACACGGATGGACCGTTCAGGTTTGGCTGTCAGTTTTTTAGGCGGACCTGAACGGACGCACCATTTGACCTCTATGGAGCAACATGGAGCAACGGTGACATGTCCGCTGACATCCGACCCGCTCCAATCCGAAAAAGTAAGGCCGCGTACACACGCGGGGACTGTTCGCTGAAACTGTCCGCTGAAACCAAGTTTCAGCGGACAGTCCGCTCGTGTGTGGGCTTTCAGCGGACAGTTTCAGCGAACAGTCCGCTGAACAAGGTTTTTCGGAAATTCCGAAAAACTGTCCGCTGAAACCTTGTTTCAGCGGACAGTCCCCGCGTGTGTAGGCTTGTTCGTCAAACAAAGTTGCGCGCATGCTCAGAAAGGATTTTCACGCCGAAAGTTATAATGCAGTGTATAGGACGTCGTATTTTTCGTCCCGTCGTACGTGCCGTTCACGTCATCGCGCACGGTTTCAGCAAACTGTTCGTCCGTCGTGTGTGGCCATGTCCGTCCATGCTAATTTTGAGCGGACTGTTTGCCGAAACTGTTTGACGGACAAAGTTGGGCGAACAGTCCCCGCGTGTGTACGCGGCCTAAGTGTCGAAGGAAAACCCTATTTTTTCATCTGTCTGCGGATCAGATCAGATGAAAACGGACTCTACAGTCCGTCTTCATCCGATCCCCCATAGAAGAGAGCAGTGCTCTGAAAGGTCTGTCCCTGCACAGTGTGCAGAGATGGACCTGTCATCTGCCTGCTCAGCGAGGATCGATGAGAGCGCTCCCCCACTGAGCAAAGTGGAGCTCATACATGGACACGTCCATGTGAAAGGGCCCATAGTGGTCAGCACTGGTGAACAAGGGATATAATAAAAAATAAATTGCTCACTATATCACGTTCCAGTGGGATAAGGCATAGAATTATGACAATAAATCAAGAGAAGGAAGAAAGAAAGTAAGTGGAAAACAGAAAAGGAAGAGGAGGCTGACAGCTCTCGGCCAGCGCAGGAATGAGCTTTAAGGCTTGATTCACATCTATGCATGTTGCTTTTGAGTGTTTTTCCAGTGCTTTTTGCGCTGCTTGTCGCGTTTTTGGACGCGCGTTTTTGCCGTGATTTTGCCGCGTTTCGCGGTTTTTTTTTACACTGTGGTTGCTTAGCAACCAGCTATATACAGTGAAAAAAAATGCAAAACGCAAATCGCGGCAAAATTGCGGTAAACATGCGGTACTTGTTTTTTTGATGCGGGTCCATTGACTTCGATTACATGCAAAACACTGCATTTTGCATGAAAAAAAGTCCCTTTCCAAAAACGCAGAGGCACAAAAATGCATTGATGTGAACATGTTCCATAGGAACCCATGTTAAAAAATTTCCCTGCATTTCTGTAAAATGCATCAAAAAACGCGTTAGTGTGAATCAAGCCTAACAAAAGGTGATAGTTCCGGGTTCGAGAAGAGATTTTTATTAAAGCCAGGAGGTAGAAAATGGTCAACCCAGGGTTGCCAGACTTTGAGATGCTTGGGTATTTTGTCCTGGATAGTAGCTTCAATTTTACTATAGATCATGGCCTGGGTTATTCTATGTTTGGTTTCAGTAGTGCATAGTGCAGGGGTCTTCCAGGCTGGTGCTATCGTTTGTTTTGCTGCTGTCATGACTTGCATTATAAGACGGGAACTGGGCTCTGGTACAGTCCAAAGTATTATGGCTCAGCAATGCAAGAGATGGGTCTGGGTCAAGAGTAGTGTTAATCAGGGTTAAGGCCATTCTGAAAATTTTATCCCAAAATTGTTGAACAGGGACAGGTCCACCAGATATGGGCATGAGTGTCTTCTTAGCCGCAGCCACGAAAACATCGAGGAGGGCATCCTGGCTGAAATTTAGAGATCGTTACCGGGACCAAATACAATTGCATCCTAACGTTATAATTGGTCTCAAGTGGCACAATATTTTGAGAGGAAGATTTGGTAGTTTTGCCCAGATATCTTCCCAATCCTCCGCCTCCAGGTCAGTCTCCAGGTCTCTAGACCATCGTGCAGTATAGGAGGGCATGCTGGCCGAAGGGGACGTTTACAGAAACGTGATATAATACCGGGTGCATGTGGGTCAGAGTTGCATATACCTTCGTAAAGAGAAAGAATGATGAGAGATGAGTGTGAACGTATGATCATTTGAACAATATGAGAGACCTGGAGGTAACGGAAGGATTCCCAAGAAGGAAGCTGAGCCTTCTCCTGCAGGAGAGAAAATGTTTTCAGGCATGTTTGTTATTCTTAAAGAAAAAAAACAAAACTTTAGTATCACTTTAAAAAAAACTCATAGTGTAATATCTACTGGTAGAGATTTATTATAAAATCAAACGATATCGCACTGACATATCAGTAATTAAAAACACACATTCAATGTTGTATCAGCTCCAGCTTAGCAAATTCTCTGCAACACAATCTTTCTGGCCGGCAGCTGCTGTACTTGGTGGCGTCACAATCGGTAATGCCATAAGTGTATTCTGACTATTGTTCAGAATGAAGGGCGAATCTTGGTACTGATAAAAAATGGCTATCTATAATGTGCATAAAAGACAAGAGCTTTGTGGAGAGAAGCATTTTGATTATTCTGTTTATTCCCATCCACTTTTATCCCACTCAGCACTCCAGCACAACAAATAACTTGAAAAATGACATAAACAATGACCTGATCCCTGCTTTATGCTAGAAATAAAACAGAAGAGAAAAAAGCAACTGAGGCACCTTGCAAGGTATTTATTGTAGATTATTTAGCACTCAGCTGCGGTATCTATGGCAGAAAAACATCTTTGTTTTATGATTACATTTAAGTCTGTGTCTGCGGTATAAAAGGCCAAAGTAGACCTAGTTTTTATTCTGCAAGCAGTGATGTAGAAGATACACATCATATACTGTAGCTGTATCAGAGACAGAGATAGATCACAACTTTTCTTTTTTTTTTTTACCTAGTGGGAGGTTTCCCGCAGGGGGCTTTGCATATTCGAGGAGTACATCTTTCTATTGAAGTGAAATAATACATGAATAATAAACTGTGCACGATGTCTGGGATGGGTCATGGATAGCAGGTATATTTACCCATTATTTGAGTTGTGGTCTCTTTATGGGGGCAGGTTTGAAATCATTGTTGAGTAGTTAGGGGTTCTCACTCATGCAAGATGAGCAGTTCCGGGTCTACTGGTTGATAAGGAGTAGACTGATTTTCAGTAGCGATGGGCCGAACACCCCTGGTTCGGTTCACACCAGAACATGCCGAACAGGAAAAAAATTTGGCAGAACACACGAACACCGTTAAAGTCTATGGGACACGAACATGAATAATCAAAAGTGTTCATTTTAAAGTCTAATATGCAAGTTATTGTCATAAAAATTCAAAAAAGGGGGAAATTAGACTTTAAATGAAGCATGCTGCTGAATAAAATATATATTTATTTATTAAGTACAAACCATATGTGTGACATCTGCTTGGCTGTCCATTTTGGATTGCATAAAGTGTAGCGCTAAAAATCAAAATTAGTGGCCTAACTAAATCAGTGCCAAAAACCACATATATGTGTGAGAAATTATACAAATGAATATATAATAATTAATATGTATTGTGCTTAATTAGTGATAACGTGGCCAAAATAATAAAGAATTAAACCCATATACACTGCATTTGTACAGTATGTGCCAAAACAAATTAACATCACACAAAAAACTAAAAAATAAAATAATAATAAAAAATAAAACTGTGTAAAAAGATATTCAATATTCAAAAAAGGGGAAATGGGACTTTAAAGGAGGCGTGTTGCTAAATAAAAAAAAAATAAAAAATTATTTATTTATTAAGTGCAAACCATATCACAAAAAGTGTCAAACTAAGATAAAGGACACAATTTACTTTGGTACATTTCTTTAAATACATTTGTTTAGATATACAGTCATTTTGCAAAGTACAATACAACATCATTAACAATACAGATGTGTAGACATACTCATCCATTCATAAAACCAATAAGCATTAGCAATTGCTCATAGTAAGTCGAAATGATCTGGGCATCAGTTGGATATATACTCGACGCACGTTTCATGGCTCTTGCCAATCATCAGGAGTACAAATGCTCTGAAATTAGATCAAGAGTATCTATAAATATGGGATAACCTTTAAACGGAGAACCATCTCTCAAAAAAAGGGGGGGCTATAACATGGGCGTCCGCAGAACTTTTTCCAAGGGGGGGCATCATTTCAAGGCCACTCATGCTCCGCCCCTTTTCGACAATCTCATGAAAATCTTTCCACTGGTAATACATATGTGTTATATAACAGATAATTCATCTTCACTTGGTATTGGAAGTTACTCTGGCGGCTGTGTTCCATGCCCATATAGCCTAGAGAATGTACATCTTTTTACATTGCAATACATCTGTTGTGGCCATATTTTGATCTCATACTGTCACTGTATAGGCTGTTTTCATCAAGATAAAAATATGGCAACAACAGATGTATTGCAATGTAAAAAGATGTACATTCTCTAGGCTATATGGGCATGGTACGCAGCCACCTGAGTAACTTTGCGGATGCCCATGCTTTCAAAAACCAGCCCTGGAAAAAATTTCATACCAGCCTCACAGCATTATTATAGCAGCCCAACAGCATAACGTCATTATTTTCTTGTTCATGAAAGGGAAAACCATACATTTTAAAGCACATTTGATGAAAAGAGTATTAGATATAGATATGAAATCACATAGGGCTTTATATATATATATATATATATATATATATATATATTCAAATTCCCGTTAATAGTGGTAAGTGATCAATCATCAAGGGGGACCCCAGGAACTCAGAACGTGGGGGGGGCACCTTCTGCAGAAAGAATACTTTAAGGTAAGGGGGGTGGGTTACTAATATAAGGAGGAAACCCTTTATATCAGTGCCCCTTACATTATCGTATTCACTCCCCCCTTACATCAGTGACCCCCGACTGGCCTGGCGGTGCTTTCACTGACCTCCTCTCAGGTGCACTGTGCAGGGCTCAGTCAGTTGGCTCCAGCTTGGAGGTTTTATCTTATAGTCTCCAGTCCACACAAGTCTGACTTCTCCCATGAACCCCGTCCCAGCGGTGCTCCCACTCTTGACTCCTCTCCAGACTCCCTCAGAGACTGCAGACATGCTACAGGAGATGGACAGAGACTGCAGACTTGATGCAAGAGCTCAATGCAGCCTCAATGTGCCCATCAAATTCAGCCTCACTGTGCCCACCAAATGCAGCCTCATTGTGCCCACCAAATGCAGCCTCACTGTGCCCACCAAATGCAGCCTCAATGTGCCCACCAAATGCAGCCTCACTGTGCCCATCAAATGCAGCCTCACTGTGTCCATCAAATGCAGCTTTACTGTGCTGTGAATGCAGTCTCACTGTGCCCATCATTGCAGCCCCTCCTGTGCCCCATGTCCCAGTCTGCAGTCCCTGTCTGTGGGAAGGTGTGTTGTTGATGATCGGTACAGTACCTTGCATGCCAGCAGGATATCCATGACGGCCAGCAGCAGGCAGGGTCTGTTCTCGTTTTGGATGGGGACGGTGCTCCTTCCAGAGGATCTGTCTGCTGTGAGATGGAGTGGTCCCTGGCCACCTGCACCTTCAGCCATCCTCATTTTCCGGCCCCAGTCAGCCTGCCCTCTGGTCCTGGGGAAGTGGAGAGCACTGAGTGGGAGTTGGAGAGAAGGGGGGCAAAGAGTACTGGCGGGGATGGAGAACACATGGGTGGGGGCAAAGAGCGAGGGGGAGTGGAGATCACAGGGGTGGGGAGCTGAGAGCGCTGGGGGAGAACTTGAGAGCACTGGGGGGCCAACAAGAACGGGTAGAGAGCATGGTAGGCTGAGAGCACTGGGGGGGCTAAGAGTGTGGGGTGGTGGAGAGCACTGGGGGGGCTTAGCGTGTGGGGTGGTGAAGAGCACTGGGGGGTCAGAAAAACAGGGGTGGAGAGCACGGGTGCTGGAGAGTACTGGGGGGGTACAAAGAGCAGGGGTGAGTGGAGAGCAATGGGGGGAGCTTGAGAGCACCAGTGGGGGCCAGAAAGAACAGGGGTGGAAAGCACGGGGGACTGGAGAGCACTATGGGGGGTGGAGAGCACATGAGTGGGGGCAAAAAGCAGGGGGAGTGGAGAGTACAGGGGTGGGGAGTGGAGAGTGCTGGGGGGGGACAAAAAGAACAGGGCTGGAGAGCACGGAGGGTAGAGAGCACTGGGGGGGGGGGCTGGAGAGCACCAGGGGGGCAGAAAGAACAGGAGTGGGGAGAATGGGGGGCTGGAGAGCACTGGGGTGGGGGCTGGAGAGTTATGGGGAGAGCTGAAGAGCACGGGGGGTAAAGAACAGGGGGGAGAGCACTCTGGGGAGTGGGGAGCACTGAGGGGAGAGCACTGGGGGGGGAAAGAACAGGGGGAGAGAGGAGAGCACTGGGGGGGGGAGAGCATGGAGGGGAGAAAGAACGGGGGAAGAGCACTGGAGGGAGTGGAGAGCACTGGGGGGGAGAAAGAACGGGGGAGAGCACTGGGGAGGAGAACGGGGGGAGAGCACGGAGGGGAGAGGACTGAGGGGAGTGGAGAGCACTGTGGGGGGGAGAGCAGGGGGGGAGCACTGGGTGGAGTGGAGAGCACTGGGGGGAACAGGGGGGAGAGCACTGGGGGGAAACGGGGGGAGCGTACTGGGGGGACAGGGGGGAGAGCACTGGCGGGGGAAAGCACTGGGATGGTGGCTAGAGAAGGATGGGGAGAGCTGGAGAGCAGCAAGAACAGGGGAGGAGAAAACGGGGGGGGGGGGGCAGGAGAGTGTGGTGGTGGAAGAGAGCACTGTGGGGGGGGGTAGGAGAGTGTGGTGGTGGAGGAGAGCACTGGAGGGGGTGGCAGGAGAGTGTGGCAGTGGAGGAGAGCACTGGGGGGGCAGGAGAGTGTGGCGGTGGAGGAGAGCACGGGGGCAGGAGAGTGCGGCGGTGGAGGAGAGCACGGGGGGCAGGAGAGTGTGGCGGTGGAGGAGAACACTGGGGGGGGCAGGAGAGTGTGGTGGTGGAGGAGAGCACTGGGGGGTGCAGGAGAGTGTGGTGGTGGAGGAGAGCACTGGGGGGGGGCAGGAGAGTGCGGTGGTGGAAGAGAGCACTGGGGAGGCAGGAGAGTGCGGTGGTAGAGGAGAGCACTGGGGGGGGACAGGAGAGTGTGGTGGTGGAGGAGAGCACTGGGGGGTGCAGGAGAGTGTGGTGGTGGAGGAGAGCACTGGGGGGGGGGGGGCAGGAGAGTGCGGTGGTGGAAGTGAGCACTGGGGGGGCAGGAGAGTGCGGTGGTGGAGGAGAGCACTGGGGGGGCAGGATAGTGAGGTGGTGGAGGAGAGCACTGGGGGGGGCAGGAGAGTGCGGTGGTGGAGGAGAACACTGGGGGCGCAGGAGAGTGTGGTGGTGGAGGAGAGCACTGGGGGGTGCAGGAGAGTGTAGTGGTGGAGGAAAGCACTGGGGGGGGGGCAGGAGAGTGCGGTGGTGGAAGAGAGCACTGGGGAGGCAGGAGAGTGCGGTGGTAGAGGAGAGCACTGGGGGGGGCAGGAGAGTGTGGTGGTGGAGGAGAGCACTGGGGGGTGCAGGAGAGTGTGGTGGTGGAGGAGAGCACTGGGGGGGGGCAGGAGAGTGCGGTGGTGGAAGTGAGCACTGGGGGGGGCAGGAGAGTGCGGTGGTGGAGGAGAGCACTGGGGGGGCAGGATAGTGAGGTAGTGGAGGAGAGAACTGGGGGGGGGGCAGGAGAGTGCGGTGGTGGAGGAGAGCACTGGGGGGCAGGAGAGTGCGTGGTGGAAGAGAGCACTGGGGGGGCAGGAGAGTGCGGTGGTGGAAGAGAGCACTGGGGGGGCAGGAGAGTGCGGTGGTGGAGGAGAGCACTGGGGGGGCAGGAGAGTGCGGTGGTGGAGGAGAGCACTGTGGGGGGGGGTAGGAGAGTGTGGTGGTGGAGGAGAGCACTGGAGGGGGTGGCAGGAGAGTGTGGCAGTGGAGGAGAGCACTGGGGGGGCAGGAGAGTGTGGCGGTGGAGGAGAGCAAGGGGGGCAGGAGAGTGCGGCGGTGGAGGAGAGCACGGGGGGCAGGAGAGTGTGGCGGTGGAGGAGAACACTGGGGGGGGCAGGAGAGTGTGGTGGTGGAGGAGAGCACTGGGGGGTGCAGGAGAGTGCAGTGGTGGAGGAGAGCACTGGGGGGGGCAGGAGAGTGCGGTGGTGGAAGAGAGCACTGGGGGGGGGGGCAGGAGAGTGTGGTGGTGGAGGAGAGCACTGGGGGGGCAGGAGAGTGCGGTGGTGGAGGAGAGCACTGCAGCCCCCCCCCCCTCGATCCTCCTATCCAGGCACTGTGGCACGGATGGGCATCTACTCCCCTGGATCACAGCGCTGAATGGCTGTGTTCAGCGGCCGCTCTGTAACACAGTCCCGCCCCCCCAGACCGGCCCATGTGATAGGCGGAACGTGATTCTCTCTACTATCACACGAGCAGGTCTGGGGGGGCGGGACTGTGTTGCAGAGCGGCCGCCGAACACAGCCATCCAACGCTGTGATCCAGAGGAGAGAGAGGAGGATGCAGCCGCCAGACAAAAAAAAATGCAGCAATGCGGCGGCTGCAACACCTTGGGGATTCCAGGGGGGGCACTTGACCCCCCTTGCCCCCTGCTGCGGACGCCCATGGGCTATAACTTACTGTCCGGCCCAAAGGTGATACCAAACATCTGTCCAGGAGATACAGAGGACAGGGATATCGATCTCCCCCGGGGCTGAGGTGAGGAATCGCACCCAAAATGAGGATAGCAGCTGTGTAAAGCCCAGGTGACCATGATAGTATATGATGTGTGCTTACCAGGCCGTACTATTCTCCAGAAATATAGAGATAAAACCTATTGAGATTATTTGCTATTGATGGAACAAATCCATACTTGTAGGTAAATAAAATAAATGAATAGTATGCAATTAGTGCAATAATTTTAAATGTAATAATTAAACTACAGTAAGAGAAAGTATGCAATATGTACCCACTATGGGTCACCATAAATCAGACCCTCCCTGTAAAGGTGATCTGAAGAATGTAAGTAAATCTCAGTTTCCTTGTGTATGATTCTATGGCTGCAGATATGCCTGGAATCCTGCTTGTGTGGATGAACAAGGTGAAATGGTCAGCTGGCTAACACAGACAGCCTAAATCCCCAGCAAAGGGCGGGTCCCCACCAGCGTCATGAAGCTCCAATTGGTGGAGAAAGAAGGAAAAGAGCTCCATGCTCAGGTGTTTAATCTCACCGAGCAGAGCAAACAATCATGACACTGATGCACAGGAGGCAGGCCCCCAACCCCAACCACCAAAGGAAACAATGGGGGGAGGGGGCGAGACTGCCATGCATCGCAGCCCCCGGGGTCAGGAGAACACCCCAACACCCCCCAACTCTCCAACAACAGACAGGTTCACCCATGGCCGATAGAAGTGCACTAATCAAATTACATCCCATATGTTATATTACATAGATCTATATATAGATCGATATCCCTGTCCTCTGTATCTCCTGGACAGATGTTTGGTATCACCTTTGGGCCGGACAGTAAGTTATAGCCCCCCCTTTTTTTGAGAGATGGTTCTCCGTTTAACCACTTGCTTACTGGGCACTTAAACCCCCCTCAGTCCCAGACCAATTTTCAGCTTTCAGCGCTGATGCACTTTGAGTGACAATTACGCGGTCATACAACACTGTACCCAAATGAAATTTTTATCATTTTTTTCCCACAAATAGAGCTTTCTTTTGGTGGTATTTAGTTACAGCTCGGAGTTTTATTTTTTGCTAAACAAACAAAAAAAGATGCAAAAAAAAAAAAAAAAAATCATGTTTTAATAGTTTGTTATAAAATTTTGCAAACGGGTCATTTTTCTCCTTCATTGAAGTGCGCTGATTAGGCGGCACTGATAGGCTGCATTGGTGGGCACTGATGGGCTGCATTGGTGGGCACTGATGGGCTGCATTGGTGGGCACTGATAGGCTGCACTGGTGGGCACTGATAGGCATAGTTAAGGCGGCACTAATAGGCACAGATAAGGCGGCACCGATGGGCACAGATAAGGCGGCACTGATGGGCAAAGATGGGCACAGATAAGATGGCACGGATGGGTGGCACGGATAAGTGGCACGGATGGGCACTGATAGGTACCACAGATAGATGGGACTGATGGGCACTGATAGGTGGCACTGATAGGTGGCTCTGATAGGTGGCACTGCTGGGCACTGATGGGCGGCACTGCTGGGCACTGATGGGCGGCACTGCTGGGCACTGATGGGCGGCACTGGGGTGCAGCACCTTTGAGGCAGATTTTGGGTGGCACTGTGGGTGGCACTGCTGGGTGGCACTGTGGGTGGCACTGTGGGCACTGCTGGGTGGCACTGGGCACTGCTGGGTGGCACTGTGGGCACTATGGGCACTGCTGGGTGGCACTGACAGGGGGCACTTACTTTATTTCAGGATGGCACTGCGGGTGGCAGGTGGGCACTGGCAGGGGGCAGGTGTCCGCTTGAATTGCTGGCCGTGATCGGGACTGATGTCCCGAACACGGCCGCCGGCGATCGGCTTTTTTTTTTTCTCCTCGCGCTGTCAGCACGAGGAGGAATACTAGCCGATTACCGGCTCCGTTTTATCACATGATCAGCTGTCATTGGCTGACAGCTGATCACGTGATAAGGGGTCGGGATCGACCCCTTACACGGATCGGTGATCAGGCGAGTCTCACGGACTCGCCGATCACAGAGCGCGCCGCGCGCGCCCCTCAGGGGGCGCGCAGGCCGCTCGTAACCGGGACGACGTCAATAGACGTAGTCCCGGCAATCTAGGTCCGCACTAATGCCGTCATTCGGCAATAGCGCGGATCCCAAGTGGTTAAAGGTTATCCCATATTTATAGATACTCTTGATCTAATTTCAGAGCATTTGTACTCCTGATGATTGGCAAGAGCCATGAAACGTGCGTCGAGTATATATCCAACTGATGCCCAGATCATTTCGACTTACTATGAGCAATTGCTAATGTTTATTGGTTTTATGAATGGATGAGTATGTCTACACATCTGTATTGTTAATGATGTTGTATTGTACTTTGCAAAATTACTGTATATCTAAACAAATGTATTTAAAGAAAAGTACCAAAGTAAATTGTGTCCTATATCTTAGTTTGACACTTTTTGTGATATGGTTTGTACTTAATAAATAAATCATTTTTTTTAATTTATTTATTTATTTAGCAACACGCCTCATTTAAAGTCCCATTTCCCCTTTTTTGAATATTGAATATCTTTTTACACAATTTTATTTTTTATTATTATTTTATTCTTTTGTTTTTTTGTGTGATGTTAATTTGTTTGGGCACATACTGTACAAATGCAGTGTATATGGGTTTAATGCTTTATTATATTGGCCACGTTATCACTAATTAAGCACAATACATATTAATTATTATATATTCATTTGTATAATTTCTCACACATATATGTGGTTTTTGGCACTGATTTAGTTAGGCCACTAATTTAGATTTTTAGCGCTACACTTTTTGCAATCCAAAATGGACAGCCAAGCAGATGTCACACATATGGTTTGTACTTAATAAATAAATATATTTTTTATTCAGCAGCATGCTTCATTTAAAGTCTAATTTCCCCCTTTTTTGAATATTGAACATATATTCGGGATGGAGGCTTGCTGCTGCTACTAATAGGTTGTGTCAGGTCGCATCACTTTTATTGTCATAAAAAGTTTTTGGGGACCCAGGTGCTGCCCCAGGGGACATGTACAGTATCAATGCAATAAAAAGTTTTAAAAATGGAAGTTTTTTCAGGAGCAGTGATTTTAATAATGCTTAAAGGGAAACAATAAAAAAGTGAAATATTCCTTTAAGTTCCATATCTGGGGGGTGTCTATAGTTTTTCCCATGTTTAGAACAATCCCTGCACAAAATTACATTTCTAACAGAAAAAAAATTATTTAAAAGTACTCGTTGCTATAATGAATTTTCGGTCCCGGCAATACAGATAAAAATCATTGAAAAAAAATGCATGGGATCCCCCCCAGTCCATTACCAGGCCCTTTGGGTCTGGTATGAATATTAATGGGAACCCCGAACCAAAATGTAAAAAAAACATTGCATGGGGGTCCCCCCAAATTCCATACCAGGCCCTTCAGGTCTGGTATGGATATTAAGGAGAACCCTGCGCCAATTTTTTCTAAAAAAAATGGCGTAGGGGTCCCCCTCAAAATCCATACCAGACCCTTCAGGTCTGCTATGGATTTTAAGGGGAATCCCCATGCCAAAATAAAAACAAAAAACATAAAATCCATACCAGACCCTTTAAACCAGATTTAAAGGGATGAGGTGGCAACTTTATTGGACCAGTATGCAACATTCAGACAACATGGAGCATTATCTGAGCACCATGAGTAGTGATGGCCGAACGGTTCGCCCGGCGGTCGTTTCGCGGCGAATTTCCGACATTCGCGGTCCGCACGTTCGAACGCCTTTTTCCGTCGTTCGCCGCGGCGGACTTACGTGTTTAATGTATACAAGAACTTTAACCTTTGGTGACACGTTTATCATGTGATACAGGACAGCCAATTGAGACATGACAGCACATGGACACTTGTACATTCCCCCTAACCTATAAATACACCCGATCCGGTGGCCATTTTACATTCTTTCTTCTGTTAAGATAGGGACAGGTTCCTGTGTGGAGTAGGGAGAGATAAACCACTAGCTATTTGGTACACAAAAGTTCTTTTCAGGACTGGTATAGGTGTTAGGTGTTGATAGGTTTGCTGTGCTGCTGATTCTTGCAGCAGCCTGAGTGTCTTTTGTTAGTTTAGAGAAAGGGAAAGGACGGTGTATGCTACAGGGACAGCCAGATTAGTCTTTCATCATCATCATCATCATCATCATCATTAGCTGTTACTATCAAGGTCCACAAAAGAGCTGTTCCAGTAACCACTAATCGTTCTCTTTTTTTGCCAATTTGTATAGGGACAGGAAGGAAGCAGTGTTGTCAGGCAGTGAGGGTAATTTTAAAGACTTGCTGTTATTATTAGTTCCACAAAGGTTCTTTTCAGGACTGGTATCAGTGGTACAGTAATAGGCTTGTACATGTATAATATTCTTTCTTCCAAATATAGAAAGGATATTATACTTGACTGCTGCCCTTCTGCTGCAGTCTGCTAAACATTCACAACTCACTTGTTCCACAAAAGTTCTTATAAGGACTGGTAACTTGGTATAGGGTGCTACGGTACATAGGCTTGAGTGCGGTACAGTCTGCTGTTCTGTAAGGACCGCTATCGGTCCACAATAGATAGGGTTGACGTGCACCACTGCTGACCGCTGCCCTATACTGCAGCAGTCCTTCAGCGGTATAGGGACTGACGTACAGTCTGCTAATCACTAACACACAACCTGCTTGTTCCACAAAAGTTCTTATAAGGACTGGTAACTTGGTATAGGGTGCTACGGTACATAGGCTTGAGTGCGGTACAGTCTGCTGTTCTGTAAGGACCGCTATCGGTCCACAATAGATAGGGTTGACGTGCACCACTGCTGACCGCTGCCCTATACTGCAGCAGTCCTTCAGCGGTATAGGGACTGACGTACAGTCTGCTAATCACTAACACACAACCTGCTTGTTCCACAAAAGTTCTTATAAGGACTGGTAACTTGGTATAGGGTGCTACGGTACATAGGCTTGAGTGCGGTACAGTCTGCTGTTCTGTAAGGACCGCTATCGGTCCACAATAGATAGGGTTGACGTGCACCACTGCTGACCGCTGCCCTATACTGCAGCAGTCCTTCAGCGGTATAGGGACTGACGTACAGTCTGCTAATCACTAACACACAACCTGCTTGTTCCACAAAAGTTCTTATAAGGACTGGTAACTTGGTATAGGGTGCTACGGTACATAGGCTTGAGTGCGGTACAGTCTGCTGTTCTGTAAGGACCGCTATCGGTCCACAATAGATAGGGTTGACGTGCACCACTGCTGACCGCTGCCCTATACTGCAGCAGTCCTTCAGCGGTATAGGGACTGACGTACAGTCTGCTAAACACTAATACACAACCTGCTTGGTCCACAAAAGTTCTTATAAGGACTGGTAACTTGGTATAGGGTGCTACGGTACATAGGCTTGAGTGCGGTACAGTCTGCTGTTCTGTAAGGACCGCTATCGGTCCACAATAGATAGGGTTGACGTGCACCACTGCTGACCGCTCACCTATACTGCAGCAGTCCTTCAGCGGTATAGGGACTGACGTACAGTCTGCTAAACACTAATACACAACCTGCTTGGTCCACAAAAGTTCTTATAAGGACTGGTAACTTGGTATAGGGTGCTACGGTACATAGGCTTGAGTGCGGTACAGTCTGCTGTTCTGTAAGGACCGCTATCGGTCCACAATAGATAGGGTTGACGTGCACCACTGCTGACCGCTCACCTATACTGCAGCAGTCCTTCAGCGGTATAGGGACTGACGTACAGTCTGCTAAACACTAATACACAACCTGCTTGGTCCACAAAAGTTCTTATAAGGACTGGTAACTTGGTATAGGGTGCTACGGTACATAGGCTTGAGTGCGGTACAGTCTGCTGTTCTGTAAGGACCGCTATCGGTCCACAATAGATAGGGTTGACGTGCACCACTGCTGACCGCTCACCTATACTGCAGCAGTCCTTCAGCGGTATAGGGACTGACGTACAGTCTGCTAAACACTAATACACAACCTGCTTGGTCCACAAAAGTTCTTATAAGGACTGGTAACTTGGTATAGGGTGCTACGGTACATAGGCTTGAGTGCGGTACAGTCTGCTGTTCTGTAAGGACCGCTATCGGTCCACAATAGATAGGGTTGACGTGCACCACTGCTGACCGCTGCCCTATACTGCAGCAGTCCTTCAGCGGTATAGGGACTGACGTACAGTCTGCTAATCACTAACACACAACCTGCTTGTTCCACAAAAGTTCTTATAAGGACTGGTAACTTGGTATAGGGTGCTACGGTACATAGGCTTGAGTGCGGTACAGTCTGCTGTTCTGTAAGGACCGCTATCGGTCCACAATAGATAGGGTTGACGTGCACCACTGCTGACCGCTCACCTATACTGCAGCAGTCCTTCAGCGGTATAGGGACTAAGAGTTTTGTCACAGGGTCATTTAAAAAATGACATGCAGAGGAAGAGGCAGGCCCTTCCGCAGGGGTGGTAGGGGTAGGGCAGGAGCAACAGGCTTGAGCCAAAGTGGGAAGTTGCAGAAGGTGCGTTCAATTACTTTAAAGGATGCACCAGACTTGGTTGAGTGGCTCGCTCAGCCTTACTCTTCTGCACCCTCCTCATCCTCTCGATCTGCACCCTCTTCTTCACTCTCTGCTATGTGCACCCCCAAAGACACTACCACCAACAACACGACCACCACCACCACCACCACATACCTTCCGCTTGAGTCACTGGAATTATTTTCCGATCCATATCAAGAGGACATTTCTGATGCGCAGCCACTCTTGGTATTGGATCAGGAAGAGGAGGTAGCAACAAGCGCTACTCAGCAGTCTGACGCCAGTACCCAGATCAGCCCAAGGAGGAGGTTGGTCCCCGGTGTTGCTGCCTACTCCGAGATCTCTACTTATAGCGGTGGGGAAGGTGACGTTGATGATGACGTGTCTAGTGATGTCACGTGGGTGCCCACAAGAGAGGAAGAGGAGGGGAGTTCAGAGGGAGATATGGACCAGCAGATAGGGAGGAGAAGCAGCAATGACTTACATTGCACAGCAGGGACAAAGCAGACTGCAAATGTATCAGGAGCGAGTCATCGACCATGTACGGTCACATCTGGCGCTCCCAGGACACCGGCACATGGCTCCGCAGTGTGGGCTTTTTTTAACGTGTCCGCTGCTGACAATAGCGTTGCCATCTGCAATCTTTGCAGTCAACGCGTTAGTCGCGGTAAGCCCAATACTCACCTAGGGACGACCGCCTTAAGAAGGCACATGAGCAGCCATCACCGAGCCCAGTGGGAGCAACGGAACACACAAAGCCACACTGCAGGCTCTCACCGTCCAGCCTCGTCTTCTACTTCTCCTTCTCCTCTCTCCTCACAATTGTCCTCCACTCCACCTTCCATCACGCCAAGCTCACATTTTTCTGCAAAAAGGCAGGCTTCCGTGGGCCTAATGTTTGAGCGTAAAAAAATGATGATGCCGGATAACCCTCTTGCCCAACGGTTGGCGGCTGGCTTGTCAGAACTCATAGCCCGCCAACTACTGCCATATAAACTGGTGGACTCGGAGGCCTTTCGCAAATTTGTGGCCATTGGAACACCACAATGGAAGGTCCCAGGAAGGAAGTATTTCTCAGAGAAGGGCATCCCAGAGCTATATGGCCATGTTCAGCGGCAAGTGAATGTATCTCTGGCACACAGTGTCGGTGCCAAGATACATCTGACCACAGACACGTGGTCTAGCAAACACGGGCAGGGAAGGTATATCAGTTTTACTGCCCACTGGGTGAACCTTCTGACGGCCGTCAAGCATGTAACCCGTGGCACCCGTGTAGATTTGGTTTTACCGCCACGGATTGCATGCAGGCCTGACTCTTCTTCTCCTCCTCCTACTCCATCCTCCTCCCTCTCCTCCTCAGCTGCCTCCTCCTTTTCCGCTGCTAGCGTCTCTTCCACTGCACCGCCCAAGCTCCCCAGAACCTATTCCACATGCCAGGTGAGACGTTGCCATGCCGTGCTGCGTCTGTTGTGCCTGGAAGCAAAGAGCCACACTGGCCCGGCACTCCTTTCAGCTTTGCGTTCACAGGCAGATGAGTGGCTAACACCGCTCAATTTGACAGTTGGTAAAGTGGTGTGTGACAACGGTGCCAATCTGCTTAGCGCATTGAAACAGGGCAAAATCACGCACGTGCCGTGCATGGCACACGTCTTAAACTTGGTCGTGCAGCGATTCCTTGTCAAATACCCTGGGGTCCAGGACATCTTGCGGCAGGCAAGGAAAATCTCGGCCCATTTCAGAAGATCTTACACGGCCATGGCTCGCCTTGCTGACATTCAGCGGCGACACCATCTGCCGGTCAGACGTCTTATTTGCGATTGCCCGACGCGATGGAACTCAACCTTCTATATGCTTGATAGGCTGCTCCAGCAGAAACGTGCAGTTAACGTCTACCTGTATGAACTCTGCGAAAGAAACGGTTCTGGGGAGCTGGGTTTTTTTTCACCGCGCCAGTGGCTGCTCATGCGCGACACATGCAGACTTCTGCGGCCATTTGAGGAGATCACCAAACTGGTCAGTCGCAGCCATGGCGCCATCAGTGACATGGTACCTTATGCCTTCTTTCTGGAGCGTGCATTGCGTCGTGTCATTGATCAGGCTGTGGAGGAGCAGGAGCGGGAAGATGAGGAAGTCGCAATGCTGGATGAATTCCCAGGGGGGGCTACTCTATCTGAGACAAGTCAACAACAGGAGTCTGATGAGGAGTCAGAGGAGGATGGTGCCGGGGCGGATGAGCAGGAGCAAGAAGAGCATGCTTTAAACCTTTCTGGGATCCCTGTTGTGCGAGGATGGGGAGAGGAGAATGAAGAGGACGACATTATCCTGGATGATGAGCAGGAGCCAGGCCACCACACCGCTTCCACTTTAGTGCAAATGGGGGCCTTCATGCTCCAGTGTTTTAATAGGGACCCCCGTATAAAAAGCATGAGGGTCAAGGACCAGTACTGGGTGGCAACGTACTTAGACCCCCGGTACAAACACAAAATGGTGGAAATGTTACCGCCGTCGCAGAGGGCTGTCAGAATGCAGCACTTCCAGGCCTTGCTTCGAGAAATGCTGCATTCTGCTTTTGCGTGCGCTGGCAGAGGAGCAATTCCCACTCCCAGAGAAGGATTTGCGGGTACCAATCCAACAGCGCCTGCAAGAAGAGGCCGGTTTGAAGATGTGTTGGTGACTTCGGATATGAGGTCATTCTTTCAGCCGACCCATCGACAGGTGTCATCCGGATCCAGCATCAGGGAACGCCTAGACCGTCAGGTGTCCGACTACATTGGGTTAACGGCCGATGTGGACGCTCTGAGGAGTGATGAACCCCTAGACTACTGGGTGGGCAGGCTTGACCTCTGGCCAGAGCTTGCCCAATTTGCAATCGAACTGTTGGCTTGCCCCTCATCCAGTGTCCTGTCCGAAAGGACGTTCAGCGCAGCAGGGGGGATTGTGACCGATAAGCGTACTCGCCTAGCTCACCACAGTGTTAACTACCTCACATTTCTAAAAATGAATGAGGCATGGATCTCGGAGGAATTCAACACATGTGACCAGTAGACCATGTATATGTCTATAAACTATTTTTTTAATCAAGCACACAGACCTTCTTAATTCATTTGGCTCACTTCCTTGACCCAAAAAAGCACACCGTACTATATGCCCCTACCCTCCTCTTTGAAGAGGTTGAGCGGTGTCATATTTCTACTGGGGCTGCTTATGATATCCCTGTGCTGTGCTGACTTCCTCCTGGGGGTTCTTATTATGAAGGGATCACACTATCCCTGTGCTGTGCTGACTTCCTCCTGGGGGTTCTTATTATGAGGGGATCACACCATCCCTGTGCTGTGCTGACTTCCTCCTGGGGCTGCTTACGGTGCTGCTGTCAGTGCTGTATGTCACGGTGCTGCTGTCAGCGCTGTATGTCACGGTGCTGCTGTCAGCGCTGTATGTCACGGTGCTGCTGTCAGCGCTGTATGTCACGGTGCTGCTGTCAGCGCTGTATGTCACGGTGCTGCTGTCAGCGCTGTATGTCACGGTGCTGCTGTCAGCGCTGTATGTCACGGTGCTGCTGTCAGCGCTGTATGTCACGGTGCTGCTGTCAGTGCTCTGTATTACGGTGCTGCTGTCAGATGCCTCTATCACGGTGCATGTGTCATTCCGGTATGTCACGCTGCTGGTGATCATCTCCTGCACCCTCTTCTTTGCCTACCCTGGTCCCTGACCTTCCCTCTCCTCCATTGCCTTCATTAGCTCCATAGTCCTGAATTGTTAGAACAATTTCCCAAATAAAATAAAAATGCTTGTAGTTATCGATCCCAAATTCACCTCATACATGTATTATGTCATTGTCCAGATGGTGGGACTACGTTTTACCCCCTAATAATTACCACGTGGCCGCAAATTCGACATGAAGGTTTGCAAAGTTCGCCTCCCATTGAAGTCAATGGGGCCCGCGGCGAACGGTCGGTTTCGCGAACGTTTGGGTCCGTTCGCATTTCGCGTTCGCGAAACGTCCCGTCGGAAGTTCGTCCATCACTAACCATGAGCAGAGCCTACCAATGGATCCCTGCTCACTGATAAGCAGAAAACATCTAAATTTACCTGGAAGCTTCCTGATAAGCAGAAGACCCAAAAAATATACTCTCTTCTAGCACCTATCTAGGAGGGTGCTACATAATAAGGACAATCACTTTTACAAGAGGCTGGTGATGATCTTGTGCCCCATATCACTAAGCCATGAACCATATTTAACCACTTTCAGACCGGACCATTTTGCTGGTAAATGACCAGAGGTCTTTTTACAATTTGGCACTGCCTGCTTTAACTGGCAATTGCGCGGTCATGCAATGTTGTACCCAAACAAAATTTGCGTCCTTTTCTTCCCACAAATAGAGCTTTCTTTTGATGGTATTTGATTGCCTCTGCGATTTTTATTTTTTGCAATATAAACGTAAAAAGACCGCAAATTTTGAAAAAAAATGATATTTTCTACTTTTTGTTATTAGAAAAATCCAATAAACTCAATTTTAGTCATACATTTAGGCCAAAATGTATTCAGCCACATGTCTTTGGTAAAAAAAAAGTCAATAATTGTATATTTATTGGTTTGCGCAAAAGTTGTCACATCTACAAACTAAGGTACGTTTTCTGGAAATCACGCAGCTTTTAGTTTACGACTGCCTATCTCATTTCTTGAGGTGCTAAAATGGCAGGGCAGTACAAACCCCCCCAAATGACCCCATTTTGGAAAGTAGACCCCCTAAGGAAATTGATAAGTGGCATGTTGAGCCCATTGAATATTTTATTTTTTTGCCTCAAGCGATTGAATAATGACAAAAAAAAAATTTTTTTTTTTTTTACACACAGTTGTCACTAAATGATATATTGCTCACACATGCTATGGGCATATGTGAAATGACACCCCAAAATAAATTCTGCTGCTTCTCCTGAGTACGGGGATACCACATATGTGGGACTTTTTGGGAGCCTAGCCGCGTACGGGGCCCCGAAAACCAAGCACCGCCTTCAGGCTTTCTAAGGGCGTAAATTTTTGATTTCACTTCTCACTACCTATTACAGTTTTGAAGGCCATAAAATGCCAAGATGGCACAAAACCCCCACAAATGACCCCATTTTAGAAAGTAGACACCCCAAGCTATTTGCTGAGAGGCATTTTGAGTCCATGGAATATTTTATATTTTGCCACAAGTTGCGGGAAAATTACAAACTTTAATTTTTTTTTTTTTTTTTTCACAAAGTTGTCACTAAATGATATATTGCTCACTCATGCTATGGGCATATGTGAAATGACACCCCAAAATAAATTCTGCTGCTTCTCCTGAGTACGGGGATACCACATATGTGGGACTTTTTGGGAGCCTAGCCGCGTACAGAGCCCCGAAATCTAAGAACCGCCTTCAGGTTTTCTAAGGGCGTAAATATTTGACTTCACTCCTCACTACCTATTACAGTTTTGAAGGCCATAAAATGCCAAGATGGCACAAAACCCCCACAAATGACCCCATTTTAGAGAGTAGACACCCCAAGCTATTTGCTGAGAGGCATGTTGAGTCCATGGAATATTTTATATTTTGCCACAAGTTGCGGGAAAATTACAAACTTTTTTTTTTTTTTTTTCACAAAGTTGTCACTAAATGATATATTGCTCACGCATGCCATGGGCATATGTGAAATGACACCCCAAAATAAATTCTGCTGCTTCTCCTGAGTACGGGGATACCACATATGTGGGACTTTTTGGGAGCCTAGCCGCGTACGGGGCCCCGAAAACCAAGCACCGCCTTCAGGCTTTCTAAGGGCGTTACAGTTTTGAAGGCCATAAAATACCAAGATGGCACAAACCCCCCCCAAATGACCCCATTTTGGAAAGTAGACACCCCTAAATTTAGGGGTACACTAGTGAGACTAGGTAATAAATGGCGGGTGCCCTGAAACTATAAAAAAATAACTAACCAACCAGCGTCACCTGTAACAGTTATATGGTGATCACTGGTGAAAGGGTTAACTAGGGGGCAATCAGGGGGCTTTATGCGGTAGTATATGGGGGTCCCTGGCGCTATAAAAAGCTGCGGCGAACCTAAATACCTACCTGCCTAACTAGCGTCACCTGTGACACTAATACAGCGATCAGAAAAACGATCGCTTATTAGGCTGGGTTCACACTGGAGCGATGCGGGAACGCCACGAATCCGCGGCGGGTTCCCGCATCGCATGCCTCCCGGCGGCAGTTCACACTGCCCTATGCGAACTTCTGGGAGTGTCAGTGAAATGTTAATGACACCCCCAGATCAGTTCGCATATCGCAGTGCGATCTGCAAACTCGGATCGCATGGTGTGAACACCCATGCGATCCGATTCTGCTGCGGACCAAAAAAAGGGTCCTGTGCGAGTTTGCGGTGGGTGCGACACGAATTCAGCCATACTATCTGTATGGCTGAACTCGAATCGCACAGAGATCGGATGTGATTTGCACTGCAGTGCGGGTGCGAATCACATCCGTTCTCATAAACCGCTGCAATGTGAACCCAGCCTTAGTGACACTGGCGACGGGGGGTGATCACGGGGTTAAACCTTTATTGGGGGGGTTAGGGGGGTACCTTAGAACTAAAGGGGGCTAACCCTAACTGCCCTAACAGTTATTACAGTCACAAATGACACCCGCCGGGTGATCAGGGGGTTAAACCTTTATTAGGTAATAAATGGCGGGTGCCCTGAAACTATAAAAAAATAACTAACCAACCAGCGTCACCTGTAACAGTTATATGGTGATCACTGGTGAAAGGGTTAACTAAGGGGTAATCAGGGGGCTTTATGCGGTAGTATATGGGGGTCCCTGGCGCTATAAAAAGCTGCGGCGAACCTAAATACCTACCTGCCTAACTAGCGTCACCTGTGACACTAATACAGCGATCAGAAAAACGATCGCTTATTAGGCTGGGTTCACACTGGAGTGATGCGGGAACGCCACGAATCCGCGGCGGGTTCCCGCATCGCATGCCTCCCGGCGGCAGTTCACACTGCCCTATGCGAACTGCTGGGAGTGTCAGTGAAATGTTAATGACACCCCCAGATCAGTTCGCATATCGCAGTGCGATCTGCAAACTCGGATCGCATGGTGTGAACACCCATGCGATCCGATTCTGCTGCGGGCCAAAAAAAGGGTCCCGTGCGAATTTGCGGCGGGTGCGGCGGGTGCGATGCGAATTCAGCCATACTATCTGTATGGCTGAACTCGAATCGCACAGAGATCGGATGTGATTTGCACTGCAGTGCGGTGCGAATCACATTCGTTCTCATAAACCGCTGCAATGTGAACCCAGCCTTAGTGACACTGGCGACAGGGGGTGATCACGGGGTTAAACCTTTATTGGGGGGGTTAGGGGGGTACATTAGAACTAAAGGGGGCTAACCCTAACTGCCCTAACAGTTATTACAGTCACAAATGACACCAATGCAAAAAAAAAAAAAAAAAATGACATTGGTGTCACTGTGACTGGGGGGCAGGGGTAATTGGGGGGGTGATCGGGGGGGTGTGAGTGTGCCTGGCATGTTCTACTGTGTAGTGTCGTGTTGGTGCAACTCACCGATCCTCTCTCCTCGGTGTCAGAACGAAAAATACCGACACGGAGGAGAGATTACATCACTTCCTCTCCTGTGTTTACATTACAGGAGAGGAAGTGATGTCACGGAGGATTTTCATTCGTCGGGAGCGATCGCGAGGGGGTGGCCATGAATGAATGGCCGTCCCCTCATCCGGGATCGCTCCCGAACGAATACCGACCGCCGCAGGCACCGGGCGGGGGCCCAATCGGGCCCCCGACCCGCGGGCAGGCAAGGACGTAAATGTAAGCCCTTATGCCTGCCCGTGCCATTCTGTCGACGTACATCGTCGTGCGGCGGTCGGGAAGTGGTTAAGGCTGAAATCCAACAGGACATGAAAACACCAATAAATGCACCATCAGCCTAGCTCCAGTCTTACCTCTCCCACCTCCCAGTACTCCCTATGCTCTGTTTTTTTTTTTTTTTTGCTTTTTTTAACTTTCCCTTTTTCTAAAGTCTTCAGTTCAGTCACATGATGCGCAATCTATTCATCCTCTTCAGATATTTTCTCAGCAGTGGGTGTTTAACAATGAATTGGAGAGCAGCAATGGCATCAGCTTCCCTCAAATGGTACATTTATAATGCCCGCAGTATGTCCTCAGTCTTCTGGGTTGAATGATGGTAGGTGTTCTTTTTAAAATGCCACTTTATGCATTAACCTCCCTGGTGATATGATTATTTCTGATTTTAGGTGCTGAAAGCGGTACAATTATTTTGCATGGAAATTTGGCGTTTTATATTGTAGGCCTGCAATTCTTAGGAATAACTCTCTTAAATCTGTTCAAACCAGAGTCTAGCAGACATACCGGGTATGATAAAGTTTCTAATATAATAAATAACTATAAATACATATAACAAATAATAATAAAATTATTCAATAATGTAATCAAATCCAAAAACACTGAAATTTGCTCATTTGCAGAATCGTCGCTGTCATTAGATTTAGTGTTTGATGACGGATCTCCCCACAAATCGCTATCGCTCAATTCTGCAAGTGATTATAATTTATTATCGCTGTTTTCTAGTTGGTCTAAAATCACTTTTGACATAAAGGGACACTTTTTGGTTGCTGTGGACAATCTCCAAATTCCAGGCAGGAAAAAACAGAATTTATAATATAAAACTGAATGCAGGGCACTGGACAGACCACTAGGGACAAAGGGGATGTGTATTTTTTTTATACAGTACTGTAATCTTACAGATTACAGTATACTGTATGTGTTTTTACTTTTCTGAATTTGGCACCAATCTCCGCTCCTGTGCACCGTAACGTCGCAGGGAGCGGAACTCAGCAGCACTCAGGTACTGTGTGAATCGAGCGGAGGAGCTCACACACACAGCGGCGGGACATCGCAGGATCCAGGGGACAAGGTAAGTAACCTCTCCCTGTATCCTGCAATGTGATCCCGAGTCTGGCTCGGGGTTACCGCTTATGGTTCTGAAATTCCACCCCCGAGCCAGACTCGGGAATACCGCCAGACAGGTTAATATACCTCTTTAGACCCAGTCTGTCTGGACAGTGTGGTTCCCTGCTAACTTGGTATAATCCACAGGCATCTTAACTCTTCAGTAAGACAAAGAAGTTGAATCCAAATTCCAATGCTAACTGCAGTTAGATTATGTTTTTCCAGTCTTTTGAAGTGTATAAAGACAATGACTTTCCTAAGTCCCGCCTTTGCAAAAGTACTAATGCTGAAACATGGAAGAAGTGGAGAGAGTCTAGAAGAAGTGGTATAAAGCACAGGGAAATGTGCATGTATTGCATAGATACACTGCATACAATATGGTTTTGCCTTAACATACCCTTTAAATTTTCTTCCGCACTGTGATATGCTTTTAGTGTGATCAACAAAGCGTATGTGTTTAACTCATCCTTTATACTGTCTTCCAAGTCAAATCCACCCAACTGAACATCTATAACACAAACCCATCATTTTCTTCAAGTTACCATCAATAATTAATCACAACTGCTATGTGTTCTTGTAATAATTGATAGCAATCATCCTCATTATTGTATTATGACTTGTGTTAAACTGATAAAAAAAATACTTGAATAAACCCACATAATACATTTTTTTTATATGAACTTAACATTATAATCAGATGCAGTGTCACTTGTCACTGGTGACTTCTACCTACAGTAGTTATTAAAAAACTCATTAAAAATATTGTAAAAAAGTACAAGTATAATATTTCACAAGATTTGCTCCATAATGTCATGAGATGCCTTGTGAGCACAAAAGCAATCTCTTGTCTGTCACGAGGTGGAAATGAATAAATTAGCAGCTCATAAATAGTATGAAATGTTATATTATTTTGCAAGAGAACAGTCTAGACAAAAGCACATTACATGTAAAGTACAATCACATATAGTTCATAGACCTGATATAGAGCAGATCAGATATTTTTACTCCTGAGGAACCCCAAAATGATTTTCAGGTCTCCCCAATTCACATGAGGCCAAGGGCAAAAAATTTACTTTACATTGATGGTTAGTGGAAAGAAGGCAAACTTCAGGTGGGCAGAGCGCTGTTGGCTTTGCCAAGTGGCATTGGTCCTAGATCCTTGCAGGCACCATGAGATGGGAGGTCAATCATCCATGGTTCAAGGAACCCCTAGCAACCTCTGGAGGAAATCTAGGGTTCTACAGAACCTTGGTTGAGAATGGCTGAGATAGATATAGTAAAACATAAGATAAAAGAGACAACCCTCGGGGACTTTGCTTTTAGAGAGGAAGGTCAAGTAGACAGATCAGAAAGCCTTTAGTACTTCAAAGTGGAGCAAGCATCAGATTCATTTTCTATGTCAAATGTATGCAAAAGTGATGTGAAAATATAACATACAGGTATTTATTACCTCGATCAGAGTAGTGCACCTCAGGGTTGTCTTAAAGCATGGGCACCCCTGGACAGTTCCCCCAGGGGAATGGTTGCCCCATGATAATCTTGAATTACATCATACTTGCCGACTGTCCCGGATTTGACAGGACAGTCACACTTTACTAAGCTGTCCCAGGCAGCGTTCCAGAACCTGTACTGTGCCCTCCTGACTCTTCCTGTACTGTGCCGTTCTGCCTTCCCCTGTACTGTGCTCCTTGTTTTGATTAGTCTTTGATTTATGGCATTTTCTTTATAGTTTAACCACTTGCTTACTGGGCACTTAAACCCCCCTCCTGCCCAGACCAATTTTCAGCTTTCACCGCTGATGCACTTTGACAATTGCGTGGGCATACAACACTGTACCCAAATGAAATTTTTATCATTTTTTTCCCACAAATAGAGCTTTCTTTTGGTGGTATTTAATTACAGCTGGGAGTTTTATTTTTTGTTAAACAAACAAAAAAAGATGCAAAAAAAAAGAAAAAATCATGTTTAATAGTTTGTTATAAAATTTTGCAAACAGGTAATTTTTCTCCTTCATTGAAGTGCGCTGATGAGGCGGCACTGATAGGCTGCACTGGTGGGCACTGATAGGCTGCATTGGTGGGCACTGATAGGCTGCACTGGTGGGCACTGATAGGCATAGTTAAGGTGGCACTAATAGGCACAGATAAGGTGGCACTCATAGGCACAGATAAGGCAGTACTGATGTGCACAGATAAGGCGGCACTGATGGGCAAAGATGGGCACAGATAAGATGGCACGGATGGGTGGCACTGATAGGTACCACTGATAGATGGGACTGATGGGCACTGATAGGTGGCTCTGATAGGTGGCACTGCTGGGCACTGATGGGTGGCACTGCTGGGCATTGATGGGCACTGGTAGATGACACTGATGGGCACGGATATGTGGCACTGGGGTGCAGCACCTTTGTTGAGGCAGATTGTGGGCACTGCTGGGTGGCACTGTGGGCACTGCTGGGTGGCACTGACGGGGGGCACTTATTTTTTTTAATGAGGTGGCACTGGCAGGGGGCAGGTGCGCACTGGCAGGGCTGGCCGTGATCGGCTCTTTTTTTATAGGAATAATAGCCGATTACCGGCTCCGTTGTATCACATGATCAGCTGTCATTGGCTGACAGCTGATCACGTGATAAGGGGTCGGGATCGACCACTTGCTCGGATCAGTGATCAGGCGAGTCTCATAGGGGCCGCAGGCTGCTCGTGCACGGGACGACGTCAATAAACGTCGTCCTGGCAAAGGAGGCCCGCGCTGTAGCCGTCATTCGGCTATAGCGCGGGTCTCAAGTGGTTAAAATCAATTTTATTGAAAATACTAATAAATATATGTTTAATTCTATGAACTATTTATACTTTTTTTTTAAGTTGTTTTTATTGTAATTTCAAGGTAAAATACAAAACAATACAGAGCCTATTGGGCATACCCAGGCTCGGTCAACACAAAAAAAAGAACAAAAATCAAAAATATATATAAAGATATATATAATAAAACAACTAACCACTGTACGCTCAACCACCTGTGCAGAATATCCAAAGCAATCCTCCAATTCTACATATACGCTACAAAGCTTACTTTAGTTATTTATGAAATGAAGTGCACATTACAATTACATATTCACATACCCCCCTCCCCCCTCCCCATAACTGCTGACCGAGCAACCCCAGGAAGCCTATAAGTTCAGAGATGACACTTCTCCATTCTTGGTACTTAACCACTTCATTACCAGGCTATAGTCATATGACGTCCGCAGATGGGATCTCCCATCCTGAGTACCTGTCACTGCCCATCTAAGTACCTGCCAGCACCCATCCGAGTACCAGTCACCAGGCCATCAGAGTACCCGAGTACCTGTCACCGGCCCATCAGAGTACCTGAGCACCTGTCTCCAGCCCAACAGAGTACCTGAGTACCTATCTGGAGCCAATGACTCATAGAATATACGTTGGGGTGTACCTATCTGTAGCCCATCAGAGTACCCAAGTACCTGTCACCAGGACATCAGAATACCTGAGTACCTGTCACCAGGCCATCAGAGTACCCGAGTACCTGTCACAGCCCATCTGAGTACCCAAGTACCTGTCACAGTTCATCTGAGTACCCGAGTACCTGTCACAATCCATATGAGTACCCGGGCACCTGTCACAGTTCATCTGAGTACCTGTCACAGTTCATCTGAGTACACGAGTACCTGTCACAACCCATCTGAGTACCTGAGTTCCTGTCACAACCCATCTGAGTACCCAAGTACCTGTCACAGTTCCTCTGAGTACCCGAGTACCTGTCACAGTCCATCTGAGTACCCGAGCACCTGTCACAGTCCATCTGAGTACCCGAGCACCTGTCACAGCCCATCTGAGTACCTGTCACAACCCATCTGAGTACCTGAGTTCCTGTCACAACCCATCTGAGTACCTGAGTTCCTGTCACAACCCATCTGAGTACCCAAGTACCTGTAAAGCCCCGTACACACGAGAGGACTTATGTCCGACAGACTTCCGAAGGAGTTCCGTCGGAGTTCTGCTGGAATTCCGACGGAGTTCTGACAGACTTTTCGGCCGAGCGGACTTGGCCACACACGATCACACTAAACTCCGACGGATTCGAACGTGATGACGTACGACCCGACTCGAATAAGGAAGTTCATAGCCAGTAGCCAATAGCTGCCCTAGCGTCGGTTTTAGTCCGTCGGAGTAGCATACACACGAGCGGAGTTTTCGAAGGGGACCGGGTCCGGCGGAGTTCCTTCGGGAAAATTTGAAGCATGTTCCATATTCTAAAGTCTGTCAGACTTTGGTGAATCAAAAGTCCGTTGCAGCCCACACACGATCGAATAGTCTGACGGACTCGGTCCTTCGGACTTTGGATGTTGAAAAGTCCGCTCGTGTGTACACGGCATAAGAGTTCCTCTGAGTACCCGAGTACCTGTCACAGTATGTTAAGCAGTTCACAACCAATATATCATTTCCAAATGGTGACTTGTGCAAGTATTCAAAGAGAATCCCCGATACGCTTTGGTGAAAATAGATTATATTGTGCTCACCAGATCCTTGCCCCTACTGGGGGAAAACCGCCTTCACAGTGTTTAGCCCCTGTGTCGCTCTCTGGCGTCTCCCTGGGAGTCTGGTTATTCATCCATGGGTAAAATTCTCATTCATATATTGCATAAAAAGAGGAAGGAAGCCCTTAGTGTAGTATGTCTTTAAGAAGTATTTATTAAAAACAGAAAACTACTCACATAACATCAAAGCTGAATTTGCTATATGAAATCCTCACACCACCAGCCGCAGCGGTTTACTCAGGAGAGGTCACGTCCTTATGGCCACACCTACCGGTTTCGTCACGCAGACGTCATCAAGAGCCAACCCATCTGAGTACCTGTCAGCACCCATCCGAGTACCAGTCACCAGCCCATCAGAGTACCCGAGTACCTGTCACCAGGCCATCAGAGTACCCGAGTACCTGTCTCCAGCCCAACAGAGTACCTGAGTACCTATCTGCAGCCCATGCCTCATAGAATATGCATTGGGGTGTACCTATCTGTAGCCCATCAGAGTACCCAAGTACCTGTCTCCAGCCCGACAGAGTACCCGATTACCTATCTGCAGCCCATGCCTCATAGAATATACCTTGGGGTGTTATCATTCCAAAATGGGGTCATTTTGTGGGTAATTCCTTTGTCCTGGTGGAGGAGAAGTAGCAGAATGTGTTTTGGGGTGTCATTTTTGCTATATACATGCTTTGAGTTATAAATATCATATAAATTGACCAATTTGTGTAAAAAAAAGATAAGTTTTAATCTTCTTTTCACGTTTTCTGAAGACTTGTGGAGAAAAATGAACAGTTCAATAGACTCATTATGCCTCATAGAATAGACGTTGGGGTGTTTGCTTTCCAAAATGGGATCATTTTGTGGGTAAATCCATTGTCCTGGTGCTCCAGGGCCTTCACAAATGTAATAGGTCATTAGGAAATTAGATGTGTAATTTATGCTCCCTGACGATGCTCCCTGCATGTTGGACCTCTCTGTGTGGCCAGTTTGTGTAAAAGTCACATACATGTGGTATCGCCATACTTGGGAGGAGTAGCAGAATGTATTTGGGGTGTAATTGGAAGTATGCATATGCTGTGTGTGAGAAATAACTGGTTATTATGACAATTTTGTGAAAAATAAATTCTTAATATTCCCAAGAATTGTGGGAAAAAATTACAACTTCAAAAAACTCACCATGCCTCTTCCTAAATACCTTTGACTGTCTACTTTTCAATAAGTGGTCATTTGGCGGGTATTTGTACTTTCCTGACATTTCAGGGCCTCAAGAAATGAGATAGGCCGTCAGTGCATCAGGTGTGATCACTTTTCAATGATTTGCACCATAGCTTGTAGACTCTATAACTTAAAGCGGGGGTCCACCGGGACTCCGCGTTTTTTTTTTTTTTTTTTTAAAAGCCAGCAGCTACAAATACTGCAGCTGCTGACTTTTAAATAGTGACACTTACCTGTCCAGCGCGCCCGCGATGTCGGCACCCGAAGCCGATCGCTCGCTCGGCTGCCGGGTCCCGCCGCCATCTTGGGTATGGGAATCAGGAAATGGAGCCTTTCGGCTGATTTCCCGGTTCCCTACTGCGCATGCGCGAGCCGCGCGGCGCAATCCGGACGGTCCCCGCTGCCTCTGGGAGCTGTGTGTTTCCCAGCAGGCAGCGGGGCACTTGCTGAAGGGGGCGGGCGCTTGCGGAACGGGGGCGTAACCTACGCTCGTTCCGCAGAGAGCTAGCCCAGAAGTGGGTGCAGTTACCTGGATTATCCAGGTAACTGCACCCCCCTCCCCCCTGAAAGGTGCCGATTGTGGCGCCGGAGGGGGGGGGGATTCCGATGAGCGTCCATTTTAGGGTGGACCTCCACTTTAACTTTGACTTTTTTTTTTTAATTTCCGCTCTTTTTCCACTTAGGCCCCTTTCACACTGACGTCCCGTTCAGGCCCGCCTGTCAGTTTTTCAGGCGGACCTGAACGGGTGCTCCATAGAGCTCTATGGAGCGTCGGATGTTAGCGGTGACATGTCCGCTGACATCCGACCCGCTCCGATCCGAAAAAGTGTAACGGAGGAAAAAGCTATTTTTCCATCCGTCTGCGGATCGGATCGGGTGACGACGGGCACTGTGGTCCGTCGTCATCCGATCTCCCATAGGGGAGAGCGGCGCTGTGACAGGTCCGTCCCTGCGCAGTGTGCAGAGACAGACCTGTCATCTCCCTTCTCAGCGGGGATCGACGGAGTGATCCCCGCTGAGCAAACGGATATCCACGGGGTGGATCAGAACTGATCCGCCCCGTGTGAAAGGACCCTTAATGTCGCAAAAAATAAAAAACCCAGTAGTGATTAAATACCACCAAAAGAAAGCTCTATTTGTATGGAAAAAATTATACAAATTTTGTTTGGGTACAGTGTTGCATGACTGTGTCATTGTCATTTCTTCAGTGCTGTCACATGAAAAGATATAATAAAAATATTTACAAAAATGTGAGGGGTGTACTCACTTTTATGAGATACTGTATATCATTCTGTCTCTTCTGCATTACAGTACAGTAAAACCTTGGATTGCGAGCATAATTTGTTCCGGAAAAATTCTTGTAATCCAAAGCACTTGTATATCAAAGCAAATTTCCCCATAAGAAATAATGGAAACTCAAACGATTCATTACACAACCATTTATTCATAGGTCCTTCAGTTTATAGTCCATAGAAAAAGATTATAGCAATGTGACCAGGTTATGTCACCATAAAATGCCTGTCCACAAATGGAAGCCTCCACAAGGGGATTAGAAGCAAAATCCAGCAGGAGCTCCAGAAGATAAAAGAGAAGAGAGGTGCCTCTAATGCCGTGTACACACGTAGCAGACTATACGGCGTACTAAGTCCACCAGACTATCCGCCTTACTTTTGAAATGAACGGACTCGCCCACACACGCAGAGGAAAGTCCGCTCATTTTGAGCGCGGCTCACCTGGTATGGACTTAAAGGGGAATCCCTACGCCGAAAAATCGGCGTGCGGGTCCCCCCCTAGGTCCATATCAGACCCTTATCCGAGCACGCTACCCGGCCGGCCAGGAAAGGGGGTGGGGGCGAGTGAGTGCCCCCTCCTGAGCCGTACCAGGCCACGTGCCCTCAACATGGGGGGTGCCTTGGGAAAGGGGGAGCATGCAGCCCCCCACCCCAAAGCACCTTGTCCCCATGTTGATGAGAACAAGGGCCTCTTCCCGACAACCCTGGCCATTGGTTGTCGGGGTCTGCGGGTGGGGGGCTTATCGGAATCCGTGAGCCGCCTTTAATAAGGGGGCCCCCGGATCCCGGCCCCCCACCCTATGTGAATGAGTATGGGGTACAATGTACCCCATACCCATTCACCTGTGAAAAAAAGTAAAAAAAAACAAACATAACACACAAGGGTTAAAATAGTTTATTGCAAAGTCGTGTTCAAGTCGTCTCCAAGTTGCCTCACAAAGTCGTCCTGAAGTCGTGTCGCCCCTGTGTGAACCGAGCCTTAACAACTCACATGGTTGATGATTAAAAGAGACACATCAAAGTATGCAGACATCCGGGGTAAAGCTGTCCACACAGACCGTCCTCAGCACTGCTGGCTCTCACCGCTTTCAGTCTCCAATCATGACCGGGAAGACTACCCTGCAGTAGAGTGATTTGAAAGTGAGGCTTGGAGTGCATCGTGGAATAGATGACGTCGATGGCGGTGCGGAGGATGGTCTATGTGGACAGTTTTCCCCCGGATGACTGCATACTTATAGTAGATATGCCTTTTTAATCATCAACCATATGAGTTGCTAAATGTTGTACTTTCATTAAATGTAACTGTATTGCTACACTTGGAGGCGCCTCTCTTCTCCAAAAACATTTTGCTTGTCTTGCAAAACGCTCTCAAACCAAGGTTTTACTGTATACATACATAACACACACACACACACACACACACACTGAGCAAAATGATAAAACACAACACTTTTGTGCTTGCCCCTATTTATCATGAGCTGAACTCAAAGATCTACAACTTTTTCTATGTACACAAAAGGCCTATTTCTCTCAAATATTGCTCACAAATCTATCAAAAATCTGTGTTAGTGAGCCCTTCTCCTTTGCTCAGATAATAATCCATCCACCTCACAGGTGTGGCATATCAAGATGCTGATTAGACAGCATGATTATTGCACAGGTGTGCCTTAGGCTGGCCACAATAACAGGCCACTCTAAAATGTGCAGTTTTTTCACACAGCACAATGCTACCGATGTTGCAAGTTTTGAGAGAGCATGCAATTGGCATGCTGACTGCAGGAATGTCCACCAGAGCTGTTGCCCTTGAATTGAATGTTCATTTCGCTACCATTTCAGAGATTTTGGCAGTAAATCCAACCGGCCTCACAACCGCAGACCACGTGTAACCACACCAGCCCAGGACCTCCACATCCAGCATCTTTACCTCCAAGATCATCTGAGACCAGCCACCTGGACAGCTGCTGCAACAATCGGTTTGTATAACCAAAACATTTCTCCACAAATTCACTAACACAGATTTAGGCAGATTTGTGAACATTATTTGAGAGCAATGTATATGTGTGTGTGTGTGTGTATTTTCAGAGAGAGATATATATATACATACACACACACACATATACATTATATATATATATATATATATATATATATAAATATATGTGTGTGTATCCCCAAATGGTCATAGTAATTTGTTTGATGATTCAGATAAGGAATGGATCCAAATTTTGTTCCATTCGTTATTTCAGATGCACATGATGGCAGCCGATATTGTCCTATCTGCTCATGCCATTTCTCTTGGTGGGATAGACTAGCGCTCAAAAATATTGAATCCTTTCGATTCAATAATGTTTAAATAGGGGCGTAGTTAGCCGGCGCTGGAGATGGCCGCCTGATCTCACCTCCACAGCGAGGGAGAACACCGGAGCACATCAGACCCAACAGGAGGGATAGATCGAGCCCAAAATAGCACCACATCTTCCCCGAGTGCCGCCCGACAACGTCCGGCAAACGGACGGGTGAACATGGCCTTAAGAGATTCAACACGTTCATGTTTCCCCAGGACAAGGGCAGTGAGATCCAAGATGGCACCGGCGGCCTGACAGAGCTGCGGGAGGCTTACACAGACCTCTCGGATGCCATCCAAGCCGAAATGGGCACAGCACCACTGCCTCTATCCCCTACACAAGACCCAGGCTCTGATCCCCTTACTTCCAGCCCAGCCAAAGCCCAGATGATGATGGATACACCACATTCATGGTCACCTCACGCCAGGATAGAGGCCCAGGCCTTCAATCCATTCCAATCCAACCAGGCCCTGCATAATTCTATGCCATCCTTTCCCACCACTGGCCAACCAGTCATAGACACCACCCTAAAAGAAATGCTCATGTCCCTGCAAACATCTCTGTTGACTGACCTGTCATCCTTGTTCCACAAGATCTCCTCAGACATGCACTCCATGAGTAACAGAATTTTATTGAACAGGGAATGACAGAATGCTCAACCACAGTGAACGACATCATAGATGCAGTTAATGAAATTAAAGAGAAGCAAGATTGGGTCCGGGCCAAGCTGCCCGATTTAGAAGACCGCTCCAAACGCAATAACGTTAAACTGCGGGGGGTCCCTGAGTCTGTACCCCCAGGAGACTTGCCAAAATACGCTAAAGACCTCATACACACTTTCCTACCTGACACGGCCCCCAGAGACATCATCATAGATGGCATTCACAGGATAGCAAAACCCTCTCACTTAGCAGCTTCAGTGCCGAGAGACGTCCTCATGAGAATTATTTTTTTCCACATCAAAGAAAAAATAATGTCAGAAGCCAGGTCTAAAGCTCCTCTGCCCAGACCATACGAAGGAATCCAGATCTTTCCCGACCTTTCCAAATACACATTACAGCTAAGGAGACAGCTAAACCCTATTACCAAAGGCCTTTTCAACCATAAAATCCTATAAAAATGGAGATATCCCGCGACTTTGCTCATCACAGAAAAAGGGGCCCACCCCTGTTGTCAGCGACCTAATTAAAGGCATGCGCCTACTACATGAGTGGGGCATCATTCTGGAATCACCAAAAGAAGCACCTCTGCCACAACGGAATCTTCAACAAAGGCGCACTAACCAGAGTTCCAGAATGTACCAACCCCAAACGATCATCTGAACCTGTTGGGTCATAACCACAACAAAATTTCTCCCTCGCTGCCTTATGCGATTTTATCAGCTTTTCCTAGTTACTGTTTTCCCCCATTAGTGGCAAAGCTACCTCTAGCTTCCTTTTCCACACACCGCCACAAACCTTTCATTGAAAAAATATCACATAATAGAAAAACTACTACAGCTTTTGTTTTCATTTTTTGCTATTTTAGCCTTCTGACTTGTTGCTTTCCCCCCAGATCTCTCTCATAGCTCTTGTTCCAGGACTTCAATAATGTTTAGATTATATAGCAATCTTCCGGAAAACTGAAAACATTTTCGAGACCAATGAATATAGGAAACGAATGTCAAAAATCCGAATATATGAAACGAATTCCGAAAAACGAAATCAGTTCGACAAAACAAATATGAGGAAATTACATGAATGCATTCGAAACTAGAGGTGCACCGAATGGAAATTTTGGTGCTGAAACCAAAAATTCAGGATACACTTAACTGAAACCAAAAATGACAGTTTTTTAAAAATGTTTATATATAATTGTATTCTATTTGACTTTAATTAATATGATGCATTTAAATGAATATGAATTTAATGTCGGCCATTATTGACACCTTTAATGCAAGAAAAGCTTTAAAAAAAAAAAAAAAAGTAAAAACATAAAAAAAAAAAAAAAAAATGTATCCGTTTACAGGAGTTGTAAAGTCAGATTTTTCTTTATCTTAATGCATTCTATGCATTGAGATAAAAAGCCTTCTGTGATGAAGTAAGGCCTCCCCACCTAATACTAGTATTAATACTGTGATGAAGTAAGGCCTCCCCACCTAATACTTACCAGAGCCCCATCTCTATCCAGCCATGTCCACGAGTGTCTCGCCAAACCCCTGCTTTATGTCTGAATGGACACACGGAGCTGCAGCTCGGCTCGGGTGCCCCCATAGCAAGCTGCTTGCTGTGGGGGCACTCAACAGGAGGGAGGGGCCAGGAGCTCCAGCAAGGGACCCAAGAAGAGGAGGATCCGGGCTGCTCTGTGCAAATCCACTGCACAGAGCAGGTAAGTATAACATGTTTGTTATTTTTAAATATATAAAAAAAAAGGAGACTTTACAATAACTTTAACTTCTATGTATGTCTTCCCACTGGTCCGTTGCGCTTCTGTTGTGGTGTTAAAAATCTTGCTTGCTTGCTAAATAACACGTTATGTTATGTTTTAGTGCGATTTTTGTCACATGACCTATGAAAATCAAACCATAAGCACAGTAAAATCATTGTAAAATTGTGTCAATCTGTGCAAATTCACGACAAAATTTGTGTGCATTTTTGGTGTCATTAACGGCATATTTTTCTTTTATCAGCAAAATGCCAATAACACAATTTTCACGCAAAATGTTTCAGCGGCCGAAATTTCGGTGCATCTCTATCTGAAATGATAATTTCTACGCTCTAAGACTCCAGTCACACCAATGCGTTTTTTCATGCTTTTTGCAGAAATGCAGGACTTTTTTTTTTTTTAACATGTGTTCCCATCAATGCATTTTTGTGCCTCTTTTTTAAATGCAAAACGTTGCTTTTTTTGGTTAAATAGATTTCAATGGAGAAGCTGCAGATAAGCATGTAGTAGTGCATTTTTACAGCGATTTTCGTTTTTAACCACTTCCATATCGGGCCTATTCTGGCACTCCTCTCCTACAGTATCTCACAAGAGTACACCTCTCACATTTTTTAAAATATTTTATTATATCTTTTCATGTGACAACACCGAACAAATGACACTTTGCTACAATGTAAAGTAGTGAGTGTACAGCTTGTAAAACAGTGTAGATTTGTTGTCTCCTCAAAATAACTCAACACACAGCCATTAATGTCTAAACCACTGGCAACAAAAGTGAGTACACCCCCTAAGTGAAAATGTCCAAATTGGGTCCAATTAGCCATTTTCCCTCCCCGGTGACATGTGACTCGCTAGTCTTACAAGGTTTTAGGTGTGAATGTGTTAAATTTGGTGTTATCACTCTCACTCTCTCATACTGGTCACTGCAAGTTCAACATGGCACCTCATGGAAGAGAACTCTGAGGATCGGAAAAAAATAATTCTTGCTCTACATAAAGATGGCCTAGGCTATAAGAAGATTGACAAGACCCTGAAACTGAGCTGCAGCACGGTGGCCAAGACCATACAGTGGTTTAACAGGACAGGTTCCACTCAGAACAGGCCTCGCCATGGTGGACCAAAGAAGTTGAGTGCACTTGCTCAGCGCCATATCCAGAGGTTGTCTTTGGGAAATAGACATATGAGTGCTGCAAGCATTGCTGCAGAGGTTGAAGGGGTGAGGGGTCCACCTATCGGTGCTTAGACCATACGCCGCACACTGCATCAAATTGGTCTGCATGGCTGTAGTCCCAGAGGGAAGCCTCTTCTAAAGATGATGCACAAGAAAGCCCACAAACAGTTTGCTGAAGACAAGCAGACTAAGGACATGGATTACTGGAACCATGTCCTGTGGTCTGATGAGACCAAGATACATTTATTAGGTTCAGATGGTGTCAAGCGTGTGTGGCACCAACCAGGTGAGGAGTACAAAGACAAGTGTGTCTTGCCTACAGTGAAGTATGGTGGTGGGAGTGTCATGGTCTGGGGCTGCATGAGTGCTGCCGGCACTGGGGAGCTACAGTTAATTGAGGGAACTATGAATGCCAACATGTACTGTGGCATACTGAAGCAGAGCATGATCCCCTCCCTTCGGAGACTGGGCTACAAGGCAGTATTCCAACACAATAATGACCTCAAACACACCTCCAAGATGACGAAAAATCATAAGCCGCGCTAAATGGATACCAAAGCAAATACAACCAACTATTTGTGCAATAATATAAAAATAAATATTGGAATAGATATTAGTAGATGCAACCAACTGCTAGTGCAAAATATGCAAGTAAATATTGAAATAGATATTATATAGGGTATGGCAACCCTATATGTGTAAATACATATACGTGATACAAAACATATAAGTATTGAAATTTCTGATCCCAAAAACCCACAAATGCTGATGGGCACGTAAATTAAGAATCAGTGACATACACCTATGATAAAAATAAACATATAAAGTATAAACACCCAGTGTATGAACAATGAGTCCGTATAAAGAACAAGAAGGGGTTAACGTGAGACCAAAATAAAGTCCTCTGGGTAAAAACCACACTAATCCTGGAAATCCAAATATGGGAGCAGTTATGTTCAATCCACCACCAACACACGATAAGATTTACTGCTTACCAGATATGATTGACCCCCCACTACAGAGGGTCACACGGGGCTTTATAGGGATGGACGTCACTTCCAACCGCAAGGTAAAGGGGTTCCTCGATGTCTTCCTGGCTTCGCTCTTTTAGGAACTCTTGGGAAGAAAACTCACTCCCGGACACTCAACTCAGTAGTCCAAACAGACTCAGAGCCAGGGGCATCAAAACCATAGGAAAAAAGTAAAGCTCAAAATAGTGTAAAACCCTTTTTATTTTAAGGTAAAAATATAAAAATACACTTACAAGTGTGTAAAAGAAAAAAGCGCCTTAAGTCCGTGGCGCCGGCCGGACACACACGGACAAACTCGTTCTCCTGGAACCCGTCACAAAACCGAGGTGAATGTAGCGCACCGCTCAGCCCTACGCGTTTCGCAACAAAATTGCGTCATCCAGGGGCACGAGCGGCACGCTGTATCACCTCCATTTATATGTCTCTAATCATCTGAGCCTCACTCTGGGCACCTGGCTTTTCCCGCCAAAACCAAGCCTCGTCTTGGAATCAACGTCTGATTCGTCAGGCAGTGATTCCAAAGGTCAATCCACAAGGTTGGGCCCACCCTCACCCCGCCCTCATATGTAACCTGTCATGTCCGTTCTAATACTCAGCTGAATTAAATTAGACACTGCCAGTGTCTCAATATGTCATATGGGCCATGTATCCCAACTCTACAGATACATACCCTTATGCTGGCCAAAGGAACGATAAAAGGGGGAGGGGGGGGGGGGGAAGGAATGTGTATGGAAAGCCAAGACCGTGTCATTAGCCCCACTTCCGGTTTGTAACCATCCCGGATATCCAAGCCTCACTATCGTTCTGACATGACTTCCGGTCCTGCGTCGCCCAATAGTCCAACTACTAATGTTTAATGCACAAACTCCCCAAAGTATCCCTCTTTTATTTGTAAATACAGGACACCAGCCCTGTCCAGTGGTGCAGATCGAAAGAGGAAGAAAGAACGACCGGTACGTGTGCAGGGCGTCCCATCGGGATCACCCATGCCCCACTTCCGGTCGTTAGTTCTCGGACGTATGCCCCACTTCCGTTTTCGGTAACTTCCGGTCACCCGATCGGAAACTGTACCTGCACCAACCAAGCCTCGTTCACGTCACATGAGGTCACTTCCAATATGTGACTATGATGGTCCCGCCCTAATGGCTCCACGCCGCCTACGGCGCGGCGTAACAAGAGACCCGACGCTTCCTTACATCCGTCCGCATACCCCCTGCGCATGTGCAGGGTCATTTAACAGAATCAAATGCACAACACATAGCTCGCCGTGGCAAAAACCAGAACTGCGCCCCCAGTGAACTAATGACATAACTACATCCACCACATACACCAAACTCACATAGCTGGTCTGTGTTGGTATCTAGATCATAACACTGGGTGGGCGATCTAAAGTGTTCAATAATTCACTATAAGATCACTCAATAGTGCATGGTGTGTTTCCTTTATAAATTATCGCAACAACATGTGTCTCCTACATCTTAACTGCAAACTCAGGATATGTCAAATATTTGTCAGGTTGTGGCTATAAGAACCCCATCATAGATGGCCCCAAAATTGTCTTAGAGCCGCCGGCCCAGAGCGCAGGTCCAATGGGAAGAGCTCACAAAAGATATGGCAAAACAATAAACCAAATCGTTTAGTAACTAACAATGGTAAACAGATGGCAAAATTAATTCAACAATGTTACAAACAAAAACATTAAAAAACATGGTAAAATTATTTTTATAGGTATCGCGAATATATCTAGCACGATTGTACTGTATGAGACACCTAACTTCCTGAAGAACATCCATAGAATGGACAGGAGAATGAGGCAAGGACGTGAGCGCCCTCACGAATTATTTATGAAGGCGTTCACGTCCGTGTCAACATTCATACCAAAAGGCACATAAGTTTTGAGCCTGTGGATCCAGGCCATTTCTTGTCTAGAAATCTCCCTGACCAGTGAACCGCCCCTCCAGTGAGGTCTGTACTTATCGATACCGACATATAGTGTATTGGAGGGGTCTCTATGGTGTACTTGGTCAAAATGGCGTGACACCGGATGCTTGTCAAAGCCTCTCCTAATATTACCAACATGCTCATTGAGTCTCGTCTTCAGTGCCCTTTTGGTCCTCCCCACATATTGGAGGCCGCAAGGGCACTGTATCAGATACACGACTCCCTCAGATGCGCAAGTGATAAATGACTCGATATCGAAGGGTCTTGATGTACTCGTGGAAAAAAATTTAAAAATCCTCCTGTCCTTACAACTATTTAAAGTACAAATCTGGCAGTTCCCACACTTGTAGTAACCTTTCATATCCTGAAAGAAGGATCTAGCAGCCCTTGGTGGATCATGTACACTTGGTGCCACGCGACTCCCCAGGGACGATGCTCCCTTAAAGATAACTTGTGGTTTAGGTGGTAAGATAGTACCTAGAACTGGGTCGCTTGTTAGCAGGTGCCAATGTTTTTGTATCAGTTGCTTGATGTTACGGTGTTGAACTGAAAAAGTGGTAACAAAAGGAATTCCATTGGCTGTCATTGGATCTGCAAGCCTGCCTTGCCCTAACAGTTCTGCCCTATCTTTTTCCCGAACCCATTTGAGAGTTTTCAACAGGTTCTCACCACTATATCCCTTTTCCAGAAATCTTTTAGAAAGAAGGGTTGCTTGTTCTTCAAAGACGCTCGTTTCGGTGCAGTTGCGTCTCAAGCGCATAAATTGTCCCTTAGGTACAGCCCTCAACCAAGGTTCGTGGTGACAGCTGTCTAGGGGGATGTAGGAATTTCGGTCAGTTGTTTTAAAGTGGGTTGATGTTATAAAACGGTTATTCTCGATCTTAATTTTGAGATCCAGAAAGGAGATCTCTGTTTGGCTGGCCTCAAAACCAAACTTAATGCCCCTATCGTTAACATTGAGATTGGCCATGAAGGATTGTAGTTCAATCTCTGTCCCGTCCCACAGGAGGAGGACGTCATCAATATACCGTGCCCATAGGGCCACTTCCGGTCTCCTAGGGGCATTGATGACGTCCTCCTCCCATTTGGCCATGAACAGATTGGCCAAACTGGGGGCATATTTAGCCCCCATGGCCACCCCCCTATCCTGTCGATAGAATTGGTTATCGAACCAAAAGTAGTTGTGACTTGCTGCATATTCTAAAAGTTCCATAATGAACTCAATCTGTGTGGGTACAAGGCCTGATCCCCTCTCTAGATATAGTCTAACTGCTTCCAGGCCTAATTGGTGTGGAATAATGGTGTAGAGTGACGTGACGTCAGCTGTTACCAGCCACAAACCCCTCTTGGGGGTCAGGCCGGCCAAGGTGTTGATGACTTGTTTTGTGTCCTTAATATAGGACGGCATGGTGTGAACCAATGGCTGCAAAAAATGATCGATATACTTGCCCACCCGGGAAGTGACGGAATCAATACCGCTCACTATCGGACGTCCCGGGGGGCAAGTAACACTTTTATGTATCTTGGGGAGGTAATAAATAACGGGCGTACGGGGAGCCCGTGGTACCAAAAACAACCTCTCTTTCTCATTAAGAATCCCTTTTCGGAAGCCTTGGTCAACAATGTTTTCAAGGGTTCTTTTATACTGTACGACAGGATTCCTATTTAAAATAGTGTAGGTCTCATCATCCTCTAGGATGCGGTGCATTTCCTTTAGATAATCTTCACGATCTAACACCACAATCCCCCCCCCCCTTATCTGCTGGTCTAATGACCAAAGATTTGTTAGTGCACAATGAATCTAGCCCAACTTCAAGGTCCCTCTGCATCCTGACCTTCCTCACTTTAAGGGAATCCAGGTCGCGCAGAACCACATCCCTAAAGACCCTAATGTTGGGCGGTATGGGGCCTGGGGGATTGAAAAGAGAGGCGTTTGAAAGATTAGAGTGTTGAATCTCAGACCTAGTTCTACCTCCGTCAGAGATTGGGTTGCTAAGCATGTACCTCTTAATATTGAGTTTGCGAACGTATTTATGGATGTCCATGTAAGTCTGAAACTTACTTATATTCCTTGGTGGGGCAAATTTTAAACCTTTATCTAATAATCTTTTCTCAGGTTCTGACAATACCTGTTTACTCAGATTGAAAATCCCAGATCCTATGGTCTCCTTCTTTTTAGTTGACTGGATTCTCCTCCCCCCTCTGCTTCCTCTCTTCGTTCTACGGGCCTTTTTACGCCCCTGTTGTCCCTGGGAAAATCCAGATTCTGGCCACCCCTCCTAATAGGGGAGTCTGTAAATTGCGGGAACCTACAGTCATCCTGTCTCCATCCAAAACCTCCCCTCTCAAAAGAATCTGGGTGGTGGGGGGGTCCCCTACCTCTACCATCCTGTATATAGCCAGAATGGTGGTAAGTTCTAGAGTTATTATTATATCCCCCTCCGTTGTTTGGGCTATCGGTCTGTCTGGTATAGTCAGATGTCTCTAGATCAGACAGAGGGAAAAAGCGATTTTGAGTGTTGATCCCTCCATCATAACCGCCATTCTCCCTATTGTGAAATGGCACCTGGGTCCGATCGGAACCCTGTGTCATATTACGTGGGGGGCGTCTATTCTGGGGAGCACCGCGCGTCCACCTCATATTGGGATGTTGGTATAGGTCAGAGCCATATGTCATATCCCCTCTCACACCTTGGGAAGGGGCACCGAAATGGCGTTGCCCCATCCCTCTATTGGGTGGCCTTGATTCTGTGTTTGATCTATTATGTGTATTACCCCTTCTAGGGGAATGACGGGGCCCTTGCTGTACCCAAGATAATGTAGGATTAATCATTGGACCATTGAGGACCGCTCCTTGTGGCAAGGTATCCATCGTCATATTATCCTCGTTTTCTGAGGCAAGTTTTTTCTGCCAAACGAAGACATAACCGGTCTGGTAGTCCTCTCTATCTCTACCATATTTCTTTTTCTTTTTTATTTTCTGGTCCCTTTCCTCCTTCTCCAAGACCTTCTGTAGGTTCTTAGAACATTCTTTGTATTCCTCTCCATTGACAAAGGGTGTTAATTTTTCTTTAATAATTTTGATGTCCTCGTCTAGTCTAGTTAGTTTCTCGGTTTTTCTACCGACAAGGAATCGCAACAGATCGATCCCAGCATCGTTAAAAAACTTATACCAGCTCTCTACATCAAGGTCACCCCTGGGAGGACTAACCTCCCATCTCAAGCTTCTGGGCACCATACCTTCCCTTATATATGTCTCCAGGAATGCGATGTCCCACTGTGCATGTATTTCGGATGTGGTAAGGTTTTTTAATCTAACAAACAAACCCCCAACATCAGTTTCTGAAATAATAGGAGTGGAGCTGAAAACCTCAGAGGTGTTGACCACCCTCTTAGCACGGAATTCAAAAATATCCATAATGAGGAAAAAGGGGGTACAGATTCCCCACAACCCAAGCTGCAATTAGTGAATGTGAAATGTATACAAAGGAAAAAAGAAAATAACTGCGCTAAGGTTAAGAATGTGAATGTGTAAATGTGTAAATATATAAAGAAATTCCTGTGAGGATATTAAGCTGCGGCTTCGCTATGTCACATGCATGCAAATAAGAAAACGAAAAATCATAAGCCGCGCTAAATGGATACCAAAGCAAATACAACCAACTATTTGTGCAATAATATAAAAATAAATATTGGAATAGATATTAGTAGATGCAACCAACTGCTGGTGCAAAATATGCAAGTAAATATTGAAATAGATATTATATAGGGTATGGCAACCCTATATGTGTAAATACATATACGTGATACAAAACATATAAGTATTGAAATTTCTGATCCCAAAAACCCACAAATGCTGATGGGCACGTAAATTAAGAATCAGTGACATACACCTATGATAAAAATAAACATATAAAGTATAAACACCCAGTGTATGAACAATGAGTCCGTATAAAGAACAAGAAGGGGTTAACGTGAGACCAAAATAAAGTCCTCTGGGTAAAAACCACACTAATCCTGGAAATCCAAATATGGGAGCAGTTATGTTCAATCCACCACCAACACACGATAAGATTTACTGCTTACCAGATATGATTGACCCCCCACTACAGAGGGTCACACGGGGCTTTATAGGGATGGACGTCACTTCCAACCGCAAGGTAAAGGGGTTCCTCGATGTCTTCCTGGCTTCGCTCTTTTAGGAACTCTTGGGAAGAAAACTCACTCCCGGACACTCAACTCAGTAGTCCAAACAGACTCAGAGCCAGGGGCATCAAAACCATAGGAAAAAAGTAAAGCTCAAAATAGTGTAAAACCCTTTTTATTTTAAGGTAAAAATATAAAAATACACTTACAAGTGTGTAAAAGAAAAAAGCGCCTTAAGTCCGTGGCGCCGGCCGGACACACACGGACAAACTCGTTCTCCTGGAACCCGTCACAAAACCGAGGTGAATGTAGCGCACCGCTCAGCCCTACGCGTTTCGCAACAAAATTGCGTCATCCAGGGGCACAGTGGCACGCTGTATCACCTCCATTTATATGTCTCTAATCATCTGAGCCTCACTCTGGGCACCTGGCTTTTCCCGCCAAAACCAAGCCTCGTCTTGGAATCAACGTCTGATTCGTCAGGCAGTGATTCCAAAGGTCAATCCACAAGGTTGGGCCCACCCTCACCCCGCCCTCATATGTAACCTGTCATGTCCGTTCTAATACTCAGCTGAATTAAATTAGACACTGCCAGTGTCTCAATATGTCATATGGGCCATGTATCCCAACTCTACAGATACATACCCTTATGCTGGCCAAAGGAACGATAAAAGGGGGAGGGGGGGGGGAAGGAATGTGTATGGAAAGCCAAGACCGTGTCATTAGCCCCACTTCCGGTTTGTAACCATCCCGGATATCCAAGCCTCACTATCGTTCTGACATGACTTCCGGTCCTGCGTCGCCCAATAGTCCAACTACTAATGTTTAATGCACAAACTCCCCAAAGTATCCCTCTTTTATTTGTAAATACAGGACACCAGCCCTGTCCAGTGGTGCAGATCGAAAGAGGAAGAAAGAACGACCGGTACGTGTGCAGGGCGTCCCATCGGGATCACCCATGCCCCACTTCCGGTCGTTAGTTCTCGGATGTATGCCCCACTTCCGTTTTCGGTAACTTCCGGTCACCCGATCGGAAACTGTACCTGCACCAATGAATGTTGAATGTTGAATGTTGACACGGACGTGAACGCCTTCATAAATAATTCGTGAGGGCGCTCACGTCCTTGCCTCATTCTCCTGTCCATTCTATGGATGTTCTTCAGGAAGTTAGGTGTCTCATACAGTACAATCGTGCTAGATATATTCGCGATACCTATAAAAATAATTTTACCATGTTTTTTAATGTTTTTGTTTGTAACATTGTTGAATTAATTTTGCCATCTGTTTACCATTGTTAGTTACTAAACGATTTGGTTTATTGTTTTGCCATATCTTTTGTGAGCTCTTCCCATTGGACCTGCGCTCTGGGCCGGCGGCTCTAAGACAATTTTGGGGCCATCTATGATGGGGTTCTTATAGCCACAACCTGACAAATATTTGACATATCCTGAGTTTGCAGTTAAGATGTAGGAGACACATGTTGTTGCGATAATTTATAAAGGAAACACACCATGCACTATTGAGTGATCTTATAGTGAATTATTGAACACTTTAGATCGCCCACCCAGTGTTATGATCTAGATACCAACACAGACCAGCTATGTGAGTTTGGTGTATGTGGTGGATGTAGTTATGTCATTAGTTCACTGGGGGCGCAGTTCTGGTTTTTGCCACGGCGAGCTATGTGTTGTGCATTTGATTCTGTTAAATGACCCTGCACATGCGCAGGGGGTATGCGGACGGATGTAAGGAAGCGTCGGGTCTCTTGTTACGCCGCGCCGTAGGCGGCGTGGAGCCATTAGGGCGGGACCATCATAGTCACATATTGGAAGTGACCTCATGTGACGTGAACGAGGCTTGGTTGGTGCAGGTACAGTTTCCGATCGGGTGACCGGAAGTTACCGAAAACGGAAGTGGGGCATACGTCCGAGAACTAACGACCGGAAGTGGGGCATGGGTGATCCCGATGGGACGCCCTGCACACGTACCGGTCGTTCTTTCTTCCTCTTTCGATCTGCACCACTGGACAGGGCTGGTGTCCTGTATTTACAAATAAAAGAGGGATACTTTGGGGAGTTTGTGCATTAAACATTAGTAGTTGGACTATTGGGCGACGCAGGACCGGAAGTCATGTCAGAACGATAGTGAGGCTTGGATATCCGGGATGGTTACAAACCGGAAGTGGGGCTAATGACACGGTCTTGGCTTTCCATACACATTCCTTCCCCCCCCCCTCCCCCTTTTATCGTTCCTTTGGCCAGCATAAGGGTATGTATCTGTAGAGTTGGGATACATGGCCCATATGACATATTGAGACACTGGCAGTGTCTAATTTAATTCAGCTGAGTATTAGAACGGACATGACAGGTTACATATGAGGGCGGGGTGAGGGTGGGCCCAACCTTGTGGATTGACCTTTGGAATCACTGCCTGACGAATCAGACGTTGATTCCAAGACGAGGCTTGGTTTTGGCGGGAAAAGCCAGGTGCCCAGAGTGAGGCTCAGATGATTAGAGACATATAAATGGAGGTGATACAGCGTGCCGCTCGTGCCCCTGGATGACGCAATTTTGTTGCGAAACGCGTAGGGCTGAGCGGTGCGCTACATTCACCTCGGTTTTGTGACGGGTTCCAGGAGAACGAGTTTGTCCGTGTGTGTCCGGCCGGCGCCACGGACTTAAGGCGCTTTTTTCTTTTACACACTTGTAAGTGTATTTTTATATTTTTACCTTAAAATAAAAAGGGTTTTACACTATTTTGAGCTTTACTTTTTTCCTATGGTTTTGATGCCCCTGGCTCTGAGTCTGTTTGGACTACTGAGTTGAGTGTCCGGGAGTGAGTTTTCTTCCCAAGAGTTCCTAAAAGAGCGAAGCCAGGAAGACATCGAGGAACCCCTTTACCTTGCGGTTGGAAGTGACGTCCATCCCTATAAAGCCCCGTGTGACCCTCTGTAGTGGGGGGTCAATCATATCTGGTAAGCAGTAAATCTTATCGTGTGTTGGTGGTGGATTGAACATAACTGCTCCCATATTTGGATTTCCAGGATTAGTGTGGTTTTTACCCAGAGGACTTTATTTTGGTCTCACGTTAACCCCTTCTTGTTCTTTATACGGACTCATTGTTCATACACTGGGTGTTTATACTTTATATGTTTATTTTTATCATAGGTGTATGTCACTGATTCTTAATTTACGTGCCCATCAGCATTTGTGGGTTTTTGGGATCAGAAATTTCAATACTTATATGTTTTGTATCACGTATATGTATTTACACATATAGGGTTGCCATACCCTATATAATATCTATTTCAATATTTACTTGCATATTTTGCACTAGCAGTTGGTTGCATCTACTAATATCTATTCCAATATTTATTTTTATATTATTGCACAAATAGTTGGTTGTATTTGCTTTGGTATCCATTTAGCGCGGCTTATGATTTTTCGTTTTCTTATTTGCATGCATGTGACATAGCGAAGCCGCAGCTTAATATCCTCACAGGAATTTCTTTATATATTTACACATTTACACATTCACATTCTTAACCTTAGCGCAGTTATTTTCTTTTTTCCTTTGTATACATTTCACATCCACTAATTGCAGCTTGGGTTGTGGGGAATCTGTACCCCCTTTTTCCTCATTATGGATATTTTTGAATTCCGTGCTAAGAGGGTGGTCAACACCTCTGAGGTTTTCAGCTCCACTCCTATTATTTCAGAAACTGATGTTGGGGGTTTGTTTGTTAGATTAAAAAACCTTACCACATCCGAAATACATGCACAGTGGGACATCGCATTCCTGGAGACATATATAAGGGAAGGTATGGTGCCCAGAAGCTTGAGATGGGAGGTTAGTCCTCCCAGGGGTGACCTTGATGTAGAGAGCTGGTATAAGTTTTTTAACGATGCTGGGATCGATCTGTTGCGATTCCTTGTCGGTAGAAAAACCGAGAAACTAACTAGACTAGACGAGGACATCAAAATTATTAAAGAAAAATTAACACCCTTTGTCAATGGAGAGGAATACAAAGAATGTTCTAAGAACCTACAGAAGGTCTTGGAGAAGGAGGAAAGGGACCAGAAAATAAAAAAGAAAAAGAAATATGGTAGAGATAGAGAGGACTACCAGACCGGTTATGTCTTCGTTTGGCAGAAAAAACTTGCCTCAGAAAACGAGGATAATATGACGATGGATACCTTGCCACAAGGAGCGGTCCTCAATGGTCCAATGATTAATCCTACATTATCTTGGGTACAGCAAGGGCCCCGTCATTCCCCTAGAAGGGGTAATACACATAATAGATCAAACACAGAATCAAGGCCACCCAATAGAGGGATGGGGCAACGCCATTTCGGTGCCCCTTCCCAAGGTGTGAGAGGGGATATGACATATGGCTCTGACCTATACCAACATCCCAATATGAGGTGGACGCGCGGTGCTCCCCAGAATAGACGCCCCCCACGTAATATGACACAGGGTTCCGATCGGACCCAGGTGCCATTTCACAATAGGGAGAATGGCGGTTATGATGGAGGAATCAACACTCAAAATCGCTTTTTCCCTCTGTCTGATCTAGAGACATCTGACTATACCAGACAGACCGATGGCCCAAACAACGGAGGGGGATATAATAATAACTCTAGAACTTACCACCATTCTGGCTATATACAGGATGGTAGAGGTAGGGGACCCCCCCACCACCCAGATTCTTTTGAGAGGGGAGGTTTTGGATGGAGACAGGATGACTGTAGGTTCCCGCAATTTACAGACTCCCCTAATAGGAGGGGTGGCCAGAATCTGGATTTTCCCAGGGACAACAGGGGCGTAAAAAGGCCCGTAGAACGAAGAGAGGAAGCAGAGGGGGGAGGAGAATCCAGTCAACTAAAAAGAAGGAGACCATAGGATCTGGGATTTTCAATCTGAGTAAACAGGTATTGTCAGAACCTGAGAAAAGATTATTAGATAAAGGTTTAAAATTTGCCCCACCAAGGAATATAAGTAAGTTTCAGACTTACATGGACATCCATAAATACGTTCGCAAACTCAATATTAAGAGGTACATGCTTAGCAACCCAATCTCTGACGGAGGTAGAACTAGGTCTGAGATTCAACACTCTAATCTTTCAAACGCCTCTCTTTTCAATCCCCCAGGCCCCATACCGCCCAACATTAGGGTCTTTAGGGATGTGGTTCTGCGCGACCTGGATTCCCTTAAAGTGAGGAAGGTCAGGATGCAGAGGGACCTTGAAGTTGGGCTAGATTCATTGTGCACTAACAAATCTTTGGTCATTAGACCAGCAGATAAGGGGGGGGGGGATTGTGGTGTTAGATCGTGAAGATTATCTAAAGGAAATGCACCGCATCCTAGAGGATGATGAGACCTACACTATTTTAAATAGGAATCCTGTCGTACAGTATAAAAGAACCCTTGAAAACATTGTTGACCAAGGCTTCCGAAAAGGGATTCTTAATGAGAAAGAGAGGTTGTTTTTGGTACCACGGGCTCCCCGTACGCCCGTTATTTATTACCTCCCCAAGATACATAAAAGTGTTACTTGCCCCCCGGGACGTCCGATAGTGAGCGGTATTGATTCCGTCACTTCCCGGGTGGGCAAGTATATCGATCATTTTTTGCAGCCATTGGTTCACACCATGCCGTCCTATATTAAGGACACAAAACAAGTCATCAACACCTTGGCCGGCCTGACCCCCAAGAGGGGTTTGTGGCTGGTAACAGCTGACGTCACGTCACTCTACACCATTATTCCACACCAATTAGGCCTGGAAGCAGTTAGACTATATCTAGAGAGGGGATCAGGCCTTGTACCCACACAGATTGAGTTCATTATGGAACTTTTAGAATATGCAGCAAGTCACAACTACTTTTGGTTCGATAACCAATTCTATCGACAGGATAGGGGGGTGGCCATGGGGGCTAAATATGCCCCCAGTTTGGCCAATCTGTTCATGGCCAAATGGGAGGAGGACGTCATCAATGCCCCTAGGAGACCGGAAGTGGCCCTATGGGCACGGTATATTGATGACGTCCTCCTCCTGTGGGACGGGACAGAGATTGAACTACAATCCTTCATGGCCAATCTCAATGTTAACGATAGGGGCATTAAGTTTGGTTTTGAGGCCAGCCAAACAGAGATCTCCTTTCTGGATCTCAAAATTAAGATCGAGAATAACCGTTTTATAACATCAACCCACTTTAAAACAACTGACCGAAATTCCTACATCCCCCTAGACAGCTGTCACCACGAACCTTGGTTGAGGGCTGTACCTAAGGGACAATTTATGCGCTTGAGACGCAACTGCACCGAAACGAGCGTCTTTGAAGAACAAGCAACCCTTCTTTCTAAAAGATTTCTGGAAAAGGGATATAGTGGTGAGAACCTGTTGAAAACTCTCAAATGGGTTCGGGAAAAAGATAGGGCAGAACTGTTAGGGCAAGGCAGGCTTGCAGATCCAATGACAGCCAATGGAATTCCTTTTGTTACCACTTTTTCAGTTCAACACCGTAACATCAAGCAACTGATACAAAAACATTGGCACCTGCTAACAAGCGACCCAGTTCTAGGTACTATCTTACCACCTAAACCACAAGTTATCTTTAAGGGAGCATCGTCCCTGGGGAGTCGCGTGGCACCAAGTGTACATGATCCACCAAGGGCTGCTAGATCCTTCTTTCAGGATATGAAAGGTTACTACAAGTGTGGGAACTGCCAGATTTGTACTTTAAATAGTTGTAAGGACAGGAGGATTTTTAAATTTTTTTCCACGAGTACATCAAGACCCTTCGATATCGAGTCATTTATCACTTGCGCATCTGAGGGAGTCGTGTATCTGATACAGTGCCCTTGCGGCCTCCAATATGTGGGGAGGACCAAAAGGGCACTGAAGACGAGACTCAATGAGCATGTTGGTAATATTAGGAGAGGCTTTGACAAGCATCCGGTGTCACGCCATTTTGACCAAGTACACCATAGAGACCCCTCCAATACACTATATGTCGGTATCGATAAGTACAGACCTCACTGGAGGGGCGGTTCACTGGTCAGGGAGATTTCTAGACAAGAAATGGCCTGGATCCACAGGCTCAAAACTTATGTGCCTTTTGGTATGAATGTTGACACGGACGTGAACGCCTTCATAAATAATTCGTGAGGGCGCTCACGTCCTTGCCTCATTCTCCTGTCCATTCTATGGATGTTCTTCAGGAAGTTAGGTGTCTCATACAGTACAATCGTGCTAGATATATTCGCGATACCTATAAAAATAATTTTACCATGTTTTTTAATGTTTTTGTTTGTAACATTGTTGAATTAATTTTGCCATCTGTTTACCATTGTTAGTTACTAAACGATTTGGTTTATTGTTTTGCCATATCTTTTGTGAGCTCTTCCCATTGGACCTGCGCTCTGGGCCGGCGGCTCTAAGACAATTTTGGGGCCATCTATGATGGGGTTCTTATAGCCACAACCTGACAAATATTTGACATATCCTGAGTTTGCAGTTAAGATGTAGGAGACACATGTTGTTGCGATAATTTATAAAGGAAACACACCATGCACTATTGAGTGATCTTATAGTGAATTATTGAACACTTTAGATCGCCCACCCAGTGTTATGATCTAGATACCAACACAGACCAGCTATGTGAGTTTGGTGTATGTGGTGGATGTAGTTATGTCATTAGTTCACTGGGGGCGCAGTTCTGGTTTTTGCCACGGCGAGCTATGTGTTGTGCATTTGATTCTGTTAAATGACCCTGCACATGCGCAGGGGGTATGCGGACGGATGTAAGGAAGCGTCGGGTCTCTTGTTACGCCGCGCCGTAGGCGGCGTGGAGCCATTAGGGCGGGACCATCATAGTCACATATTGGAAGTGACCTCATGTGACGTGAACGAGGCTTGGTTGGTGCAGGTACAGTTTCCGATCGGGTGACCGGAAGTTACCGAAAACGGAAGTGGGGCATACGTCCGAGAACTAACGACCGGAAGTGGGGCATGGGTGATCCCGATGGGACGCCCTGCACACGTACCGGTCGTTCTTTCTTCCTCTTTCGATCTGCACCACTGGACAGGGCTGGTGTCCTGTATTTACAAATAAAAGAGGGATACTTTGGGGAGTTTGTGCATTAAACATTAGTAGTTGGACTATTGGGCGACGCAGGACCGGAAGTCATGTCAGAACGATAGTGAGGCTTGGATATCCGGGATGGTTACAAACCGGAAGTGGGGCTAATGACACGGTCTTGGCTTTCCATACACATTCCTTCCCCCCCCCTCCCCCTTTTATCGTTCCTTTGGCCAGCATAAGGGTATGTATCTGTAGAGTTGGGATACATGGCCCATATGACATATTGAGACACTGGCAGTGTCTAATTTAATTCAGCTGAGTATTAGAACGGACATGACAGGTTACATATGAGGGCGGGGTGAGGGTGGGCCCAACCTTGTGGATTGACCTTTGGAATCACTGCCTGACGAATCAGACGTTGATTCCAAGACGAGGCTTGGTTTTGGCGGGAAAAGCCAGGTGCCCAGAGTGAGGCTCAGATGATTAGAGACATATAAATGGAGGTGATACAGCGTGCCGCTCGTGCCCCTGGATGACGCAATTTTGTTGCGAAACGCGTAGGGCTGAGCGGTGCGCTACATTCACCTCGGTTTTGTGACGGGTTCCAGGAGAACGAGTTTGTCCGTGTGTGTCCGGCCGGCGCCACGGACTTAAGGCGCTTTTTTCTTTTACACACTTGTAAGTGTATTTTTATATTTTTACCTTAAAATAAAAAGGGTTTTACACTATTTTGAGCTTTACTTTTTTCCTATGGTTTTGATGCCCCTGGCTCTGAGTCTGTTTGGACTACTGAGTTGAGTGTCCGGGAGTGAGTTTTCTTCCCAAGAGTTCCTAAAAGAGCGAAGCCAGGAAGACATCGAGGAACCCCTTTACCTTGCGGTTGGAAGTGACGTCCATCCCTATAAAGCCCCGTGTGACCCTCTGTAGTGGGGGGTCAATCATATCTGGTAAGCAGTAAATCTTATCGTATGTTGGTGGTGGATTGAACATAACTGCTCCCATATTTGGATTTCCAGGATTAGTGTGGTTTTTACCCAGAGGACTTTATTTTGGTCTCACGTTAACCCCTTCTTGTTCTTTATACGGACTCATTGTTCATACACTGGGTGTTTATACTTTATATGTTTATTTTTATCATAGGTGTATGTCACTGATTCTTAATTTACGTGCCCATCAGCATTTGTGGGTTTTTGGGATCAGAAATTTCAATACTTATATGTTTTGTATCACGTATATGTATTTACACATATAGGGTTGCCATACCCTATATAATATCTATTTCAATATTTACTTGCATATTTTGCACTAGCAGTTGGTTGCATCTACTAATATCTATTCCAATATTTATTTTTATATTATTGCACAAATAGTTGGTTGTATTTGCTTTGGTATCCATTTAGCGCGGCTTATGATTTTTCGTTTTCTTATTTGCATGCATGTGACATAGCGAAGCCGCAGCTTAATATCCTCACAGGAATTTCTTTATATATTTACACATTTACACATTCACATTCTTAACCTTAGCGCAGTTATTTTCTTTTTTCCTTTGTATACACCTCCAAGATGCCCATTGCCTTGCTAAAGAAGCTGAGAGTAAAGGTGATGGACTGGCCAAGCATGTCTCCAGACCGAAACCCTATTGAGCATCTGTGGGGCATCCTCGAATGGAAGGTGGAGGAGTGCAAGGTCTCCAACATCCCCCAGCTCCGTGATGTCATCATTGGAGGAGTGGAAGGGGACTCCAGTGGCAACCTGTGAAGCTCTGGTGAACTCCAAGAGGGTTAAAGCAGTGCTGGCAAATAATGGTGGCCACACAAAATATTGACAATTTGAGCCCAATTTGGACATTTTCACTTGGGGTGTACTCACTTTTGTTGCCAGTGGTTTAGACATTAATGGCTGTGTGTTGAGTTATTTTGAGGAGACAACAATTTACACTGTTATACAAGCTGTAAACTCACTACTTTACATTGTAGCAAAGTGTAATTTCTTCAGTGTTGTCACATGAAAAGATATAATAAAATATTTACAAAAATGTGTGGGGTGTACTCACTTTTGTGAGATACTGTACAAAATCATAATTTTTTTTTTGCTAGAAAATTACATATATATATATATATATATATATATATTTAAAAATCTCCATAGAAGACAATTTAATTTTTTTTACAGGTTACTAGTTTACAGAGGAGGTCTTGGGCTAGAATTGTTGTTCTCACCCTAATGCATGTGGCGATCATGTGTAATTTGAACGCCGTTTACATATGTGTGCATGACTTGCGTACGTGTTCACTTCCGTGCGTGAGCACGGGGGCGCTTTAATTTAAATGTTTTTATTTTACTTCTATTTTTATTCCTATTGCAAAGAATGTAAACATCCCTTGTAATAGGAATAGTGCATGACAGGTCCTCTTTATAGAGAGATGTGGGGGTCTATAAGACCCCACATCTCTCCTTCAGGCTGGAAAGACCAATATCAAAAAACAAAAAAACATTTCAGCCTTTCCAGCCACGTCCACAGCAATGTTTACTTTCGTTGGCCCAGACGTGACATCAAAACGTTGCGCCTGTGCCTCCGAAGGTCATAGAGATGACTGGGGACCATCTGGTCCACAGAAATCTCTATGCTCAACTTCCCGCAGTGACCGATTAATTCTCCGGCTCGCCAATTGCATGGATGAGCCGGTAGAAGCACCGGAGGGTGGCGGGGAGAATACAAGAACGATCAAGCGACTGAACTGCCGCTGAGATTGTTCTTACGGTGCAGGGAATCACTGGCTGAAAGAGATGATATCTCCACTCAAAGTCCAGGATGTCATATGATGTCCTTGGCTGGAAGTGGTTAAAGCTGCCCAGGAACCAACCCCCCCCCCCCCCCAAAAGCATTAAAAACGCAAAATGCTGTAAAAACTTAGAAAAAAAACGCTGCAGAAATGTTTAAAAGCAACCTCTATAGATGTGTACCGAGCCTAATGCAGGAGGTGTGTTACTGCCCAGATCACTAGGTGAAACCAGAGGGTAAAGGAGACAAAAGAAAAGAAAACTAATGCAGCCACCACATCTAATGATTGGTAAGCTGCAATGTAACACATTGTTGGTTTTGGGTTTAATACCGCTTTAAAACAAATACAACACATACCATCCTTACACAGATTTTCCACATGAGATGGTTCTCAGGAAGGAGCAATTTACAAAGCAGCCAAGGACAGTAAAAGACGGACACAATCCTTTGACATTTCTCCTGTTTATTAAATGTGTACATTTCGAGCCTAGACACATCTCCCAGTGAGAATTTGTTCTAACCGGTGTAACATTATCAAATCATTGTTCGCCGAGCTTCTGAATCTCTTCATTAAGGTCGATCCTACTGGGAAGCATTTGCCTGGACAATCACTCAGAAAGAGCCCACGAAGGCCGGGTATCCAGATCAAGAAGACAAAGAAACGGATGACAAATCTTACATTATTCCATATAAAAAAAAAAAGAAAAAAGAAAATTTAAGATCTAGAAGGTGAAAAAGTTACATACATCCGGAGCATAAAAATAGAACTGTCCCCTGAGAGATAAATCCCTAATGAGCACGAGACATAAATTATTGGAGGCCTTTGTTTTGTTTGGCTCATTTTCTGGTACTTCATATGAAAGCGGTCATCCTCCGAGGAAGGAAGGTTAAAATTCCTCTTCTGCGTTTTTACATCTGGATTCTTTCAGCTGGAGGAGCCTCTGGATGGATTCTGCGACCGTGCGCTCGCCGTGCACCTTGTTATCTCGTGTGCGGATGTTTACTGTCCCGCTGGTTTTCTCTTTCTCTCCGATCACTGAAATACAGAAGAAAACAGCTGTAGTGTAGGAGGAGCGACCCCTAGTGTGTCCTGACTGTCAGTGCAGGAAAACCATTTCTTTATGATGATCTGAAATTCCTAGAAAGTCAGACCAGACGTCTAGGGGCTTCCAGAGGGCAAAGACAGTTAGATGGCACAAGGATTATGTTTGCACACGTTAAATAAGAACGAAAAAAAGCAACATGCTAAAATAACGCTATGCTGATAATTTGTTTTTAGTTTAAAGTATGGTTGCACCAATACCGATACTACGCATTTGCACAAGTACTCGAGCAAATGCTCCGATACCTGAAACACTTTGCAGTGCAATTTGAGCCCATACAGAACAAATGGTCTCAAATCACACTGCAAAGAACCGTATGTGATTTGAACAGGGATGTGGTGCGATTCCTGTCCTAATCACTTGCAGTTTCCTCCAACGTTGCTGTGTGGACTCTGGCGTGTCATTGTCACTGCAGCTTTTGCATCGCATTCCTGTTCAAATCGCATGCGATTCTTTGCGGTGCGATTTGAGCCCATTTCGTATGGGCTGAAATCGCCCCGCAAAAGGTATTGCTAGTCTGTATTAGAGCTGCACGATTAATCATTAAGAATCAAAATCGTGATCTTTTTCGCTTCCCGATTTTCAAAACGGCATGTCGCGATTCTAAAAACTGCAGAGAGTTCTCACAGCTGGGGGGGGGGGGGGGGGTGAATCCAGGCAGCCTGCCAAGTTTAATCACAACACAAATAAGTAACAAACAAATAATAAAATAAAAAAATAAAAAAGTAGAAACAAAGTATCTTTTCGTTCTTTTATCAAAGGAAAGAACGCCTGTGTGTAAATTAAGGAAGTTTAACCATTTAAAGACCAAACCTTTTCTGGCATTTGTTGATTACAAGTAAAAATCATTATATTTTGCTAGAAAATTACTTGGAACAGCCAAACATGACATTTTTTTTTTTTTAGCAGAGACCCAATAGATTAAAAAGGTGGTTGTTGCAATATTTTATTTCGCACCGCATTTGCACAGCAGTCTTTCAAACGCAATTTTTTTTTTTTGAAAAAATACACTTTAATGAAAAAATAAAAATAAAAACTAAACAGTAAAGTTTGCCCAATTGTTTTGTATAATGTGAAAGATGTTACACCAGGAGAATCGTGATCTCTATTCTAAGCAAAAAATAAATAAAAAATGATCAATTTAGCCAAAATCGCACAGCTCTACTCTGTATCGGCAAGTACTTGACCAAAGGTATCGGTACATGTACTCGGCGGTAAGAGACAGCTGAAAAAACCTAGTTTATAGTGTACTTGGGCTAGTTCTTACCTTAAAGCTGAAATTTGGGTAAAAATTTTGAGAATGACACAAATAATAATTTTCACAAAGTCTGCTGCCTCAGTTTTTATGATAGCAATTTGCATATACTCCAGAATGTTATTAAGAGTGATCAGATGAATTGCAATTAATTGCAAAGTCCCTCTTTGCCATGAAAATGAACTTAATCTTAAAAAAAAAAAAAAATTTCCACTGCATTTGTGAAGAAGGCTTCAGGGTGCCCAAGAAAGTCCAGCAAGGGCCAGGACCGTCTCCTACAGTTCATCCAGCTGTGGGATCGGGGCACCTCCAGTGCAGAGCTGGCTCAGGAATGGCAGCAGGCAGGTGTGAGGGAATCTACGCACACAGTGAGAAGACTTTTGGAGGACGGCCTGGTGTCAAGAAGAGCAACAAAGAAGCCACTTCTGTCCAGGAAAAACATCAAGGACAGGCTGATATTCTGCAAAAGGGTACAGGAATTGGAATGCTGAGGACTGGGGTAAAGTCATTTTCTCTGATGAATCCCGTTTCTGATTGTTTGGAGCATCGAGAAAAAAAACCTTGTCCGGAGAAGAAAAGGTGAGCGCTACCATCAGTCCTGTGTTATGCTAACAGTAAAGCATCCTCAGGCCATTCATGGGTGGGGTTGCTTCTCCACCAAGGGAGTGGGCTCACTCACAATTTTTCCTAAGAACACCGCCATGAATAAAGAATGATAAAAAAACATCCTCCAAGAGCAACTTCTCCCAACCATCCAAGAACAGTTTGGTGAGGAATAAATCCTTTTCCAGCATGATGGCGCACCTTGCCATAAGGCTAAAGTGATAACTAAGTGGCTTGGGGAACAAAACATTGACATTTTTGGTCCACGGCCAGGAAAATCCCCAGACCTTAATTCCACTGAGAACTTGTGGTCAATCCTTAAGAGGCGGGTGAACAAAAAAAAAAAAAAAAAAAACACAAAAATTCTGACAAACTCCAAGCATTGATTATGCAAGAATGGGCGGCCATCAGTCAGGATGTGGCCCAGAAGTTGATTGACAGCGTGCCAGGAGGAATTGCAGAGGTCTTGAAAAAAAAGGCTCAACACTCTTTGCATAAACTTCATGTCACTGTCAATAAAAGCCTTTGACACTTATGAAATGCTTGTAATTATACCTGAGTATACCATAGTAATATCTGACAAAAACATATAAAAAAAATAAAATAAAAAAACAAACACTGAAGCAGCAAACTGTGAAAATGTATATTTTTGTCATTCTCAAAACTTGTGGCCACGGCTGTAGATATTTTTGCATAGTTACATTGGTCCACCATATTGACCAATGTAAATATGCATGTGCCATACCCAGCCAATCCCCATAGGAGCTGGAAATCCCTGTAGTAGACCCTGCTGCATTGGTGACTGGCCTTGTGGATCCTGTGCTGAGCGGCCCAACTCTGGGCATCATTTTTATAAGAGAGCTTGGTTTATCTCTGCTGTCTACTAATCTCAAGTCTATGCTTGGTCATTCAAAATATGCAGCCAGTGATGACAATGCGGCCATGCATTTTATGAAAAGCAAAGCATAGACGGTGCACAGGCAGATACTACATAACAGCACATTGTATCCTCAGAGCCTTTTAATAGTCACAAACAAGAGACTTTTCAGAGTCCATATACTAACGCCTCCATCAGGCACAGCCAGTGTACTATTCTGTAGCTAAACACATTTATTTTTATTTTTTTAAAGGAGAATTTCACCTTTTGTAACATGTCACATATTACACCTATATTTAGGGTGCGACATGTAACAAGTCACCTACTGTCACCCTGCGACCGGATCTCCCATTGTGACAGTGGGCAAGGGATCCTCTCCCCACACCCGCTGTCACAATTCAAACAGAAAGGCCATGTGGGGCTCCACCCACGTGGCCGTGTCATTATTTCAGTTCTGTGAATGAATGAACTACAACTATTGTCGGCCATTGCGGCTGATGGCTTATAGTCCTCAATAAACTTTGAAGAGGCTGGTGAGTGCTCTCGAAGTTCATTGATTTTCCTGGACTTCAGTAACTGCCTGCCTGTATCAGAATCACGGGCAGACATTGTACTGAGAGTGTGTAGGGGCCTGGCATTGCACCCGGGTGAAATTCTCTATACTACAGGCTCCTAACAAAAAATTAAAATAAATGCACTTTATTACCGGCAAAAAAAAAAAAAGTGCATTTATTTATTTAACCACTTTCAGACCGGACCATTTTGCTGGTCAAAGACCAGACCACTTTTTACGATTCGGCACTGCGTCGCTTTAACTGACAATTGCGCGGTCGTGCGACGTGCCTCCCAAACAAAATTGACGTCCTTTTTTTCCCACAAATAGAGCTTTCTTTTGGTGGTATTTGATCACCCCTGCGGTTTTTATATTTTGCGCTATAAACAAAAATAGAGCGACAATTTTGAAAAAAACGCATTATTTTTTACTTTTAGTTATAATAAATATCCCCCAAAAATATATAAAAAAACATTTTTTTCCCTCAGTTTAGGCCGATACGTATTCTTCTACATATTTTTTGGTATAAAAAAAAATCGCAATAAGCGATTATTGATTGGTTTGCGCAAAAGTTATAGCATTTACAAAATAGGGATAGTTTTATAGCATTTTTATTAATAATTTTTTATAATTTCTTTTTACTAGTTATGGCGGCGATCAGCGATTTTTATTGTGACTGCGACATTGTGGGGGACCCATCGGACATTTTTGACACATTTTTGGGACCATTGTCATTTATACAGTAATCAGTGCTATATAAATGCAGTGATTCCTGTGTAAATGACACTGGCAGTGAAGGGGTTAACCAGTGGGTGGCAGTGTAGGGGTTAAGTGTTCCTAGGGATGTGTTACTAACTGTGGGGGGGGCTGGGCTTTCATTTAGTGAACACTGATCTCTGCTCCAATCACATGGAGCAGAGATCAGCGCCACTAGTTGCTAGGCAGAATGGAGAAATGTTGTTTACAACGGCACTTCTCCATTCGGCCGCTCCGTGAGACCATCGCGGGGATGCCCGCGGCGATCGAGTCCGCGGGTCCCGCGACCAGACTCATGGGGGTCCCGACAAGCGCGGGAGCGCGCCGGCGACGGCGCGCTCCCGATGGCAGGGCGGCAAATTTAAAGGGACGTACATGTACGCCCATTTGCCTGCCCGTGCCATTCTGTCGACGTACATCGTCGTGCGCTGGTCGGCAAGTGGTTAAAGGTGAAGTTATCCTCTAAGTAGAAGTTCATCTTTTGAGGTAAAACAAAATGTAAAGATGAACACTCTACACCCTCTCCAACCCCTGGTCCTGGCTGTACCTACCTCCATGGGTGCTGAGCTGTAAGCGCCCATACAGGCGATGTCCGCGGATTTCAAATCCCCCTCTCTTCCCCCTTTTCTTTCTGTAGGGGCCCGAGATGGATCAGAGTAATTCTGATTGGTCAGCACCGGAACAGATAATTGCTCTGATCTGTCCCAGTAAAGCTGCAGGAAAAAGGAGATAAGTGGGGATTTCAAATCCATGGACCGCTAAACCAGCTGCAAGGGCATTGACAGCTCTTCACCCATGGAGGTAAGTACAATAATGACATGGGGGCAGGTGTAGCGTGTTAGTTCAGCTTTTTAATTTTTAATTTTAATTTTTTTACAGAAAGAGGACCTCACCCTTTACTCTTTTTGACGCAATACGTCTATGAAGACCTAAGAGTTTTGCCTATGCAAAATGAATTAGCTGCAAAGCTCCTCCTCACATGAAATAAAGTACGTGGGCTGCATCTTATTATTTTGCTGCATAGTTCACCACAATGCATGCAGTGCTGGTGCACAGCGTTGCTATTTAAATTGAAAGACACCTCAGCATGCACCTGTTTTACAGCTCGTTGCCGCATCACAAATGAGCTTTAACCACTTCAGCTCCAGAAGATTTTACCCCCTTCCTGACCAGAGCACTTTTGCGATGCGGCACTGTGTCGCTTTAACCGACAATTGCACGGTCGTGCGACGGTATACCCAAACAAAATTGACGTCCTTTTTTTCCCCACAAATAGAGCTTTCTTTTGGTGGTATTTGAACACCTCTGCTGTTTTTATTTTTTGCGCTATAAACATAAACAGAGCGACAATTTTGAAAAAAAAAATGCATTTTTTTTTACTTTTTGCTATAATAAATATTCCCCAAAAATATATAAAAAATAAAAAAAACAACACATTTTTTTCCTCAGTTTAGGCCGATACGTATTCTTCTACATATTTTTGGTTAAAAAAAACAAAACAAAAAAAACCCGCAATAAGCGTATATTGATTTGTAGATGCTATAGCATTTGCGCAAACCAAATAAGGGATAGTTTTATGGCATTTTTATTATAATTATTTTTTTATTAGTAATAGCGGTGATCTGCGTTTTTTATCGTGACTGCGACATTATGGCAGACACATCGGACACTTTTGACACTATTTTGGGACCATTGTCATTAGAGGTCGACCGATATGGGTTTTTCTCTGGCCGATGCCGATATTTAGAAATCATGGCGGCCGATAGCCGATATATGATGCCGATTTTTTTTTGGGCCGATATGTTAGGCCAATTTTATTTTATTTCTTTATTTTTTTCCTTTTTTTATATATTATTATTATTTTTTTTTTAATCCCCCTTGATCTAACACACCTTTCCCACTGGGGCGTTTTTCAGACGCTTTTGGGCTAAAAATAGCGCCTGTAAAGTGCCTGCAAAATGGCTCCCCTGCAGTCTGTGTGAAAGACAGAGTGCTTTCACACTGAGGCGATGCGCTGGCAGGATCTTAAAAAAAAGTCCTGCAAGCAGCACGTTTGGAGTGGTGTATACTGCTCATCCACCACTCCTGCCCATTGATATGAATGGGCACCACTGCCGAAGCGCATGCAATGCGATTTGGCAGCAGTGCTTCATGGGCGCATTTAACCTCTTCCTTGGCCGCTAGCTGGGTTATATGTGCCCCACTAGCAGCCAAATAGCACCGCTAAAATGATGGTAAAGAGCCGCTAAAACTTGCGTTTTACCATCAACGCCTGCCCGCTCCAGTGTGAAAGCAGCCTTCATAAGTGATACAGAAAAGTTCTTACATTTAAACATTTATTAAACAAAACAAACCTCCAATCAGTTTACTTGTATGTATGATTTAGATAAAAAAAAAAAAAAACCTATGTATTAAATAAAAACAGGTAGTCAAAACTTTTGGACAAAAAAAAAAAAAAAAAAGGGCTAACTTTACTGTTTTTATTTTATTTTTATTTTTTAAATAGTGTATTTTTTCCCCAAAAAAATGCATTTGAAAGACCTCTGTGCAAATGCCGTGTGACATAAAATATTGCAACAACCGCTATTTTATTCCCTAGGATCTCTGCTAAAAAATATATATAATTTTTGGGGGGTCTAAGTGATTTTCTGGCAGAAAATACAGGATTTTTACTTGTAAGCAACAAGTGTCAGAAAAGATTTAGTCTTTAAATGGTTAAACTGAGAACTTCTACACACTGAGATGATTTCATTCATTCAAGTGTAAACATTGTATCATTTTGTTCTTTTCTTGGCAGCCTGCCCAGAGAGGAGGAAGACGTTTCTATGGCAACTTACACTGACTTCTTACAGAAGTCATTTCAAAGTCCCTTATATCGGCTTTTTACCAGCACAATCGGCCGATGCCGATTAATTAAAAAATGGCAAATATCGGCCGATATATCGGCCGGCCGATATATCGGTCAACCTCTAATTGTCATTTATACAACGATCAATGCTATAAAAATAAACAGATTACTGGCACTGACACTGGCAGGGAAGGGGTTAAGCACTAGGGGGTGATCAAGGAGTTAAGTGTGTCTTAGGCAGCGATTCTAACTGGGGGGGGGGGGGGGGGGCTACAACTGACATGACAGCGATCACTGCTTCTGATAACAGGGAGCAGTGATCACTGTCATGACACAAGACAGAACAGGGAAATGCCTTGTTTGGCATCTCCCTGTTCTACCTCTGCACACTGCAATCGTGGGCCGGGCGGAGAACATCAAGTTCCTGGGACCAGTGGGCACACTTCCGTGGCGTGTGCACGGCAAATTTAAGGGGATGGCAAATTTAAGGGGACGTACCTGTGTGCATTTGCCTGCCTGTGCCATTCTGACGGCGTATAAGGGTGTGCGGCGATCGGCAAGCGGTTAATCAAGTTAGCCTACAGGAACTGTGATAAACAAAAGCTCCGAAACGCGTAGGGTGTTTCTGTTCAAATGAATGATACGATATAGCATCAATATTGGTTGTATATATACATGTTGGTGTACTTTCTAATGTATACTGTATATTCAAGTACCTTTTGTTGGTTTTATGTAATAAAATAATTTGTATACTATTATAACTTGTACGTGCCTTAAAAGTCCACCCCCAGGGGACCCCCTCTTTTTTGTTGTACAGGAACTGTGATGGTGCATATCACCATAGAAGGCAATGCCATATATTACAAACTTATGACAGGTTCACTTTATGTTGCCTATCTTTTCCAGTTAGACACATGACATATTTGATTCGGTTTCTGAATAAGCATTCAGACGAATGTAATCCTGGTAAAAGAACAAATTAATTTCGCTCACCGAGAATGAAATTATACTGCGCAAGCTGTGCGTTTCGGATCTTCTTATTGAGAGTGGAGCCGGGATCCAGGTCTACGTCTGCCATCAAGCCAGCATGGTGGAACTGCTCCTTGACCTGCAGAGAGAGGAACAAAAAAAGTCTCACAATGAGATATAAAGTGGACAGATGAGAGCCATAGTGAGAAGGAAGATGATGGTATAGTCAAGAGACGGGCTTATAATTATAAAGACTCCTACAGAGCACAAGATTGTCATTAGAAGCTGTGATCCGCAATCTGACCTCCTGCAATTCACCGCCAGAAGTTCACATGATGTCACTTACGGGAAAATCAGACTGCTCTGCTAATGGCTGCAAGTACATCAGGCCTGGGGTCAAGTCACATTTTAACATAATGGTCTAATCGGCACCATATGGTATTCCGTCATGTCCAACGTGTCAACCTTAACTTATATGGGTCACTCACTGCGCTACTATTCTCATTACATATAAAGCAACTCGGAGCTATGCCCATGTAGGGTAAATCAACAGCGTCAAACAAAACCAAAGAAAATTCCCAGCTTAACTCACCAACCAGTCTGGAAAAAAAAAAATTCTCCTGTCTAAGTTTGCATTAAAAACAGGGTTTTAGTTTGCACATACATGCGTAAGCTGCAGAGCCTCATCACGGCACCCCAGTATTATCTGCAGTTTAGAAGAGCCTCCATGACAGAAGCACATGCATAATAATGGATAGACAGAGGGCAGGTGAGCCTAGAGGGAGCCCACCCCTACGTAACCACTTCAGGACCCAGACTTTTTCTGACATTTGTTGTTTACAAGTAGAGCTGGGCTCGGCCATATTTGGGATCACACCTGGCCCACCAGTAACTCTACTGCTGTCTTTTTTCCAAAAAAAAAGTGCGTTTGTAAGACCGCTGTGCAAATACAGTGTATACAAGGTATTGCAACGACCGCCATTTTATTCTCTAGGGTGTTAGAAAAAAAAAAGTATAATGTTTGGGGGTTCTAAGTAATTTTATAGCAAAAAAAAAAAGTTTTTTGTTTCAATGTTTTTATTGAAGTTTTTTCACAAATAACCAAGAAAGTACAATCAGTAATAATCTGTCATACAATGTGACATGGTGAGATCTAGCAAATTAACCAACATATATGATCCATATAAACGACACTATGTATTAGGTGTAGCGTATGAGATGTTGTTCCTCCTCCCACCCAGACACCCCGGCTGGGAACAGACTGTGTCGAGGGGAAGGGGGACAACATACCTCTTTGTCCTTTTTATGTTTCAATTCTACTTATTGACAATTTCAAGCAAATTGCCCTATATGGCTTTGTACCACCACTATGGTAGTAAGTGGAAAAATTTAACATGAAGAAAAGAAAACAGAAACGTCCCCAACAGGTTTAACGGGTTAAACATATCGCGCATCAAGACTAGCTGTAGTCATATACCTCCTATCTCTTTGTGCTCAAGTCATGTAGGCGCTCTAGACTGTACCTTATTTGAAGTGCTAGTCACAATGGTGTTTGTACTTTGCCCCGGTGAACCTTTCCTCGGGGACAGTTTTTAACCTGTAAACAAATCTCAGAAAGAGGCTCGGTCCTTAAGTGGTTGAGGAAGGGCAGATGATTCATGTAGCATTTGCTTCACTGAATCCATCTGGCCTTAGATCAGGCATGCAGTTGGGTTGGTGTGCTTAGCTGAGAAAGCCCCTCCTACCTTTCCTCTAATTGAAGGTAAAAAAATGCCCATGAAGACTCCTGGGATGTATGACCTAATTTTGGCCTAGGTCAGAAACTAGCACGCAACTGAAGAAATGTGTTTTATATATATATATATATATATATATATATATATATATATATATATATATATATATATATATATATATATATATATATATATATATATATATATATATATATATATATATATAATATAAATATAAAAGTAGTAAACATAAAATACAAAGGAGGGTATCAAGTGGGATTATAGCGGTGCTGAAAAAAAACAAAACTTAAATATAAAACATATGAAATTAATTTAATACACATATCCAATGTCAGGTCACATTAATTGGTCACTGAAGCATATTGAGCAGATGTTTGTAGTGTCATATCTGATCCCAACATGTTTTGCCAATAATGGCTTTCTCAGGGGATTCTGAAGACCAATGGTGCCTCCTGCAGTCGCGTGGTATCCCCCTTTGACAGTGGTGTTGATGGTTTGGTTACTTCCCATTGGTACATAAGGGAGTAGCTTGGGTTGGTGTAAACAGAGCAAGTGTGATATAGCATTTTATATATGAAATGTTATAGCTGGTTGAATAATAGTGATCTTCAAAATCCCCTGAGAAAGCCAATATTGGCAAAACATGTTGGGATCAGATATGATACACAACAATCTGCTCAATATACTTCAGTGATCAATTAATGTGATCTGGCATTGGATATGTGTAAATCTTTTTTTATATATATTTTTAATCATGTATTGAATACATTTCATAAGTTTTAAATGTAACTTTGTGTTGGGGTTTTTTCAGCACCACTATAATTCCACTTGATAACCTCTGTGCCATTTACACAATTAAAGGGGATGAGGTGCACGATGCAACACTGCCACCTAGCTGCAAAACCACCAAAATTCTAAATATCATATACCTTCCTATCTATCTACTAATGCGAACAGTAAAGGATTAAAAATATGCAACATTGGCTGACAGAGTTTAGTTCTGCTTTAAAACCTGCATTGTTTTTGCTAGCTAATAACTTAAAACACCCCTAACAATGAATTTTTTGAAAGCAGAGACCCTGTAGGTTAAAATGGTAGTAGTTATAATTTATGTTCAAACATGTTGAGGGGGAGGGGTTAGCAGGTACCTGATTTTGACAGGTACCCACTCCCACTTCCGGCCAGATCATGTTGCGATCTGAGCAGGTGTTCAGCCCCCTTCTCCTTCCCCCGCAGCCCCAAAGACCGGCAAAGACTCGGGTTGGATGAGAACATCGTTGGATTCTGGGACATGTAAGTGTGCGGCTTTTTTAAAAAGTCAGCAGCTATAATTTTTGTATTAATTTTCTACTACATTTTTTGCTTAAAAAGGTGAAGTTCCTCTTTAAGTACTCTAAAGTAATAAACGCAGGGTCACAAAAGAGCACAAAAAACAAGAAAAACTTGGAGGTGAAAGCTTTCATTGTGCAATATTATCTACAGGTATACGCAGCCTTAACAGCTCCGCCATTATAATTTCATGCTACTTTTCCAATTACGTGAAAAGGGGAAAATGATCCGTTATGTTACTCTATATAACTCCAGTAATAGCTAGATCAAGGCCACAAAAAAAATAAAAAAAATGAAATGACTGCAGTGCCACCTAGTTGCAGTATAACAAATTGCGCTTGATATAAACAAACATATATATATATATATATATATATATATATATAATGCAGTGGATAGGACATTCACTTCCAGTCAGTTCATCGCTGTAACGCAATGGGAAGATGCGCCTGCAGTGAATATTTGGTAAATGAAAATATAACACATCTGTGCTTAGGTAGAAAAAGAAAAAAAACTTTAAAGCTACTTGATTATACCAGTGTTAATATGAAAAAAACACTCCTAAACAAAGGAAATCAAATAAGGCAGAACTTGGATAGCAAACTTTCATGTCTACTATGTATATACCAAGCAATAAACAAATACATCTAAAAGATACTAATTGATCAAATGTCTCAAAGTGCAATACATTTATAGAACACAGTGCTCGCTGGCCAGACCGAGGAGACCACTGGATCTTAGTGTCCAGCCCGTTGCCCAGCCTGGCAGTTGATTGTAGATCTGACCGGAGAAAAATCCAGGAAAAAAAAAAGAACAAAAAAAATTCCTAGGACTAGAGATCTAAGCAGGAAAAAAAGGGTTCTTACTCCTGACTGGGCAGAAAAAAAACTGAAGGCCTATAGCGGGGGGGGGGGGGGGGGGGGGGGTATACCTCCTAGGGCTGCCCATATGTAAAGCCCAGTTTTTTTTTCTGCCTAGTGTCCAACTCCTGTAGGGGGCAGTATAACCCTATGGTTCTGAATAATGGAGCGCTGTGTCTGTCAATGAACAAAAGAGAAATGTATTTTCAATTGGGTGCTGAAGCGACCATCACCTGGAACCGTAAACAGTCATAGAGCGAAATGTCACCACCACACCAGGATCTCCAAAAATGGGTCCAAAACTTTAATCAGCGATCACATATTTACAAAAAAAGGTGACGTTTCGGAGCCACGCAGGACCCTTCATCAGGCATGTGACCGAAGGTACAATATGTAAAGTGCTGCGTAAAATTGTCAGCACTATATAAATGCCAGTGATAAATTACTCCAGTCCTGCCAGAAATCCAGTGTACTCCTAGCTTCCTGTTTGAGCCGACAACGCAGTGCCTTTGCTGCACTGAAATCTTAACCAGCATTGTCAGGCATGTCTGCTGGACCACGGAACTCTGCCTATCCCTACCTCTCCCTGTCCTTGTCCACAAGGACTATACTGCTGCTTTGATTCACAAAAGCCTGCAGACCAAATGAGGTTGATTTACTAAAGGTAAATATACCGTGCACTCTGCAAGAGCAGTTACTCCTGAGCTTTAGTAAGTGAGCAGAAGCTCTGATGACTATTACCGTTCAATCATGTGCAAAGCAAAAATGCTGTTTATTTTTAAAATTTTCCTTGCATGTGACTGGGTATTCATTGTAAAGTGGAGCTTTACCTCATTTATTAAGCTTTGGAGCACTTTGCAAAGTACACAGTCTATTTGCCTTTAGTAAATCAACCCCAAAAGAGTAGGGGAATAGAATTGAGCTCCCAGCAAGAACTATACAAGCCTGGAGATGACATCACAGTAATAAAAGGTTTCTGGCTGGAGGAGCAAGGTAAAAAAAAAAAAAAAAGAGAGAACATAACGCTGGACGTGCTTTACAGGGGGGAGGTCTGGGGATAAATTTGGGTCATGCCTTGACATTTCACATTTTCACTATAAGGCTGTTCCTTTGGAAACATATTGACATATTCCCTGGCAATTTGCATTCCAGTGGCTGGTAAAGGCAGATAACACCGTACAACAGCTGCTGTCATTACAGCGGTTAATGTCGGACAATAAAAACACTGATAGGTCAACTTAGGTTTCCTGCCTATTAAACTCCCTCATGCTTAAAAAAAACAGATAGTTGCCTGGAGACCGGCAGAACTTTGTATCTCCGATAACATATATGTGTAATCACAGAAAGTAATATATGCAGAGCATTCATAAGATCCCTTTTCATAAGATTATTCTGATTTTGCAATAAAAAGAAATGGGAATTAAAATATAAGCAGTCTATTCATTTAAAAGAAGCAAAAAATAGCTTGAAATGACCTTTTGTGCGTACTCGTCACATGTCGGCCCCACGGGCACCACCATCACTTGCTGCGGAGAAAGCCACAGAGGCCTATGGGAAGAGATCACAACAGATTAGTGGGGCTGTGCAGAAATGGTCATCAGAATACGAAAAGGCTCATCTCCCTGGAGTGGCTGAGCGCAAACACACACTGACTCTGTAGCCAAGAAAATCAGAATGGAAGTATATTTAAATAGATCTGAAATGTATTCAATAGTGAATTGCGGTGCGGATTAAGGCTGAACCCCCTGGAATCACACAACTCCCTCCCCCTTCAAGGGTTAAATATGTTTTAAGTCTAGAGGTAGGCTGGCCATACACTATACAATTTTCTTGTACAATTTTCCTTTAGATTTACCAAAAGCATATAATATGGTAAGGTCAGGGCTCATTTATCGGTGTGGGTGGAAGACATAGAGCTCCATCGTTGGTGTGAGTGGAAGGAGTGGTGCCCCATCGTTGGTGTGAGTGGAAGGAGTGGTGCCCCATCGTTGGTGTGAGTGGAAGGAGTGGTGCCCCATCGTTGGTGTGAGTGGAAGGAGTGGTGCCCCATCGTTGGTGTGAGTGGAAGGAGTGCCCCATCGTTGGTGTGAGTGGAAGGAATGGTGCCCCATCTCTGGTGTGAGTGGAAGGAATGGTGCCCCATCGCTGGTGTGAGTGGAAGGAATGGTGCCCCATCGCTGGTGTGAGTGGAAGGAATGGTGCCCCATCGCTGGTGTGAGTGGAAGGAATGGTGCCCCATCGTTGGTGTGAGTGAAAGGAATGGTGCCCCATCGTTGGTGTGAGTGGAAGGAATGGTGCCCCATCGTTGGTGTGAGTGGAAGGAATGGTGCCCCATCGTTGGTGTGAGTGGAAGGAATGGTGCCCCATCGTTGGTGTGAGTGGAAGGAATGGTGCCCCATCGTTGGTGTGAGTGGAAGGAATGTTGCCCCATCGTTGGTATGAGTGGAAGGAATGGTGCCCCATCATTGGTGTCAGTGGGAGGAATGGTGCCCCATCATTGGTGTCAGTGGGAGGAATGGTGCCCCATCATTGGTGTCAGTGGGAGGAATAGTGCCCCATCATTGGTGTCAGTGGGAGGAATGGTGCCCCATCATTGGGAGGAATGGTGCCCCATCATTGGTGTCAGTGGGAGGAATAGTGCCCCATCATTGGTGTCAGTGGGAGGAATAGTGCCCCATCATTGGTGTCAGTGGGAGGAATAGTGCCCCATCATTGGTGTCAGTGGGAGGAACAGAGCCCCATCATTGGTGTCAGTGGGAGGAACAGAGCCCCATCATTGGTGTCAGTGGGAGGAATAGTGCCCCATCATTGATGTGAGTGAAGGAATGGTGCCCCATCATTGGTTTAATTGGGAGGAATAGTGCCCCATCATTGGTGTCAGTGGATAGAATAATGCCCTGTTGTTGGAGTCAGTGGATGAAATGGTGCCCAAGGGCCAGATAAAGGCAAGCAAAGGCCCATCTGCATTTAAAGCAGAATGAAAGGCACAGGTATTAGTTCCAACAGTCTGATGCCTGTAAGGTCTCTTGCCAGCATCGTCTCCCTGTGTTCTTTCGGTGACAGTCTTCGGCCATTTTGATTGGCTGGCACGATTGGCCAATGACACTCCTGGGCATGCGCGGGAATGCCGTCATCCTGGCACACTGGAAGTGTGCTGGTATGTAAAACTGATCTGCACATGCACAGCTCAGATTACAATCTGTGAACGGATTTTGAATAGGCAGGTAAGTGTACTATAATGTAGAAGAGTGCTTTTCAAATTTTTTTTTTTTTTCGTTTTTAACTTTAGTTCTGCTTTAACCATTGCAGTGCGGAGGGAGAATACTGCAAGGTGTTTTGTGTAATTCCCGTAGTTCAGCTTTAATGACAGCCAGTGTTTCTTAAACTATGAGCCTGGATCAAAATGTTGTGTCTGATGAGTTTGTTATGGGTGACAATTTGGATTGGCGATACGTGACATAGCATACGGACTATGACTGACAGTGCAGATGTGTATGGGGAATTTAGAATACTTACAAAAAAAAAAGCAATTTCCTGATGTGTTATAAATACAGAGATGCATTTATTTATGTTGTTTATATCTGCCTGAAGTTCACCTTTAAATAGCTTTGTAAAGCCGGCCATACATGGATCGAAATTCATCAGGTTTAGCCGCTGAATTTCAATCCATGTATGGGCAGGCTGGTTGTAGAGAAGACGTTGGATCTACCGATCAACTTGTGTATAACTAGCTTGCTGGAAAATGTACGCATGATCATCGCCGCTAGCTATAGCCAGCAGTGCTGATCAGTGTATTCCAACGGTGGGGAAGTCTCCCTGCTGTCAGAACACAACTGCTCTGTGGGGGTGATTCCCCCATTCACCTCAAATGTATTGATGGGGGAAAATGGTTAAAAAAATAAATAAAAATAAATCATTCAACCCACTGGTTGAACGAAAAAAAAAAATATTACTAATGTATGGGCTGCCTAAATGTATAGGCACTTATATTGGAATGACACTCATGAATATATTCTCTTTTTTTTTCTTTTATTATAATTATTGTTTAACAATAGATTAGAAATGAGAAATATACATGAAACAAGGTATTGTTCTATACTTGAAAACATAGGCATTTACTGTTTGACGTGTTTGCTTATAATTACATGGCCATTGTTTCATGTCTTTGTATAGCTTTGCTGACATTTCAGTAAGAATTCTATTCTTATGTATAAATTAATCAGCTAGGATAAAAGTGGATATGGATAATGATCTATTTATATGTGGAATTCTACAGGCGTCATTACAGGGCAATGCCCCTCTTTCTTCTTTTTTGGTACAGACGTTCCCCATATAACCTCTTGATGGGTCTAGGGATCATTTGGAACTAAGATCAATCTAAAAGGGTGAGAGTGTGTCCATTAGATAATCTAAATGCGATGTTCATAATGTAAATGTATCATTAGTTACCAATATTGGGTCCCTATATGGATGTATTGTTAATTATTAAAGATAACAAACTGATTTTCTTTTTTTTCTGTTTTAGTGGTAAATATTAAATAACAAGGTTCTACAAAAGCTCTGGAAGAAGCCATGTTTGTGGTGAAACATGTAGGCGCAGGGGTCTCAAACTGGTGGCCCTCCAGCTATTGCAAAACTACAAGTCCCATCATGCCTCTGCCTCTGGGAGTCATGCTTGTAACTGTCAGCCTTGCAATGCCTCATGGGAATTGTAGTTCTGCAACAGCTGGAGGCTCCTGATGTAGAGGCAATTAGGGGTTTCAGTTTGAGACCCCTGATGTAGAGGCAATCACACTTTTGTACCTTGATCATTGGGTTGATATGGCCTGAATTTTATAAATTGTTTTAAAATATCTATGTGATAACATTTTCTATATATTTTTTGCAAATAGTGTTTTTGATTGATTTTTCTACACTTTAAAACTCCAGTTCTGTGCTCCCTGGGTATATACGGTTTTGTCATATTTAAAGGAGGTGGTGCATTTATTAGAGTCTCCCAGCTCCAATATCACTTTGATCAATTTCTATTCTTATGGTATGGTAATAATTGTCTTATTTGGGTCTTCAGATTATAAAAATTTAGGACCACAGACCTAAAACTGATAATACAAACATCACCAGTGTTCAGCTGGAATGTGGTTCTGGTATTGCAGTACCTGCATTGCAAGTTCAAGGTTCCTAAGGACATGGGGAAGGGTCCCTGAGCATTGTAACTTCGAGGGTGCAATGGCTAGTTGGTTGCTAGAACCCCCAGAAGCAAGGATAATTAATCGATTTGTTCAATTGATCAATGAATCAATACTACTTATCTGAAAATGGGTCTATATTTAACTACTCAAACTTTGGAAAGCTAGGAAAAGAGATTTAGGCCCCTCTCACATGATCGGACCGATCGGATCAACCTGTCCGTTTTTCAGGTGGACCAGATCAGGCCAACCATTGTCCTCTATGAGGGGGCGCATGTCAGCGGACACGTGTCTGCTGACATCCAATCCGACAAAATCCCCTGAAAACAGACGTATGGCGATACGTTCACCATCTGCCTAGCGGGTTGGATTGGATGGGATCGGATGAAAACAGACAGGTTGTCCATTTTCATGCAATCTCCTTACAGAGGATAGAGGTTCGTCTCAGTACAGTGAGCAGACGGGTCACCACCTCCCTGTGTCATCGCACGTTTTTGATTGCAAATCACCAGCTCAGTTTTTGGCTATCCTTCACCCGTGGATCAGTTACCAGCATGAGGACTATCTGGAATGTTTGGACTCAGTGTCACCATTGATTGTATCATCAGCAGGGACTGAACCTCAGCAGTGTGCCCTGCTTAAAAGATCAAGCTCTGAGCATTACTACCCATGATGGCTGCTGGATTACAGGATTGATTCTGCTGCAGGACTGTGAGGAACATACATCATACAGACCCCAGATGTACATTTAGAGATCATATCAGCTGCAGCTGATTTTGGGATCAGTTACTCATACATTAGATCATCCCCACCCCGCAGGCTGGATCTCATATGGCTGTATATCTGGAGAGTCTCCTACGGTCTCACTTTGATGCATGGACCGCCTGAGCAATCTCCATATTCGCTTTAACAAGAATGACCACAATACAGTCCAGCGGTAATCTTACCATCTCTGATGTGATATTCATCCCAGCTGCTTATATGATCATGTAGCAATTCATGGACACTATTGTGCATACGTGCCAATATTTTTGCCATCCAGTTGACCTCAAAGCTGAGGATTCATGTTGCCATCTTTTTATTATTCAGCAGGATTTTTTTTATGTGACCTTACCAACATTCTCAGTGGCATCATGGCCCCTGGACTGCTTATTGTCCTTTGATTGTAACATTATAGGACTTTCTCCAAAATCAGAGTTTTGGTGTCCCCGAGGTTTCCAACACTGCTTTCACTCTTTGTGGTTTTAAGGAGGGGTGCTGGCCCCTTATGGTGCTTTCATTAGCAGTTCTTGTGGTGAAGGTTTCAATCACAGGGAGGGGGGACCCCATTGTGGGAGGATCCACCAGCTCCAATTTGGGGTGTGTTTTAGACCTGTTACGGTATTGGATTGGGAGGGGATTTGGTCGGTGGTATAGGTAGGATTGGGGTACTGGGGTGGGGTGGGGGGTCTGTTGCTGTGGGGGCCGGGGTTAGGGAGGATATTTTTGACTTGATGCTGGTTTTATAGAATTTCTCAATAAATCATTGTGAGAGTTCACTAAATAGGGTGTGTATATCGTCTTCCTTTTTTGTTTATTGATGGACCTAATAATGTTAGATGATCACCCCCCTCTTATTTTCAGGGAAGTACTCCTCCCTGTTCATATGGATTAATGAGCAAGGTTTCCAGGCCAATTCTTTTTTCTTTGCGAGCAGAGACGGACCTGTCATCTGCCTGATCAGCGGAGCGATCCTCGCTGAGCAAGCGGAGTCTGTCAAAACAGATCCACCCCATGTGAAAGGGGCCATAGTTTTGTATAGAGCAGTGATGGTGAACCTTGGTACCCCACATGTTTTGGAACTACATTTCCCATGATGCTCAACTACACTGCAGAGTGCATGAGCATCATGGGAAATGTAGTTCCAAAACAACTGGGGTGCCAAGGTTCACCATCACTGGTATAGTGTGTGGAAGGGTTAAAACCTCTGTTTGGTTGCTTGTGCTATCTGTGTGCCCATTACACAGGCTTTCCTTTATCTAGTCTAGACAAAACAAAAGCAGCCCACAGATTATGCAATTTTCTTTCCATCCACCACAGACGGAAGGAAAGAAAATTGCTTGAGTCTCCTATCAACACAGTCAGTGATGATGAGGAATTCCCTACCGCAGCACTACTGTATTCTGTCAGCATGGGGAGCCTTCCCTGCCAGTAGAACATAATGGTCACTGCTGGTGGCTACAACCACCAGCAGTGATCGCTTGAACAAAAACCTGGAAGTCTGGTTGTACTGAAGTCTATGGATTGATCGACCTCAGTACAAACCACCTGCCCATAGATGGATCGAATCCTGGCTGCTCCCTGCTGAACCTATTGAGATTCTATCCTTCTATTGGCAGCTTAAGAAGTGACCAGATTTTCACAATTTGACATCCATCTTTACTGGCCATTTGAAATGTACAAATTAAATCTACATCTATACATTAAAACAATTACCATTTTCCTCCGTAGTTCTCTGTCAGAATAGCAATCATGCGTTCCACAGATCCAAGAATAGCACGGTGAATGATAACCGGCCTCTTCTTATCATCAGCATCAGGGCTAAGGAGATGAAAGAGGTGAAGATATGAGAAGACCGGAAAACCTTTGAACTAGCCGCATACAGTCATTCATGAGCCCTCTACCCACCTGACATAGGTCAGATTGAACCTAATGGGGAGCTGGAAATCCAACTGAATAGTGGCACATTGATGGTAACGGCCGATGGCATCTTTAATCTGGATATCGATCTATTAAGCAACATAAAAAACGATTAATGTCACATTGAAAGGGGCCCTATAGTTTTTTTTTCGTAACCTTTCTATGGATATGGGTATCTGAAACGTCTCTTTTGTTTTTATAATATTGCAGCTGTACCTCTCTGGGCTCATGCCGTTAGGCACTTGTATACTCCCCTTCATAGCAGTCAGACTGTAAGGCTCACATAAAAGTTAAAGGGGTTGTAAAGGCAGAAGGGTTTTTATCTTACATAGTTACAGTTAGTAAGGTTGAATAAAGACACCAGTCCATCCAGTTCAACCTGAGTGAGTGTCTACAATTGTCCCTACCCTCAAGGAGCCCACAATCCAAGGTCCCCATTCATATACTAGGGCCAATTTTGGACAGAAGCCAATTAACCTACCTGCATGTCTTTGGAGTGTGGGAGGAAACCCACGCAGGCACAGGGAGAACATGCAAACTCCAGGCAGGTAGTGTCGTGGTTGGGATTCAAACCAGCGACCCTTTTTACTGCTAGGTAAGAGTGCTACCCACTACACCCCTGTGCCCATCATAAAATCATCTGGTGGCACTGGCAGGTGACGTGGCAAGTGGCATTCCTCATCTGGTGTCACTGGCAGGTGGCGTGGCAAGTGGCATTCCTCATCTGGTGGCAGGCATCGTGGCAAATGAGATTCCTCATCTGGTGGCACTGGCAGGTGACGTGGCAAGTGGCATTCCTCATCTGGTTTAACCACTACACCACTGTGCCGCCCAATCTTAATGCTTTCTATGCATTAAAGTGGTTGTACACCCTTTGTTTTAATTTTTACCTACAGGTAAGCCTATAATAAGTCTTACCTGTAGGTAAGATTAATATCTCCTAAACCTGTACGGTTTAGGAGATATTCCCTTTGCATGCAGCCGCTGACGTCAGCTGCGCATGCGCTGTGAAGGCCCGGCTGAAGGTCCGGCAGACTCTGCCGGACCATGCCGGGAATAAGACTCCCACGGGTTTGTGCGGGGGCAACGTAATCGTGGCTCCAGACACTCACAGTGCCGGAGCTGCAAACCCGGAAGAAACACAGAGGGCAAAATGTCAGCTCCCTCGGCGTGAACCAGGATCAGATGCAGACGCCTCGTTCTAAGGTGAGTATTTCATAATGAGCTAGTATGTGTTGCATACTAGCTCATTATGCCTTTAACTTACAGTTTTTCTTCTGTGTGGGTATACAACCGATTTAAGATAAAAAGCCTTCTGTGTGCAGCAGCAGCCCGCCCAACACTTACCTGAGGTCCCTCTATGTCCAGCGATGTCGAGTGTCTCAGCTGTCCGAGATTCTCCTTCCTGATTGGTTGAGACACAGCAGTGGTGCCATTGGCTCCCGCTGCTGTCAAAGTCAGCTAGCGAATCAGGGGAGAGAGGAGGCGGGGCCGAGGCTCTGTGTCTGAATGGACACAGGGAGCTGTGACACGGCTCGGGTGCCCCCATAGCAAGCTGCTTGCTGTGGGGGCACTAGACAGATGGGATGGGCCAGGATCACAGAAGAGAGAAATGAGAAGAGGAGTATCTGGGCTGCTCTGTGCAAATCCACTGCAACAGAGCAGATAAGTATAACATGTTTGGTAATTTTATAGTACAAAAAAAAAACACTTTACAATCACTTTAACCAGTCTACAGCCCGATTTCAAGGCTGAAACGTGACATACTCTCTAGACTGCTGCAGAAGGGTCATGCAATCCCGACAAAACATTTGTTATACGAAATTTTTTAAATGTTCTTTATCAGCACTGAATTCAGACAGGAGATAGTTGGCCCTACAGCCTGACATGGAGTGAATACAAATAAAAGTAAAGTATTACATAGGTTCTGCACCCTAGGACCAAATACTGTAGCTGCCGACTATTGAAAGGACACTTACCTGTTCAGGGATCCAGAGAGGTGTCCTCACCTGGTCTGGTTCCTCACTGGTCTTCAGGTCGCCGTCATCTTTAGTGTGGAAAGCCAGCTGTGACTCCATCTTCCCACTGCACATGCGCAAGCTGCACTGCGCTTTGTGAATGGTTCTGCAACCTTCTAGGACCTATGATGCGTCCCAAGAGGCTACAGACAGGTGCCCTGGGGGGGAGTGGAGAGTTGATTTGGGGGGCTCGATGTAGGCAAATATCAAGACTAGGTACCTGCTCCCCCCAAAAAATGTAATGTGCAAAATGTGAACTCACCGCTCCTCCACTGCTCCTCCCCATTGAAATCAATGGGGCAGCGCTGCAATACCACTGGCAAAATGCCGCTCTGGCGGAGTCTTGCGGGCAGATTTAACCCCCCAACTAGTGACCAAATAGCACCGCTAAAACAACGGTAAAGCGGTGCTAAAAATAGTGCCGCTTTACCACTGACACCCTAGGTGGCGCAGTGTAAAAGGGCTATAAGTAATATCTGAGAAGTAAAGCTACACTGCCAGACGAATTCAAGAAATTGGGTTCATATCACTACAGATGCGCAATGATAACCAGTTCCTTTTTTATCCTTTTAAATCTGCTTTGTATCTACATTTACCAACTGCTACATGTAAAACCTGATCCTTTCCTGCAAAGCTATCGCTCCATAGGATCCGCTTGCAGAAGTGTTACCCCTCCTTTGCAAATCCCTGTAATGAATCATTTGGTGTACCATACTTGCAAATCGTTTACCTACTTACTCTACCCCCGGATTTCTTCTGTATTTTTTGTAGAAGTTTGGCTGTAGTTTGGCTTATTTATTGGCTAAATAATTAGCATTCAGTGCAAGCTTTCGAGTTCATCATGCCTTGAAAACTTGCACTACAATCTATATAGCTATCCAATAAATGGCATCTCCCTACAGCCAAACTGCTATTTTTGTTGATGGCGAACACTACAATACTCTGCTGCTGTTTTGTCTTTGTAAAGAAACCAACCTTTGGTCCATAGAAAGCTCCATCACCAGGATTCAACACCCACTTCTCTCCAAATTCGTTCAAACTGTTTTCAAGTTGCTGAAAAAGAGGAGTTTATTAATAATATTTTCCTTACATTTCTAACAAACTAAAGAAATTGGTTCTTTTCAATACTGGCATCATAGATTGTTTAAATATACTATATATAAAACAAGTAACTAGAATTTTCAGGGCCCAGTGCAAGAAACCATGAAGGGCCCCCACCAGGGGCGTTGCTAGGTCTACAAAAGATCTCGGGCTAGAGCCCATAGCAGCAAAGTAAACAAAAGTCATATGCTTAAGCAGGCATACACATGTATACAACATACGTGTGTGTATGTATGGATTTATAATATTTATATATATATATATATTAGATCCCTCCTTACATCAGGGTCCACAGAGAGCCCCCCCTCTCTTACATCAGGGTCCCCAAAGAGCCCCCCCCCTTACATCAGGGTCCACAGAAAACCCCCCCCCCTTACATCAGGGTCCCCAGAGAGCCCCCCTCCTTACACCAGGGTCCCCAGAGAGCCCCCCTCCTTACACCAGGGTCCCCAGAGAGCCCCCCTCCTTACACCAGGGTCCCCAGAGAGTCCCTTCCCTTAAATCAGGGTCCCCAGAGAGCCTCCCCTTACATCAGGGTCCCCAGAGAGACCCCCCCTTACATCAGGGTCCCCATAGAGCCCCCCCCCCTTACATCAGGGTCCCCATAGAGCCCCCCCCCTTACATCAGGGTCCCCAGAGAGCCCCCCCTTACATCAGGGTCCCCAGAGAGCCCCCCTTACATCAGGGTCCCCAGAGAGCCCCCCCCTTACATCAGGGTCCCCAGAGAGCCCTCCTCCTTACATAAAGGCCCCTAGAGAGCCCCCCTCCTTACACCAGGGTCCCCAGAGAGTCCCTCCGCTTACACCAGGGTCCCCAGAGAGCCCCCCCCCTTACATCAGGGTCTCGAGAGGGCTCCTTCCTTACACCAGGGTCCCCAGAGAGCCCCCCTCCTTACACCAGGGTCCCCAGAGAATCCCTCCCCTTACATCAGGGTCCCCAGAAAGCCCCCCCCCTTACATCAGGGTTCCCAGAGATCCCCCCTCCTTACACCAGGGTCCCCAGAGGGCCCTTCTTTAGATCAGGGTCCACAGAGGGCACTTCTTTAGATCAGGGTCCCCAGAGGGCACTTCTTTAGATCAGGGTCCCCAGAGGGCAGCCCCCCCCCCCCCCCCCAGGTTCCCGTGTACCTGGCTGGTCTTCACTGTTTGTGCACCTCCTGGGACTTGTAGTTCTCTCTCTGAGTGTATACAGTGGAGAGGGGAGGGGAGGGGCCTCTTACCCGGGCATGTATCGGCAAGAGTGGAGAAGCAGAGCGACTAACTGAAGAGTGAAGCAGATGCATGCCTGGGTCAGAGGCCCCTCCCCTCTCCACTATATATATTTGGAGAGAGAACTACAAGCCCCAGGGAGCTCCCGCGACCCACGGACACAATGCAGCTGCCGTTCGCCACTTCCCCCATGCATACTAAAACGGGCAGGCAGAGGTGCAGGGGGAGATGCCGGGTCTTGGGGCCCCCCACCACAGCGGCAGAATGGCAGGGTCCAGTCACAAGCGCGACTGCTGTGACCCTGAAAGTTCTGTCACTGAAACAAGCCTTCTGAACTCTCTTCTAAATTATGAAATTCAGTTGCTTCCAGTAAACGGTGTTGTTAATACATAAAAAATTTTTTTTAGACATTTGCACTCTTACACCCTTCAGGTAAGGATTTGCGTAAGGCCCCTCTCTGGTCTAAGATAAATACTGTGCACAAAGCCAGCTCCATAAAGCTGTAATATGAGGGTTTGGTGTGGAGGAACTCAGATGGCCTGCACAGAGCCCTGACCACAACCCTACTGAACACTATTATAATGAATAAGAACATCAACTACCCTCCGAGAAAGCGTGATTTGGGTGTAATGTGTAAGGGGGGTGAAGCTGGTGACGTAAACATGCAGCAACAGGAAGCCTGGAGGAAGGGAGTTTGCTTGGCAAATACAGTGAGCGGAGCCCATCCACATCTTAAGGGGACAGTGCGGACCTTGCAGGCTAGAGCAAATATAGTGAGTGGCATCCGTCCACACCTTACAGTGGTTGTAAACCTCAGACATGAAATATGAAAGCATAGCCCTCTCTACAATGTGCACTCAAATAAAAATAAAAGCACTAAATGTCACTTTTGTCTGTTGCTTCAGTCCTCTGCTATTAGCGCGAGTCACTTCTGACAAGTTTTCCTGATAGCAAGAGAAAAATGGTGACAGGGGACAGACCACCAGCTGATTGACAGCCTCAGCTCTATTCTTGTGTGATGTGTGGCCCCTTCAACCAGCTCTCCTGGCTGAGCTCTGTAAAGTGTGAATTCAGCTCTCCGTCCCCTTTTTCTGAACTCTCAGACAAGCTTTATAAATTTAGCACTTTGAACAGATGTAGTGCAGAGAGGGCTTCAGATAGACAGATACAACTTATTTAGGAGGATTTGTTTCATCTCTATGTATTATCCGGGGTCAGTCACTTCACTGGGTATATGTTATGCTGCGTACACACGACCAGACTTTCCGGCAGACTAGGTCCAACAGTCTTCCCGACGGACTTTCGGCAGAGTTCTGACGGACTTTCCAAACGAACGGACTTGGCCACACACAATCACACCAAAGTCCGACGGATTCGAACGTGATGACGTACGACCGGACTAGAATAAGGAAGTTCATAGCCAGTAGCCAATAGCTGCCCTAGTGTCGGTTTTTGTCCGTAGGACTAGCAAACACACGGATTTCTCGATAGGAACTGGGTCCAGCGGAAAAATTTGAAACATGTTCTATTTCTAAAGTCTGCCAGATTTTTGAACAGCAAAGATCCAATGGAGCCCACACATGATTTAATTGGAAAGAATCCGTCTGACCTTTGCTGTCGAAAAGTCAGATCGTGTGTATGCGGCATAAGGGTTTACGACCACAGAGGAGAGTGCAAACCTTATTCCTGTAGTGCTACAGACTAGTGCACACCATCATGTGAGTGTTTATCTTTAAAAAAATATACATCATAAAGAGCAGGGGCGTTGCTTGGGCTTATGAAGCATGTATAAGGATCTATTTGTAAATCTGTATTGGTCAAAACACCAAGTGACTATATTGTGGTGAAGGTGTGTGGAACAAGACGTAATCCACGGTAGAAGATTGGTGTGGAGCACAAGATTGGAAACAAATTGGACAATTACGGTATAAATGACTAAAGAAGGTTAATAAACATTGACTGTTGTATTTATAATTGTAGATGTATAAATATTGCAGCGCTGTATCGTAGGAATTGTAATTGGGAGCAAGGTCTTCTCATCAAACATCAGTACTTCACCCCACAAATGCTCCTCTGGCTGAATGGGCAAAACATTACCCGAGACGTACTCCAAAATATGGGGCCTTCCCAGAAGGGTGGAAACTCTAAGCCCTTGTACACACGGTCGGAGATTCCGACAGAATGTATTCGATCGGACCGTTTTGTCGGATATTCCGACTGTGTGTGGTCTACATCGGACTGTTTCCGTCGGAATATCCGACGGACCAATTTTTCCAAATTGTTGGTAAAATTTTCCGACAAAATGCTCCGATCGGACATACTCCGATCATGTGTAGAGAATTCCGATTGGACAAAGTGCCACGCATGCTCAGATCGAATTCCTACACCAAAGCTATTGGCTACTAGTGTGAACGTAGTCCCGTCGTAACGAAATAACGTCATCACGTCAGATTTTCCGACAACTTTGTCCGACTGTGTGTATGCAACAGTTTCGGACAAAATCCGTCTGACAAAATCCGACGGATTTGGTTGTTGGAATCTCCAACCGTGTGTACAAGGGCTTATAGCTACAAAAGGATAGCCAACTCCAGATCAATGCCCATGGTTTTGGAATGGGATGTCAAAAAAGTGCATATAGGTGTGATGGCCAATTCTACAGACCTTTGGTCATCTAGTGCATCAGCTTTCAGTGGTAAGACCCTTCAACTTGCTCATCTATAGCTGCCATAGGTACAGCGTCAATCCTCCGCTTTGCAGAAATCACGAATACTTTAGAGCTCAACTGCCTGTCTACAACTCAGAGTGTTTAAAGCCCAGCAATTATGTATAGCCTTCTAATTCCTTGTGTATATCCGGGTCTTACAGATCACTCATCATGAGCCCAAATCAATGAGCAGCAATCTCATTGTCAAAAAACACTAATCAGAGCTTAATGATTATAAGATTACAGGCACCATCATGGGGCCGAACAAAGATTATTATACACGTGGCTATGAATGCAATTTATGGTGTTACAAATTGCTTTTTAACTAACTCGAGGGGCCATTTTAACCCCTTCACGCCTAAGGGTAAAACAAATCTAAATGCCTAAGCCCAATTTTGTAATTTTGATGGGTTATTAAAACCGTACATATCATCACAACTACTTTGTGCATCCAGGTGGATTATACCGCGTTTTTTTTTCAGGACAAATTGGGCTTTCATTTGGTGGCAAATGTTAATGGATATCTCCTGGTTTTTATTTTTTATTATCTAAAGCAGTGATGGCGAACCTTGGCACCCCAGATGTTTTGGAACTACATTTCCCATGATGCTCCACTACACTGCAGAGTGCATGAGCATCATGGGAAATGTAGTTCCAAAACATCTGGAGTGCCAAGGTTCGCCATCACTGATCTAAAGGAAAACTGGCCCAAAATAGTTAAAACAATAAATTTTTATAAATGTAACTGTATATTTCTTGCTACTACCATAACCTTCCACCAAAGAATAACCCAAAATAAATTTTCCTGCTCCTGACGATCGCAGTGATACCTCATATGTGTATGTTAGTTGTTGTTTGTATCTGCAGTACAGCCCAGAATCAATCGTGCACATTTTGCCTTTTTTTTTTTTAAGTCCTACCTAAAAACACACTGACACCAACGGACACTGATACTTGGGCTACTTTCAGACTGCAGCCACGGTAAAGCACTGCTCGTTTTAGCTGCACTTTTCGGCTGCTAGTGGGGAGCTAGGTAGGTGGCCAAAGAAGGGGTTAAAAAAGGGCCCGTGTTGCGGCGCTTCCGAATCGCTTTTCAGGCGCTTCAGAAATGCGCAATTGCAATGGGCAGGGGTGGTTTTGGAGGGCTGTATACAGCCCTTCCAAACTGTCCCAAAGATGCTGCCTGCAGGACTTTTTTTCCCTGTCCTGCAAGCGCACCGCTCCAGTATGAAAGCACTCAGGCTTTCACATTGGGGTGGCATGGGAGGCAGTTTTCAGGCGCTATTTTTAGCGCTAAAACACCTGAAAACTGCCTTCAGTATGAAAGTAGCCTAACACTGATACTAACTGACACTGATACTGACAATGATACTAACTGACACTGATACCAACACCGATACTAATTCTAAAAAAAATAATTCTTGTTCAAAAAAATACTGACCCTGATCTAGATCAAACCTCGATCTAATTTTTTATTTTTTTATTTTTTTATTAATGATTATTTTTTTATTTTCTTTTTAATATGATTTCCCCCCCCCTATCTCTGCAAGGACAGAGAATGATACATTGTATCTCTCGCATCCATTCACAGAGACAGAAAACACAGGGGCGGGCTTCACAGTGACTGATCATTCTGATAGCCAATCAGATGCTATCACAGCGATCAGGTGACCAGGAACCAGCTGTTCCTGGTCCTGACCGTTAGAACGGGGTGCGGGGCTCTCGGTGTGACCCCGGTCTCTATGCTGGGAGCTCCAAGCACAGAGGGCGATGCGTAAATTTGCGGCCCCACAGAAAAAAGCCCAGTCTAATGGGGTCGCATATTTGCGCATAAGGGGTTAATGAAGGAGTTTTTGTATTTGTTGCATGGCATATCAGCTGCTTTTATTTCTCTTTATCCAACCTAACCTTCACCAAAATATAAACCCTAAATCTAACCCAACCCTTAAAATGAACCCTTAGCCAGTTCTTCTCTCCTGCTCCTAGTCTCACAGGCTTTGTTGACACAGTGGGAGACATTGGCTTCTACTGCTGTCAGTCAAATCCAGTGAGCAGAGAGTGGGGGGTGGGGCCAAGCCAGGCTGCGTGGGTCTATAGACGTACACAGCCTGGCTGGGGAGAGAGCCTGCACATGTGCCCCCATAGCAAGTGGCCTGCTCTGTTGGCACACACAAAAGAGAAGGAGAGCATCAGCAGGAAACTCCAGAAGAGGAGGTTCGGGCAGCTCTGAGCAATAGCATTGCACAGAGCGGCATAAGCCCGTTTGTTATTTAATAACAAGAAAATTAGACTTTAGAATCACTTTAAATTAAATTAATGATTAAAGCGCATCTATAGCCAAGTTTTTAGTTTGTTTTTGTTTTTTTTAAAGTGGGGAAGGACTAGCCGTTCTGTCAGGTTTTACTGCATTCTGAGGCTTCATTGGCAATCTGCAGGGAAGTCAGGACCTGGACGTGCCGCCCAGCAGGGTTGCTGAATCACAAGACCAGAATCTTTTGGCACAATTTTCATACAGTATATGTATTCCAAATTTGGAATAACCACTTAAGCCCCAGACCATTTGGCTGGCCAAAGACCAGAGCACTTTTTGAGATTTGGCACTGTGTTGCTTTAACTGACAATTGCGCAGTCGTGCAACGTGGCTCCCAAACAAAAGTGAAGTCCTTTTTTTCTCACAAATAGAGCTTTCTTTTGGTGGCATTTCATCACCTCTGCAGTTTTTATTTTTTGGCCTATAAACCAAAAAAAAGAAAGAAAAAAAAAAAAAAACGTGTTATTTTTATACTTTTTGCTATAACCAGTTCCCGACCGGGGCACACAGATGTACGTTGGCAGAATGTCACAGCTGGGCAAATGGGTGTACCTGTACATCCCTTTAAATTTACCGCCATGCCAATGCATGCACACCATCTCCCCGTTCTGCCTAGTGACAGTGTCACTGATCTCTGCTCCCTGTGAGCCTGTGAGCAGAGATCAGTAATGTGTCACACGTAGCCATGACCCCCACAGTTAGAAACACTCCCCAGGACACACTTAACTCTTACACTGCCCCCTAGTGGTTAACCCCTTCACTGCCAGTGTCATTTACACAGGAGTCAGCGCATTTTTAATTGCACTGATCGCTGTATAAACGTGAATGGTCCCAAAATTGCGCCAAAAGTGTCCGATCTGTCCGCCATGCCGCAGTCACGATAAAAACCACTGATCGCCGCCATTACTAATAAAAAAAAGCCTTAATAAAAATGCCATAAACTGATCCCCTATTTTGTAAACGCTATAACTTTTGTGCAAACCAATCAAAATAACGCTTATTGTGATTTTTTTGTACCAAAAATATGTAGAAGAATACGTATTGGCCTAAACTAAGGAAAAAAATGTTTTTTTATATATTTTTTTTGGAGATATTTATTAACCGCTTCAGCCCTGGAAGATTTTACCCCCTTCCTGACCAGAGCACAAAGCTTGCACGTGCGCTCCCACAACCCACCTCTTAAAGGGCAACGTATAGGTACGTGATTCTGCCGCAGTATATCTGCGTGAGGTGGTTAAAACCTAGTGACTAAACTCAATGCAGAGAAAAATCATAGAAAATATAAATAATAAACAAATAATATGAGAAAAAGTTTACTAGGCAAGCAAGGCCCAAAGAATGCCACTGAGCATGTACAAAGTATACACGTTATTACCCAGCCAATAGCAGGGCCGTTCTGAAATTCGCTTGCTTCACAGTTTATAAAGCATATACTGCTACCCCATCATACCTTCTCAGCCTGATTCCAGACTTCAATGTCACCGAGGAACTTCTCTGGGCGGGTGGAAAGGTTTAATTTGAAGGTGAAACCAAAGACGTTGTAGACGGAGCGCAGGAAATCCAGACAGCTCTTTATCTCTTCTTCAATCTGTAATTAGAAGCATGGATCTTTGTCAAATCCCTGAATATTAATCATCCCCATTAATCGTAGGTTTTCCCTCCCCTTGTGATCAGATAAGAAGTCAATGAATTCAGCAGAATACAATCTGCCGATGTGATCTTGTCATCGTTAAGCTAAAAGACGAACTTCATTTACTTCCCAGACTGATAAAAGCCAGCGTGTTCCTGCCTGGGTGGCGCCGTGATGTGATGGAATAATTGTATTTCTGCTTTGAGTTGTGACACCAAAGTTGATGCACTCGTCTACAACGGCAGGTCAGGAAAATAGGATTTTTCCTTCATACTTACCTGTAAAAAAAAAATTCTTTGAATACATCATGGGACACAGGGTTAGGTTAACCCCTTCCCTCCGAGCGTACGCAGCTATGCGGCCTCGGCTTTTGGGGGTTATACCAGGGTGACGTCCGCAGCTGCAGGCATCATCTCAGTACCGTTTTTTTTAGAGCGGGCGATCAGTTTTCCAGGTATAACAATCGATGGGGCTAAAAGCCACTCAGCTGTTATCCCGGAGGAGCGGGAGGGGACATCCCCCCCAACCCCCCCCCCCCCCCCGCTGCTCTGACCGGGACTCCCTTCCCAACGGGAGACCCAATCCGTGATCCGGCAGTGTCGGTGTCAGTGACCGACGGCTAGGGCTTCATTCCAGTCTCCTGAATGTAAACACGGAAGCAACGCCAAGACGCTGCTTCCTGTTTACTTGGCTGCCAATAGCGGCGGATTTAATAAAAATATACAGTATTCAGAATCGCCGAAAACGGCGATCTGAATACTTTGACGTGTAAGGAGGGATTTTGGGTCTTTTAGACCCCCGATCCCTCAATAAAGAGTACCTGTCACCACCTATTACTGTCACAAGGGATGCTTACATTCCTTGTGACAGCAATAAAAGTGATCAATTTTTTATTTTTTAACACGATTTAATGATGTAAAAGTAAATAAAATAAATAATAATAATAAAAAAAATTTAAGTCTAAAACGCCCCTGTCCCTGCGAACTCGCGCAGCAAGGAAAACTCATACAGAAGTCGCGTCCGCATATGTAAACGGTGTTCAAATCACGCATGTGAGATATCGCCGATTGCCAGAGCAACAGCAATAATTCTAGCACCAGACCTCCTCTGTAGCTCTAACCTGGTGACCGGAAAAAATAAAACAAAAATAAAAAAATAAAAGCATCGCCTATGGAGATTTTTAGGTACCGTAGTTTGTCGCCATTCCACAAGTGCGTGCAATTATAAATCATGACATGTTTGGTATCTATTTACTTAGCGTAACATCATCTTTCACATTATACAGAAAAATTGGGATAACTTTACTTTTTCCTTTTTTTTTATTATTTGTGAAAGTGTCCCTTTTCCCAAAAAGTTGCGTTTAAAACACCACTGCACAAATACCGTGTGACATAAAATATTGTAACAATCGCCATTTTATTCTCTAGATATATAATGTTTGGGGGTTCTAAGTAATTTTCTAGCAAAAAATACGGATTTCAACTCGTAAACACCAAATGTCAGAAATAGGCTTAGTCATGAAAGGGTTAATATTCATTACCTACTGGGTTATACGCCATCTCTAGGTGAATGGACACTGGTTGACAAAGTCTTAGACAGGAAGTCCGCCCTTATATAACTCCTCCCATACAGGAAGTATTTCAGTTTTGTAGCAATGCTGAATCCTCAAAAGAGAATTAAAAAAGTAAAAATTATTTCCCCGCCCCCCCCCCCAAAATTGTTGCTTTTTTTTTGCTTATAGCGTAAAAAATAAAAAAACGCAGAGGTGATCAAATATCACCAAAATAAATCTCTATTTGTGGGGGAAAAGGGCGCAAATTTAATTTGGGTATAGCACTGCATGACCGCACAATTGTCAGTTAAAGCGGCACAGTGCCAAATTGTAAAAAGTACTCTGGTCAGGAAGGGGGTAAAATTTTCCGGGGCTAAAGTGGTTAATAACCATTGTGTTTTTAATGTATTGCTAAGCAAAGGAAAAAAAAAAAAGGAAGGGGGAAAACGTTACAAAATTTTGCAAATAAGTAATTCTTCTTTTTCACTAGTGGGCACTAATGAGGAGGCATTGATGGGGCTGCACCATTAATCAAGGCCTCGATTATCAGTGTCAACTGTGTGCTGACAGGCTTGCAGGTTATCAGCTCTCCTTTCCTTACACAGAAACAGCGTATGAGGAAAAGACTGCCGATATCCAGCAAGTCTGCTAACATATGACCAGCTGTGACTGGACACAGCTGATCACATGGTAAAGTGCCACTGTGATTGGCCCTTTACCCCAATCTGTTATCAGCTGTGTCCAAAAGGACACAGCGATCAAGGAGCATGCCCGACGCCCTCCCAGAACAATAGTGCCGTCTTTTGGCTATAGCGCGGTACTAAAGTGGTTACGGTGGTTATAAAGGCTAAGCATTTTTTACCTTAATGAATTCCTTGCATTAAGGTAAAAAATGTTTAGGTTAAAGTATCGCCCCTCACACCCCACTTTATACTTACCTGAGCCCTCACTCAATCCAGCACAGTACCCGTCTGCAGTGGCTCTCTCCTCTCTCACAGGCCTAGCTCAGAGCAGCAGAAGCCATTGGTTCCCACTGCTGTCATCAATTCCTGTGAGGAGGGGGTGGGGCTTTAGAATCACTTTAACAGTATGAATGGAGGAATCTCCACTGCCACTATTCAGCCAATAGCAGAACCTACGGCTGCATGAACACCCAAACATCTGACAGGGTGCAGTCACTGTTCCAATGATAATTCTGCACCTGATTCAGTCAATTCTTATATCAACTTTTGTCAACCAGGTGATGAAATCCATGGTTTGATTTTTATGCAATTCTGCAGGAATAGGCCAACATTTAAGCCATGTATGGCTGCCTTAATTTATTCCCTTAATACCAACTGAGAATTATCAGATTGCCACCACTGCTGACCATGTGCATCCCTATATGGGTACTGCGGAGGTGTACCTATAAAATTGGGCGCAGAGAACAATGGTGTAAAAACCAAGCCATACCTGCTCCATGGCACAGAAAATGTGGGCATCATCTTGCTGGAAGCGCCTGACTCGAGTCAGTCCTGTGAGAGCACCAGACAGTTCATTGCGGTGAAGAACTCCAAAGTCTGCCATCCTCAGTGGTAGCTCCCTCCACGAACGAGGCCGGTGGTCAAACATCAAACTGAAACAGAGAATAGAGATTCTCTTGTCATGACCCAACGGTTACTAATCACCAATGGAAAGAAAAAGGTTATAGCTGCTCAAAAATCATTATTAACATAGTTTGGGAAACCTCCGAGTCTTAAAATGAATATGCCAAGGAGGCATTGTAGTGTAACTCCAGTTCCATTTGTTAGTGTTAAATACAGTAGGGAAGTGTTTGTCCCTCTGTAAGGATTTTTATTGCTGTCTAAAGTTTCATTGAGATTTCACCTGTCTTGGGTGACAACGTGATGGCAAGACAGGAAGTGATGGAAACCTCCAACAGAACACAGACAGCCAACATAGGTTCAAGCCTTCCCCTATTCTACTCAGAGAACGTGTTTTTATTGCAGTTTTTGATGAGGAGATTTTCCTTCACTTCCTGTCTTCATCACAACGCTCACTAGGACAGGAAGTAAGGGAAAATCTTCCCAATGGGGGCACAGTGAGCAAATAAAACTGCCTGTGGTCGAACCTTCGCAAAACGTACTTCTATTAAAAATTTTTAGAACAAATTTTGGAAAAAATAAAATAAAATAAAATGGAATTCCCTACTCATAACAGGTTTTCAACTTGTAAAAAGAATGCCATCATAACCACAATATTAAATGTCAAAACAGTTCATTTTAGGCAATTAAAGATGCATTACGTTTTCAAAAACCCATTGGTTGTTGTTAGAGAGGCACTGAAATTTTCGGGTGAAAATGGTGTTATTGGAATTTGCTAATAAGAAAAAAAAGTGCCAATAATTGTCAAAAATGCATTTGATTTTGCAGCGATTTTACTGTGCTTATGGTGTATTTTTTATAGGTCATGTGACTCAAACTGCATCAAAAACGTAACGGGTGCGTTATTGATGCGTTTTCGATGCATTTCAACAGGGAGGTGCGTTTTTGGTGCCTTTGTTTTAACTGACCAAAAATGCAGCAAGTGAGATTTTCAACACCACAATGGAAGCACAACGGACCATTGTAAAGACATACATAGAATTTGAAGGGATACTTCTTTCTTGAGCTTTTCCTGCGCTAAAGGTGTCAATAATGGCTGACAATAAATTCATATTCATTTAATTTATTAGCCCTGTTTTTTCAGAGTTTTTAAGCTTTTAGCACAGTTAGAGCATTTTTTACAGCTGAAAAACCCCTCTTAAAACCCACTAGTTCTGGGGGTTTGTTTCCAGCCAGAAAATGTCCCAGCCAAAATAAGCTGATAATAGTCTATGTGTGCATGCATACCTAGGATAACATGCAGGAAAAAACGTCTGAAGCCAAAAACAGCCGCTGTAAAAACATCAAGTGTGCATGAGGCCTTAAAGTGCTTCTAAAGTCTTATGCCGCGTACACACGACCGGACTATTTCCGGCAGAAAAGGTCCGACGGAATCATTTCATCGGATATTCTGATCGTGTGTGGGCTTCAGCTGACTTTTTTTTTTCAAAAATTCTGATGGCCCTAGAAATAAACTTGTCATATTTACTCGCGCTGTGCAATGGTTTTGCATAGAGCATCCCCGATCCTCTTCTTATGGGGTTCCCCGCTGGTATTTCTGGCTCCTCCTCTTTTGCGAGTGCCCCCACAGAAACCTTAATGTCGCGTACACACAACCGGACTTTCCCTCAGAGTAAACTCTGACGGTCTTTCCGATGGACTTCCACTGAAATGGACTTGCCTACACATGATCACACGAAAAGTACAGTAAACCCCCCTCCATCGCGGGGGTTACGTTCCGGACCCACCCGCAAAAAGTGAAAAAACGCGAAATAGAAGACCCTATTTAAATACACCCTAGGCATGTTACCGCCCCCTCTGACGTCACCACGCTCGGTGCGGTCCACGAGCGAGGCATGCGTTCCACCGCAGCCTCGCTCTGATTCACTGCTACATAACCGCAAAATGCCGAAATATTACCGCGGTATCAGAATAACAGGTCCTAAGTAAAATGGAGCCATATACCGGGACCTCAAAAACTGAACTGCGATAGAGCGGGGGTTTACTGCATGTTCGTTTAGAACACGGTGACATACGATGGGACTAGAAAAGGAAGTTCAGTATCCAGTAGCCAATAGCTTCCCTTGCAACATTTTTGGTCCTTCGGACCAGCATACAGATGGACGTTTTTCCCCATAGAAATTCAGTCGGAAAGATTTAAAACGTTCTATTATTTTAATAAAAAAAACAACGTTTTACAATCACTTTCATACAGTAGTGCAGTCCAGGCTGCAATCATGGGGCATCCCCAGTGGCCAGGCCCATGACAGCGATGAAGCGATAGTAAACTGCATCTTTAAAAAAAAAAAAAAAACTCAACATTATGAAAAAAAAAACATACCTTACTACTAAGTGCTCTAGTGGCAGGCTGTCACCACTTTCATCTTCACAAGGTCTTCCTTCTGCGTTTGCGTGCTCCAGCCATCTGATTGACAATGACGTTCCGCACACATGTGCAGGACTCACAGATCTCTGAAGAGATGGCACAAGTATGCCGTCCCTTCAGAGTGCATGCTCTGGCGTCATCAACGGCTGCATTCAGTGTGAATATCTACTAAACAGTGCAAGTTTAGGAGATATTCACTGTACTTATTATGAAGACTTTACTACCACTTTAACTGACACTGGTCTTCACGCAACCTGTAAGACTGGTGACATCTAGTGGATGAATTGAATTACTGCAAGTACCATAAACGTAGCAGCCAAGGCTCCCTTTGTTATAATCTTTCTATTAACGAACCATTATCTTTAGTTTTTTTTAGCTGGAATTCTGTATTACATGCAGACACACAGGACAACACTTGGAAGCTATGCATGTCGTACCAGTGTCCTGGGCAGTTCATGGGCTTCAGTGCCAAGATTTCCTTCTCCACTTCAAATGAGAACATGTTTTCACTGTAATGCTGCCAGTGTCCGGAAGTCTGCCATAGCTTGCTGTTATACACATTGGGGGTGACCACCTCTTGGAAGCCCCTCTTCCTATACTCTTCCTGATAAAACAAGAAAAGTAGATGAGCAAAACAAAAGACGATTATTGATCAGAAGACGATCACCCTACCAGTATATCTTGTATTGTAGACTATACCCCTTATACACACACACAAGGCAGAAACCCCACTTAGATAGCAATCCTGGAGGGAAGACCAGACCCCAGCACAGTGAAACCTGCTAACCCATAGAAGTGGCCACCTATAGATACAAGGTTGAGTTGTAAAGCTGGACCTGTGTATCCCTGGGATTCCTATTTGTCTTCTGTTTGCGAGGAAAGTGACAGTTAGAATCTGATTGGCCAGTATGAGCATCCCCAGTTGTGTTTTATAATTTACATTTACAGTATAACTAAAAGGCAATTTTTCTCTTTAAGTGTCCTGGTCACCAATATCACTGGGAATGAATGTGAAGGTAATTCCAACAATTTGCCATCGGAACAGGAATAGTGGGGAAATCTTCTAATGAGGACACTTGTTCTTTTGAAGCTAAGAGGGGATATTTCTCACATTGGAAAGATATCCTTTCACTTCCTGTTGAGTCTACAGGACAGGAACTAAAGGGAAATGTTGGTAGAGAGACAGATGGCAAAAACAAAACTGACTGAGGTTTTACCTCTCCCCTACTCTATCTAACCACTTTAAAAAAAAAAAAATTACTTTAGCTATACTTTAATAAATCAGTTACAATCTTAACTGTAAAAGAATTTCTGCTGATTGCCCTTTGTACATTGTAAAACACCAAATGTCCATCTATGTATGTTTGCTGTAAAATTAGGCCCGGAGATACAACTCTGAGCGGGTCACATTTTGTGAGTGAAGGTGTCCTTGGACAAACCATACAAACTCATTTCACACATCAGATTTTATTGTATCTTCTTAAAAAGTGTTGGACAGTTGTACTGCACAGTTTCAGACAGTACCTTACAACAGCTGAGTCATATTTGGACCTATGCAAGAATATTAAAGCAGTAAACCGCTGGACATTTTTTATTTTTACCCTGCAAGTCCATTAAACTTACCTTAAGGCCCCTTTCACACTGGGGCGGTGCGGGCGCAGCGGTATTTGGCCGCTAGCAGGGGGGTTGTACCCCCCTGCTAGCGGCCGAGAAAGGTTTAAATCCACTGCAAATCGCTGCTGCAGCGGCGCTTTGCTGGCGTATAGCTGCGCTGCCCCATTCATTTCAATGGGCAGGAGCGGTATACACACACACACCACTCCTTCACCGCTCCAAAGATGCTGCTAGCAGGACTTTTTTTTTTACTGTGCTGCCAGCGCACTGCTCCAGTGTGAGGAGCGGCTCTTTCAGGGCGCTTTGCAGGAGCTATTTTTAGCGCTGTAGCGCCTGCAAAGTGCCCCAGTGTGAAAGGGGTCTAAAACTAAGCCTTCCAGCGCTGAGTTCAGCCCTTCTTTTTCTGAGCTGGTCGCTCAGCTGTTGGCTAATTGCCAGCTTCTATCTCTCCACAGTTACACAGCTGTTGATGATATCCTGCTCGTCAGTCCTGCCTACATAAGCCGTCTAGTCCAGAGGAGCTCTGCCTTCACCTTGGTCAACATCACAGAAACTAATAGCCTGCAATCCTATTTAAGACTTGCTTTGCTGACATCCCTTCTGGCTCCAGATCCTGCTTGCTGTTCCACTACATTGATCCCTGACTTCTGGCTTGTCTGACTATCCATTTCGGTTACTGAACTTTGGTTTTGACTAAGTTTGTTCTTTCTACTTTCATTATTAAACAAGTGTGATTTAACTGTACTTCTGTCTCAGCCAGATTTCATGGTTTCTGACAAGATGTCATCGTTGGAAGACGCTTCCATCTTCACCTGTCTTGCTTCCAAGGTTCATGGACTCCGGCTCTGTGACTTGCCTGAGCCTCGATGATGTCAATCCAGCACATTCAGACTGGAGTCACCGTTTACGGCACAGGGCTGTGAAGGAGCGGCGTGAGTGACCGTTCCTTCAGAGCGTATGCGCCAGTGAGATCACTGGCTGCATGTACAATAAATATCACCTAAACGTGCACGTACACTACCTATGGGTAAGCCTATGTTAAGGCTTACCCATGGGTAGTGTACATGTACATTTTGGTATAGGTAAAATTCATAGATGGAAGTTAACTTCCACTTTAAAGAAAATGTTACCTGGACTCACCCTGATGAAGTTAATCAGCTGGTTATAGATGAACGCTCCCTTGGGAAGGAAGAAACAACTTCCGGGACTCAGCTCATGAAAGAAAAACAGCTCCTGGTCCTGTATTCAAGGAAACACAAGTGTAAGTTCTGAGCCGGTCAGCAATTCAGAAGTGTCTATAATTGAGAATGCATTTCCATTGTACCCCAGAGAATCTGAATACCCGTCTCATGTGTTAGTATAGTGATCTCCCCCGCTGTGTTATTGTGTTCTGAAAGATGGGTTGCCCCCCCTGCCAGCCAGAACACATCAGTCAGTGCCCGCAGCCATTGGCTGCAAGCACTGATCAGATGCCGATCGGCTGCTGGTTTTCTAGCAACAGAAGCTGGTCTTGAGATCGGCTTCTGTCAGACAAGCAGCTGTACACACACGAAAGTCGGCTGGGTTCTACTGCAACAGCTGATTTTGGCCGACATTCCGCTCATGTGTACAGGGCCTTAACTTACCTGAACCAGCTTTTATAAAAAGAAGTCGTCTTCAGCACCCCAATCAAACTGAACAGCTTTGTGTTCCTTCCTCACTTTGAACACTCGGCTTTTATCACAGTGCCGGGAAAGGAACACTAGAAGCACCATTTCCCCAGCCAAGTCTTCTCGTATCTTACGCCGGACTTTCCCTTTCAGAACCTACCCTGCCAATCTTCCGGTGGTCTCTGTTCTTGGCCTCCTCCTGGAACTTCTCCCATTCTTTTAGCATTTTTGGGTCAGGGAATGAAATTCCATAAATTCTCTGCAGTGTTTCCATATCAGCTTTCCCTTCCCAGTAAGTGGAGGAGTTCTACAAAAAATACAAGGACAATCAATACGTGATAATATGAATAAGGATGTGCAGATTCAACATCACTCATTAGGTTTTCAAAAAAAAATGTACATCGCTCAAGGTGAGTGGCACATCATCGGCTCTGCTGTGAAATCCCTGGGTGCTGGTCTGGCTTATTGCACTCAGCAAATCAATCACAAAGGAACCAACTAAAAAATGCATTTCTTGATCATACATCACGGGACACAGGAGCTTCATTACATAGTGGGTTATATAGGCACCTCTGGTGATTGGACACTGGTTGACCCTAATTAAAGAGAATTCCTCCCCTATATAACCCCTCCCATCTGGGAGGCACCTCAGTTTTTTCGCCAGTGTCTGGGTGATGGTCACGTAAAACTTAGCTCTATGAGGTCCCTGCGAGGGCCGAAGGGCTGCAACAAACCGGATCCATACCTCGGGCCGATATTTGACTCCCAAGATGGTATGGTACCCGGGCCTCGTCTGCCGAAGAAGTGAGGTTTTGCCAGTAAGTCCTCTCCATTGGAAGACTGGGCTCTGGGAAAACCAGGCTTGGGGTACTGTTTACTCAGAGCGCCCGAAAGTTTCTGGCAGAGCTTTCTACATGGCCCAGGTGGGAGGATCTTTTCGTAAGAGCCCCAGATATACCTGAAGGTTGGCTAGCAATACCTGCCGTGATGGGTGAAGGCTGGAATTGGTCTGTTTCAGCAATTCCTGCGGCGGGGACAGGTAAGGGAAGTCATCCTATATATTTAAATATATGAATGGATTTCTTCATTGTGAGTAGTTGTATGTCTTACCTGGTTTCCGCCACTAGAGGGAGTAAGAGCAGCCTGATGCATACTTACATGTCTTTCAATACAACACGCTCAGTGACAGCCTGGTTTCTCCAGCTACTCACGTCTCCATTGCAGTCCCTGCCACAAGATGAAGGTAAACAGGGGTCCCACGCAGTTCAGGGGTCCCACGCTGCTCCGTTTTGGGTTCTCCTCCCCCCCCCCGCCCCGGATTCCGCGGTCCTCGTGCACGCGCGCTCCCGGCCTAATGGAGGAGGGGGGGTGTGGTTGCGAGCCGTGCACGTTAGTGTGCACGGCGCTGTACTGCGCAGGCGCCAGGCGGCAGTTTTAAAAAGCCCAGAGCGTCAGGGGACTGTAACTGGAGACACAGGAGCTGTGGGCAGTAAGCATCCGTGGGGATTGGATCCAGGCAAACCTTAAGACACCTACTCAGCATCAGGTTGTGCAGTTTAAGCATATATTGATTTATTGTGAGACTTTAAGCGCAACAGTGATTGCACTTGTACTAGTACCTCTGCTTTGTAGCTTAGTACTATGTCTCCTCGTAAGAGGGTCTCAGGGGGAGGTAATAAGAGCACTGGCAAGTCACCGCCTAGGTCCAGGGGTTCCAAAAGTGCCTGTAAATTACCATCCCCCTCTGCAAGACTGGAGCCAGCCTCTCAAGACGAGTCGGTGCCCCTTTCGGGTTTTGCAGCCTCTCCTAATGTCGCAGCCCCGGTTTATGTCACTGAGGACTCCCTTAGGGCTACATTGGAGGGTTTTGAAGGGAGAATCATGAATTTTATTTCTGCTTCCCTAAAAGATAGCAGGGAAAGGGGTAGATCCCCTCCCTCTGCTGAAATCCCTCTCTCGGATAGTTGTTCTGAAAATGAGGAGGGATCCCTATCTTTGGATAGGGATCATGAGCAGTCGGATGAGTCAGAGGAAGAGGAGATAGTCCCCTCCTCCCAGGCACTCAGAAAGCAGGTGCAGTATTATACTGAATTGGTGCGTACCACATTCAGAATGCCTGCTGCTGAAGTCGCTACATCCTCTGTCTCTTCCCTGGGAGTCAGGAAAGCCCCACAGACTGCTTGTTCCTTCCCAATTCATCCTTTAATGGATAAATTGATGTATGAGGATTGGGGACATCCCGATAAACTGTTTACTCCTCCCAAAAGGTTTTCTATGCATTACCCTGTGGAGAAAAGTTTCACCAAGAAGTGGGGGGTCCCATCTGTCGATGCGGCTGTTTCTTGTGTGAATAAAAACCTAACTTGTCCTTTGGATAATGCGCAGGTATTCAAGGATCCAACTGATAAAAGGCTGGAAACCTTATTAAAAGCCTCCTTTTCCATGGCTGGCGCTGTGGTGCAACCTACAGTCGCAGCCGTGGGGTTGTGTCAGTTCCTCAAGGAACAGGTTAAACAGATGTTTGGACTCCTTCCCAGTGAGGAAGTAGAAAATTATGCAGAATTGCCTCACATCCTGTGTTTCATAATTGATGCGATTTTGGATTCTGTCCAACAAGCATCACGTTTGTCCCTCATGTTGGTACACATGCGCAGGGCCCTATGGCTAAAGAATTGGGCTGCTGAGCTGTCATGCAAAAAGCATTTGACTGGGTTCCCGTTTAAAGGGGAGCGTTTGTTTGGGGAAGAATTAGATAAATTCGTCCAAAATATTTCAGGAGGTAAGTCTACTCTCCTTCCAGTCAAAAAGAGCAAGCGTCCTTCATTTAGGCGTGCTCTCTCTCCCGAAGTATCAAGCTCTAAACAGTGGCGACGGCCTTCTCAGTCCTCCTCTGCTAGAAAGCCTCAAGGCCGAGCCCAGGGACAGAAAAAGACTTGGGGGCGAAAGCCTGCCAAGCAGAGCCCCAAAACCTCCTTGTGAAGGGGCGCCCCTGCTCGGCAGAGTGGGGGGAAGGCTCCTGCAGTTTGCAGGCGCCTGGCGGGAAGAGATTCAAGACAAGTGGGTGATCTCTTCAGTATCTCTGGGCTACAAGCTAGAGTTTCAGGAGATTCCACCTTCTCGTTTCCTAAGGTCAAGGATCCCCAGGGATCCAGTAAAGCAGAAACCGCTATTCCTGGCCTTAGATCAGTTACTATCCCAGGGTGTGATAGTAGAGGTGAGCCCGAAAGATCAGGGTTCAGGGTTTTATTCAAATCTCTTCACCGTTCCAAAACCAAACGGAAGTGTCAGACCTATCCTGGATCTGAAAGACCTAAACCGGTTTTTACACATCCAGACCTTCCGAATGCAGTCAATCCGCACTGTGGTCTCCTCCCTGCAAGGGGGAGAATTCATGGCATCAATAGATATCAAGGATGCATATCTCCATGTGCCAATTTTTCCCGCACACCAGAAATTTCTAAGGTTCGCGGTAGAGCGGCGCCATTTTCAATTTGTGGCCTTGCCGTTCGGGCTGGCTACAGCCCCTCGAGTCTGGACCCTCTCTTAGCAATCTTAAGAGTTCAGGGTATAGCCGTCTTGGCTTACCTAGACGACTTGCTTCTCGTAGAGAGAACTGCAGCGTTCCTAAGTCGCAGCGTCACCAAAACGCTAGAACATCTAGAACGCCTAGGTTGGATTATAAACCTAGAAAAGTCGTCCCTACAACCGACTACCAGGTTGGAATACCTGGGTATGATTATCGACACCGCTCAGGGCAGGGTGTTTCTTCCGAGGCTAAAGGCCTTGGCCATTGGAGATCTGGTGCGTCTGATTCTGGGCAGAAGATCTTCCTCCATTCGGTTGTGCATGAGACTATTGGGAAAGATGGTCGCCTCCTTCGAGGCCGTCCCGTTCGCCCAGTTCCACTCAAGGCCTCTGAAAGGTGCATCCTTGCGGCTTGGAACAGGAAGCCCCAATCCCTGGATCTTCCTATGCGTTTATCCCCCGGGACACACAAAAGTCTTGTCTGGTGGTTACTAACCAGGAATTTGCTGAAAGGCAAAACTTTTCTTCCTCTCTCATGGAAGATTGTCACAACAGATGCCAGCCTGACAGGCTGGGGAGCTGTATTGGAGGGAACATGCTCGCAGGGGAAATGGTCTGTGACCGAAAGTCTACTGCCCATAAATATCTTGGAGATTCGGGCAGTTTACATGGCACTCATAGAGTGGTCTTACAGACTGCGAGGTTTCCCGGTTCGGATTCAGTCCGACAATGCCACCGCAGTGGCTTATATCAATCACCAGGGCGGTACCAGAAGTCTGGTGGCCCAAAAGGAGGTGAATCGCATACTTGTCTGGGCAGAAAAACATGTTCCGTGTCTTTCTGCAGTCTTCATCCCAGGAGTGGAGAATTGGCAGGCGGATTTCCTCAGCTGCCAGCAGTTGTGCCCAGGAGAATGGGCCCTGCACCCCAACGTGTTTCAGAACATATGTCACAAGTGGGGCACTCCAGACGTGGATCTATTTGCATCCAGGTTCAACAGGAAACTGGACAAGTTTGTGTCAAGGACAAGAGATGCGCTTGCTCAGGGGTCAGATGCTCTGACGGTTCCCTGGGATCAGTACAATCTGATCTATGCCTTCCCCCCGAGCCCGCTACTATCGCGGTTCCTGGGAAGGGTCAAGAGGGAGTCGAAGTCGGTCCTTTTGGTGGCCTCGGCTTGGCCCAGGCGACCATGGTTTGCAGAAATCACGAAGTTGGCAGTGGGCAGGCCATGGACCCTCCCTCTCCGGCCAGATCTGCTCTCACAGGGTCCAATCTACCATCCTGCTTTACGCAGTCTGAATTTGACGGTTTGGCTGCTGAGACCCACATTCTGAGAGACCGTGGCCTTTCGGGGCCAGTCCTTTCTACTCTGGTCAATGCCAGAAAGCCGGCCTCCAGGCGTATTTATTACAAAATCTGGAGGACATATGTTTCCTGGTGTGAACTCAGGAAGTGGCATCCTAGAAAGTATGTCATTAGCAGGATCTTGGCCTTTCTCCAGTCAGGCCTAGAAATGAATTTGGCCATAAGCACTATCAAGGTGCAGATTTCGGCCCTGTCTGTATTTTTTCAAAAACCACTTGCATCACATTCCCTGGTAAGGGCTTTTATCCAGGGGGCTATGCGGACAAAACCGCCAGTCAAACCTCCGGTATGCCCATGGCATCTGAATTTGGTTCTCTCGGCCTTACAGGGGCAACCATTTGAACCTTTGCATCTGGCTTCTTTAGCTCTCTTGACTAAAAAGCTGGTCTTCTTAGTAGCCATATCCACGGCTAGAAGAGTATCAGAGTTGGCAGCTCTTTGCAGTAAAGAGCCGTATTTAATTATCCATAAGGACCGGGTGGTTATGCGTCCCAACGGGTCTTTTCTACCTAAGGTGGTTTCGGGTTTCCATCTGAATCAGGATGTAATCCTACCGTCCTTTTTTCCGAACCCTCAGTCCAAAGAGGAAGAGTCTTTACACACTTTGGATGTGGTTAGAGCAATCAGTGTTTATCTTCAAGCAACTGCTCAGATAAGGAAAACTGATTGTTTATTTATTCTGCCGGAAGGCCCTAGAAGGGGTCAGGCAGCGTCAAAGTCCACTCTCTCAAGGTGGATCAAACAAGTTATTTCTCAGGCCTATGACTTAAAGGGGAAGATTCCTCCTTTTCAGGTGAAAGCGCACTCTACTAGGGCTGTCAGTGCTTCTTGGGCAGTGCATCACCAGGCCTCCCTGGCTCAGATCTGTAAGGCTGCGACTTGGTCATCAGTCCACACATTCACCAGATTCTATCAGGTGGATGTCAGAGGGCAAGAGGATATCGCCTTCGGGCGCAGTGTACTGCAGGCTGCAGTTTAGGTCCTCAGCTCCCTGGGCGGTCTATGTTTGTGATCTGTGTCTCCCTCCCCTCAACCTGAGCATTGCTATGGGACATCCCACTATGTAATGAAGCTCCTGTGTCCCGTGATGTATGATCAAGAAAATGGGATTTTTATATACAGCTTACCTGTAAAATCCTTTTCTTGAGAGTACATCATGGGACACAGAGCTCCCGCTCCTCTTGGGTTTTACGTGGTTCTTATTGCTTTGCTACAAAACTGAGGTGCCTCCCAGATGGGAGGGGTTATATAGGGGAGGAATTCTCTTTAATTAGGGTCAACCAGTGTCCAATCACCAGAGGTGCCTATATAACCCACTATGTAATGAAGCTCCTGTGTCCCGTGATGTACTCTCAAGAAAAGGATTTTACAGGTAAGCTGTATATAAAAATCCCATTTTAACACACAACGCAGTGCCATATACTGTATGTAGCTGTTCCTACACACAACGCAATGCCATATACCGTATGTAGCTGTTCCTACACACAACGCAGTGCCATATACTGTATGTAGCTGTTCCTACACACAACGCAGTGCCATATACTGTATGTAGCGGTGCCTACACACAACGCAGTGCCATATACTGTATGTAGCTGTTCCTACACACAACGCAGTGCCATATACTGTATTTAGCTCTGCCTACACACAACGCAGTGCCATATACTGTATGTAGCTGTTCCTACACACAATGCAGTCCCATATACTGTATGTAGCTGTTCCTACACACAACGCAGTCCCATATACTGTATGTAGCTGTTCCTACACACAACGCAATGCCATATACCGTATGTAGCTGTTCCTACACACAACGCAGTGCCATATACTGTATGTAGCTGTTCCTACACACAACGCAGTGCCATATACTGTATGTAGCGGTGCCTACACACAACGCAGTGCCATATACTGTATGTAGCTGTTCCTACACACAACGCAGTGCCATATACTGTATTTAGCTCTGCCTACACACAACGCAGTGCCATATACTGTATGTAGCTGTTCCTACACACAATGCAGTCCCATATACTGTATGTAGCTGTTCCTACACACAACGCAGTCCCATATACTGTATGTAGCTGTTCCTACACACAACGCAGTGCCATATACTGTATTTAGCTCTGCCTACACACAACGCAGTGCCATATACTGTATGTAGCTGTTCCTACACACAACGCAGTCCCATATACTGTATGTAGCTGTTCCTACACACAACGCAGTGCCATATACTGTATGTAGCTGTTCCTACACACACCCATAAAAAAAAAAAAAAAAGTTGTCGCCACCTTGGAGGCAGCCATGTTGTTGGTTACTAGCGGGCAGACTAACAATGTCCACTCATTTTATCATCTACCATATTGTATACACTGCCGGCGTTAAATGAAAACAGCCAAGTCGTCGAAATCTGCAATTACTGCTGCTGGAAAGTCACCGGAAATGACATAATTGTAGATTTTGCCAAGTTGGCTCTTTTGACAAAACACCAGTTTTTGTTTTCCTGCAAAGGGAGTAAAATCCAGCACATACCTTAGTAAAAGCACCACATAGCACACACACACCTAAACACTGGCTAGGTAAACATTTAACTCTTTGATTGACCTAGATGTTTAACCCCTTCCCAGCCTGTGTCATTAGTACAGTGACAGTGCATATTTTCAGCACTGATCACTGTGTTAGTGTCAATGGTTCCCGTAAAAAAAAAAAAATAAAATAATTAATTGGTCTTTTTTTGTTAATAGTGTAAAAAATAAAAAACACAGTGGTGATCAAATACAACCAAAAAAAGCTCTATTTGTGGGGGAAAAATTATATAAACTTCATTGGGTTACAGCGTTGCATAACCACGCAACTGTCAGTTAAAATTACGCAGTGCCAAAAAGCAAAAAAATGGGCTGGTCAAGAAAGGGGGGCGACTCTTATATCCCCCCTGTTTACCATAATTGAGAGTGAAAATGTTTTGGGTTGTCGCCAGAGAGGAAATCACTAGTTCTGGTAATAACCAGGGATTCCATCTATTTGATAAGATTTCCACTCACTTATTAAGGGCTGGTGCTACCACTAGGCAAACAAGGCAGCCGCCTAGGGTGCACTTCTGCCTAAAGGCGCCCGGGCAGGCGGCAGCTGGTGTTCCTACTCTTTTCTCTCTGCAGGAAGCAACAAAGTCTCAGCATCAACAGGCAGCTGCCGCTCCGTTCACACATAGTGTCAGAGGCGCAGCGGAGGAATGTGTCTGTGCCCTGACTCCCGAATGAATGGAAGCAAGCAAATATTCATTGATGGGTGCTGGTGAGCCTGCATTTGATGGGCGCTTCATTAAAAAGGTGGGATATACATGGGCAGAGCCAGGCGACAAAATGAGGTTTCGCCTAGGGTGTCAAAAATCCTTGCACAAGCCCTGCACTTGGGACAGGAAGATAAGGGAAAAATCTCTCCAAATAAATAAATAAATAAGAAAAACCTTGACCCAAAGTGGTATATACAGTATGTGCCATACCTGGCCGATCCCTGTGGAAGCTGGAAATCACAGTACTAGGCACCACTATTGCAGTGATCACTGCTAGATTCTGAGTACTATGCTAAGCAGCATGCACTACTGAAGTTGTTCTTTAGAATAGGGATATAGAACTAAATCTGTAGGTAAGTTTGTACTTCCACCACTGATTATAAATATCTGGTACCTTGTGTATCTTGAAAGCTTTAATTTTTCCAGTATGTCTCACATGGGGTCCTCTGCAAAGATCGATTAAGGGGCCACATCTGAGAACAAAATCAATGAAAAAGGATTATTTTTTATTTTTTTACAACAACAAGATTTACAATGATTATACAATGATTGTAAAAGAATAAAACAGTTGCTCTTTGTGTTGGGTTAAAGCAGTATTAAAGTGACATTAAAAGGTAATTATTATTTTTTTTTAAATAACAAACATGTTATACTTACCGCCACTGTGCAGCTCGTTTTGCACAGAGTGGCCCCGAACCTGGTCTTCTGAGGTCCCTCGGTGGCTCTCTCGGCTCCTCCCCACATCAGATAACCCCTAGGAGAATCGCTCTCCTGAGGCGATTACCTTGCGGGTGCGCTCCCTAGTCCAGCATTGGTTGCCCATAGATGCTGATTGCAGAACTTGGCCCCACCCCCGGGTCATTGGATTTGATTGTTAGCAGCGGGAGCCAATGGCTGCGTTGCTACCCTGTTTCCCAGAAAATAAGACCTAGCGTGATTGTCGGTGATGGCTGCAATATAAGCCCTTCCCCCCAAATAAGCCTTGTAGGCCTTATTTTCAAGGTAGGGCTTATTTTCAGGGAAACAGGGTATTAATCTATCCAATCAGCAGCCAAGAACCCCAGGCAGAGAGAGGTGCGTCCCCGTGGGACAAGTTTTAGGGTTCAGGTAAGTAAAGTGGGGGGGGGGGGGGGGCGCGTCACCGAGAGGCGAAAAAACACAAACCTTTACAATCCCTTTAAACCTAGAACCCAAAATTGAATAATTGTAGCTTACACAGGAAGCGTGTTACTGGCTAGTGTGTATATCTAAAAGCTTCTGCGCTCTATGGAAAAATGGAAAGTAACTAGTGGAAAAAAGCAGCAATCACTAAATGAGTTGTCTCTCACTACTGGAAAATAAAATAAAGAATGTGATGCGCTAATTTCAAACCATAAAATGATCGTAGTAAGCCACAAATATGCAATTATACAATACTACAAAGTGCAACTGTGCATAAATTAGTCAAATGATGCTTCTGTGCATATATAAAAGTGATAGCTAGTGCATAAACCATAAGGTGACTATATGTGCAAACAAACGCAAATTTGTCATATAGACCAAAATACATATATGAAGTGTGTACACTTATTGCAAAATGTATATAGTGAAGCAAAGACAAGTTCGGGGTATACGTTGAAGTGATAGCTAGTGCAAGGACCATAAAGTGACTAAATGTGCAAAAAACGCAAATTTGTCATACAAAACCTAAAAAACGAAAACATATAGAGAGTGGATATACTTAAAAAGTGTATAAAATGAAGCAAAACCAGGTACTAAAATAACAGAAAAATATAAAATGTTCAATTCAAGTGACCAGCGTGATTGAAGATAAAATGTCCCATACACAGTCAGATCATGCAATTCGGTAAATGCACTAAGTAAAACGTGCAGCGTGCTGGGCAATCAATCCATCCGTGATGATCCGTGCAATAGAGTGCAAATATTATGCAATTACCTCACTGCTGTGAGTAAACAGCAATATAAATGATGAACACCAGGATGATTGCAGAAAACGGCTGGGTAACACAATCTTTAGGAGACTTCTCTAACTTCCTCGTGAATGGCAGGTAAACTCAAAGGAATAGATTAAAAGAGACCGCCATAGTGTAGTATTTAAAACATCTAAGTTTTATTAAACAAGTTTTAAAACTACTCACAAACGAAGCTGATATAAACACATCAGACAGACAGCATTAGAGTAATGGCAATGGCATCACCCCTCTTATGAACAGCCTCGAGCCCCCTACTATCCTCCTCAAATAAGGAATCCTGCTCCATATTACGATCAGAACCGAAGAGAGAGAGATGATTGGGGTCCAGCACAACCCTATTATCGACCCTATGATCATTATTCAGTCCCCACCTACAATCATTATGCACCATTAAGGGACTATCGAGAGAATGAAAGGGAAGACGAGTATTATCAAACTTACTATCCCGATCCAAATGCAAACAGGGCTTTTTTAGGAAGAGGCCCGGATCATCATGCTCCGAGGGTGAGGGATGTGCAGAGAGACAGAGAACGAAGTCCAAAAAGAAGAGAGGAAGAAGAGCAGGAGCGAGAACTCAAGCGAAAAAGAGAGTAAAAGGAGAAGGTGTATTTAACTTGAGTGGCATCTCGCTAACAACAGAAGAATTGGCAGTATTAGATAAAGGCCTCAAGTTTGCCCCAAAAAAGAACCTGAACAAATATCGAGACCTATGTAAACATTCAGAAGTATACAAGGGGCTTAAATATGAAAAAATATTTTTTGAACAACCCCAGAACTACTTCTGTCCCCCCACCTGATGACATCAAACATAGCACTTTTAGGAATAAATCTATTTTTAACCCGCAAATCAGTAATAACAAATTTGTAGACGTTTTTAAGAAAATTGTTGTAGAAGATTTAAAAGACCTTGACACCAAGAAACATACAGAGCCAAATTATATGAGATGTGGAATGAAACGCCTCAGTGAGCGGAAAGATATAGTGATCCGCCCAGCGGATAAAGGTGGAGGCATTGTAGTCTTGTCCAAAACGCAATATAACAATAATATGGCAAAATTGCTGAGCGACACTAAGACTTACACTATTTTACCAAAAAACCCCATCTTTAGAGGAAGAAAGGAGCTTGAGCTTGTAGTCCATCTGGGTTTAAAAAAAGCAATCTTGAGCAAAAAAGAAGCCCAATACCTCATACCAGAAGCAGCAAGAACACCAATTATCTATTACTTACCTAAAATTCACAAGGACAGGACCAACCCTCCACCTAGACCCATAGTAAATGGGATAGACTCCCTTACTTCAAGGATGGGATCCTACATAGATAACTTTCTACAGCCGACAGTACAGAAGACGAAGGCCTATCTCCGTGATACTAAGCACGTTTTACAGATTTTAGAAGAGCTCACACATGATGGACCTTTTATTCTGGTCACGGCAGACGTAACTTCACTCTATACCATAATTCCCCACCATGAAGCATGCGAGGCTGTGAAGTGGGGTCTGAGAAATCACTCTGACCTCATTTGCTCTCAACGAAAATATTTAGTTAAATGTCTCGACTTTTGTTTAAAAAATAATTATTTTTGGTTTAATAAAACGTTCTATCACCAAACTACAGGCGTCGCTATGGGGGCTAAATTTGCCCCTAGTGTGGCCGGTTTATTCATGGCTAGATGGGAAGAGAACGCAGTGTTTTCAAACCCACCTAAAGAACTAGTGCTATATAGACGTTATATTGACGATATTTTAATACTTTGGAAAGGGAGTAGAGCCAGTCTTAATTTGTTCCAACAAAAATTAGATGAGAATAATTTGAACATAAAACTTACCTGGAATTCAGATGAGAAGGA